>NC_068917.1:98635947-99260947 GCF_023091745.1 Budorcas taxicolor
AATAGAAATAATTTTTAAATGATGTCATTGCTTTGGAGTGATAGATTTTTTGTTTGCTCCCCAAACGTCCTGTAATAACATTTTTTACAATTAACTTTTTTATTTTTAAAGGAAGTATGTGTTTTAACAACTTATATATGATCTCACCTTGTTACATGTTATTTTTCTTCAGTAAGAATATTTGTGTTATGTAGTCTTTCTATATAGGCTACATCAAGAAAAAGAAAATCTCAAATATCCTGGGATATGTAATGCATCACGCGTGCCACAAGGTGGCAGTGTCATTGTATTAAGCAGCTTTGGAGAACTTGCTGGGATTACCTAGTTGAGTTCAGTGGCTCTGTGGTGTCTGACTTTTGCGACCCCATAGACTGCAGCAAGCCAGGCTTCCCTGTCCATCACCAATTCCCGAAGCTTGCTCAAACTCATGTCCATCGAGTCGATGATACCATCCAACCGTCTCGTTCTCTGTCATCCCCTTCTCCCGCTTTCAATCTTTCCCATCATCGGGGTCTTTTCCACTGAGTCAGTTCTTCGCATCAGGTAGCCAAAGTAATGGAGTTTCAGCTTCAGCATCAGTCCTTCCAAGGAATATTCAGGACTGATTTCCTTTAGGATGGACTGGTTGGATCTCCCTGTAGACCAAGGGACTCTCAAGAGTCTTCTCCAACACCACAGTTCAAAACCATCAATTCTTCGGTGCTCAACTTTCTTTAGAGTCCAACTTTGACATCCATACAGGACTACTGGAAAAACCATAGCCTTGACTAGACAGACCTTTGTCGGCAAAGTAATGGCTCTGCTTTTTGATATGCTGTCTAGGTTGGTCATAGCTTTTCTTCTAAGGAGCAAGCATCTTTTAATTTCATGGCTGCATTCACCATCTGCAGTGATTTTAGAGCCCCGAAAAATAAAGTCTGTCACTATTTCTACTGTTTCCCCATATATTTGCCAGGAAGTGATGGGACCAGATGCCATGATCTTGGTTTTCTGAATGGTGAGTTTCAAGCCAACTTTTTCACTCTATCCTTTCACTTTCATCAAGAGGATCTTTACTTCTTTGCTTTCTGCCCTAAGAGTAATCTGTATATCTCAGATTATTGATGCTTGTCCCACCAATCTTGATTTCCAGCTTGTGCTTCATCCAGCCAAGCATTTCACATGATATACTCTGCATATAAGTTAAATAAGCATGGTGACAGTATACAGCCTTGACGTACTCCTTTCCCGATTTGGAACCAGTCTGTTGTTCCATGTCCAGTTATAAATGTTGCTTCTTGACCTGCATACAGATTTCAGGAGGCAGGTAAAGTGGTCTGGTATTCCCATCTCTTAAAGAATTTTCCAGTTTGTTGTGATCCACACAGTCAAAGGCTTTGGCGTAGTCAATAAAGCAAATGATTTTCTGGAACTCTTTTGCTTTTTTGATGATCCAGTGGATGTTGGCAATTTGATCTCTGGTTCCTCTGCCTTTTCTAAATCCAGCTTGAACATCTGGAAGTGCTCAGTTCACATACTGTTGAAGTCTGGCCTGGAGAATTTTCAGCATTACCTTGCTAGCGTGTGAGTGAGTACATTTGTGTGGTACTTTGAACGTTCTTTGGCATTGCCTTTCTTTGTGATTGGAATGAAAACTGACCTTTTCCAGTCCTGTGGCCATTGCTGAGTTTTCCAAATTTGCTAGCATATTGAGTGCAACCCTTTAACAGCATCATCTTTTAGGGTTTGAAATAGCTCAACTGGAATTTCATCACCTCTACTAGCTTTGTTCGTAGTAATGCTTCCTAAAGCCCACTTGACTTCGTACTCCCGGATGTCTGGCTCTAGATGAGTGATCACACCATTGTGGTTATCTAGGTCATCAAGATCTTTTTTGTACTGTTCTGTGTATTATTGCCACCTCTTCTTAATATCTTCTGCTTCTCTTAGGTCCATACCATTTCTGTCCTTTATTGAGCCCATCTTTGCATGAAATGTTCCCTGGATATCTCTAATTTTCTTGAAGAAATCTCTAGTCGTTCCCATCCTATTGTTTTCCTCTATTCCTTTGCATTGATCACTGAGGAAGGTTTTCTTATCTCTTCTTGCTATTCTTTGGAACTTTGCATTCAGATGCTTATATCTTTCCTTTTCTCCTTTGCCTTCAGTTTCTCTTCTTTTCTCAGCTATCTGTAAGGCCTTCTCAGACAATCATTTTGCCTTGTTGCATTTCTTTTTCTTGGGGATGGTTTTGATCACTGTCTCCTGTACAATGTCACAAACCTCCATCCATAGTTCTTCAGGCATTCTGTCTATGCGATCTAATCCTTTGAATCTATTTGTCACTTTCACTGTATAATCATAAGGGATTTGATTTAGGTCATACCTGAATGGTCTAGTGGTTTTCCCTACTTTCTTCTAAGTCAGAATTTGGCAATAAGGAGTTCATGATGTGAGCCACAGTCAGCTCCTGGTCTTGTTTTTGCTGACTATATAGAGCTTCTCCATCTTCAGCTGCAAAGAATATAATCATTCTAATTTTTGTGTTGACCATCTGGTGATCCCCATGTGTAGAGTCTTCTCTTGTGTTGTTGGAAGAGGGTGTTTGCTATGACCAGTGCGTTCTCTTGGAAAAACTCTGTTAGCCTTTGCCCTGCTTCATTCTGTACTCCAAGGCCAAATTTGTCTGTTATTCCAAGTATCTCTTGATTTCCTACTTTGCATTCCAGTTCCCTATAATGAGAAGAACATCTCTTTTTGGTGTTAGTTCTAGAAGGTCTTGTAGATCTTCATAGAACTATTTAACTTCAGCTTCTTCAGCATTACTGGTCGGGGCATAAACTTGGATTACTGTGATATTGAATGGTTTGCCTTGGAAATGAACAGAGATCATTCTGACATTTTTGAGACTGCACACAAGTACTGCATTTTGGACTCTTTTGTTGACTATGATGGCTACTCCATTTCTTCTAAGGGATTCTTGCCCACACTAGTAGATATAATGGTCATCTGAGTTAAATTCACCCATTCCAGTCCATTTTAGTTCACTGATTCCTAAAATGTTAATGTTCGCTCTTGCCATCTCCTGTTTGATCACTGCTAATTTACCTTGATTCATGGACCGAACATTCCAGGTTCCTATGCAATATTGTTCTTTACAGCATCGGACTTTACTTCCATCACCAGTCACATCCACAACTGGGCATTGTTTTTGCTTTGGCTCCATCTCTTCATTCTTTCTGGTGTTAATTCTCCACTCTTCTCCAGTAGTGTATTGGGCACCTACCAACCTGGGGAGTTCATCTTTCAGTGTCTTATCTTTTTGCCTTTCATACTGTTCACGGGGTTCATGGGGATCACCTAGTGCATTGCATTATTCCTAACATTATTTTTTATTATTTTTCCTGATATTTGATTTACAGTGACATTTACATTCCTTTTAAGTCCCAGGATTGTAGTATCTTTTATGGTTTTTATTTTTAAATTATAAGTTAAATAATTCCCCTGGTTGGTAAAATAATTCCTCTCCCTTCACTGCTACTTTGCTCATAAATCTTTTTCCATTTTTAAAATTAATGATCAAAGAATATCAGCTGCTATTTCCTAGAAGCCTTTTATGAATGAGTCCTCATTTACTCTTGCAGAGTAGATGTTCTTCCCATTTCACAGATGAGAAAATAGAAGCTAAAGGAAGATTGGTAATTTGCCCAAAGTCACACAATTATTTTTAATTCTGTATTTTACCAGAGTCAGAATTCAAGCCCAATCTCTAGAAAGAATGTGTTAAATAAGTAAATTGAAAACTAAGGAAATAAATGAGTCAGTATGTTTGTATATCTGTCTGCCTATCTGTCTACTATCTATCCAATTCAACTCATATAAAAAATGAAGTCATATGGGGAGTTCCCTGGTGGTATAGTAATTAGGATTTCAGACTTTCACTGCCATGGCCCAAGTTCACTCCCTGGTCAGGGAATTGAGATCCCACACACCGTGTGGTGTGGCAAAAAGAAAAATAAAAGAAAGAAAAAGGTTATATGAAACTAACAGCAATGGTTGTGATTTATAGTCCATTTAACCCCATGGACTGTAGCCCGCCAGGCTGCTCTGTCCATCAGCTCTCCCAAGCAGAAATACTGGAATGGGTTGCCATTTCCTTCTCCAATATGAATCTAATATAACATTGTAAATCAACTGTAGTTCAATAAAAATATAATAAATAAAATGTTACAGTAAGTAAAATACACATTAAATAATTTCTCTATAATATGATATATGTTTAACATGAAAAATACTTCTGCTTACTGTGATATTTGAGACTTTTCCCTATGGTATTAAAATTATTTGAAAGCTGTACTAATAGATTAACAATACTCTTCCACTTGAATCTAAATATTATATTTTATTCGGTCTTTCTTCTGTAATTGAGTTTAGCTATTGCCTCTCAAAATTAGAGGATTCACACCCACACTCTCACCTATCATTGCTCTCGAGTCACTTCTGGCTGCCCTCCCCGCATTCTCTCTGCTCCGGTCAGCAGACCCCCTGGGCCCCTGCTGTCCTTTGTATGAGCAGGTGGACCTCAGGGCCTTTGCACTGGGCCGCCAGGCCTCCTGCGCTCATGTGCTTCAGGTCTCACTACAGAAGTTACCCTATCTGTGATGCCTTCCTTGAACCACTTACGGAAACAGGCAAACTAACTCTACCACCATATTCCCTGTCTCAGTTAATATCGCTTATTTTTCTGTGTAGCACTTATTATCCTTTGACATAAAATTATTTCTTTGCCATCTGTCAAAAAGGTCTCTGCAGTTTTAATTATAAGACTATTATGTATTTAAATTAATTTGGAAAAAAATAATTATTCCCATGCAGAACTTTGATATTATCTCAATTTTGTTTGAATCTTCTTTTGTGTCTCTTAGTGTGTGTATGCCTTAATTACAGTTCTTATAGTGTGGGGCTAAATTTCTTAACAAAGGTTTTGATAGTTTTCTTTATTTTCATGAGATATAATTTACATATCATAAAGTTTACCATTTCAGTGTATGATTCATTGTTTTGAGTATTGTCACAAAAATGTGCAACCATGACTGTGGTCTAACTCCAAAACTCTTTAATCTTCCCCAAAAGAAACCCCCTACCTTTCAGCAGTCTGTGCCTCTTCCCCTCACTCAGCACCTGACAGTCACCAATCTACTTTTTTTCTCTATGGATTTGCCTATTCTTGGTATTTCATGTAAATGGAATCACACAATAGGTAGACTCTTTTGTCTGGCTTTTTTCAGTTAGCATAATATTTTCAAGGTTTAACCAAGTTGTAGTGTGTACCAGTGCTTCAGTCCTTTTTATGACTGAATAACATTCATTTGTGTGAGATGCTACATCTTGTTTATCCATTGTAAGCTGATGAGTATTTAGGTTGTTCACACTTTTTAACTATTATGAATAATATTGCTATGAACATTTGTGTATGAGTTTTTGTGTGGAAATATCTTTTCATTTATCTTAGGTATATACCTAGGAATGGAATTGTTAGGTCATGTGGTTTAACTGTGTTTAACTTTTGGATGAACTGCCAAACCATGTTACACAGCAGCTGTACCATTTTACATTTCCTTTTATGTATGAAGGTTCCAGTTTTTCCATATCTTTGACAATATGCGCTATTTTCCATATTTTTTATTGTAGCCATTTTCATGGATGTGAAGTGTTATCTCATTTTAGTTTTGTTTTGCATTTTCCTAATAGCTAATGATTTTAAGCACCTTTCCATATGTTTTTTTAGCCATTTGTACATCTTCTTAAGATGAATGTTTATTCAGGTCATTTGCCCATCTTTTAATTGGGTAATTTGTCTTTTTGTTGTTGAGCATAAGAGTTCTTTACATAGTATGGATACCAGATCCTTAACAGATATCTGATTTGCAAATATTTTCTCCCTCTCTGTGGGTTTTTTTCTCTTTCATATAGTCTCCTTGAAAGCATAAAAGTTTTTAATTTTGATCAAGTCCAATTATCTGGTTTTTTCTTTGGTAGCTTGTTCTTTTCTTGCCATATATAAGAAATCACTGCTGCTGCTGCTAAGTCACTTCAGTCATGTCCAACTCCATGTGACCCCATAGATGGCAGCCCACCAGGCTCCCCCATCCCTGGGATTCTCCAGGCAAGAATACTGGAGTGGGTTGCCATTTCCTTCTCCAATGCATGAAAGTGAAAAGTGAAAGTGAAGTCACTCAGTCATGTCCGACTCTTCGTGACCCCATGGATTGCAGCCTATCGGGCTTCTCTGTCCATGGGATTTCCCAGGCAAGAGTACTGGAGTGGGTTGCCATTGCCTTCTCCTAGGTTGTAAAGATTTAGTCTTTCATT
Organism: Budorcas taxicolor; assembly: GCF_023091745.1. Taxonomy (NCBI): domain Eukaryota; kingdom Metazoa; phylum Chordata; class Mammalia; order Artiodactyla; family Bovidae; genus Budorcas; species Budorcas taxicolor. Next base: position 98,642,299 of record NC_068917.1, read on the forward strand.
TTCGTCTGAGAAGTTCATAATTTTAGCTATTTAAATCTTTCAGCTATTTTTAGTTAATTTTGTACATGGTGTAGAGTATGTGTTCAACTTTGTTCTTTTGCATGTGGATGTCTGGTTGTCCAGTCACCTTTTGTTGAAAGATGATTCTGTCTCTATGAAATGGTCTTGGCAGTCTTGTCAAGGTCAAAATCAGTTGACTATGGATGCGTGGATTTACTGCTGGACTCATAGTTCTATTCCACTGGTGTTTATGTCTTGGCAGACATCCATTTTGATAAATACTTGTGTGAACTGTGTACATTTTGGTCTCTAACAAGTACCTCGAGTGTAGCTGAACTGGCCCAGGCTTCTTACCTGTCACCTGGCTTGGGTAAGAGACTGAATCTCCTCTGAGACATGAGGATCTTAAAAGGAACACATACCTGGCAAAAAGGTGTAGAACTCTAATTCCACGAGTCTACTTAGAGGCAAATTGACAAATTAGGTCCAAATTCTATCCGTTATAGTGTGGTCAAAAGAATTTGAAGCCTTGTCAATTTTAGACAAATATAACTCCATACACTCATCCCAGCATCTGGTAAGTATCTGTTGAGACCCTCCTCTGTACCACGCACAATAAAGCAGCTTTTAATATGAGGACTTTAATTTCTCCAATATAAACTATTTGCAAAGTTACCAAAAACAGAAAGTTAACTATAGGAAATTATCTTTTTTTGGTCAAAAATCACTAAATGGTAGCTCTAGTTCATGAACAGTTGATTATAGCTCTTTTCTTTGTCAATAATTATCTAGGAGGCCAACTACAGTATCTGTTTAGGCCACTCCTTGTTAAAGGTAATAAAATCTTATCATTTGTATATAATAAAATGCTTGTCCTTCTGTTCCATTCTGTTGAAGATTGGGGGGGTGGGGCAGGATCTGCAGGATTGCATAAAACTTATATCACGTTATTAACAAGTGATGTAGAAAGAAAGGGGCAACGACAATGATTCCCTGGGCCTGGAAACTTTGTCTGTCTTTAGATAAAAGCTCTGTTGCAGTACGGTCTGCTAGAACAACCAAAGACTGAGCCCTCACACCCTCTTTACTGATGCCAGAGATCCTATAGTAGCATAGTCCAGTTTGTGTCTGGTAATGTATAATCCTGATGACAGCCAGAACAAGAATCATCACTCTGAACCCTGGAACAAAGACGGTTTTCTGCTCAGCATAAGTTCTGGTACAGTGCATTAAAGCGAACTCACAAAAATGGACCAGACTTTTAAATGAAATAATTCCTTTTTAAGTTGTTTAAAACTGAGCCTTCCATTGGACATTATAAAAATAAAAAAATTCTGTTTGTCAAAAGACAGCATTTAAAGAAAGGAAAGGTAAACCACAGACTGGAAAAATGGTATTTGCAAAATACATTTGAAAAAGGACTCACCTAAAATGTATAAAGAGCTTCTGCATATCAATGAGATAAAGAAAGATAAGCCAAATGGGTAAAAGACATGGATAGACATGTCACAAAAGAGGATAGTCAAACGCCCAATGAGCATATGAAATGATACTTGGCATTAATTTGCATGCAAATTAAAACCACAATGAGACAATACTACCCACCCACCCGAATGGCTAAAATTTAAGATGTTGACTAGGTTGTGGAGCAACTCAACTCTCATACACTGCTCGTAGGAAATGAAATAAAATAAGCACACTGGAAACTTTGGCTGTATTATTAAAGTTAAAAATAAATAAATGTCCTAAGATCCAGCAAGTCCATTCCTGGTTATGTACCCAACAAAAATGCATGCACATATGTATTAAAAGAGAAGTTCAATAATGTTCATGGAAGGATTATTTGTAAGGGCCTCAAATTAGAAGCACCTCAACTGTCCACAGCAGTTGAATGGTTAAATAAACTGTGGTATATTCACTCAGTGACAAACCATGCAGAAACAAAAAAGAATGAACAATAGCTAACTTGAGAAAACACACATAAATCTCAGAGATATAATGTTGAGCAGAAAGTTAGATACAAAACAATACATGCAGTGTAATTTAATGGTTAAATCAAGATTAAAAATAGGCAAAACTAATCTATGGTAAAAGAGAGCAGAGTAGTGGTTACTTTAGGGAGTGTTTTGACTGGGAGGGATCAAGAGGGAGTCTTCCTGGGTGCTGGAAATAGTTTATATGTCAATCACTTGTAAAAATTCATTAGCCAGGTATTCTTAAGATATGTACATTTTATTGTATTTGTTATTTAAATTTTTTAAGGTATGAAGTGAAGTCACTCAGTCGTGTCCGACTCTTTGTGACCCCGTGGACTCTAGCCTACCAGGCTCCTCCGTCCATGGGATTCTCCAGGCAAGAATACTGGAGCGGGTTGCCATTTCCTTCTCCAGGGGGTCTTCCCGATCCAGGGATCGAACCCAGGTCTCCCACATTGCGGGCAGATGCTTTAACCTCTGAGCCACCAGGGAAGCCCATTTTTTAAGGTATACTAAAAGAGATTGAGTTTTTCAGATACCATCCTCTATTCTGGTAAGTCAGGAATTCTGATGTCCCTTCTCATCCCCAGCAGACAATTAAGGGGGAGTCTCTGAAGAGGGTAAAACAGGACACAGGGGGGCATCAGGAGCAGAGGGGTCACAGCAAAGACAGGAGGTTAAGTGGAAGTCTGCACACTGAGAGCAGAGGATCTGAAGCCTCCTTCTCCCTCTGAGCTCCCAGAAATCTAGCAGCCATGCCTTCAGACCCTAAGCAGGAGACTGGAAGATTATTCTCTGGGAAATCTGAGCAGGCCAAGGGGAAACACCTAAAGATATTAACACCAGGAGTTCTCCAACAAAATGGCCCAGCCGAATCATCCTGTAGTGAAGTTCTTCAAAACCAAAACCTACCCTCAAATAAAAAGCTTTCCGTTAGTTTTTAGCACCCTATTCTTTTTTTTAAAATTGATGTATAGCTGATTTATGGGTTTCCCTGATGGCTCAGCAGTAAAAAGTCTACCTGCAATGCAAGAGGCCCAGGTTTGATCCCTGGATGGGGAAGATCCCCTGGAGGAGGGCATGGCAACCCACTCCAGTAGTCCTGCCTAGAAAATCCCATGGACAGAGGAACCTGGCAGGCTGCAGTCCATAGGGTCCCACAGAGTCAGATACAACTGAAGCGACTAAGAAGCAGCAGCATAGCTGATTTACAATGTTGTGTTAGTTTCCGGTGCACAGCAAAGTGATTCAGTTTTACGTATATACTACATGTACAGAAGTATGTGTGTGTGTATATATACATTCTTTTTCAGATTCTTTTCCATTATAGGTTATTATAAGGTATTGAAATGTTTAAGGCAGTCCTGTGGACTTCCCTGGTGGCTCAGACGGTAAAGCGTCTGTCTACAATGCAGGAGACCCAGGTTCGAGCCCTGGGTTGGGAAGATCCCCTGGAGAAGGAAATGGCAACCCACTCCAGTACTATTGCCTGGAAAATCCCATGGACAGAGGAGCCTGGTAGGCTACAGTCTATAAGGTCACAAAGAGTTGGACACAACTGAGTGACTTCACTTCATAAGGTATTGAACATGCTGAGTGCTCCATTCCTTTTAAAGGAATTTAAATGTTTGGTTGTCTTTATTCCTAATGACAAGGGAACATGATGGAATTTAGACCCACTGTCCACCCACCTATCCATCCATCCAGGCAGCTACCATCCACCTGTCCATGATCCATCCATCCCTCTTATTTGTTCTTACTGAGCTCCTGATGAGTACCAGGAATGGCCAGGTCTGGGAATATAGGGGTGAACAAGGCAGATATATCCCTATGCTGATGAACCTCATGTGCCCCATTCTTAAGAATTACTAGACCCCTAAGGCAAGACTCTACCATGAAAGACCAAAACAAAGAGAAAACAACAACAAAATAACTTGGAGGAAACAGACTGCAAAGTGTAAGAACACTTTTTTTAAAAATTACTAAATTCAGATAGATAATAGAGAAGATTGTTTTCATCAGAAAGGTGTGTTATTTAAGAGAGGAAGGGACTTCCCTGGCGGTCCAGTGGCTAAGGCTCTGTGCTCCCAATGCAGGGGACCCAGGTTCAGTTCCTGATCAGGGAACTAGATCCCACATGCTGCAGTGAAGATTGAAGATCCTGTGTGCTGCAGCTGAGACCCCGTGCAGTCAAGTAAAGAAATACATAAATAAATATTAAAAAGAGGAAGAGTCAGAGAACAGAGGTTGAGGAGGGGAGGAAGTGAAAGAAAAGGAAGGGGAGAAATGTCATACTCAGGAAAAGGATCAAGAAGCAGAACAACACTGGCTTTTCCAACAGAGCACTGAAAGCTAAAAGAAAATGAAAAGACAGTTTCAAAATTCAGACGGAAAATGATGATAGAACTCTATGATCTATTCAAACTATGAAATAAATATGAGGGTAGAAGAAAGATATTTCAGATATCCAAGGGATTTACATGCGATCATACCAATCATCATCAAAGAAAATTGGCCACTCAATGTTTTCTACATAAAAAACAGAAAATAATCATGATAAACTATTTTTATTTCATGGAGGTACAGTGAGAAAAAATTAACAATCAAAAGAAGGCATGATGAAATCTGAACATGATAATAAATGAGAAAAAGAATTTGAACCATTTGGATTTACTTTTTATTCAACAAATATGTACTGAGAACTACTTTTTGCCAGCATTGTTTTAAATGATGAAAGTGCCTGTCCGTCTGTGCTCAGTGGAGAATGACTCTTTGCCATCCTAGGGACCGTAGCCCACCAGGCTCCTCTGTCATGGGATTTTCTTGGCAAGAATACTGGACTGTGTGATGCCATTTCCTCCTCCAGGGGATCTTCCTGACCCAGGGATCAAACCTGTATCTCCTGCTTGGGAGATGGATTCTTTACCACTGAGTCACCTGGAAAGCCCAGCATTTCTATAAATGATGAGGATACAGTGGTGAAGAAAACAGAAGTCTTTGCCCTCATAGAGCGCTTTAGGGACATGTTTAAATAATAATTACACATCTAATTAATGAAATGTTATGCAACCATTGAAAAATACATGAATACCAGAAACACAGGAAGGGTGAAAAGACCACAAGCTGTGGACAAAGACAAAAAGGGAAGTCATAAGCCTGAAAATGGATATGATAGGATAGCAAAATTATGAATGTTTTTCTTTTTCAAAATTCCCTTTAATTTTATATTGGGTTTTCTAACAGACAGGGGAATATCAAAACCCAGGATGCTAAAGGATACTGTATTTAAATTCAGGTGCCATCTAATAAATTCTCCCAAGAAGCTGTGTGATGCCTCTTCCTCAAGAAAGAGAGGGGAAATTACCTATTCCTGATGGGAAAAACATGGCCACTTGCTTAGATGTTATCATTAACTTTTTATTTCTACTTCAGCTATGCAGAGAAAGATGAGGGTGTTGGAAAGAATGCAGATCCAATGTCAAATGGGAGGCTCGAAAGAGCAATGAAACCTTGCCTATTAATTAGTTCCATGGGCTAATGAGCTCTAGGAGTGGAGTGAGCAGACTCCTTTTAACTGAACCAGAAAAAACTCACTCGCAGCTTAGGACAGTTGGCACCATAGTTTTCCATACAGGACGCTAGTGTTCCTGGCCCATGAGAGAATAACACAGTGGTGATGTTTCTGAAGTACTTTCCACAGGTGGTAGTGAAAGCTCAATTTACCACGACATGCTTGTGTCAAATGAGATTTCAGGAATCTCCATGTGAGTTACTGTGTAAAGAATTCCTTTATACTGTAGAGGACCAGCTGATTAGATGTGGTTGGACACTAAATCTGAGAAGAACATTCTGGGTTCCCAAGGTATCTAACACAAAGAGAAAACTCAGGAAACCTCAAAATGGATATTCTAACCACACCTTGGGATAAGTTAGATGTTCTGAGTTTTTTCATGGTCAAGGGTTCAGTTCAGTTCAGTTCAGTCGCTCAGTCGTGTCTGACTCTTTGTGACCCCATGAATCGCAGCACGCCAGGCCTCCCTGTCCATCACCATCTCCCGGAGTTCACTGAGACTCACGTCTATCGAGGCCGTGATGCCATCCAGCCATCCCATCCTCGGTCATCCCCTTCTCCTCCTGCCCCCAATCCCTCCCAGCATCAGAGTCTTTTCCAATGAGTCAGCTCTTCACATGAGGTGGCCAAAGTACTGGAGCTTCAGCTTTAGCATCATTCCTTCCAAAGAAATCCCAGGGCTGATCTCCTTCAAAATGGACTGGTTGGATCTCCTTGCAGTCCAAGGGACTCTCAAGAGTCCTCTCCAACACCACAGTTCAAAAGCATCAATTCTTTGGTGCTCAGCTTTCTTCACAGTCCAACTCTCACATCCATACATGACCACTTGAAAAACCACAGCCTTGACTAGATGGACCTTAGTCAGCAAAGTAACGTCTCTGCATTCGAATATACTATCTAGGTTGGTCTTAACTTTCCTTCCAAGGAGTAAGCGTCTTTTAATTTCATGGCTGCAGTCACCATCTGCAGTGATTTTGGAGCCCCCAAAAATAAAGTCTGACACTGTTTCCACTGTTTCCCCATCTATTTCCCATGAAGTGATGGGACCGGATGCCATGATCTTCGTTTTCTGAATGTTGAGCTTTAAGCCAACTTTTTCACTCTCCTCTTTCACCTTCATCAAGAGGCTTTTTAGTTCCTCTTCACTTTCTGCCATAAGGGTGGTGTCATCTGCATATCTGAGGTTATTGATATTTCTCCCAGCAATCTTGATTCCAGCTTGTGTTTTTTCCAGTCCAGCGTTTCTCATGATGTACTCTGCATAGAAGTTAAATAAGCAGGGTGACAATATACAGCCTTGACATACTCCTTTTTCTATTTGGAACCAGTCTGTTGTTCCATGTCCAGTTCTAACTGTTGCTTCCTGACCTGCATACAGATTTCTCAAGAGGCAGGTTAGGTGGTCTGGTATTCCCATCTCTCTCAGAATTTTCCACAGTTTCTTGTGATCCACACAGTCAAAGGCTTTGGCATGGTCAATAAAGCAGAAATAGTAGGAAAGATATTGCATCAGAGTGTCGTATCAGATCTTATTCAATTAGACTATACATTTTGTTTATGTTTGGCTTTTTAAATAATATTCTAAACTTTAAAAATAGGAGGAAAGCTAACTGCAATGTTATTATGGAATCGTGGAATAGTAAAGGACATTATGGGAAATTAAAGAAATATGAATAAAGTATGGAGTTTAGTTAATAATTATGTTCCAGTGTGTGTTCGTTAATTGTGATAAAGGTACCATAGTGATATAAGATGTTAATAATAGGGGAAGCTGGATGTGAAGAATATGGAAAGTCTCCGTAGTATCTTTGCAACGTTTTTGTAAACCTAAATCTATTCTAAAATTTTAAATTTTATTTAAATTTAAAATATATATAGGAGGAAATAACTATTATCTCAACCTCAGACAAATCACAGCTTTGGCATAAGTCTAGTATTCAGGCCGCATGACTGCAGCTAAGCATCAGCCACTAAGGGATATCAGTTGAGTCCCAGGTTCTGTTATTTTCAGCGACAGAGAAAAAAGTTCAAACTGCAAATCAAAATACTTAAAAAATATAAAGTATGGAACTAATAAGACAGCAAGGTTTAGATTTTGGTTGTGGAAAATATGAAGTCGTTCAATGTTCTCGAGTAAAGAGGCGATACAGTGAGAACAACAATTGAGAGATTTGTTCTGTGAGCAGTCTGCAAAATGGATTGAAGCCGAAGAGAGACTGAAGTAGGGCTATCAGTGAAGAGGCGATAATTGGCAGGTGAAACAAAAGGATTAAGACTAAACCCCTAAAGTGAAACTTAGGGCAAAAGTTTCAAGCACTGTTATTCTTAGTGCCGCATACAACCTCTTCTAGGCACCCGGGGACAAGCAGAGTCTATTGTGCAGATGGCTATATCCGACGATCTTAGCCTTGTTCCATTAGATATCTGAAATCATAGAACCCCTTTCCTTGTCCCAGGTCCATGGTTCTTAGTCTTTGTCAGGTCTGTGTGTTGTCACCTCTGCTTGTCCTGCATCAGCTCAGTACTTGTTTGATAGTCAAACCTGAGTCAATGCTCCTTTTTTATTTTTAACCCATCCTAACGGATTTTTGAGAAACCTATATGCAGGTCAGGAAGCAACAGTTAGAACTGGACATGGAACAGATTGGTTCCAAATAGGAAAAGGAGTACGTCAAGGCTGTATATTGTCACCCTGCTTATTAACTTCTATGCAGAGTACATCATGAGAAACTCTGGGCTGGAAGAAGCACAAGCTGGAATCAAGATTTCCAGGAGAAATACCAATAACCTCTGATATGCAGATGACACCACCCTTATGGCAGAAAGTGAAGAGGAATTAAAAAGCCTCTTGATGAAAGTGAAAGAGGAGAGGGAAAAGGCTGGCTTAAAGCTCAACATTCAGAAAACTAAGATCATGGCATCCGGTCCCATCCCTTCATGGGAAATAGATAGGGAAACAGTGTCAGAATTTATTTTGGGGGGCTCCAAAATCACTGCAGATGATGACTGCAGCCATGAAATTAAAAGACGCTTACTCTTTGGAAGGAAAGCTATGACCAACCTAGACAGCATATTCAAAAGCAGAGACATTACTTTGCCAACAAATGTCTGTCTAGTCAAGGCTATGGTTTTTCAAGTGGTCACGTATGGATGTGAGAGTTGGACTCTGAAGAAAGCTGAACGCCAAAGAATTGATGCTTTTGAAGTGTGGTGTTGGAGAAGACTCTTGAGGGTCCCTTGGATTGCAAAGAGATCCAACCAGTCCATTCTGAAGGAGATCAGCCCTGGGTGTTCTTTGGAAGGAATGATGCTAAAGCTGAAACTCCAGTACTTTGGCCACCTCATGTGAAGAGTTGACTCATTGGAAAAGACTGATGCTGGGAAAGATTGGGGGCAGGAGGAGAAGGGGACGACAGAGGATGAGATGGCTGGATGGCATCACTGACTCAATGGACGTGAGTTTGAGTGAACTCTGGGAGATGGTGATGGACAGGGAGGCCTGGCGTGCTGCGAGTCATGGGTCGCAAAGAGTCAGACATGACTAAGCGACTGAACTGAACGGATTTTTAAAAACGTTTCATCAGGAAAGGATTCAAATTTTATAGAAAACTTGCAAGAATAAAGAGTACACTGATAGACTCTTGTTACATCTACTGTTAAATATTTCTCTCTCTAGGGATATATGAATATACATAAATGTATGCACATTTAACATTTTTAACTACTGGAGGATAACTTGCATACAGACTTTAGTCCTATTTCATTGTATGTTTCCTAAGAATTAGGACATTCTTTTACAAACCGCGGTATAGCTGTCAACTCTGGTATGTTCACTCAGTCACTGTTTGTTGAGTTGAACTGAATAACGGGAACACCCATCATCCTAGTCTGACCTTTCCCATCTCTGAGTCATGGGAGTGAAAAATTCAGTTTTATTTGAATTTCAGGTTTGGGTCTTTTAGAGTATCACAGAATCATATTTTTCAGATTAGTTTTTAATTTCATTCTTTATGGGTTTGACTCAGTTGTTCAGCTATTCTGAAAACGTCTTTGTGAGAGAGTACTACTGAAAGCAATAATGGCAAACACTAACCTAGCATTCATTACTGTCAGGCACTGTTCTAACACATTTAATCCTCACAACAACCCTAAAGGGATATACCATGGTATGATTGTCTCCACTTTATACATGGGGAAATGCAGGCACAGAAGTTGAAGAATTTACCCAGAAACAAACAGCTCGTAGAGGGGCAAAAATCAAGATTTGAACCCAGGCTCTCATATCTCTTTCTTAATAGTTAATATAAATGTGCGTCTGTTAATCTAAATGTATATCTCTCTCTCTGTGTCTGTGTGTATGTGTGCGTGTTTAGCCTTCTTACATTTCACAGTGTCTTCTCTAAAGAGGATCCCACACTATTTCTTGTTATTGATTGCTTTTCATTGTGTCGTGTTCCCCTAGGAGAGATGCATTCATTATCTTGATGTGTTTATTTTTCAGCTGAGGCGAAGGTGACTGGTCCCAGGAGCCCAGAAGAATGGACTCAGAGGAGGCTGTTTACATGAGGTTCTCCCACTCACCAGCTGTTGAGAGTCTATGGATGAAGAGCAGGATCTTATTACTTCAATGGAAGCCTGTGACCATGATCCCAGCCACCAGTAGCCAAGAGGACTTGGTACAGTGCGGCTGCCTAATAAATGATTCATCAGAAGCATTTGATACAAATGTGTTGCAGCAGCATCTTCAAATTTAGTGTTGCCTTCTTATCTAGGCTTGTGTTTGTTCAGAGATCCCCACTGCCTCTCACTTCCGTGCCAGTACTGACCTGAAGGCTGGATCCACAGTGGATTCTCGTCCTGCAGGCTGGCTCTGTTTGACTGCTATTTATAAAGCCAGTGTAGGTTAGTAACTATTTATTGAGTGCCAGTTCCATGGCAATTGTTAGTGCTTTACAAACATTTAATCCTCATGCAAACCCTGTTGCATGAGGTTGTACCTGCTATCTCCATTCTGCCCTCGAGCAAATGGAGGCTCAGAGAGGTTGGACGCTGTGTACAAAGTCACACAGTTGGCAGAGTAAGGGCTCAAACTGAGAGAAATCTAAAGCCCCTTCACTGTAACACGCTGCTTTTCTTCACTGCTGCAGAGATCATTAGTGCTGCCCTCCTGCATGTTCTCACTGGCATTCTTCTCATAAATGAGGTGGGGATGGCCGTGTACGTGATGGCAAGTGTCTGAGAGGGAGGGTCAGGAGGCTTTAGAGGCACTGAAGAATCGCAGAATTATTCTCTAGGAAAAATAACACAATGCTCTTTTTGATCAGAGGTTGATAAACTATGCCTGGTAAGTCAAATCGGCTCCCAACCTCTTGTAGCAAATCGAGTTTTATGGGAACACAGCCACGCCCAATCCTTTATGTACTGCCCAAGGCTTCTTACTCTCTACAATGGCCGAGTTGCATAGTTGTGACAGAGGCCATATGGCCCTTGAAGCCTAAAATACTGATGCTCTGGGCCTTTCTAGAAAAAGTTTGCTGACACCTGTTTTACATGACTGGGGAAGAGAGCCAATAGTTCTTGTTAGCACCAAAGTATATTTTTTTTTCCATTTGACGGAAAAACAAAGATTTGTACTGCTAAGGTCATCACTGGTGGCGGTTGGAGTTGGGGAGAGGGTTGATGGCTATAGGGACTGAACCAGGGAAGGTTAAAGGACAGGGAGGAGAAGGCAGGTCTGAGCCTCTGGGTCCTCAGCCCAGACTCATCCCACTCATGTCCTTCCTGTTTCACCTGCCAAATCAAGTTTCCTGAAATAACTCTGCTCATAAACTTTTAAGTGGCTTCCCACTTATAAAATACTCAAATTCCAACATCCCAACCTGGAATGTAGAGATCATAACAATCTGACCCCTATGAATCCCTCTCTCCATCCCTTTTATTCTTTTTTTAATCATGAGCCAGTCATGCCAAATTTGAGTTTATATTTCAAAGCCAGTGGACTTGTCTTTGATTTACTTTTATATAAGCAGAAAAGTAAACATATAATACTTGTGGGTGATAATGGGAAACCAGGCTGAGCTTTCACACCTGGTGTTTCACCTAAGCTAAAAGTTATAAACAAGAATATATAAATGTTTCAGTTATTAATACTTTTCTACAAAAGACATTATCCAGTTGTTTAGAAAAAATATTCAAACTAAGGTTTTGTTTTTAAATTGTATTATCATAAACTTTCTCCCACATTGCTGTGTATTTTTCATAAAGATAATTTTTCATGGCTGCAGAATATTTCATCTCTTAATGTTCCTAAGTTTTCGTAATGTTGCACAGGTATCTGGGCATTGAAGGGTGCCATTTCCGTTTGTTCTAACTCCTATCTCCATTCTCTCCAGTTGTTCTTCTCATAATTTTTCACCTTTGCTCAGGCTGTTTCCTCAGCTTGGGAAGGATCCTCGTGTCTTTTCCTGTCTGCTTAAATCCTAACCTTACAGCTTATGTCTGGTCACCTTCTGTCTTGGATCTCCTATGGCTAGGGGAGAGTTCAACTTGACCTTCAGAATGAGGGATAGATTTCAAGAGACTCATGTCTCTAGAAAATGCTGACATAGTGCCATCTGAACTTGACTGCAATGGCACTGGCAGTATCAAAGGGCTCAGAAGCCTCAGAAATCCTTATTCCCTGGAGCTGTACGCAGGAGAATGGTTTATTGTAGAAAAGAATAACAGTGGACATATATTATGTGCTTTCTATATGTCAGGCATGATCATAAGCCCTTTATATACATTGTAATTTCTCTTCATGACAACCCTTTCACTTGGGTACTGTTCATACTTTCATTGGAAGGACCGATGCTGAGGCTGAAACTCCAATATTTTGGCCACCTCATGCAAAAAGAGGACTCATTGGAAAAGACCCTGATGCTGGGAGGGATTGGGGGCAGGAGGAGAAGGGGACGACCGAGGATGAGATGGCTGGATGGCATCACCGACTCGATGCACATGAGTTTGGGTGAACTCCAGGAGCTGGTGATGGACAGGGAGGCCTGGCGTGCTGCGATTCATGGGGTCGCAAAGAGTCGGACACGACTGAGCGACTGAACTGAACTGAATACTCTCATTGTTCAAATATGAACATTGGGGTACAGACAGGTTAAGAAATCACCCAAGGCCATAGCGCTGGTAAGTGGGAAGCTTGGCATTGACTGAGTGGCACCAGACAGTCTGGTATCAGAGTCTGGGTGCTTAGCCAATGAAATACAAGTGCTACCAACACACGATGGCCCTTTCTCTCTCTAGTCTCAATCACCCAGGCTCAATCAGGTCCACAACCATCTTCAGAGTATATGCAGAGGGAGGAGGCTGTTCTTACTAGGAGCAGTGAGCCTGTTCTTCTGTGTTGGAGAGACCGGGCTTGGGGCTAGCATCCTTTCACAAAGAGGAGGTCAACAGGCAGGTAAACTTGCTGAGTCCTTGGTCATCCTCTGAACATAATAGTTCATTTCAGTTCAGTTCAGTCACTCAGTTGTGAACTGCAGCATGCCAGGCCTCCCTGTCCATCACCAACTCCTGGAGTCTACCAAAACTCAGGTCCATTGTGTCGGTGATGCCATCCAACCATCTTGTCCTCTGTCGTCCCCTTCTCCTCCTGCCCCCAATCTTCCCCAGCATTAGGGTCTTTTCAAATGAGTCAACTCTTCGCATCAGGTAGCCAAAGTATTGGAGTTTCAGCTTCAACATCAGCCCTTCCAATGAATATTGAGGACTGATTTCCTTTAGGATGGACTGGTTGGGTCTCCTTGCAGTCCAAGGGACTCTCAAGAGTCTTCTCCAACACCACAGTTCAAAAGCATCAATTCTTCAGTGTTCAGCTTTCTTTATAGTCCAACTCTCACATCCATACATGACTACTGGAAAAACCATAGCCTTGGCTAGACAAATCTTTGTCGGCAAAGTAATGTCTCTGCTTTTTAATATGCTGTCTAGGTTGGTCATAACTTTCCTCCCAAGGAGTAAGCGTCTTTTAATTTCATGGTTGCAGTCACCATCTGCAGTGATTTCGGAGTCCAGAAAAATAAAGTCAGCCACTGTTTCCTCATCTATTTGCCATGAAGTGATGGGACAAGATGCCATGATCTTAGTTTTCTGAATGGAGCTTTAAGCCAACTTTTTCACTTTCCTCCATCAAGAGGCTGTTAGGTTCTTCTTCACTTTCTGCCATAAGGTGGTGTCATCTGCATATCTGAGGTTATTGATATTTCTCCTGGCAATCTTGATTCCAGCTTGTGCTTCTTCCAGTCCAGCGTTTCTCATGATGTACTCTGCATATAAGTTAAATAAGCAGGATGACAATATACAGCCTTGACGTACTCCTTTTCCTGTTTGGAACCTGTCTGTTGTTCCATGTCCAGTTCTAACTGTTGCTTCCTGACCTGCATACAGGTTTCTTAAGAGGCAGGTCAGGTAGTCTGGTATTCCCATCTCTTTCAGAATTTTCCACAGTTTCTTGTGATCCACACAGTCAAAGGCTTTGGTGTAGTCAATAAAGCAGAAATAGATGTTTTTCTGGAACTCTCTTGCTTATTCAATGATCCAGCAGATGTTGGCAATTTGATCTCTGGTTCTTCTGCCTTTTCTAAAACACTGAAATCAGATTGATTATATTCTTTGCTGCCAAAGATGGAGAAGCTCTATACAGTCAGCAAAAACAAGACTGGGAGCTGACTGTGGCTCAGTTCATGAACTCCTTATTGCCAAATTCAGACGGAAATTGAAGAAAGTGGGAAAACCACCATTCAAGTATGACCTATATCAAATCCCTTATGACTATCCAGTGGAAGTGAAAATAGATATAAGGGACTAGATCTGATAGACAGAGTGCCTGATGAACTATGGATGGAGGTTCATGACATTGTAGAGGAGATAGGGAGCAAGACCATCCCCAAGAAAAAGAAATGCAAAAAAGCAAAATGGCTGTCTGAGGAGGCCTTACAAATAGCTGTGAAAAGAAGAGAGGTGAAAGGCAAAGGAGAAAAGGAAAGATATACCCTTTTGAATGCAGAGTTCCAAAGAATAGCAAGGAGAGATAAGCAAGCCTTCCTCAGCGATCAATGCAAAGAAACAGAGGAAAACAATAGAATGGGAAAGGCTAGAGATCTCTTCAAGAAAATTAGAGATACCAAGGGCACATTTCATGCAAAGATGGGCTCAATAAAGGACAGAAATGGTATGGACCTAACAGAAGCAGAAGATATTAAGAAGAGGTGGCAAGAATACAAAGATCTGTACAAAAAAGATCTTCAGGACCCAGACAGTCATGAAGGTGTGATCACTCACACTCAGCTAGAGCCAGACATCCTGGAATGTGAAGTCAGATGGGCCTTAGGAAGCATCACTACAAACAAAGCTAGTGGAGGTGATGGAATTCCAGTTGAGCTATTTCAAATCCTAAAAGATGATGCTGTGAAAGTGCTGCACTCAGTATGCCAGCAAATTTGGAAAACTCAGCAGTGGCCACAGGACTGGAAGAGGTCAGCTTTCATTCCAATCCCAAAGAAAGGCAATGCCAAAGAATGCTCAAACTACCACACAATTGCACTCATCTCACATGCTAGTACAGTAATGCTCAAAATTATCCAAGCCAGGCTTCAGCAATAAATGAACCGTGAACATGATAAATGAGGGGCATTTCCAGAGCCAAGGCAGGATGTGATGGAAACACCTGTTTCTTCCAGACCTCACTTTTCTCAGTGTTCCAGGGGCCTAGCATAAAACAGGCATTCCGTTCATCAATAAGGGATTGTGACATAGTAACATCATAATGGCTACAGATTAGTTAACTCCTCCTCTCATGCCCTCTCCCAGGAACGAGTGGCACCTCTTGCAATGGATCTTGTAAGAGTGGAGGTGGGGAGAAGAGATTCAGAGTGCATTCCAAAGGTGAGTACAATTGCAGAGCAGAGTCAGGAAGGAGATGCATAGTTATTGGCCTCTAGTCTGAAGAGTGAAAGATCCTCAGGGTTCAGAAAGATGTTAAAGGCTATCTCTGCCAGTTGTCTTTCCAGTGCCTGATCCCCCTAGGACAGCTCTGAGAAGCAAATGCCCAGCTTTTGCTTGAATACCTCCATTGATGGGGACCTCCCTACCAAACAAAAATCCATCCCAGCTCTGTATGGCTCTGTTAGAAAACTGGACTTTTTGTTGAGTGGAAATCTATCTTCTTGTAGCTTCAGCAAAACTGGGTCTAATTCTATCTGTCAGAGGCTAGAGAACAAGCCAGCTTTCTCTTAAACACAACAGCCCTAGAGAGACGTGATATAAATGAACCTGTCCTCCCTGAGCTTTTCCTCTCCAGGCTAAATACGTATAAATGAACCTGTCCTCCCTGAGCTTTTCCTCTCCAGGCTAAATACTCACCGGTGTTTGAATTGTGTCTCTTCTCACATGATTTCCAGGCCCATCGTCAGATTTGTGTCCTCTGATTGCTTCCCACTTTGCGTACAGCTCTCCGAGTATGGCACTCCACAGAGCACCAGCTCACGTCAGAACAGAACCATCCTTTCCCTGCTATGAAAGCCTCTAGAATCAGAAACCAGTACTCTTGAGTCCCAAGGGGTTCCAGGGCTTTCGGATGAATTTATCTCTGGTTAGAAGGGGGCAGAAAAAAAAAAAAAAAAGAATGAGTTAGATGTCTGTGGTTGGGAAGAGATGATAAAAGCTAATGGCTAATTTTTTTTTGAATGCTTATTAAATATCAGACACTGTGCTTAAAACAACAGGAATTCTCTCATTCAATCCATTCAGCCACTCTAATTGGTGGCACTGTTATGATGACCATTTCACAGGTGAAGAAACTGAGGCTTAGAGAAGCTCAGGATTTTCCAAGGCTATATGGTGTATGCCAAGACTCAGGCCAGATATTAAGAGGGAGTAAGGGGTAAAGATTTGGCTTCAACAAAAGGCAGCATCTGGCCAGTGATTATGCTTCAGAAAAGGTTTGACAGTGAAAAGTGGTTAGGGGTGAGCACAGGACTTCTAAGGGCCCAGAGATCGAGAGAGAGAATGTCACACCAGGGTGGCACAGAAGGATATGATGTACAGGGGAGTAATAGCAGTAACAGCTATCATTTACTAAATGTGTACAAAGTCAGACGTTTTGCATACATAATCTCCTCTAATCCTCACAACAACCCTAACTAGGAGTTACCACCATTATGATCGCTATGTTACAGAAGAGGAAATTGAGGCTTATTGAGGTTAAATGACTCACCAAAGACTACACAGCTGGTAAGTGGCAGTTCGAGGATTAAAGTTCAGACAGTTGACTCCAGGGTGATGCCCTGTACTGACTCCCAAAGGGAAAGCCTGTTGGCAAGAAACTTAAGGGAAGACATTTTCTCTCCCAGGAGATGGGGGTTCCCAGAACTTACAAGGGAACTCAGGGCTGCTGGCAATGCCTGACAAAACAGAATAGGTGTTCTGGAAGAGACAATTTTGCCAGATGCTTTAAATCAGTAGTGCCAATACTGAGGCTATCCTAAATTGATGTTTAGTCGGAAAGGTGGTCCTGGAGGCCCAGGAACCTCATTCAAATGAATATCCATGACCAGATATGCTATCTCAGAATCAGAAACCCAAGTGTTGAAAAGTCATCTGTTTCTGTGCTTTTGTAGTTCCCTTTTTCCGTTTTTTAAAAAAACAATTTGCTTTCACTCAGTTTAATGGTGACCAAACTTTAGTGTGCATCGGACTCATCCAGAGGACTTGTTAAAACACTGAACACTGGACCTCAGCCCCTGGAGATTCTGGTTTAGTAGGTCTGGGGATGAAGCCTGAGAATCTGTATTACTAACAAATTACCAGGTAGTGCTGATTCAGCTGGTCTGGGGATTATACTTAAGAACAAGGGCTTTGGTTTATTAGAAAAGCTACTTTTGAAATTATCTAAACTGACTTGGCTGTAAAGAGGCAAAGGACTTGCCCATGGGCCAGAAGCAGAGGGAGGGGGTTGGGGTGCAGAGAGTGCTCAGCTAGGTGAGTGACTGCTGTATGGGCTGCGGAAGACAGAAGTCACAGCTCGGAGAGACTAGCTGTTTACAGATGAGAATGATGGAGAAGCAGAAGGTCCAGGAAGCTGGGCAGGGGAGCCAGACTGGCCAGAGATAGAGATCTGGCGAGGGCAGAAGTCAAATGGGGTAGCAGTCTTGTCAAAAGCTGCAGGCTCTTGGCAGGGCTGCAGGGAAAGAACTAGAGGAGCGGGGAGGCAAGGGGCCAGGAGTGAGCTCTGGGATATGGCCTGGGACAGAATCTGGCGATCACATTTCAGCTGTGGCTAACCGTCTCTAAAGCTTCCCCCTGTGGTTAAGCCCATCAGACCCAGAGTACCCAGAAGTTGCTCTTTTATAGTAGTGAGCTGAAGTTCTTGCAGCAAGAGAACTAGGACAGTGCTAAATGCTGTTTCTTCTTCCCTTAGCGGTGGGTCCCACGGTGCAGGCAGGGTCAGGGCTAGGGAGCTCAGTCTGACCTCTGATGTTCTTCAGTCTCTAGGCTGCATTTCTCCCTCTGGGAAACTGACTCAGCTGCAGCACATGCGCACTGCGGAGAATGGCCTGCGTCGCTGCAGCAGTGTGCTAGCTGCTGGGTAGCTGGCTGTTCTCATCTCTCCTCATGGAACTGGGCAGCTTGGAGAGCAGACTCCTTTCCCTTGGTACCAAGAGAAGGGGCAGCATCTCTGCAAGACTGCATGCGACTGCTTTCAAATACAGTAGCAAAACTGCACATAGGCCCTTTCTGGACCCTGGCCTCCAAAAACAACCCGCTTAGCCTGAACTGGTTCTTTTCATCCCATTTCTTGTATGTGTCTGTCTAGTTACATCTCTGCAAGACTGCATGCGACTGCTTTCAGATATAGGAGCAAAACTGTGCACATGGGCCCTCTCTGGACCCTGGCCTTCAAAAACAACCCACTTAGCCTGAACTGGTTCTCGTCATCCCATTTCTTGTATGTGTCTGTCCAGTTAAAAAAGAGTTTAGCGAATGCATACTAGATGGCAGGCCCTGTGCTGGGGATACATACAGATATGGGTAAAAGAAATCTCAGTTCACAAGTATAGTTGAGGAGATCATCTACAGAGATAATTACAGCCTTATGTTATTTCTGAAACAGAGCTCATGCCCTCTTAGGACCTTTGTATTTGCTGTTTCTTCTATCTAGAATACTCTTCTCCAGATATTTGTATGCTTACTCTTTCACTCACATCACTTGGGTCACTCCTGAGAGAGGCCTTCCCTGACCCTCCTACCGAAAATGGAGCCCTCACAATTCTGAGTCCATTTATCCTATGTAATTTTTCTCTGTGAAACTTTAATCTCCTCATATATGTGTGTGTGTGTGTATAGATGTATATATTTTATGTTTTTATGTTTGTATATAAAGTGCCTAGTCACTGCTGATTTTCAGTGCGTAGAATTGGGACCTAACAGGTATGCAATATATTTTTTCCTTTTGTTCATTCACCATACGTGGTTATCCAGTTGAACTTTCCTGAGCCTCTCCAGTCATCGAAATGGAAGATGAGGCTTGTCTGCTTGGGGAAGGACATTTCCAAGCCTATCTTCCCACCTTTTCTAGTTTCTACTGTCCTTAGTCCAGACGGAACAGGTTCTAGATTCCCACCAGTAACCATAAATACTGAACATTACATACTGGGCACTTCCAATACGTTATTTAATCTTCACAATGCTCTGCAAAGTCAGCATTATTTCTCGTGTTTCACCAAAGATGAAACAGGCTCAGGGAGGGTATTCGTTTGCTGAAAGTCAGAGACAGCAAGGTTCCAGGGGCCTCTCTGGGAAAGGTCTCCCAGGCTTCCCAGTCACCCAAGTTTCTGTCACGTTTCTACAAGGCTTTCCCCATATTTCAACTAGGTTCTCCGCCCTTTCTTTCTCGCTGGACAGCTGGGCCTGGCTTGCCCTGGTTGCTTCTCCAAGACTAGTGTAAGGAGGTGCTTCAGAAGATGTCAGGGTGGAGAAGGGGCTGATCTATCTCCAGGGCCACAGCTTTCCTCCCCCCGCCCTCCGCACAGACCCGGCTGCTGGACGCCCAGTGGTCCAGTTCAAGGCCTGCGCGCTGGAGGAAAAAGGATGGGGGGAAAGAGCGAGGGGTTTCTTCAAACGATCGGCGGGACAGAGGGGCGAGCACCCCTTTCTCTCTACGGCTCGCTCGGTGCGCAGGATAACCAGGCCCCTCCCACCCCGCCGCAGCCCGCCTGGCAGCAGGGCGCGTGCGCAAGGCGCTCCTCGCCCCCTCCCTTCGGCGTGCCGCCCTTTCACCCTGGCAACCGCGGCGCGACTACGGCGCGCGCCTGGCTGGGCGCGGACGGGGCGGGGCCGGGCGGCGCCGGTGCGAGCAGAAGCTGAGGCTCAGGCGGCGGCGGCGGCCCAGCAGAGCCACGGCCGTGGGTAGCGGGCTCGGCGTGTCCGACCTCCCTCCGCCTGCTCTCAAAGTTCTTCGACGCGGTTTGGGGTCCAGTGGACACCGTCCCTGGCCATGGACTCCCAGAAAGTAAGCGGGGTCGGGGGCCGCTGGGTCCCCGAGGCCGGGCGGAGGGTGGGCGGGGCGCCCTGGGCCGGGTGGACAGTGGGCGGTGGGCGCGCTGGGCCGGCCGGGCCGGGCTGGGCTGCGGCCGCGGAGGGCGAGGCCGCCAGGCACCCTTCTCGGGAGTAAAGCGGCGCCCGCCGGGGTGCGGGGACCGCGCCGGGTGACCCCGGATAGCCTCTGCTCTGCAATTGGTCCTGGGCCCTGGCTCCTGAGGGGATGTCGGGAGCCGCCCCCGTTTTTTCCCATCATTTTCTGCAACGATCTAGGCCCCCTGTGATTCTCGCAGCCTTCCCGCGTGCTAGTGAGGGTTTATCCTCAGCAGAAGAGGAAATCAAAGCACCTACGAGTGTACCTGCTGACGCCGAAGCTGACCCACTCTTCTCCACCCAGTCTTCGCCTACTTTGGCGCAATCTGTGTCTCTAGGTCGGGAACCAGGTCTCCTTGGTCCCCCTCCCCCGTCCATCCCCTCCCCACCCGCCTTTTGCACCGCTCCCCACCCCCGCCGCGCCCTCCTTGGGACTAGTTCCCCGGCACGTCTTACTGTTTATAGTGTTGGTTGAATTGAGAAAAAAGGCTGATAGTTGTCCAGAGCAGCGGTCCCACCCTCTGGCCAGTTCAGTGTTGCTGGTCAGTTCCCTTAATGATTGTTTTTGGCATATTTTATACTTTCTGAGGAAGTTAAGGACTGGGCATAACAGAACCAACATTTTCTGTTAGCCAATAGCCAAAAATACATTTAGAGAACGTAGCCAATGTTTTGAATACAATTAGAAGTGAGTTAATACTTAGTCATAATCCCTGTATAGAAATCAACGACCGTGCTCTCTTTATTAGATTATAGTAATTGAAATAGTACAGTGTAGGAAGGAAACACAAGTGTTATTAATAATGGGCAAAAACAAGAGCCCATTCTTTTCTATTATTAGATAGGAAGCACTGGGAAGACTTATTAGAAAGATGTTTTTTGTAATTTTGCCTGGAATCATCTCCTTGAGGAACACTGTGGGGCATGAGAATAGTGTAGTGATGTGTTAAACGTTAACTGTTAAAGTATTTAACAAAAATTACATGATTTCATTGTATGTGTTCATCCTGAAACTCAGAGTTTTATTCACGTGACTATTAGACATTTTTTAAAAAGTAACATTTTGTGTTTTGAATATACATTTAAAATGCCTCTACCTAAATTTATAAAACACTTCAAAGCTTATTTCACTTTTAAAGTAAAGGGTGTGTGATATCTGAGATTAGTTCAGAGAAAATGGAAGGTCAAAGACTTGGAGTCCAGAGACTTGGATTCTATGCTCTATATGCAACTTTGTGATACAGAGCAAATCACTTAACTGTGACTAATCCAGTTCTTCATCTATACAGTGGAAATGAGAATATAGAGTTATTGTAAAAACCAGCTAATACAGTATGAATTAGGTACTTTAGAGTACAGTGCCTTAAATTTTATTAAGTACTAAAGTAGTCTATGCACTGTAAAATGTAATTTTAAAAAATATTTTAATGTGGATCATCTTATTTTGCCAGGGCATACATATTCTCTCACTTTAATGAGGACTCAAGAGTTGGAGGTTGTGAGTCCTGCATGGTCATACCAGTATCCATCCATAAGGCCAACATTTGAACTTGCTTGCACTGCAGATTTTGTTTTGATGTTTGAGTCCCTACACATATTGTGTACAGTTTTAGCAGAAGTAGTGAAGAATTGGCTGTTCTTTCTTACTGGTACTAATTTATCTTAAAGAATCAACTTCTCAGTATTAGAAAATACGTTCAGTTTCATTGGTGGTAGCAAATATTTCTAATAAAAAGCCTTAATTTTGTCTCACAGCTTAAAACAGGCACCGTGTGTTAATGCTTATAACCAATTCAGTGCTCTGAATTTGAGCATCTTTTTTCTCATGAATTACTGCAGAATCAATTATATACCTCAACTAATAATGAACTAAGCTGGAAATTTCTCTCGAAATAAGTCAGTGCTGCACCCTTGGCATGGCTTTTCTTTTCTGTCCTAGAATGTTACAATGAAAGTAACAGCAGAGATGATACCTTAGCATAAGGAAACACAAGTACCACAAGTGGCAAAGGCTGAGGGTGGCTTGAGTGTATTGCCATTTGTAAGACTTGGGGATTTGAGCTTTAAGAGTATGGCTTCGGAGTCAGGTCTCCAGTCCTGCAGTTTATGAACTGAATAAAGTTGGGCAATTTGCTGTCTCCATTTTCTGACCTTTACAGTCTCCTTACCTCAAAGGGTTATGACTATTGTGTTAGCTTTTAAAAATCCCTTGGTGCCTAGCACACAGTACTGTCTGCTAAGTGTTTACTAATCTTATAATCCCAACTTCAAAATGACTTCATCCCTTTGTTGATAATTTCTCTTACTTTTTCTAATCCAATCTAGCCATTTCATACCTTTTTCCTTAAGTTTACAGCTTGTTGTCTATATTTGTGTCTGTAATAAATATTTCAAATGATGGTGCCAAAGAAGTATTGTTAAATCCTAACTGAAAGAGGATTGGAAGTTCTGACTCATGCAGTCTGACAATAGAGGTTAAGTTAACTGGACAGTCTTACAGAAGCTTGATGATGGCTAGTCAGCAATTGGATTAGCTTGACCAGCTGCTTTTTTGTCTGTGAAAATAACTTGGACTTCAGTGTTGTGTTAGCAACAGATGCTCTGTTTGAGTAGAGGAAGAAAACAAAATTGCCTTGGGTATGTAAAGAGTACTGTTGGATACAGAAAGCCACAGTGTTATCTCCTACAAATAGAGGGATTTTGTTTATATCAAGTTTCTGGGACACTTCTGTGTTATGGATAGGTGGCTTTATTTGCTACTCAGACCTTTTGATTATGTCCTTTTAAGTGGTTTTAAGATAAAATCCCGAAGGTTTCTTTACCTGATAAAAATGTGTATGTTCAAAGAAACCATTGAAACCAGACATTTGCACCTTTCTAGAATCTTGGTGCTTAGAATTTGATAGGTTAAGTTAAATTCTTGTGCAGGAGATCATTCATATTCATAGGAGTTGCTGTGTCCAGGAAAGGTTCCTGCTGTAGGAATAATAAAAGTGGAGAGGAAAGAGTAGGGATCCCAGAGGAAAGATGCCACCGAAAGCATACCTTGCCAATTGTTTGCTCTTCCTTACTTTCCCCCACACACTCTGCCTTCTACCTGGGGGTAGTGACAGGCAAGGTTTGATGTACAAGACTGAGCAAACCTAGATTGGGAAACGAAGTAGGGAGAGTTTTAAATAAAGCACAGCAGAGCTTGCAATCAGCAGCATGTCTGCCCTCGGCTTCCTCATCCCAGTTTCTTCCTCTGCCCGGTATTTGTTATCCTTTGCATTCATAGTGTACTCTGGCAGTTCAGAGATTCACACCAAATCCAGGTAACCCACTGCCTCATGTTCCAAAATGACTCCTTTTTCTGAGTCCTGAGCAAAGGAAGTTCAGTTCAGTCACTCAGTCATGTGCGACTCTGCGACACCCATGGACTGCAGCACGCCAGGCTTCCCTGTCCATCACCAACTCCCAAAGCTTGCTCGAACTCATGTCCATCGGGTCGGTGATGCCATCCAACCATCTCATCCTCTGTCGTCCCCTTCTCCTCCCACCTTCAGTCTTTCCCAGCATCAGGGTCTTTTCCAGTGAGTCAGTTCTTCGCATCAGGTGGCCAAAGTATTGGAGTTTCAGCTTCAGCATCAGTCCTTCCAGTAAATATTCAGGACTCTTTTCCTTTAGGATGGACTGGATTGTACTTTAGGATTGACTGACTTTCCTTCAGAAAGAGAAATGAAATTTGAGTATTGTTCTGGATACAGTATTATGTTAGACTGCTTTAAATTCTCACAACAGCACATATTCCCATTGCCCAGATATAGAAGATGGAACTCAAGAGAGATTAAATAACTTGTTGAGAGTCACACAGTTAGCAAGTGGTAGTCTGGATTCAAACCAGCTCTTTCCTCACAGCCCAAGCTTTTTTCATTACCACACTCTTGCCTGGCTCCTTTGCCTTTATATGGTCATATGATTAATGTCATGAAAACTTAAAATATTAACAGAAATAAACCCCTATAAAGTAGGGTTTTTTGGTTAAGAAACTAATTAAGTCTAGTAAAAATAGTTGATGGAAAGTATAAAACATGATTTTGGAGAAGGAAATGGCAACCCACTCCAGTATTCTTGCCTAGAGACTCCCATGGACAGAGGAGCCTGGTGGGCTGTTGTCCATGGGGTCGCACAGAGTCGGACACGACTGAAGCGGCTTAGCATGCATTCATGCATTGCGGAAGGAAATGGCAACCCACTCCAGTGTTCTTGCCTGGAGAATCCCAGGGCCGGGGGAGCCTGGTGGGCTGCCGTCTGTGGGGTCACACAGAGTCGGACACGACTGAAGCGATGTAGCAGCAGCAGCACAGAACATGATTTAGAGGAAACTCTGGAAGTTGGTCTCTCTTGCTGCTATAAATGTTTATTTTCCCATAATATATATATCTTCCCTCTCTCCAGCCCTTTTTATTTTATGAGGGAAGGTCTTTGCTTTCGAAAATAGAGGTGTGAATATGAAAGTGTAACTGGGGTTTCATACACCCCAGCCAAGTACAATGGCAGTCATGCCCGTGGACTGAATCAAAGCAATCTGGGGTGTAGAAGATATGAGATGCCCTCTTCAAAGAACTGTGCTGACATACTCAGAATCAGTGTTTAAACACAGGCATCTTCATTTTTTTTAATTGAACTTGACAGTTTAAAAAAATTAGAAATACAGTTAAACTTAAAAACTTTTTAAAGACAATGGTTCATTGCAGTGCCTGGCTGAAAGTAAGCAGAATTATTAATGCAACAAACACATATTGAATTTCATAGTAGTAGATATTCCTCTCCAACCTAGGAGAGACAGTATTTTGATGTTAGTGGACTTTTTCCTCCAGCTTTCTTTTTGTGTGTTTTATATCCTCGGTTGACACTTCTTCCCAGTCACAAGGTTCTGATAGAATGTGATCTCAGTTATTGATATTCACTGATGATAGGTAATCATATTTTGAACTAATTTATAATATTAACAGAGCCAGCCTGTGCACTTCTGTTATATTATAAATATAACTAATACAAGTTTATTAGGGAATTAGAAAGTACAGATAAATGAAAATAAAAATCACCCATAATGCTGCTACCCAGAGATGACTTCTTTTAACGTTTATGTGTGTGCTATATTCCAGGTTTTTTTAATACATATTGTTGTTGTTCAGTCACTCAGTCGTGTCCAACTTTTTGTGACCCCATGGACTGCAGCACACCAGGCTTCCCTGTCCTTCACTGTCTCCCGGAGTTTGCTTAAAGTCATGTCCGTTGACTTGGTAATGCCATCCAGCCATCTCATCCTCTGTTGCCCATTTCTTCTCCTGCCCTCAGTCTTTCCCAGCGTCAGGGTCTTTTCCAGTGAGTTGGCTCTTCACATCAGGTGGCCAAAGTATTGGAGCTTTAGCTTCAGTCCTTCCAGTGAATGAATATTCAGGGTTGTTTTCCTTTAGGATTGATTGGCTTGATCTGTTTGTAGTACAAAGGACTCTCAAGAGTCTTCTCCAACACCACAGTTCCAAAGCATCATTCTTCGGCACTAAGCCTTCTTTATGGTCTAACTCTTATACCCCTACCTACGTGACTACTGGCAAAACCATAGCTTTGACTATATGTGGACCTTTGTTGGCAAAGTGGTGTCTGCTTTTCAATGCACTATCTAGGTTTGCCATAGCTAGAAGGATTTTGAGCATTACCTTGCTAGCATGTGAGATGAGCACAATTTGAACATTCTCTGGCATTGCCTTTGTTTAGGATTGGAATGAAAACTGACCTATCCTAGTCCTGTGGCCACTGCTGAGTTTTTCAAGTTTACTGGCATATTGAGTGCAGCACTTTAACAGCATCATCTTTTAGGACTTGAAATAGCTTAGCTGGAATTCCATCACCTCCACTAGCTTTGTTTGTAGTGATGCTTCCTAAGGCCCATCTGACTTCACATTCCGGGATGTCTGGCTCTAGGTGAGTGACCATACCATCATGGTTATCCAGGTCATTAAGACCTTTTTTGTATAGTTCTTCTGTGTACTCTTGCCACCTCTTCTTAATAGCTTCTGCTTCTGTTAGGTTCTTGCCATTTCTGTTCTTTTTTGTGCCCATCTTTGCATGAAATGTTCCTTGTTCTTTTGGTTTATCTCCAGTTTTCTTGAAGAGGTCTCTAGACTTTCCCATTCAATTTCTTCCCCTCTATTTCTTTGCATTGTTCACTTAAAGCTTTCTTATCACTCCTTGCTATTCTCGGGAAGTCTGCATTCGATTGGATATATCTTTCCCTTTCGCTTCTCTTCTTTTCTCAGCTGTTTGTAAGGCCTCCTCAGACATCCATTTTGCCTTTTTGCATTTTTTCTTTGGGGATTGTTTTGATCACCTCCTCCTGTACAGTGTTGTGAACTCCGTCCATAGTTCTTCAGGCACTCCATCTACCAGATCTAATCGCTTGAATCTATTTCTCACTTCCACTGTATAATCAAAAGGGAACTGATGAAGGTCATACCTGAATGGCTTAGTTGTTTTCCCTACTTTCTTCAATTTAAGCCTGAATTTTGTAATAAGCAGTTCAAGATCTGAGTCACAGTGAGCTCCAGATTTTGTTTTTGCTGACTGTATAGAGCTTCTCCATCTTTGGCTGCAAAGAATATAATCAGTCTGATTTCGGTATTGACCATCTGGTGATGTCCATTGTAGAGTAGTCTCTTATGTTGTTGGAAGACGGTGTTCGCTGTGACCAATGCATTCTCTTGGCAAAACTCTATTAGCCTTTGCCCTGCTTCATTTTGTACTCCAAGGCCAAACTTGCCTGTTACTCCAGGTATCTCTTCACTTCCTACTTTTGCATTCCAATCCCCTATGAGAAAAGGTTATCTTGTTTTGGCATTAGTTCTAGAAGGTTTTGTGGGTCTTCATAGAACTATTAACTTCAGCCTCTTCGGCATTAGTCGTTGGGGCATGGACTTGGATTACTGTGATGTTGAATGGTTTGCCTTGAAAGCAAACTGAGATCATTCTGTTGTTTTTGAGATTGCACCCTAGTACTTTATTTCGGACTCTCTTGTTGACTACGAATATAGAAACTTAAAAAAACTATAGTATTATGCTATTTATAGTAATTTATAATTTGCCTCACTTAATATGTGAAATATCTTTTACCATGTTAATATTGTTCTACAGCACTTTTAATGATTCAGCAATTTTCTTTAGTATGGATGTATTAATATTACTTGATTTTTAATGAGTGCCCTTTGTCATTCATTTATGTTGATCTTTTTATATTATAAATAACACTAAGATGAACATCTTTGTTGTCAAGTCTCTACTTGTATCTTTAATTAATTAGTTACCCTTTAACTTAGCATAAATTAATAGAAGTGGAATTTGAGTCATTGTGTATATAATAGTTCTATCCTTTGATGTGTATTGCCAAATCACCCTTCAGAAGGATTTTGTCAGTTTATACTGCTCCCAGCAGTACCTGAGAGTACCCCATTTCTATTTCCATCCCACCTCCCTTAATTAGATGTTGGGACTCCTGGTTTCCTTGGCTGAATGTGAGCTTCCTGGATTTCACAGGATGGAACACCCAGTTCAGAGGTCACTGAAAATGGGAGGCTTCTTTAGCCTCTGACACATTGTATTTCCTCAAATCCTTGTTGGAAGAGAATCTCTTCTTCTGCCCTGATATCTTACAATTGGGCTCAGGGTGAAAAGGCAGCATTCCTCACCAGGCCTTTTATTAGATTTTTTTTCTGCGGATCACCTCAGTTACATCCACGTACAGAAGTGGTAATCCCAGCTGCTTCACTATAACAATAGAGGGCATGGCTTCCTCCCAGTTAGCTATTTCTGACAATCAGATTCCTCCCTGGTGGCTCTGACGGTAAAGAATCCGCCTGCAATGCAGGAGACCTGGGTTTGATCCCGGGAGTGGGAAGATCCTCTGGAGGAGGGCATGGCAACCCACTCTAGTATTCTTGCCTGGAGAATCCCATGTACAGAGAGGAGCCTGGCGGGCTGCAGTCCATTGGGTCACAAAGAGTTGGACATGACTGAGAGACTAAGCGTCCACGATGATCAGATTCCTGAATTCCTCGACAATATATAATTCTCCTTTTTTAGCTCTTTGCACTGTGCTCACATTTGAGCACAGTACTCTTGCCGTAGCTGTGGCCAGCCGGTAAGATTCTGGTTGTCTGACTTACCAACCGGATAGAGCATTCTGGATTTCTGCTCATTACCTAAGTCAAAGGAGGGGTCTGTGGTGTGGAGTGAAACAAGTGGCATAATCCCTGGTGGCATTAGGATATTTTCATTGATCCCTTTGCTCTGGTTCTGGGAACCCTCTAATTGTTTTGTACAATCATCTGCAGGGTATACAGCTTAGAGTGGTGTAAAAGTGCAGACTCTTGAGGTAGCTTTCTGGATTTGAATTGTGACTGCCATTTGACAGCTGTGTGATCAAAGAAGCCTTTAACCTCTTCAACCAGAAGATGCAGAGACTACTTTCTATTGTGGTGATTAAAAAGTAGTCCACGTTAGAAGCTTTCCACAGTGCCTGACATGTTGTTGCTGTTTAGTTACGGACTTGTGTCTGATTCTTTTGAGACCCCATGGACCTGCCAGACTCCTCTGCCATGGGGTTTTCCAGACAAGAATACTGAAGTGGATAGCCATTTCGTTCTCCAGGGAATCTTCCTGACCCAGGGATCAAACCCATATCTCCTACATTGGCAGGCAGATTCCTTATTGCTGAGCCACCAGGGAAGCCTGCCTGGCACATAGTGCTTACTGAACACTAACTGAAATGCTATAGTAATTCTTTGGCCCCCTTAAATTGTAGATTGATTAGTGATATTTGCAGTGGTTCTAGGTTTGTGTATCTCAACTGTCTGGAATATTAATGTAGAATTTGAATCAGAAATTTTCTCCTGGTCCACGTAGATCCTGGTGGGAAACCCATAGATCACAGTGTCCAGTTATCACAGTGTCCAATTATGACCACATGGTATTGATGCTTTTGGATTCAAAATAGCCTGAAAGCCTGGATATACTGGTGTTTTCCCACTAAAGAATGAGAAGTTTCTGCATCAAAACTTCAAGGGCTTGTTACCCTGGATAGTTTGCAGTTAAGTAGCCCACGTTGGCCGAGCTTTTTGTTGAATGCAGAATTAAGACATTTGAATTTGTCGCATTCACGTATATTAAGTTAAAGCCAGTAGAATCATGCCATTTCAAATAGTGACAGTCATCATGTTCTCAGACTTAAAAGATGATACGCCTGTAGTAAGAATAGCTGTTACTGTTGCCTTTGTATTTGGCGAGATGGTGTTAGGGGAAGTACACTGACTAAAACTGCCCACGCTGGCCAGGCACCAGAGTAATCACTTGCATGAGTTGTTTTACGACAGGAGGTCTTGGTAAGGAATACAGAGCAAATAAGCCACCATCAACCGGAAGAGTTCAGGAAAGGTCAAAAGGAGACACCACATGTTCGACCACCTCCCAGAATCCTTTTGTCTGGCATCCATCTTGGCTGAACAAGGCCTGTATCACAGGAAGGACTCTGAGTCAGAATGATTGGCTAAAGACAACCCGGAAACTAATCCCATCACCATAAAACCCAAGACTTTGAGCCAGAGCAGTTCTCCTGGGTTCCCTTACCCTACTGGTCTCCACTCAGGTGCCCTTTCCCAATAAAATCTCTTGCTTTGTCAGCACATGTGTCTCCTCGGACAATTCATTTCTGAGTGTTAGACAAGAGCCCAGTTTTGGGCCCTGAAAGGGGTCCTCTTTCCTGTAACAAAGGTTACAGCCTCTTGATCATTCTTAATTTTTTGCAATTTTAAAGACGATCTTAAGTCCTTTTAGTGTCCTTAGATGTTCTGACCTTCTTTACTTGAACCTCTGACCTTTGTTTTTAGGTAGTATAGTGTTAATTGTTAAGAGCATGGACTCGGGGGAAAAAAAAGAAAAAAGAGCACAGACTCACAAGGCAAACGACTGTGATTTGAATTCTGGTTCTGCCACATACTAACTCTTGAGGTCCCAGGCAAGTTACCTACCCACTTTATACCTCAGCTTCTGAATTGGAAAATGGGGATAACCAAGTATCCTGCCTCATAGGATTCTTGACAGGATTAAACAAATTTATGTAAAGAGCTTAAGATAGTGCTTGGGCTTTAAGAGTATAAAGTGGTGAAGTTGCTCAGTCAGGTCCAACTCTGTGACCCCATGGACTGTAGCCTACCAGGCTCCTAAATCCATGGAATTTTCCAGGCAAGAGTACTGGAGTGGGTTGCCATTTCCTTCTCCAGGGGATCTTCCTGACCCAGGGATCAAACCCAGGTCTCCCACATTGCAGGCAGACACTTTACCATCTGAGCCACCAGCGAAGCCAGTGTTAGTTATTATTTTGCTTGTAGTCAGTTGGTTGTGCTTTTACTTCACATGATTTATAGGGACTATAAACATAACTTTAAGCTATTCTTTGACAATGGGTGCCTCATGCCTTGTACATCCCAGGTTAGTTTGAGCCATTCCATAGCGGTAGTGCTTGGCTGGGGTGTGAACCCCCCACCCTTTTTTTGTTAGCATGGCAGTTCAGTTCAGTCGCTCAGTTGTGTCCGACTCTTTGTGACCCCATGAATTGCAGCATGCCAGGCCTCCCTGTCCATCACCAACTCCCGGAGTTTACTCAGACTCAAGTCCATCGAGTCAGTGATCCCATCCAGCCATCTCATCCTCTATCGTCCCCTTCTCCTGCCTCACATCCCTCCCAGCATCAGAGTCTTTTCCAGTGAGTCAACTGTTTGCATGAGGTGGCCAGAGTACTGGAGTTTCAGCTTTATTTTTCCTTCCAAAGAAATCCCAGGGCTGATCTCCTTCAGAATGGACTGGTTGGATCTCCTTGCAGTCCAAGGGACTCTCAAGAGTCTTCTCCAACACCACAGTTCAAAAGCATCAATTCTTCGGCGCTCTGCCTTCTTCACAGTCCCAACTCTCACATCCATACATGACCACAGGAAAAACCATAGCCTTGACTAGATAGACCTTAGTCGGCAAAGTAATGTCTCTGCTTTTGAATATACTGTCTAGGTTGATCATAACTTTTCTTCCAAGGAGTAAGCGTCTTTTAATTTCATGGCTGCAATCACCATCTGCAGTGATTTTGGAGCCCAAGAAAATAAAGTCTGACACTGTTTCCACTGTTTCCCCATCTATTTCCCATGAAGTGATGGGACCAGATGCCATGATCTTCGTTTACCTTAGCCTAATTCCATAGTCAAGTAGTTGAGAGGCTTAATTCTGAGAGTAGGTTTTTTTTTTTCTCCCCCAAATCCTGGTGCCTGTGGTGTGTGATCAGAGGATAATGGCTGAGATTACCTGTGCATACTGCCTCTGGAGACATAATGTTCTATATATTTTACTGTGATCCAGCAGAATTTGTTAAAGCATATATTCAGACCTGTATCACCTAAAACTTTTAGTCATGACCACTAAGATCAATTATATTTAGTATTATCTAGATAAACTTCAGATAATTTATATTGCCTTTTTCCATCTTTATCACTTTATCTATCAGTGTTTGGAGGGTAATGGGAAGCTTAAAACCTAAAATGAAGTCTGAGAGATCCTTGTCAGCATCCTGTTAGATTGAGAGAGTCCCAGCTAAAAGCTATCTTTGACCTTCTTCACCATCAGGCTTTGGAAATAAAACAAATGAAGCAAACATATATGTATAGATATATAGAATGGGCACATTCTATACTTTTGGAACTTGTATTAACAATAAATCATGTATATGTTTTAGAACAGTGGTTATAGGTGAAGAAGCTGGTAAATGTGAGGGTTCCCAGGTGGGAAGCAAGGCATATTAGAGACAGTCATGGCAGGCTCCTGAAGCTGGAATACAGCAAGAGAGAAGAAGTTTGCTGTGAATTGAAATAGGTGAGGTAGGCAATGGGGAGATCATACAGGGTCTTATGAATTATGTAAGGTCATTTTAAGGTCATGTTAACAGCTCATGTTAAAAGATTTTAATTTTATCGAAGGACTTAGGCAAAATGATTGATCAGGAAGAGTGATGCTTAACTTACTATTCTAGCTGCAATATAGGGAACTGATTATGGGGGAGAAAAAATGGATCAGAAGCCAGTTAAGAAATTTTGCAAGAGTATAAATTGAGATATGATACTGACTTGTGGTAATAGTTATTACAGAGTTTTAGGGCTTCCCTGGTGGCTCAGACAGTAAAGAGTCTGCCTGCAATGCAGGAGACCTGGGTTCAAGCCCTGGGTTGGAAAGCTCCCATGGAGAAGGAAATGGCTACGCAGAGTTAGTTTAGAGGTAAAGTCTACTGTAGTTGACTGCATGTAGAGCACAAATGAAAGACTGTAATGATGGTCTTGACATACTCCTTTCCCTATTTGGAACCAGTCTGTTCCATGTCCAGTTCTAACTGTTGCTTCCTGACCTGCATACAGATTTCTTAAGAGGCAGGTCAGGTGGTCTGATATTCCCATCTCTTTGAGAATTTACCACAGTTTATTGTGATCCACACAGTCGAAGCCTTTGGCATAGTCAGGAAAGCAAAAATAGATGTTTCTCTGGAACTCTCTTGCTTTTTCGATGATCCAGTGGATGTTGGCAGTTTGATCTCTGGTTCCTCTGCCCTTTCTAAAACCAGCTTGAACATCTGGAAGTCCACGGTTCACGTATTGTTGAAGCCTGGCTTGGAGAGTTTTTAGCATTACTTTACTAGCGTGTGAGATCAGTGCAGTTGTGTTGGTAGTTTCCAAATAGGGAAAGGAGTACGTCAAGGCTGTATATTGTCACCCTGCTTATTTAACTTATAAGCAGAGTGCATCATGAGAAACGCTGGGCTGGATGAAGCACAAGCTGGAATCAAAATTGCCGGGAGAAATACCAATAACCTCAGCTATGCAGATGACACCACCCTTATGGCAGAAAGTGAAGAAGAACTAACAAGCCTGTTGGTGAAAGTGAAAGAGGATAGTGAAAAATTGGCTTAAAACTCAACATTCAGAACACTAAGATCATGGCATCTGGTCCCATCACTTCATGGGAAATAGATGTGGAAACAGTGACAGACTTTATTTTGGGGGGCTCCAAAATCACTGCAGATGGTGACTGCAGCCATGAAATTAAAAGATGCTTGCTCCTTGGAAGAAAAGTTATGACCAACCTTCAGACAACATATTAATAAACAGAGACATTACTTTGCCAACAAAGGTCCGTCTAGTCAAAGCTATGGTTTTTCCAGTAGTCATGTATGGATGTGAGAGTTGGACTATAAAGAAAGCTGAGTGACGAAGAATTAATACTTTTGAACTGTGGTGTTGGAGAAGACTCTTGAGAGTCCCTTGGACTGCAAGGAGATCCAACCATTCAGTCCTGAAGGAAATCAGTCCTGAATATTCACTGGAAGGACTGATGCTGAAGCTGAAACTCCGCTACTTTGGTCACCTGATGCAAAAGAACTGACTCATTTAAAGAGACCCTGAAGCTGGGAAAGATTGAAGGCAGGAAGAGAAGGGGGCGACAGAGGATGAGATGGCTGGATGGCATCACCGACTCAATGGACATGGGTTTGGGTGGACTCTGGGAGTTGGTGATGGACGGGGAGGCCTGGCGTGCTGCATCCATGGGGTCGCAAAGAGTCAGACACGACTGAGCGACTGAACTAACTAACTGACTAACTAATGATGGACTAGGTTTCTGCGTTTTTTTCCCTTTCACTTTTATTGACACATATGGAGTATTTCCATCATAGCAGGACGTTTTTTTGGACAACACTGAACTAGAGATATGAGAAAATTAAATAATCGAGTGTTCTATTATAATAGGAAGCATTATCAAAGTCTGAGGTATTTGCTACTAAAATTATCTGCCTTATTTATTATGGTTCTATATCATCTGTAAATATTGCCATGAATGTTATAATTTAAAAACTGTTCTTAATTGGAGGATAGTTGCAATATTGTATTGATAAATGTAATTTTAAATGCAGATTTATTATCTACTTTCGTATTTCTAAGATGTAATTTTTATAAGTAAAATGTCAAATTTTAGTGTCTCAACTTTTACTCCTATATCCTGATGTTAATTAGAAGTTTTTGTATATTTTTGCATCATTTAAGAATTTGATTTTACTCATTTGCCATGGCCTTATGACTTAATGTAACAGTCTTGATATTAAATAATGCTGATCATCTGTGGTGTGAAAGATATGGTGGTGAAAGGTATGGTTGTACTATAGGGATAAGAGGTTTTAAAACAACTGGCATATATGCCATCTTTTGTAATTATAGCCTTTGAATAATGAGCAGTTTTACATTGCTCGTGTTTATTACATAATATGCTCTGATATTCAGAGATATTTTTTAAAGACAATTGTTGTAGTGAAGTTTATAATTCTCTTTTAATAAAATATCATAATGTTAACAATTTTTTTATCCTAGGAAGCTCTACAAAGGATCATTTCAACTCTGGCAAATAAAAATGATGAAATTCAGAACTTTATTGATACACTAAACCAAACACTAAAAGGAGTTCAGGTATGAATCTGTTGAGAAAAATTTGTGTGACTATATCACAGTGAATGATTGTTGGGTGGAATCATAAGTATAAATATATACCATTAACTCTAGATTATAAACTAATGAAGATGAGAGCAGGGTTTTTTAATGGCAGATTAAAAAAAAGCTTCATTTGCTAGTCCTGGATTCTCCATAGAAAGATCAAATAGTTAGGGAAGAAGAAAACTCTGGAATTGTAATTGGTAGGAATATTATAATGCTCACTTTTGTTCCTTTCCATTTCATGTTTGTATTTTCTAATCCCAAGTAAGAGCAAATCATACGTTTCCAAAAGTACTGGGAAGCTAAACATTTCTTTTATGGTAAATAATAGAAGGAAAATGTAAATAGTAAGAGGTCCACTTGCAGAACTAGATGAAAGTAAAACATAAAAGGTAAGTGCCCAATGAGAAGAGAGGGGAATACTTAAGGAAATGATCCCAGGTTTAGGTGGGTAATCCGTACTGTAAATAATCAAATGTTGATTGTGGAAGGGACCTTAAAGATAAGCTGGTGGTGCTTCTCTGTGAATGCACCTTAATTAATTTAAGGGTCATTTCTTTGTAAGATAAACATATTAATAGAAGATTTCCAGGACCCTTGTAGACAGTGAATCCTTTCCTTTGGTTTTTGTTTGGTTCAGCCCAGTTAATTGCCAGGCTCTTGGCTTGTTAAACCTATGGTCTTATGTTTTCTTTCCTTCTGAAATTGCTGTGATTGAAGTTAGTTGATTATAATCTTCACCACTTTACCTATCTTTCTCAAAGTATTTTATTGGAATCCACTAATCCAGTTTCTTTAAATAAGCAAAACTAGTGGTTCTAAAACTCTTAGTCTATGGACAAGAGAACCATCATATTTGAAATCTGGAAAAAGATGCCTTAGTACTGGAGTGAGTTGCCATTTCCTTCTCCAGGGAATCTTCCCAACCCAGGGATCGAACCCAGGTCTCTCACATTGTAGACAGACGCTTTCCCGTCTGAGCCACCAGGGAAGTCCAAGATAGA
Source organism: Budorcas taxicolor (assembly GCF_023091745.1). Classification (NCBI taxonomy): domain Eukaryota; kingdom Metazoa; phylum Chordata; class Mammalia; order Artiodactyla; family Bovidae; genus Budorcas; species Budorcas taxicolor. The sequence goes on from NC_068917.1 coordinate 98,678,132, forward strand.
GCTAGCTCATACTATTTTTTCTGATTGACAAATTATTCGGACTTTACTTTAGCATCCAGAAAAAGAAATAGAGGTGGAATTAAACTACACCTTTGTCATTGAAGATGGGAATATAAGCTGTAGTGGGCAGGAGACTCTAAGGCTATGCCAGTTGGTCATTGAGAGGAAAAAGAGTAGGCCAATTCCTTTCTATAGATGGAAGAACTGAGGTCCAGGAATTTAAGTGGCTTGTCCAGGGTCACACTTTTACTGAGTCTGTGTGGAATTTAACTTAGTTCTTCTGCCTTCCAAACTGCACATTTCTTCCTCTAAATCATGTTCTTACTACTGTATAAAAGGTAGTAAAATGATTAACACCACTTTTGTAAGCCTCTACTGGTTCTATAAACATTATAAGCAAAAATTTGGATTGTAATATTATAGTGAAAATGAAAGTGAAATTGCTCAGTCGTGTCCAACTCTTTGCGACCCCATGGACTGTAGCCTATTATAGTAGATTTTATGTATTAGTTCTGGAAACCAGTGCCAGTTTCACTTCTCTTAGTTGAATGATTCTTCTATGTTGAACAATACTTTAAGATAATTTCTTCTGCCTCATAATTGTTGCAAGTATGGATATTGCTTATCTAGGGGTTTCACAGATATTTTCTTATTTCTTTTTGAAACAGAAGCATCTTGCTTAATGAGGCAGTGAGGAACTCTGGGAGGGCGACAGTTTGAAATGCTATATTGGTTCTGCCACTAATAACTAGGTGTGGGGCTTTGGGCAAGTCTGTATTTTAGTTTGTAAAATTTAGAAGTTTGACTATAAATTCTAGTCGGTAGATGATTTCTGAGATTCCTTCTGGGACCAAAATTCAGTGTTTTATCCCTTTCTTCAAACCCAATAAGGATTACTTAGTCTTTTAATTCTGCTTATCTTGTGTAAATGCAGTGTTTTAGACAACCGGAGAGATTTAAAACTTTGTGCAAAATCAGCCCCAACCCTGTATGCCCAAACTGTTCCTCAGAGTTACAAAATCAAAGTCTCTGGAATATTTTATTAAAATCTGCTTCACTGATGATTCTCATGCACACCGAAGGTTGTAAACCACTGGCTTAGGGCCTGCCTTAGAGCCCAAAGGTCAGGACAAAGTTGACAGTCTTAAAACAACCTTTCACCTTGTCCTGTGGAAACAGTCTTATAAAAGTGAGGAGAGGTATGGGCTAGTTCATAAAAGGCTGCATTGCTGAAGTAGAACTGTCAGTGCAGCCAGCTTCTTGGATTGATCTGTTTTTAAAAACCTTATGTCAAATATTAGAATTTTAATTATTTTATGATGTTAGGCTATGGTAGTTCATAGTATGAATTTATTCTCTCCTTTAATAAGCACTGTATCTTTTAGTTTTTTAGTGTTTAATAGCTCTTAAGTAAAATAATTTGTTTTATTCATTTATTAAACAGGAAAATTCTTCTAACATACTTTCAGAATTAGATGAAGAATTTGACAGTTTATACTCCATATTGGATGAGGTAAAGGAAAGTATGATTAACAGTATCAAGCAGGAGCAAGCACGTAAATCACAAGAGTTACAGGTGAGATCATACAATGATGTAAATATGAATAATTTTAGTCTGTATAATACTTGGTTTATTAAAAGCAAAAATTAGTGGGTTTTTGTGTATAAATGTACTTTTATCTAATAGAAGAGTGATTCTTAATTTCATATTGGTCATAGATACCATTTTATTAAAATTGTGGTTAAAAAACTTAAGATTTACTCTCTTAACCGTTTTTAAATATAAGTAGTATTAAATATATTCACTTTGTTGTGTATTGTGTCTCTAGGACTTTTTCATCTTGCAGAATTGAAACTCTGTACTCATTGAACAACTCTCCACGTGCCCCTTCACCCACTGCCTGGCAACCACCATTGTATTGTCTGTTTTCATGATTTTGACTACTTTAGATGTCTCATATAAATGGAATCGTACAGTATTTGTCCGTTTGGTGTCTTGCTTATTTCACTCAGCATAATGTCCTCAACATTGATCCATTTTGTAGCATGTGGCAGGATTTCCTTCTTTTTTGACTGAATAATATTCCCTTGTATATATTTACCACATTTTCTTTATCTGTGTATCTGTCTGTGGACATTTGGGCTGCCTCCATCTCTTGGCTGTTGTGAGTAATGTTGCAGTATACATGGGTATACATTGAAATTTTGATAGTGTTTGCATTGAATTTGTAGATTGCTTTGGATAATAGAATTGATCATATTAAGTCTTCCAATCCATAATCATAAGCTGTGTTCTCCATTTATTTGTTATTTAATTTCTTTTAGCAACGTTTTGTAGGATTCACTGAATAGGTCTTTTACCCCTTGATTAAGTTTACTCCAAAGAATTTCATTCTTTTTGATACTACTATAAATGGTATTTTTAAAAATTTTCCTTCTTGCATTGTTCATCTGTAGAAGTGCAACTAATTTTTGTGTATTGATTTTGGTTATATCTTTGAGAATCTGAAAGCTGTGGAGGAATACAGATGTTCTCTTTCTTTTACAAACAGGCGCAATTTCCAAGGGTTAATTAAATTCCCTTTCAAGTCTGCCCAGTCTTGTTGGTTGAGATTTCTTATTTCTATTTAGGAGGTAGGGGTTATATTACAGGTAATAACATGGGTTTGAACTGTGAGGATCCACTTATACGCTGATATTTTTCAGTAGGAAATACTGCAGTATCACACAGCCTGTGGTTGGTTGACTCTGCGGATGCAGAAGAACTCCAGATGTAAAGGGTTGACTCTTCCCCACCAGGGAAGCCCATTTGTGGATTAACCTCCTTGTTATTCAAGAGCCAGCTGTACTTAAATCATTTAAGGGTAATTAGTTTAGTCGTAAAGTACTCATAAATTTCAATCAGTAAGAAATTCATTCATTTAAAACCCAAGATTGGAGAAAAAAGGAAAACTCAGCATCTCCTGAAGTTTCACCCATGATTCATCTTGTGCAGATTTCTGTTCTGCCTTGAACCCAGATCCTTCTTTACAGCACTGGTTTGGAATACCTTTTAAGCTTTCAATTGCTTAATCTCTGGCCTGCCTTCCTCCCTCCCATGCTTTTTACTGCTATTTTAATCATATGTAGTTTATCTTTACTGTGTATTGTAAGGGAAAATGAAGTAGATTTGAATATGGAATAGATGTCATTCAGTTGAGTTCAGACGCTCAGTCATGTCCGACTCTTTGCAACCCCATGAATCGCGGCACACCAGGCCTCCCTGTCCATCACCAATTCCCGGAGGTCACTCAAACTCACGTCCATCGAGTCAGTGATGGCATCCAACCATCTCATCCTCTGTTGTCCCCTTCTGCTCCTGCCGCCAATCCCTCCCAACATCAGAGTCTTTTCCAATGAGTCAGCTCTTCACATGAGGTGGCCAAAGTACTGGAGTTTCAGCTTTAGCATCATTCCTTCCAAAGAACACCCAGAACCGATCTCCTTTAAAATGGACTGGTTGGATCTTCTTACATTAAAAGGGACTCTCAAGAGTCTTCTCCAACACCATAGTTCAAAAGCATCAATTCTTCGGCGCTCAGCTTTCTTCACAGCCCAACTCTCACATCCATATATGACTGCTGGAAAAACCATAGCCTTGACTAGATGCACTTTGAATATGCTATCTAGGTTGGTCATAACTTTCCTTCCAAGGAATAAGCATCTTTTAATTTCATGGCTGCAGTCACCATCTGCAGTGATTTTGGAGCCCCCAAAAATAAAGTCTGACACTGTTTCCCCATCTATTTCTCGTGAAATGATGGCACCAGATGCCATGATCTTCGTTTTCTGAATGTTGAGCGTTAAGCCAACTTTTTCACTCTCGTCTCACTATTATCAGAAGGCTTTTTAGTTCCTCTTCACTTTCTGCCATAAGGGTGGTGTCATCTGCATATCTGAGGTTATTGATATTTCTCCCAGCAATCTTGATTCCAGCTTGTGCTTCTTCCAGCCCAGCGTTTCTCATGAAGTACTCTGCATATAAGTTAAATAAGCAGGGTGACAATATACAGCCTTGACATACTCCTTTTCCTATTTGGAACCAGTCTGTTGTTCCATGTCCAGTTCTAACTGTTGCTTCCTGACCTGCATACAGATTTCTCAAGAGGCAGGTCAGGTGGTCTGGTATTCCCATCTCTTTCAGAATTTTCCACAGTTTAATGTGATCCACACAGTCAAAGGCTTTGGCATAGTCAAGAAAGCAGAAATAGATGTTTTTCTGGAACTCTCTTGCTTTTTCTATGATCCAGCGGATGTTGGCAATTTGATCTCTGGTTCCTCTGCCTTTTCTAAAACCAGCTTCAACATCTGGAAGTTCATGGTTCACATATTGCTGAAGCCTGGCTTGGAGAATTTTGAGCATTACCCTACAAGTGTGTGAAATGAGTGCAGTTGTGCAGTAGTTTGAGCATTCTTTGGCATTGCCTTTCTCTGGGATTGGAATGAAAGCTGACCTTTTCCAATCCTGTGGCCACTGCTGAGTTTTCCAAATTTGCTGGCATATTGAGTGCAGCACTTTCACAGCATCATCTTTCAGGATTTGAAATAACTCAACTGGAATTCCATCACCTCTACTAGCTTTGTTCATAGTGATGCTTTCTAAGGCCCACTTGACTTCACATTCCAGGATGTCTGGCTCTAGGTGAGTGATCACACCATTGTGATTATCTGGGTTGTGAAGATCTTTTTTGTACAGTTCTTCTTTGTATTCTTGCCACCTTTTCTTAATATCTTCTGCTTGTTTTAGGTCCATACCATTTCTGTCCTTTATCGAGCCCATCTTTGCATGAAATGTTCCCTTGGTTTCTCTAATTTTCTTGAAGAAATCTCTAGTCTTTGCCATTCTGTTCTTTTCTTCTATTTCTTTGTACTGATCACTGAAGAAGGCTTTCTTATTTCTTCTTGCTATTCTTTGGAACTCTGCATTCAGATGCTTATATCTTTCCTTTTCTCCTTTGCTTTTTGCTTCTTTTCTTTCAACAGCTATTTGTAAGGCTTCCCCAGACAGCCATTTTGCTTTTTTGCATTTCTTTTCCATGGGGATGGTCTTGATCTCTGTCTCCTGTACAGTGTCACGAACTTCATTCCATAGTTCATCTGGCACTCTATCTATCAGATCTGGTCCCTCAAATCTATTTCTCACTTCCACTGTATAATTATAAGGGATTTGATTTAGGTCATACCTGAATGGTCTAGTGTTTTTCCCTAATTTCTTCAAGTTAAATCTGAATTTGGCAATAAGGAGTTCATATCTGAGCCACAATCAGCTCCTGGTCTTGTTTTTGCTGACTGTATAGAGCTTCTCCATCTTTGGCTGCAAAGAATATAGATTTTAATAATACGTATAAATAAATATTTTGAAGAAGAATCTTCAATACATTTAAAAGCTTAGAGATGTGTTTGTTTCTTCGTTTAAAGTTATCACTAGCAATATTTTCACATAGCTTAGTTTTAAACTACAAATGATAAAGTGAGGGAGAGAGGCCAAGAGAGAAGAGAACTGAATAAGAAAGATTGTGTTAGGTGAAATTAGCACATCACTATAATAGAGCACGTCACTGTAACAGTTACTTACTACTTTTTGTTTATGTATGACTTTTTTTTTAAATCTAGACACTTGAATTTGTGACTCCTGTGTTATCCAGTTTTGAAAGCTGTAAATTAGCCTTTATAGGAATATGTGTTACCTGAGTAATGCGATAAATGGAGTACTGAGATTGTGTTCAACTGAATGTACCTGTAACTGGATTCATACATTTTAGCTTAGTTAAATATCATCTAGAAATTTAGTCTCCATTATAGAGGATGTTGTCTACAGATGGATTATTTTTATATTTTAATTTAAATCATTGATAGTCTTCTGGCTACCCTGATTGGAAGAATCTTTAAATAAATTTGATCCCAGCTATTTATAATTGCTTTGTTTTCTTTTGTATTTTTAAATGATGAGTATACCTTTATCTGTATGCAATTAAGCTGTTCTGGATGGTTTAAGATAGTTAAAATTTATTATATATGTGACTAGTGATTAACTTCAGTACCTCTCTGGAATATGTTTGTTTGATTATTGCTGTTAAGAGTGTAACATTCATTTAAGATTCTGATCATAGGAAATTCTGTTTTAATGATTTATCATTATTATTTTTATTTTTAGAGTCAACTTAGTCAATGTAATAATGCCTTGGAGAACTCAGAAGAACTACTAGAATTTGCAACAAGATCATTAGATATAAAGGAACCTGAAGAATTTTCAAAGGTACCAAAAAACTGACCAAAAAAATGAGACTAATCCACTTAAAAAGGATAGTTCTGTTTAAAAGAGAATGATATTTCCCCATTTAATTTTGAATTCATTCAGTCATTTCTAATACTAGAAAAGGTTTGGAATTTGTTAAGTAAAATGCTAGCTGTTCATGTATTCCAAAGCATATGCTTAGAAGTATGTGTCATTGGGGCCATGAACAAATTAATTATTTATTTAAATTTTGTTAATGCTCAGTTCAGATGAATAAAGTTATTCTTTTTTTCAGTTACATTCCCCCTTTATTTTAAAGGTATGCTTTAGCTGAATCATACCTCTGTTATAAACATTTTTTGGCTAATGAAAGAAGATTGGTATTGCTAATAACTAGGTTGATGTTCCTTTCACTAAGCTGATTGGGAAAACATCACTTAATGCATATGAGAGCACTGTGAAATTTGTTACTAAGTTTGTTATTAAATGTCCTACTGTTTAAGAATGCTTTATTGAAATAGGAAAATATATGTCCTTATAGGGTATATTTGATACGGAGATATAAATAGTAGAGCAAGAAGACCGCTAATGGTGTAACCTGGTGTTTGATAAGAGATTCTTAATTCTAGATTCTAAGTCTTAAGTATAGTCATTTTTAAATGATTATCAATTTATCAAATCACATTTGCTCTTTTATGTAGAATAAGTATGTAGACTACATAGAAAATGATGTGAAAGAGTATAAAATTAAATGATATAATTAGTAAAATATGTACTGTGAAGTAGTCTTATCAAGATAAGACATTTAAGTTTAATATTTTCTTGGTCTTTGTGGTCTATATAGTGAACTGTTTTATTGTTAGAAAGGTGGCTTTATAATCCACTTGTGCCCACCAGTGATTTAATTTTATGATTTTTTTATGAACTTTAAGGGTAGAAAAGACTTCCTTGAGAAGATAACATTTGCTGACTTATATCTCTACATCCTGAAAATTAAATTTAAAAATTAATTCCTTTTGACAGAATGAATCAGAGTTCTTTTGCCATAAACCAGTTAACTAATTCATTCTTAAATTTGGATGTCGGTTATAAGAAAGTTCATCATTAGTACTTTGTAAGACTTATGTACAGGATTTATGAGGGAATTGTATCATACTTTAAATTATTTTAAAAGTATATCTACATCACCTATTCAGAGGGCATTTACATGATAATTTCAAATATCTGGAACATAGCCAAAAACATGCAGAAAGCAAAAGATGTTTGAGTCAGCAGAAGCAGTGTCATACAGTTCATGAGCAAGACTTAATATCTTCTAATTGTGATAGTTTCTTGGAATCTGTTATTAATATGTACATGGTGCCACTGAGTTTTTAGGGTTTTTTTCCCCTTTTTGTTTCCTTGTTGTCAACAGAATGCCCTTCTAGTGGACTAGGGCAGCTGTTAATGATAGGCATAATCATAGCAGCAAGAATTCACAGCTTAGCGCCTGAGAGAGAAGAAAAAGACAGGAGAACTAGAAAGTATGGACATGGTACTCAAAAATAGCTGGAATCCAGTTGAATTTAAGTAGCACCTAATGTTTAGAAACACTAATAACAGTTTGTTTCTCTCAAGTTTCTCTTTCCATTGACATTTTCAGAGTCCTTTCCTCTTCCTCTCAAAAGATGCTGTTCTCTCTTGCCCTCTCCTTTGTTCTTTCCAGCTTTGTTAAAACTTGTTTCCAGTTTACTGTAAATTGGAAAGGTTCTGATAAAATACATCACCTTATGGTCTAAATATATTTTCTTCATGTGCTACTTTTCTTACTATTTTGGTCTTGTCTTCCAGCATTTTGCAGTACTGCCTAATAGCTTGAACTGTTTTGAAGATGTCGTGAAATGAATTATTTGTCAGTGTTTCCTTGACAGAAATCGGAGTTTATTGTTCAAGAAAAATGCTTAACTGAGAGTTGCTTGCAATTATTTTCTTAGTATATCCAAATAGTATCCAGATAATAGTTTGTTCCAAGTTAAAAACCAAATTCACTTTCCTGCCAACTGCATGGACTCACGCTTGCCTCAGATTCCTAATTGCTGACAGGATAGGGAAAGATGACTTGGAAGATTAATTAATGGACTAGCAGTATGTTGTTAGATATTTGGAAACAATTCTTTTAAGGTATATTGTTTGTAAATATCTCATATTAAAGTGATTGCTGTGCTGAGTCGCTCAGGCATGTCCAACTCTTTATGACCCCATGGACTGTAGCCCACCAGACTCCTCTGTCCATGGGGATTCTCCAGGCAAGAATACTGGAGTACATTGCCATGCCCTCCTCCAGGGGATCTTCCCAACCAGAGATCAAACCCAAGTCTCCTTCATTGCAGGCAGATTCTTTACTATCAGAGCCACCAGGGAAGCCCAAGAAACTGAAGTGGATAGCCTATCCCTTCTCCAGGGGGTCTTCCCAACCCAGGAATTGAACCAGGATCTCCTGCATTGCAAGTGGATTCTTTCTCAGCTGTGCTACCAAATAAGATTAATATGAATAACTTCTGGAGACAAAATTATTATAGGCTGAAATCCAGGTCATGATTCTTTTTAGATTTCATTGTCTTCAAAAAGAGTACTTTAAATACTAATATTTAAATGATCATTTTGCAATACACCAGTAGGAGAAGGCGATGTCACCCCACTCCAGTACTCTTGCCTGGAAAATCCCATGGACGGAGGACCCTGGTAGGCTGCAGTCCATGGGGTTGCTAAGAGTTGGACACGACTGAGCGACTTCACTTTCACTTTTCACTTTCATGCATTGGAGAAGGAAATGGTAACCCACTCCAGTGTTCTTGCCTGGAGAATCCCAGGGACGGGGGAGCCTGGTGGGCTGCTGTCTATGGGGTCATGCAGAGTCGGACACGACTGAAGCGACTTAGCAGCAGCAGCAGTATGAGAATTGAATAGAAAACTGCTATTTGCCAGCATTTGCCAGCATTAGATAGTCTGAAAGAGAACAAGTAAAACTAGCACAAATGAAAAAGGATTTTAGAGTAAATTTTCACTAATTTTTTAAGTTGTTGAAAGTTTGGCTGATAGTAAATATATGCAGAAAGCTCATCAGCAATTGAGTTCTGGATGAACAAGTAGCCAAAGCCTCATCAGACTTAGTTTTTCTGCTAATAACTGGCCTACAGAACACTGCATGGATCCCTTAGCAAAACTAGTATTCCTACCAACTCCTGCTCTCCCCTGAATTTAGAACTTGAATCCTACCTAAGAAAAGAGCTGAGTTTGTGGGACAATTTCCAAGTCAGTATAACTCACCAACCACTTCATCACAATCTTGCCACACATAACTCAGTTGTCAGACGAGGGGGAAGGGAATGGTTACCTGCCCACAAACGCCTACAGTGGAGAAAAAAAGTACAGCATAAGGTGAAAGAGAAATAGTCTTCTGGATTTGATCACAGGTGAAAGGGAGAAAGGATTTTGTGTATTTCCCAGTTTTGACTTACAGTAACTCACCTTTTGAATATTGTTCAGCAAGCGTCAGTCTCTGACCACTGGGAGGAACAAATAATGAGAATGGTGGAAGCTCACTCTATTTTCAACGGAGCACAAGTAGTATTGGCAGAAGCTCCTTCTGTGAGCTGCAGTCAGGAATTCCAGGAAAGAGGACCATCAACGAAAGCATGAAGGGCACACGGGTTCAATCCCTGGTTAGTGAGTTAAGACCCTGCAAGCTGCTCAGTGTGCCCCCCTGCCCCCAAAAAAGGCATGAAAGTTTCAGTTATGAAGGCAGTTTAAGAACAGTTCTAAATGTTTTAAGAATAGGGACTTCCTGGCATTCCAGGGATACCATGTTAAGATGCCATGTTCTCAGTGCAGGGGGCACAGTTTTAACCCCTGGTTGGGGAACTAAGATTTTTGCATGCCACATGGCATGGCCAAACAAACCAAAAAACACCCTAAAACCTAAAATCCACAAAAATATTTGTTAAGAACTGTACTTGTTAAGAACTATGCTTTTTCACCTTTACTTTTTATGTGTGTTTATAGAAATGTAATCTCCTGTTATAAAAATGTATCTAATCATAGAGTATAGATGCATGCAGTATGAGATGCAAAATTCATTTCAAGTTATTTACTAGGGTTTTGTGAAGGCTTTTAAATAATTATTATTTTTTTAATAGTGCTCTTTATAAATAGATAAATACATGTACACTGCTGCTGCTGCTAAGTCACTTCAGTCGTGTCCGACTCTGTGCGACCCCATAGACAGCAGCCCACCAGGCTCCCCTGTTCCTGGGATTCTCCAGGCAAGAACACTGGAGTGGGTTGCCATTTCCTTCTCCAAAATATATATAGACGGTAAAGCGTCTGTCTACAATGTGGGAAACCTCGGTTCGAGCCCTGGGTTGGGAAGATCCCCTGGAGAAGGAAATGGCAATCCACTCCAGTACTGTTGCCTGGAAAATCCCATGGACAGAGGAGCCTGGTACGCTACCGTCTATGGGTTGCAGAGAGTTGGACACGACTGAGTGACTTCACTTCACTTCACTTCATAGAAAATATAAAACTTCTGATGTTTGGAATCCAGGGGATCTTCCCAACGCAGGGATTGAACCCAAGTCTCCCACATTCCAGGTGGATTGTTTACCAGCTGAGCCACCAGGGAAGCCCAAAAATTTGTATAGAAAATATAAAACTTCTGATGTTTGGAATCAACCATTATGCAGTGTTTTTTTTTAATCTGATTTTTTTGTCTAAGGGAAAATAGGACCTTGAAACTGGCTCTTATTTACTCTCTGACTGAGCTCCCTTCATTTCCCATATTATTATTTCTTAATATGGGGTGAAGGTAGAAGTCTCAATCATAGAATGTAAAAAATATTAAATATTTGTCCCCTAGTCATTTTCAGATTCTCTCAAGAAAACTTTACAACATTATCTGCCCCAAATCTCTTAGGAAAATCTGAAGTATGAAACAGTGTGAATGTATAGACAAAACTTGAAAAGTTTCCTCAGTGTTGTATGGCATTAACATTTTTACTGGGAATTCTGTTGGGCTTTACTGCAAATCAAAATAAAGATAAATCTCTGGAAAATATGAAATTGACATCTAGCCTTTGCTACATTCAGTGTTAGTATATTTTTCTCATAGCAGTTAATGATTCATAAACTGGTATATTTTTATTTTTTGTTGCTGTTTATCAGTGCTCTGATTTCTCTCCATTTCAGCCTCTGTTTCAGAGAATTAGATTGTTAAAATGTTTGTGTGCTTAGTTGCTAAGTTGTGTCTGACTCTTTGCGACCCCATGGACTATAGCTGGCCAGTCTCCTCTGTCTATGGGATTCTCCAGGCAAGGATACAGGAGTGAGTTGCCGTTTACTCCTTCAGGGGATCTTCTTGGCCCAGGGATTGAATCCGTGTCTCCTGCGTTGGCAGGTGGATTCTTTACCTCTGAGCCACCAGGGAAGCCTGATTAGTATACAGTGTCATGGAATTGCTTATGGTAGTGCTGGAACTGTGTGATGTACTCATCTTCTAAATTTCAGTTCTGTTCTTTTTGTTTCTGACATTGTAAAATTATCTAAAATATTCCCAGGTGGCTCAGTGGTAAAGTGGTAGACAGGTATGCCGACCAGAATATTTTAGATTAGGTATAAAAATGACCAGTACCAAGTAAGAACAGTATTAGAACTGAAGAAAAGAGAGAAGCATTGCTGTATACGTTGAATTAATGTTCAATTAAATTGAGTAATTGTTAACTATTACCATGTGCCAAGCTTTATGCTAGACACTGGGGATAGAGTGTCAGGCATAACAGCCATCTTCTACATCAGATGCATTGTTAATTATGCTGCTCAGTGTAGGGAAAAAACTTGTGCTGGATCTATTATATGGTGTGTAGATTTAAAGGGGATAGCAATGCCTGTATTTTTCATCATTTTTCTTAGATGTGCAGTACCAAATAATAGCTGTGCCCTCTTCCTAAATTTGTGCTAGAATTCTCAAAATAAGAGAAAAAGATATCTTAAGTAGTGTAGGTTTAAGTTGGCAGCTCTTATGAAGTCATCTGAGGGAAAGACCCATTGCTGCAAGTGTTTCTTTGGTTTCTCCTTACCTGAATTTTTGCCATTACAGCTTCATTTTTGGGAGTAAAGGGTTGTAGAACCACAGCCTAGTTTTATATGTTAGCAGGCAATCTCTAGGAATACAAAGTCCTTGCCCATGTGGAGGCAAATAGAGAAAACTTGGAACAACCATTATGAAGTGGTGAAAGAGATCTCTGAAGAAAATTTGGAGAGCAAATTTAAAATATATAAGAAAACCATCAGAATGCATAGAAATGTGTGCCCCATGAAGGAGATTGAGTGTTCTAGTTGAAGAGTGTCAGACTGAATGAAAGTTGAGGTGTGTGTTGATAATCTTAAGGTAAGAAAAAAAATTTACAGTCATCTGAAATTAGTTTGAAGTGTTATATTTCCCTCCTTATTTTAAAGTGATACATATTTATATGGGGACCGGATTTCCTATAGTTCTAACATCACAATATGCAAGCAGACATCAACTGTACAAATTATAGGAAATTTGTTTTGGTGAAAATGAACTAATCTGTTCCAGGGATTTTATCCTAACTTTTCTTGCATGTCACTGCCATTGAAACTTGCATGAAAAGCACTAACTGCCTTCTTTCTCTTCTCCCTGATTTGCTCCAAGGCTGCCAGACAGATCAAGGATAGGTATGATATAAAACCTACATTTTTTTTTAAAGTATCAACATTGAAGTCAGAAATGAAATTCAAATAGTTTCTTATTAGAATCTCATTAGTTAAAAATATCTAATGGCCAAGTACAGAAAAAAAGAAACAGCATCTTCTGCCTATATTCTAGAATAAAGAACATATCAGCAAGATTTTTTGAAAATACAGTTTTGGACAATTATGTGCTTCCAGAAGAATTTCATTTCTGATATAATGTAGTTTTAGTATAGTCCTTAATTAGCTGTGCTAGTAGATGGGAAACCATTTTGAATAATGTAAAAAATATTCCTGGAATGCATGTTTTGTTGTTAAATTTTATAAGCATGTCTTATTTTATGAAAAGTTACAGCATTATATTGTTCCTCAAGAGCCAAAGCACTCCTACTTCACTGCTCTCCTATTTAATATCTTTGTATTTTCATTTCATCCTGTTCCTGGTGCCATCTCTTGCTATTTCTAATGCCACTGCTGTCTAGTTGGTGGGAAGAGGAAAAAACAATGGTGGCAGACTTTGGCTTAAAGGTCTTTACCATTCTTAGGGCCAGGATTAGGAAAGGTACGTTAGTACTTGTTTTAAAAATATAGCAGAGGGCTAAAGGAGCTGTTGGCAGTTTTGGATTGGGTTATCACAGAAGGGATGGTTTTGATCTGCCTGGCTAGTCACTGAGCATTGACTATAGTGAGATTGTCACTTTTAAGGTTTCTTCATTTGAGGATTATGAAATTCGCTGAAAGGCATAGCTCTTCAAAGCACCACTCTGAGCCCAAGATTAAATTATTCATCAGATAATTTGCAAAATTATTATTTATATATTGTGGGAAAACCAGTGTTGCTGTTGTTAATCTTGGCTGAAGACTTGGGTTTTTCTCGTGGCCTTTTATTTGACTTTCATAGCATTCTTAGCACAAATAATTTTTCTTTTTTTTATGTTTTATTTCATTTTAAAATTAATTTTTATCAAAGTATAGTTGACTTACCAATGTTTTATTCTGCTCTACAGCAAAGTGGATGTTATACATGTACACATGTCTACTCTTTTTTTAGATTCTTTTCCCAAATAGGTCATTACAGAATATTGAGTAGAGTGTCATGTGCTATACAGTATTTTTTGTATATTTTATGTCAGAGTATAAAGACATGGGTTATTCTTATAAATCCTGATTATGAGATTATGAGAGTTTAAGGTGAAAAGTATTGGCTGTATGAGGAATGGATGCCAGGTAGGTCAGTTTTTTGGGTTAGGTTTGGGTTGTGTCTGCTTGACTTCGCTATAAGTAATTCATCTTCTACTGTGGCTAGATGAATATTTTATTTTGCCACCTCCTCCATTAAATCCTCCTCTGGTCCCTGATTTTCTGGATTAGAAGTCACTTCCTAATCAGGTTTTAGGCTGCCCAAAGACTTTGAGAAAAGCCTTGCAAAATCTCTCTTTCCTGTCCTGGGAATCTGTATGGTTCTGTGCCTCCCAGATTGCTGCCCTTACCCCTGACTTCTTTCTCTTGGTCCTGATTTGTCAGAATTTCATTTTATGATCAGTGTTCATGGCTGAATATTCTTCCGTGAGTCTAGATTTCTTTGCCCAAAACCAACCTCTTGGATATATTTCGTCAATACCCAGAGTATCCAGGTGATCTCAAAGGAGTCAAAGTTCCTTTTTTTCTGCCAGAGCAAGCTCCATTTTTTTGTTGTTGTTGTTGCTGTTGTTTTTCAAAGTAAATTTTTTTTTTTTTTTTTGCTACCTTCAAAGTTTGTTCTTCCTGTGTAAGGAACATTTCTAAGTCTTGGTTTAATTTTTTTTAATTTGGCTTTTTTTAAGCTTCATAATGTTCAGGATTCTCTGATACGGTTTTTATGTGCTCTTCCAGGAAGCAAGCTTCTAGAATTCAATATTGGTATTTTTAGTACAAAAATAAACATATAGTCATAATAAAATAACTATCTTCATTAAGGGAAGAAAGGATTACTTCCTTAGAAGAGAGCAGAAGTGGTATTTAAGGAATGGATAACATAGCTGAGCAGGCAATCAAAAAATAAAGTATCTATGAGAACTCAGTACTTACTTTCTGTGATAGATATTATACAGAAGAAATGGCAGGAGTGACAGGAAAACCTAAAGAAATGATGAGAAGATAATGCATAGATTTTTATAACTCTAAAAATTTACTAGTATAGGCTTCCAATTTAGTCTGGTTGGAAGATGATTAATTGAGGTGTACTGTGAAGAGTTACTAGTTCTTTGAAAGAAAGGGATCATGAAAGAGAGAGTCAAGTTAATGTAGTAGGTAGTTTGAAGAAATTGTGTTCATTCTTACTATTTTGCAGTTTGCTCTTTGCAAAAATAAAACTAGGAAGAAGAGATCTTTGTATTTAGTTTGTACTATTAAAAATGAACCAAGAAAGGCAAGGTGAATTAAAACATCCCTAACCACATGGATCTTGTAATGTAGAGACTTATATATGGATTTTAGATAGTTTGGTTGGGCTTTGAAGCATAATGTCTAGATATCAGTTCAGTTCAGTCGCTCAGTCGTGTCCGACTCTTTGCGACCACATGAATCGCAGCACGCCAGGCTTCCCTGTCCATCACCATCTCCCGGAGTTCACTCAGACTCAGTCCATCGAGTCCATGATGCCATCCAGCCATCTCATCCTCTGTCGTCCCCTTCTCCTCCTGCCCCCGATCCCTCCCAACATCAGAGTCTTTTCCAATGAGTCAACTCTTCACATGAGGTGGCCAAAGTACTGGAGCTTCAGCTTTAGCATCATTCCTTCCAAGGAACACCCAGGAGTGATCTCCTTCAGAATGGACTGGTTGGATCTCCTTGCAGTCCAAGGGACTCTCAAGAGTCTTCTCCAACACCACAGTTCAAAAGCATCAATTCTTCGGCGCTCAGCTTTCTTCACAGTCCAACTCTCACATCCATACATGACCACAGGAAAAACCATAGCCTTGACTAGCTGGACCTTAGTCGGCAAAGTAATGTCTCTGCTTTTGAATATACTATCTAGGTTGGTCATAACTTTTCTTCCAAGGAGTAAGCGTCTTTTAATTTCATGGCTGCAGTCACCATCTGCAGTGATTCTGGAGCCCCCAAAAATAAAGTCTGACACTGTTTCCACTGTTTCCCCATCTATTTCCCATGAAGTGATGGGACTGGATGCCATGATCTTTATTTTCTGAATGTTGAGCTTTAGGCCAACTTTTTCGCTGTCCTCTTTCACTTTCATCAAGAGGCTTTTTAGCTCCTCTTCACTTTCTGCCATAAGGGTGGTGTCGTCTGCATATCTGAGGTTATTGATGTTTCTCCCAGCAATCTTGATTCCAGCTTGTGTTTCTTCCAGGCCAGCGTTTCTCATGATGTACTCTGTATATAAGTTAAATAAGCAGGATAACAATATACAGCCTTGACGTACTCCTTTTCCTATCTGGAAGCAGTCTGTTGTTCCATGTCCAGTTCTAACTGTTGCTTCCTGACCTGCATACAGATTTCTCAAGAGGCAGGTCAGGTGGTCTGGTATTCCCATCTCTTTCAGAATTTTCCACAGTTTCTTGTGATCCACACAGTCAAAGGCTTTGGCATAGTCAAGAAAGCAGAAATAGATGTTTTTCTGGAACTCTCTTGCTTTTTCCATGATCCAGCAGATGTTGGCAATTTGATCTCTGGTTCCTCTGCCTTTTCTAAAACCAGCTTGAACGTCAGGGAGTTCACAGTTCACATATTGCTGAAGCCTGCCTTGGAGAATTTTGAACATTACTAGCATGTGAGATGAGTGCAATTGTGCGGTAGTTAGAGCATTCTTTGCCATTGTCTTTCTTTGGAATTGGAATGAAAACTGACCTTTTCCAGTCCTGTGGCCACTGTTGAGTTGATATATTCAGTCTAAAAATAAGTTCAGTCTTTTGGAAAATTATTGCATATTTGTACATCTAACTTTATTTTTGGAGATTGAAGTTTTCATTGTCTAGGAAATAACTTGTTTTGGGGCTTTGATAAGCCTTTTTAATGTGTTTTTCGAGAATGTTTTTTTCCTTTGAGGCCATAGTGATTTTATGACCCAGATTTATCTTGAAAGGTGTACGTGCTATGCTTTTATTTGTTGTTTTGTTTTTGATACTTTTTAATTGAAGTATAGTTGATTTACAGTGTTGTGCTAATTTCTGTTGTACAGCACAGTAATTCAATTATACATAGATATATACATTTTTAAATATTATTTTCCATTATGATTTATTACAGGAAAGACCATTATGATTAAATCAAGTTTTATAGATAAAGTTTCAGGTTTAAATTCCTTAAAATACTCTCAGATATTTTTCTGAACAGTTTTCAACAAACTTTTAAATCCCCATGTTTAGAAGCAGCCAAATTCACACCTGTTCATTGATTCAGTGGGCATTTACTAAGTACCTGTCTGAATATAGCTCTTTAAGAAATCTTTAAATCTGTGGTGGGAGGTGGAAGGGAGGTTCAAGAGGAAGGGGGACATATATATATACCTATGGCTGATTCATGTTGATCTATGGCAAAAACCAACACAATATTGTAATAAAGCAATTATCCTTCAACTAAAACTAAACTTAAAAAAAAGAAGTCTTTAATTCAGAAGATACTTGGAGCTGGAGAGAACATATGTAAGACTTAGCCTTTGTTCCTAACTTCTTATTGATATAATCTGAAATTGTATATTGAGAACCAAGAGCTTAAAGTAATAGTGTGTGAAATACTCAGCATTATACTTGGCATTCAGTTAAATGTGAGTTCCTTTCTCCATAAATCGTTTTTCAATATAGCACAACCACCTTCTTTTTTTTAGAAAAAAATTGAAGTATAGTTGATTTATAATGTGTTAATTTCTGCTGAATAGCAAAGTGACTCAGTTACACATATGTACATTCTTTTCCATTATGGCTTAACACAGGATGTTGAATATAGTTCCTGTGCTTTACGGGACCTTGTTGTCTATCCATTCTATATATATAGTTTGCATCTTGTTCTTGCTAAGTCGTATCCAACTCTTTGCGATCCCATGGACGGCAGCATGCCAGACTCCTCTGTCTTCCACTGTCTCCCAAAGTTTGCTCAAATTCATGTACAAGTTTGCATCTGCTAACCCCAAATTCCCACTCTCTCCCTCCCCAACTTCCCCTTGCCAACCCCAAGTCTGTTCTCTATGTCTGTGTGTCATTTTTTGTTTTGTAGATAAGTTCATTTGTGTCTTTTTTTAAGTTCTACGTATAGGTGATATCACATGGTATCTGTCTTTTTCTTTCTGACTTCACTAAGCATCATCTCTGGTTGCGTTCATGTTGCTGCAAATGGCATTATTTCATCCTTTCTTATGGCTGCGGATTATTCTGTGGTGTATATGAGCCACATCTTCTTTTTCCATTCATCTGTCAGTGGACTTTTAGGTTGTTTCCATGACTTGGCTATTTTGAATAGTGCTGTTATGAACATGGGGTATGTGTATCTTTCTGAATTACAATTTGTCCAGATACATGCTGGGAGTGAGGTTGCTGAATCATATGGCAACTATTTTTAGTTTTCTGAGGAATTTCTGTACTGTTTTCCACAGTGGGTGCAACAGTTTACATTCTCACCAACAATATAGGATGGTTCTCTTTTCTCCACACCCTCTGCAACATTTATTATTTGTAAACTTTTTTAATGATGGCTCTTCCATTGTGAGGTGTGGTGCCTCAGTGTAATTTTGATTTACATTTCTCTAATAATTAGTGATCTTCTCATAGCACTTTCTTCTTGATAAATAGATCAACTATTGCTCACTCTTTGTTACTACTAAAGTGATTACCTAATAAAGTAACTGAATACAGCAACATGTTTAATCCCTTTCATACCAATGTTGATCTTTAGGGTAGTTTGATAGATGTGAATGACTAGGCCTGGTATTCCTTTTGTTCTTGCAACTCTATTTTCTTCCTCTCCCAGATTCTCTTCTAAGAGGACAATGGTCATGAATAGCATTTTGGTATCATTCTTTGACCAAAGATAATAAGGATAATTACTTTGTGATATTTGTAGATATTACTATAATATGAAAAATTGAAGTTTGAGATAAAATAACAATAGAGTATGGGAACTTCGTTTAATCTCTAGTTTTAATTGACAGAACAATTTCCCCCTACTGTAGGTAAAATGAGCTCTTGTATGGCTTCTTTCTTTTTTGTTTTGTATACTACATTCATCTAAAATATATTGATTGAGTTCCTACTATTTCCATGGAATATGGTTTCACAGGGCTGTTTCTTCTTGTCTACTTCCATTCAGCTTATGTTAATACATCAGAGTCATAGCTTCTAGCATAGTATTCAGAATTGTGATTTCACTTCTCTCCTTCCTCATCCATAGTCTTTCTTTAGCACCTACCAAACAATACAGTATTTGGTCAGTGTCCTTTACTTTTATTTAAGGACACGTGGGATGGCTGTGATGACTAGGCAGAGTGTTTGATTCAGGGTGTATTTACAGTTCATTATCTGGCATATGAAAAGGAGTGAGGCTGGCATCAGGAAGTCAGATTGAGTTTACAGAGATTCAGATGACTGTTGAGTCTGATAAAGATGATTTGTCTTGGATGTTTGTCTCTTGAGTCTTTTGTGTTTTTATGAAGTTTTGTAAAACTGACTGGAGGAAAGTTCTTTAAAGGTTATTTAAATGTCTTTAAATTTAAAAACACTTTACATTTTTAAAAATTAATTTTCAAAAGATCTAAAAGCAAATTTCTATTTAATTTTGTTATCTTTGTTAATAGCTTCAGAAACCACTAGAGTGGAGAAATAAGTTCTGTCTGTTCACTTTATACATTAAATGTGATGTGATACTTCCCATTCTTTTATTTTTAAAAGAATGTTTATGTCTGTGTTTGCTATAGAGTAACAATGGCTTCAGCCTTTCGCCTTTCTTTGAAACCAAAGGTCAGTGACAACATGACTCATTTAATGGTGGATTTTTCTCAGGAAAGACAGATATTGCAAACTTTGAAGTTTTTGCCAGGTAAGTTAGTACATATATTGTGTATAAAGTTATGTATAAAACCTCTGTTTTCAAGATTTTTTTGTAATGAACATTAGAATTTAAATATTAAGGAAATATAGTGTGTGTTTTTTCTTTCTTCAGCTAAGGAATAACTGAATTTGCTAGTCTTTATTTTTAGAGAATTATTTTACTGACAGTAAAAATTCCAGTTTCAGAATCCTAGTACAGAATACCTCTTATCACTAGTTTGGCAGAAAGGAGCAATGTACTGTTATGGTTAATGCTGAGTCTTGGGGCCAGACTTCCTAGATTTGAATTCTGGCTGTCACTTATTTGCTGTATAGCCTCAACAAATTATTTAACTTCACCTCATTTTCTTCATCTTTAAAGTATGATGTTATCCTTCTAGGATTTTTATAAAGATTAAGTGAATTGAGACCTCTAAAGCACTTGAAAGAGTACCTGGCACATAGTTAACACCTAATGAATGTTGATTGTTATTATTACCATTGTTGTGGTGGCTTCTGGTTCAGATGGAGTTTTATAATAATAATGTGTCAACACTGGTTTATAAGAGTATTAGTATGATGATATTCCAGCAGTTGAAACCATTTAAAATTGAGTCCCACTTTATTGTTACTGTTCACGTGTGTGAAAGAGCCAACTACGGACCTTTTGGTCATTCTCTTTTCACTAGCATCAAGTAGTGTTAATTAAGTGGATAGCTAAAACAGTTTGAACATGGTGATCAGGAAATCTCTGGAAAGAGACACGTTTTACTTACAGGCTTACAGTTTTTGGAGGTTAGCTGTTTTTGATAGAGAATGTTAATCATATGAAACCATTCTTTTCTTCTATGAGAATTTGGTCCAGGACTTTAGAATATGATTGGAAAGACAAAGTTAGTAGTCAAGAAACTATAGTAGAATTAATTGTGGTGACTTAAGTGAAGTATTAACTTGTATGGTATAGAGCAGAAGTTCTAAAGGAGTTCAGAGAAGGAAAAGATGAGAGAAGAAATCATAGTTGTAGAAGAAGAAAGTATACATACTTATCAGTGAGTGCCTACCTGTAAATTGGCCTCTCAGGATTGCTAACCATTATATTTTCATTCACACTGTTTCTAAATTCAGAAGGAGAGTCAGGAGGGGTGGACTGTGAATATACACATGAGTAGTAGTTTTTTGATTTAAAAAAAATCCTAAAAAAGCAATCTTCTCAACATTACTTTCCTTCTCTTGGATTTTCAGTGATGGCTTAACAAACCCAGGCCATATCTGCTGTACAGTCAAGTAGATTGCATGCACAGTTAGGATTTCTTCTTTTGCAAACTCTTAAGACAGTCTGAAGGAATGAGGTGTAATAAAAAGCAAGAAATCTTTTTGTGGGGGAGTTTCATCCTGAAGGAAGGTATAATAGGTTGTTAAAATTTATGAAAGGTGAACTCATATCATTAATTTTTTATATTTTGCTATAGCATAAAAATTTCCTATAAGATACAGTCAGATAAACTTAAAAATGAATACCTTCATCCCTTAATAGTTCATTCTGTAAACACCACACAAATCAACTCTATACTGCATTATGTATAGTAACGAGTTGTGGACTTACCTGAGTCTTGAAAATTGGAAGTGATAATGATGGATGATAATAATCATGATCATTTTCTTCTACGCTAAGCCATTATTCATACATTGAAACTTAGAGTTTATGTCCTCCTCTCTGAGCTTCGGCAGTCAAGAAGAGAGACATGTTTGTGGCAGTTGTTCTTTTACATTCACATGCAGTGAAAAACCTTAGTAAAATTCTTAGAACAATGTCCACACAATTTGTTGCTTTATGGAAGTTGCTGTGAATTGCTTTCCATTCTCATTTTTTTTTGAGTTCTTTGTTCCCTAATATTTTTATATTACAAGTTTACCACCTTTCATCTTTCCATGTACTTTATTCCTACATTTGTTGCAATTCTTCTCTTACTTCTATATAGGATATTGTGTGAACTTCCCACGCATTAGATTCAAGTCACTCTTAATTTGACATATGACTCTTTTTTCAATTTAATTTTTATTTTATATTGAAGTATAGTTGATTTACAGTGTTGTGTGGGTTCAGGCATACAGCACAGTGACTTAGTTATACATATATCCATTTTTTCAGGCTCTTTTCCCATGTAGGTTATTACAGAATATTTGACATATCACTCTTCAGTTCAGTTCAGTTCAGTTGCTCAGTCCTGTCCGACCCCTTGCGACCCCATAGACAGCAGCAGCACGCCAGGCCTCCCTGTCCATCACCAACTCCTGGAGTTTACTCAAACTCATGTCCATTGAGTCGGTGATGCCATCCAACCATCTCATCCTTGTCATCCCCTTTTCCTCCCTCCTTCAATCTTTCCCAGCATTAGTGTCTTTTCAAATGAGTCAGTTCTTCGCATCAGGTGGCCAAAGTATTGGAGTTTCAGCCTCAGCATCAGTCCTTCCAATGAATATTCAGGACTGATTTCCTTTAGGATGGACTAGTTGGATATCCTTGCTGTCCAAGGGACTCTCAAGAGTCTTCTCCAGCACCACAGTTCAAAAGCATCAATTCTTCAGCACTCAGCTTTCTTTATAGTCCAACTCTCACAGCCATGCATGACTACTGGAAAAACCATAGCTTTGACTAGAGGGACATTTGTTGACAAAGTAATGTCTCTGCTTTGAATAATACCACTCTTAAATTTAAATAAATAAATAAATAATAATGTTAATTAAATATTTAATTAGATTAATATAAATAAAATACAAATATGTTTATATATAAATATATATAAATTAAATATAAATGAAATATTATTTATTAAAATAATTAATAATTAAATAAAATTTAAATAAAAATATCTAGATTTTCTTTTTACCTGCCAAGTTTGCTTTCGTTGGGGACCATTATTCATAAGAAGGAAGAATCTTCTTGCCAGTACATTCTTATTGCAGTGATATTAATAGCTGAATTTGAGACATAGATTTGTGGGGAGTTAGCTGGACCCACTTACAGATTAAGTGGTATTTTATTTATACAAGCCTCTTAGGACTTCAGTACAGGTTTTAACTCAGCAAAATTACAAAATTACTACATGCTACAGGCATTTACACTTCCTTATATGTAGGCAGGGCACAGCATATTAAATTTATGAATGCCCATGATGTCTTCCCATAGAAATGAATAGTAATCTGTATTGCTTATGTTCCAGTAATAGACTAACGTCTATAATGTATTAAAAAATTATTATTAAATGAAGTTCGTAGTTCACATTAGAGTTCACTCTGTTACACAGTTCTGTGGGTTTGGTAAATGTGTAAAAAGCAGAGACATTACTATGCCGACTAAGGTCCGTCTAGTCAAGGCTATGGTTTTTCCTGTGGTCATGTATGGATGTGAGAGTTGGACTGTGAAGAAGGCTGAGCACCGAAGAATTGATGCTTTTGAACTGTGGTGTTGGAGAAGACTCTTGAGAGTCCCTTGGACTGCAAGGAGATCCAGCCAGTCCATTCTGAAGGAGATCAACCCTGGGATTTCTTTGGAAGGAATGATGCTAAAGCTGAACCAGTACTTTGGCCACCTCATGCGGAGAGTTGACTCATTGGAAAAGACCCTGTTGCTGGGAGGGATCGGGGGCAGGAGGAGAAGGGGACGACAGAGGATGAGATGGCTGGATGGCATCACCGACTCGATGGCCGTGAGTCTGAGTGAACTCCGGGAGTTGGTGATGGACGGGGATGCCTGGCGTGCTGCGATTCATGGGGTCGCAAAGAGTCAGACACGACTGAGTGACTGAACTGAACTGAACTGAAAGTCATGTCTCCACCACTACATTATCTTACAGAGTAGTTTCACTGCCCTAAAATTCCCCTGCACTCTGCCTGTTCATCCCTTCTATCCTGCAGCCTTGCTATAAGCTTGTTATTTCCAGGAATTTTTCTGTTGATTCTTTGGGATTTTCTACATAGACTGTCATCAGCAAACAAAGACAGTTTTACTTCTTCTTTCCTAACTTGCATATCTGTTACTTCTTTTCCTTGTCTTATAGCATTAGCTGGAACTTCCAGTACAGTGTTGAATAGGAGTGGAGAGAGGGGACGTCATTGCCTTAGGGGAAAGGTGTTTAGTTTCTCACCCTTGATGTTAACTGTAGGTTGGTTTTTTTTTTGTAGATATTCTTTATCAGGTAAAGTTTCCTAGTTTAATGAGAGCTTTAGTCATGAATAAATGTTGGATTTTGTAACGTATTTTTTCCTCTATTGATTCACATCATATAATTTTTCTTCTGATCATTTGAATTTTCTTCTACCGATATAATGAATTAGTTAATTTAGAATGTTGAACCAGACTTACATGCTTGGAGTAAATCTTTCAAAGCTTTTTTTCGCAACAAGTGTTTAAATACAATACTGGCACAGTTTTACACATTTAAGACACATCTGTATCACTGGAGGACCATGTTCCCCAGTTAGCCTACTATTAAATGGAACATCTGTTAATGTTGAGGAGCTATATAAAACCTCTTTTATGGAAAAGAAATTTATTAATTTTCATACATGTTAACTGTGACTCGTTTACTACATTTTGTTCTAATGAATCATGGAACTCTGGAGAAACATTTAAAATTCTTAAATATTCTATGGGGTTGCAGATTTCATTTTTGTTCAGTGTTGAGAAATCACAGTTATTCTATAAACAAGATTTTTAAAATACATTGAAAATATTTTGAACTATTTTAATCATTGGATTCAAAGCAAGTTATTTAATTTTGTCAGCAGTAATTTAATTTATGGTCTCCAGCTGTTTGAAATAGCAGATTAGACATAAGTGTTGAAAAGTAGCAAATAATTCTCGAGTCTTTACTCTTAGCCTGTTTGAATTGCTTTTTGCTAACTGTGTTTTTAATGTACTTTGAATGCATCTATGAAAAACTTTGAAATATGAATTTTAAAACAGCTTTGAAAAATGGTTATTTTGCATTTATAAGATATCCCTTCTCTTAGCCTGATTCAATTTAACAGTTCAAAAGCAACATGAAAAAGCATAATTTGAATGACAGACATAAATATTGGATTAGTACTATTAGTGAAAAATGAGCTTTTTTTTTGCTTCAGTCCCCAAAGCTCCAGAGATAGATCCAGTAGAATGTTTGGTGGCTGACAACTCTGTGACAGTAGCTTGGAGAATGCCAGAAGAAGATAATAAGATTGATCATTTTATACTAGAATATCGGAAAACGAATTTTGATGGACTTCCACGTGTAAAGGATGAGCGATGTTGGGAGATAGTTGATAATATTAAGGGTACTGAATATACACTATCAGGTAAGATGACTGCATTTTGTGAATCTCATTCTCAGAAAACAGATATAATTGATGAATTTTTGACTTACATTAAAAGATCAAGTTATTCAGTTTCTTTAGCCAAGCTAACGTTTTTGTATATTTGTTATAGAAATGAATTTCTCTTAAAATATCAAGAAAACCTTCATTTTAATTAGTTCTGGATATTTGCACTCTGGTAAAACAATATGTGAAGGGATATTGTAAACACTGTCTCAATAAAATTTAATTTTTTACCTTAGTTTTCTAACAGTAAAAAAGCTGTCAATTTTCTAGATGTATGCACTACTCCAGATTTCAGTTCAGTTCAGTTCAGTCGCTCAGTCGTGTCTGACTGTTTGCAACCCCATGAATCGCAGCACGCCAGGCCTTCCTGTCCATCACCATCTCCCAGAGTTCACTCAGACTCACGTCAATCGAGTCTGTGATGCCGTCCAGCCATCTCATCCTCGGTTGTCCCCTTCTCCTCCTGCCCCCAATCCCTCCCACCATCAAAGTCTTTTCCAGTGAGTCAACTCCTCGCATGAGGTGGCCAAAGTACTGGAGCTTCAGCTTTAGCATCATTCCTTCCAAAGAAATCCCAGGGCTGATCTCCTTCAGAATGGATTGGTTGGATCTCCTTGCAGTCCAAGGGACTCTCAAGAGTCTTCTCCAACACCACAGTTCAAAAGCATCAATTCTTCGGCACTCAGCCTTCTTCAAAGTCCAACTCTCACATCCATACATGACCACAGGAAAAACCATAGCCTTGACTAGACGGACCTTAGTCGGCAAAGTAATGTCTCTGCTTTTGAATATGCTATCTAGGCTGGTCATAACTTTTCTTCCAGGAGTAATTGTCTTTTAATTTCATGGCTGCAATCACCATCTGCAGTGATTCTGGAGCCCCCCAAAATAAAGTCTGACACTGTTTCCACTGTTTCCCCATCTATTTCCCATGAAGTGATGGGACCAGATGCCATAATCTTCGTTTTCTGAATGTTGAGC
Organism: Budorcas taxicolor; assembly: GCF_023091745.1. Lineage (NCBI taxonomy): Eukaryota > Metazoa > Chordata > Mammalia > Artiodactyla > Bovidae > Budorcas > Budorcas taxicolor. Next base: position 98,704,502 of record NC_068917.1, read on the forward strand.
TTTAGGCCAACTTTTTCGCTGTCCTCTTTCACTTTCATCAAGAGGCTTTTTAGCTCCTCTTCACTTTCTGCCATAAGGGTGGTGTCGTCTGCATATCTGAGGTTATTGATATTTCTCCTGGCAGTCTTGATTCCAGCTTGTGTTTCTTCCAGGCCAGCATTTCTCATGATGTACTGTGTATATAAGTTAAATAAGCAGGGTAACAATATACAGCCTTGACGTACTCCTTTTCCTATCTGGAAGCAGTCTGTTCCATGTCCAGTTCTAACTGTTGCTTCCTGACCTGCATACAGATTTCTCAAGAGGCAGGTCAGGTGGTCTGGTATTCCCATCTCTTTCAGAATTTTCCACAGTTTCTTGTGATCCACACAGTCAAAGGCTTTGGCATAGTCAAGAAAGCAGAAATAGATGTTTTTCTGGAACTCTCTTGCTTTTTCCATGATCCAGTGGACATTGGCAATTTGATCTCTGGTTCCTCTACCTTTTCTAAAACCAGCTTGAACGTCAGGGAGTTCACAGTTCACATATTGCTGAAGCCTGGCTTGGAGAATTTTGAGCGTTACTTTACTAGCATGTGAGATGAGTGCAATTGTGCAGTAGTTAGAGCATTCTTTGGCATTGTCTTTCTTTGGAATTGGAATGAAAACTGACCTTTTCCAGTCCTGTGGCCACTGCTGAGTTTTCCAGATTTTCTGGCATATTGAGTGCAGCACTTTCACAGCATCATCTTTCAGGATTTGAAACAGCTCAATTGGAATCCCATCACCTCCACTAGCTTTGTTCATAGTGATGCTTTCTAAGGCCCACTTGACTTCACATTCCAAGTTGTCTGGTTCTAGATTAGTGATCACATCATCATGACTATCTGGGTCGTGAAGATCTTTTTTGTACAGTTCTTCCGTGTATTCTTGCCACCTCTTCTTAATATCTTCTGCTTCTGTTAGGTCTGTACCATTTCTGTCCTTTATCGAGCCCATCTTTGCATGAAATGTTCCCTTGATATCTCTAATTTTCTTGAGGAGATCTCTAGTCTTTCCCAATCTGTTGTTTTCCTCTATTTCTTTGCACTGATCGCTGAAGAAGGCTTCCTTATCTCTTCTTGCTATTCTTTGAAACTCTGCATTTAGATGCCTATATCTTTCCTTTTCTCCTTTGCTTTTCACCTCTCTTCTCTTCACAGCTATTTGTAAGGCCTCCCCAGACAGCCATTTTGCTTTTTTGCATTTCTTTTCCATGGGGATGGTCTTGATCCCTGTCTCCTGCACAATGTCACGAACTTCATTCCATAGTTCATCAGGCACTCTATCAGATCTAGTCCCTTAAATCTATTTCTCACTTCCACTGTATAATCATAAGGGATTTGATTTAGGTCATACCTGAATGGTCTAGCGGTTTTCCCTACTTTCTTCAATTTAAGTCTGAATTTGGCAATAAGGAGTTCATGATCTGAGCCACAGTCAGCTCCCGGTCTTGTTTTTGTTGACTGGATAGAGCTTCTCCATCTTTGGCTGCAAAGAATATAATCAGTCTGATTTTGGTGATGACCATCGGGTGATGTCCATGTGTAGAGTCTTCTCTTGTGTTGTTGGAAGAGGGTGTTTGCTATGACCAATGCATTTTCTTGGCAAAACTCTATTAGTCTTGCCCTGCTTCATTCCGTATTCCAAGGCCAAATTTGCATGTTACTTCAGGTGTTTCTTGACTTCCTACTTTTGCATTCCAGTCCCCTATAATGAAAAGGACATCTTTTCTGGGTGTTAGTTCTAAAATGTCTGGTAGGTCTTCATAAAACCTTTCAACTTCAGCTTCTTCAGCATTACTGGTTGGGGCATAGACTTGGATAACTGTGATATTGAATGGTTTGCCTTGGAGACGAACAGAGATCATTCTGTCATTTTTGAGATTGCATCCACGTACTGCATTCCGACTCTTTCGGTGACGATGATGGCTACTCCATTTCTTCTGAGGGATTCCTGCCCGCAGTAGTAGATATAATGGTCATCTGAGTTAAATTCACCCATTCAGGTCCATTTTAGTTTGCTGATTCCTAGAATGTCGACGTTCACCCTTGCCATCTCTTGTTTGACCACTTCCAATTTGCCTTGATTCATGGACCTGACATTCCAGGTTCCTATGCAATATTGCTCTTTACAGCATCGAATCTTGCTTCTATCACCAGTCACATCCACAACTGGGTATTGTTTTTGCTTTGGCTCCATCCCTTCATTCTTTCTGGAGTTATTTTCCTCTGATCTCCAGTAGCATATTGGGCACCTAATGACCTGGGGAGTTCCTCTTTCAGTATCCTATCATATTGCCTTTTCATACTGTTCATGGGGTTCTCAAAGCAAGAATACTGAAGTGGCTTGCCATTCCCTTCTCCAGTGGTCCATGTTCTGTCAGACGTCTCCATCATGACCCGCCCGTCTTGGGTTGCCCCCGAGGCATGGCTTGGTTTCATTGAGTTAGACAAGGCTGTGGTCCTAGTGTGATTAGATTGACTAGTTTTCTGTGAGTATGGTTTCAGTGTGTCTTTGCCTTTACCTTTTTATTATTACCTTTATGGTAATACTTAAGGTTGAGCTGTGACTTGATATTAGAAATTTGTGTGTTGGCCTTTTGATAGTCTTTAAAAACATACCTCTATATATAGGGGAAATGGCAATCCACTCCAGTACTATTGCCTGGAAAATCCCATGGACAGAGGAGCCTGGTAGGCTACAGTCCATGGGGTTGCAAGAGTCGGACACGACTGAGTGACTTCACTCTCCTTTCACTATATATAGGGAAGCTAGGGTATACGAGTGAGCTGAATGTTGCCTGAGATTTTTAATGTTTGTTTTACGTGAGCAGTAACATTAGTATTGTTATCATTACTGAGAACCTAATATTTGTCAGGATCTGGGCTGAAGTTCACAGGACATCTGATTTTATAAGTACAGTGCATTTCAGTTAGTCCTTACAGTTGTGAGGTTTGATTTTTCCTTTTCCATTTTACAACTGTGGCTCTATCAAGTTGTTGAATGCTCCATAGCTAGTAATTTTTGGATTGAGATGTTAATCTGGTCCTGACTAACTTTAGAATTTTGCTATTAATCCTTATGCTTCACATTCTCTTTAAATTCATTTTTTACTTGTGAAACAAATATAAAAATTCTTTAGCTACTTTCCAGAAATTGAGTATGTTGTTCTAAACCATAGCATCTCTCCATGAATGAAACTTTACTTATAATGAGGCTTGAGAATATTTTTTTATTGCTAAATTTAAAAAGCCCAGTGATAAACTGCGTAATTCATTTGTTTTGAAGAAAATAATAGATAAATCATGATTCCTTTTATTTCAGGCATGATCACTCTGTTAACATAAATTTGTACTCTTTCTGAGTAAAAAGATAGTTCCAAGGAGGGAAAAAAGTCTGTTTGAAGGTTCGTACTCATACTTTTGGAGTAGAGTCCTTTACTTTTCATATCTCAAGGCTGTCTTTCATTTTTTTCAGGTTTAAAGTTTGATTCAAAGTACATGAATTTCAGAGTGCGAGCTTGTAACAAGGCTGTGGCTGGAGAGTATTCTGATCCAGTGACTCTAGAGACCAAAGGTAAGATCATTAGCTGTTGTTCACCACAAAATAGAACTTAACATGTAAAGTTGTTCAACACTTTGTAATAGGAACCATTTCATCTATAGTTGCCTTCCCTTCTTCACCTTCATACCCACCCCCCCCCAACCCCCCTCCACACACAGAATTCTCATCAGGAGGTATTTTAAGATGGGAAAATTAGGACTACAGTAGTGGATTTCATTGGTTTCTCTTTTACCCTAGTATTCAGATAAGTCAGGGGCTTCCCTGGTATCTCAGACAGTAAAGCTTCTGCCTGTAATGCAGGAGATCCAGGTTTGATTCCTGGGTCAGGAAGATCCCCTGGAGAAGGAAATGGCAACTCACTCCAGTATTCTTGCCTGGGAAATCCCATGGACAGGGGAGCCCAGTAGGCTGCAGTCCATGGGGTTGCAAATAGTTGGACACAACTGAGTGACTTTCACTTTCAGATATGTGATATAGACCAGCGATGGTATTATGTTCTCCCATAGGTACTTAGTTTACAAATTTCAGTCTAGTATAATTATATTCCCATTGTTGAGGTTTGCCCAGAGAATGGATTATGTCTCAATAATAGGAAAGTATGTATTCAGTTTAGTTCAAATATTTTTTGTTTTTATAAATCTTATTGTAGAAATTATTATTTATATAGTTTGTTAGTATTTATAAAGCCCTCTCACAAGTCTTTTATTTGATCATTGAAACCATCTTGAGGGATCAGTAGAGCAGATGGTATTGATACCCATTTTGTAGGTGAAGAAAAGGATGCTCAAATATGTAAATTAACTTACCCATGATCCCTAAAACTAGCTTGGAAAAGTGTGAACAAGAATCTTATTTACAAGTTCTCTGCCTGCCTTTATTGTGGGCCAGGAATGTAAGTAAGTGCTTCTAGTCTCGACAGTTTGAATTTATTAGAACTCAATGTACATGAATTTGAACAAACTCCAGGAGATTGTGAACGATAGGGGAGCCTCGTGTGCTGCAGTCTGTGGGTTGCAAAGAGTCAGTAATGACTTAGTGACTCAACAACAACAACAAAGAGTAACATATTTAAACACAGAAGATTTTTCAGGTGTTTACCAATTTGAAGGCAGTAATGTTATAGATCTTTCCAGTCGTGAGATGATAATTGACTCAGTTTACTTCCAGAATCAGTGTCTATCCATTGTTGTTAGATAGTTGGGCCTTTGAGTGTTCCACTGACCTACAGTTCATGTAGCATTTGAATAGGTTTGAATGCTAGAAGTTTGATTTGACTTGGAGGCTGGTATAAAAATATTTTAGAATAAAACAAGAAGTTCATAAGTTATTGACAGCTCAAACTCATAAGAATATTATTGCATTAGAAAGATTAAAAAAGCAAAACAAAACTAAGTCAAAGTAATTTGGATTAGCAAATGTTTTTATTTGAGAACTACAGATAACTTAGCCAAGAAATGCAGTTACTTAGAATTACTTGTTAACAAATTGAATTGAAACTGTGGTTTCTTTAGAGATTTTTACCATTTCAAAATAAAGTCATATTTATAGGTAGATAATCTTTTCTATATAACTTGAACTGTTTTCAACTCTTGTGAGGTAAAATTGCATTATTATTAATATCCTCCTCCAAGAATATTTTATCTTTTTTTATTTCTTTTGTTCCTTTTCCTTTAATATTTAGTGACCAAACTTGGGCCTAAATGTGGTGAATTTTACATTTTCATGCAAATTCTGTAGATTCAGGAAAATGAATATCTGGCTTGCAGTTTCTTTGGAGCTGGACTCTCTGCTCCCATTAGCAGTGTCTAGATCTTAACTAGTCAAATTCTTGGTCTTAGGATTTGCAGGGAAAGACTAAATTGATTCTAGTCCTTTTGAGCAGTTCTCACTATGGGGTAAACCCCCTGGGCTTGAGGTAGACTGATACTCAACCCTGAGGCCCACTGAACCTTCTAGAACCTTCTGGGAGACTTAGTAAAATTATCTCTTAAGAAGCTATGGGTCACAGGTTTTCTAAGGTTATTCCATACCACTGGAGTGGCTACTAATGACAGCAGGAGCTCCAGAGAAAAGTCAGGTTTTTTAAAGTACCATGGTAAACAGTTGTTTACTAATTTTTTGACTTGTTGTAGCCCTTCTTGACCAACCACTAGAAATAAATATATGAGCACAGAAGTGGAGGGAAAGGGAAAGAGAGATGGAGATTAAATAGTTGAGTCCTACCAAAACTTCATATCCTGCCACTTGTGGTGCTTGGTGTAGAACATAGTGAACCTTGTTAATATCTGTCTCTCCAATGTATGTAATTTCTTCTTTTATTGAAATTACCAAAAGTGATGATTTCTTATGACCAGAATTTTTAAAGTATATTTTCTCTTCCTTGTAAAGGTAAATGATGTGATACTAATCACCAGTTGCTTTCTAGCCTCAAATGTTAGTATCTATGATACAATTTTACAGTACAGAAAGTAGCCACCAACCCAAAGTAAACATTAAAACATATCTGTCCATTATTTTTTTTGGTACTTTGTTTACACAGACTTTTAAAGATATGGAAACTAATATCTGGTTTCATTACAGGGCTTGTATGAGAGATAAGACTAACAGTTGAGGCCTCACTTTTGAGGGCAATCTTTTTTTTAAACTTCATAGTAAAATATTACCCTTGTTACTTAGAGAGCCTCAGTGATTTAGTTGAGGCTTCATGAAGGGACAGTGTCCAAAAAGGAAGAGAGAAAAGATTGCACCCCTGAGTTTGAAACCTATACCTTTCTGTTCAGGGGCTATGGTATTTGATAAGTCTGATCTCAAGTGGCTTGAGGGACAATACCTGTTTTTTGCCACCCTTGACTCTACTCTCCTCTTCATCATCAAACATAGGGAATAGCTTTATGATTTTTTTTCTTTCCTTAGGATTTTAATAAGCAGCTGAGTGTTGATGGCACCTTGAGTTATATCCACTGTTTCTTTCAAAAATTAGATGCCCTCACATGTATTAACTAATAACTAATATAGAGGTTAACTCTGTTTTCTTAAGACAGTTCATTCTTGGTAATATAGGATCTCAATTTTGTATAATCCTAACTTTTCAGTACCTCCCTTTTGAGGAATTCTATTTCCATTTTTACTGGAACTGTATTATTTCTTCTTTCAGTAAGTTCATTTCTGTTTACATGCATGTTTTAAAAGCTATTAACTTTTTTGCATATAGTATAACATTTTCTGGAAGTGGTTATGGTTAGTCAATTTGTATTTAGAATGTTTTGAAATACAGTGAACAATAGGTCAGATGAATAGGTGAAATTAAAGTGCTGTTTACAAAACAGTAGAGTATAAAAGGATTCTTCATGTACTAGATAAGCATTAGGTTTTCTATATGAATATTTTGTTGTTTGATGATGAATATTTCACAGACACACTGAACCTTTAGCTAAATCACATATTATCCTTAAGTGAAATGGGGTATTGTAAAGCAATATTTCTTTAGTGAATACTTATAAGAAATTTAAACTTTTGGAGGGAAATATAACTAATAAGCAGATTTATTGGTAACTGTGTAGTAGATGATACCTTGCTTAAAATGCAAATTCCAGAAATTGCATATTAAATTGATACATCTCAATGATTAACCCTCAGTATCCAAAAGGAACAAGTGATCCTATGTTAAACTGATTTCCTAAATTAGCAGTTCTAAGTAAGTCTTATGAATAGCACATAGTTCCCCGATACCAAATAATTTGAAAAGCGTAGCTTTGTGTTGTATTTTCTTGATTTGTTTTCATTTCAGTAGCCCTTTTCCCCCATCTGTTCTTTGCCTTGTAAATCATCCTAGCTCTGTCAGCTGAGTTATTTCCCTTGCTTCTGCCATCATGGCCTGTTTCTCCCTGCTTGCCTTATTTTTGAAAATACTGGGGGTTTAAATATGAAATTGTTTAATGTTAGAGCAAAAGAGTGTGTGTGCCAGGGTCTATAATTTTACACCACATCACTTTCTTCTCATCCTTGATGCTACTAGCTCCTCTTTCTGTTTAGTCGTAACAGTCAGCTGATGCTCTGATAATAGGAAATTGAAGCTATTTTGCTACTGGAGATTCCATCAGAAGGAAAAGCAGAAAGAACTGTGACCATGCAAGTACACTGTGTTTGGTTGGAGTATAGGATAGATATATAGAGGAGAATAAAGGGAAATAGAGGAGGAATTGGTAGATTATGGCTTTATCATTGTAGACTTTATATCTTAAGGTTAAGAATTGAAACTTTATATACAGTGTTGAAATCTATTGGGCTCAGAAATAATGATGATGGCTGTGCTTCAGAAACTAGAGATATGCTACATTAAAAATGAAATATTGTTTTGGTTAGCACTTAATTTCAATTTGGATAACTCATCGTCCCATTTGAACCTGAGAGTTGAAGATACCTGTGTAGAGTGGGATCCTACTGGAGGAAAAGGTCAAGACAGTAAAATTAAAGGAAAAGAGAACAAGGGCAGGTAAGCTCATTTATTAAGTCTGTTATCTGGATTAAATGCTTGTATATTGATTCTTATTTGACAGTAACTAGAAATGAAATTCTTATTATTAACACCAAAATGAAAATACAGTATTGTTTGCCAGTACTTGAATTTGTCATTAACATTTTTCATTTTTTCTTAGTTTTTTTCCTAATCCTCTTCTTACTTACATCTTTTATTTCAGTATTCCATTTCTTTTCAGGTTATATCTACAGCAATTTGAACTGCTTAGAGAGAAGTTCCTAGCATAGTTCCTGAATGTTAGACTTACAGATCACCTCTTTTAGCTGAAGGTCTGCGTTGAATGACAACTTTTACCATGTACAACCCCAGTGTTGGGCCCCTGGTCAGCAACCTTGTGAACCAGAGACAGGCTTGGCACCTTGTGTTACTGTCAGACTGACTTAGGTAGTCTTAAAGTATGGAGGCCTCTTTTAACAGAGATGAATTGTACTCAAACTGAAATGAGGTGTAATCACTGTGAAACAGTGAATCAAAAGAAATTCCTCAGCCGACGTTTCTTCTGATTTTATTATATAAACTGTTAAATTTAAGTTGTAAAGCAATCTCTTAACAGTTGCCTATTTTTATCTGACAGTGTCCATGTTACTTCACTGAAGAAACATTCAAGGTGATGATCTATGTCTGTCTAGTTCTAGGATCTAGTCTATCTAGCTTGGCTGAATAACTTAAATTTTTCTTTAACCAAAAAGCAGAACCCATTGCAGCAGCCTTCATAAGCTAAAATATTGCTTTGTGTAGACTGTCTGTATTGGTAGCTTATGTTTTGGATTTACAGCATTATATAGCATTATGCTTCATATTATTTAGATTATACTGTATATGATAACAAAACAATAAGCTCTGCTTTAAGTCTTTCTTGAATTGATTTCGTTTATATGATTTTTTTCTGCATTTACTTATACCTGGCATCTTTCTTGTTGTGCTGTATTCAATATATCTAACATTACAGCTTTGCTTTTACAAATATTTGACATGAAGCAAGTTTAAAGTGTTCCAAGATTTATAATAATCATACAATTTCAAAAGTATCAGAGATTAAAAAAAAGGTCATTACTGAAATTATTAGAACAGTGCCAGAAAGATGAATCATTTCAAATTGCACAAGTAATAATGTGCTGATTTGAAGATACCCTATATCTTTCCCAGAAACCAGAATGTGTTCTCTTTTCAAAATTATTGTCTTCTCTTTTTTCCAGTTTATTTGCTTATTATTGGTGAAAGTGATTCATAGTTGGTGTATTAGAATTGTAAAATGCTGCTGGATTTGATAGGATCAGTGAAGTTTGGTCATTTGGAGATTTTTAGACTACTTATGTTTATAATTTCATCATGTTATTTCTCTTTCTCTCATCTCTTTAAGCGTATTTTGTATGTGGGCTACTTCTGGAATGTTACATACATTTATTCTTTCCATAAATATTTATTTACTGTAGGATGTCAGCTGGATATTGTGGGGTTTATAGGGATAAACATGGTCCCTGCCTTCAAGGAATTTGCCCTAACTTATGTAAATGAGCTATCTCTCTATATGTAAATAATAATAATCTGAGATGGAGATTGTGTTCAGTAGTATGTGTGAATCAGGGAGTTTGGAGGAAGAAAGATTTCCTGAGCTGCCAGATGTTGAAGTGGTCAATTAGGACAGTGAGCCAAACTGAAAATAACAGTGCAGACTTTGTTCACTTACTGTGATAGTATAAGTAAGAGGCGCAGAGGAAGGGGTGCTAGGTTGCCCAGTGTTCCGTTTTCACAGCAGAATGGCACAGGGTGAGGGTTAGGTAAACCAGAGCAGATGGCAGATGGTAAGTATCTGAGGACCATCTCGCTGCCCAGGGAGAACAAAAGCCTTCTTCTGTTTTGTGGACCTGAGGCCAAGGAAATGGGAAAGGTTAGGAGTGGGAAAGTATTGAGACGAGTGGAGAAAAGTGTCTTCAGACTGCTCCCCTACCCTTCCCCCTTTTAAGGAGGTCTCTGAGGAGGCAGCTGGAAAGGGTCTCAGCTGAGGGCCCCCTCCCATAATGGACCCTCTGAATACAGGTATCTAATCTAGGAATGCAGACATGCATGGGAGCATGGAGTTGCATAGGAGCAAGGGGGATTGCAACTCCCTCCAAAACCTGCAGTGAACTCGCAGTGCACCAAGTCTGGTGAGGAGAAGGCAAGCATTTATAATTACTTCCTGTTAGGCCTGAAGGGTCATACACAGAATTTTGGCCTAGAGGTGGACTCCTCAGAAAGGTTATTTAGCCTGGTAGGATCTGGGAGACCTTCATTGGTCGATTAGTATTTAAGTTGGTTCTCAAGTAAGTGGAAGAATGTGTAGCTTTTGGACTTCGCAGTGAGAGAACGAGAGATGGAAGGGAAATGCACTGAGGCAGATTGCCTGAGTTTAAGGAACGCTTGAGCTGCTACTTTTAGCTGGATAGTGCCGTCCAGAGGTGGGCAGCCTGGAAAGGCAGTGCTGTGTGCTTAGTGCCGGGCTCCTCTGTCCATGGGGATTCTGCAGGCAAGAATACTGGAGTGGGTTGCCATGCCCTCTTCCAGGGGATTTTCCCAATCCAGGGATCAAACCCAGGTCTTCCACATTGCAGGCAGATTCTTTACTGTCTGAGCCACAAGGGAAGTCCATGAATACTGGAGTGGGTAGCGTGTCCCTTCTCCAGGGGATCTTCCCGACCCAGGGGTCTCCTGCATTGCAGGCGGATTCTTTACCAGCTGAGCTACCCGGAAAAGCGGACTAAATCAAGAAGAACCTGAAATGCCATGCTAAGTTCTTTGTAGGTAGTAAGAAGTACTTGAAGATTTTAGAGTGGGAGAATCAGAGTTAGGTTTATCTTCTAACAGTGAACAAATGACTTGGGTAACAGATCATTTGGGAAGCTGATAAAACAGTCCAGATTAAAGATAACAAAGAACCTTAGTTGAGACAGTTGAGTGACTGAGGTATCTTTAAAGGGTGGAATCGTGTTTGCTTTGAGACAATAATAACTGTTGTACTTCTTGCAAAAATGTATTCAAGGTTGGAATTCTAGGGTGCTTCAATGGAAGACTTTTCCTTATTTAACTTTTCTTTGAAATTTAAATTGACATTCTCAATATTTACATCTGTTTTTCTTTTTGCCATGCTTTCCCTTTATTTCTTTACTGCTGGTAAGTTACGAATTTTTTGTTTTATGAATGCAGCAGTTTGATATAATTGAAATGTTAATTTTTAAACATCTTTTGAGGTTTGGTCTGTTTTGAGTTTGGGGGAGTTAGTGAAAGGCCTTAATGCTGTCCAGTTTACTATATCATATAATTTGAAAAAGGGAAGTCAAGTTGTATCTTGTCCATTTTAGTAGGAGAAATGCTTTATAATACTTGATATTACTCTGTGCATGGATTTGGGTAATTGCTATTTTTTTAAGAAGAAAAGATACAAAACAAAAATACCTCCTGCTTATGAAAATAAAAAAGTTATTTGATTATGATAAATCTTAAAAAGAAAAATAGCAATTACCCAAATCCATGCACAGAATAATATCAAGTATTATAAATCATTTCTCTTCCTAAAAAAAGACTTGCTTTTAATTTAAATTTAACTGCAAGAAATGTAAGTTATATAATCCATTATCTTTCTGCAGTTCTTTTTTTTCCCCTTGAGTTCTTTTTCCCCTTTTGTCTTGTCCCATTTTGGCATTGTCTCATATTCCAACTGTGTATTAATTTGTACAAGCCTTGCTCTCTCTGCATGGTATTAGTGTTTTTAGCTTGCTTTATGTTGATGACTTCTTACATGTGTTATAATTGACAATTCTGTTTAATAGTAAATAATTCAAATAAAATTAAATGTTGCTTTTTGTGCAGCATGATCAGAAAGCTCTTCAAACTTTCCTTTTATCTGTAATTTTAGTTTGTGAAACATGTACAACATAGAATATTTGTTTTTCTTTTTGTTCCTGTTTATATAGAAGTGGTACCCCATCCCCTAAACGGACATCTGTAGGCTCCAGGCCACCAGCAGTAAGAGGCAGCAGAGATCGTTTTACGGGGGAATCGTACACAGTGTTGGGTAGGATAAACATAATAATTCTTCATTATCTCAGATTAAAAGCATCACAGTCACATGGGTGGACTTTCTACTCAGGGGTGGTGTGGCTGCCTGTGTATTGAATGAATATTTGCCAAAATTTCTACCCGTGGAAGCCTAGTTGCTTTGGTAGGTTTTCAAATTATCTTTTTATTGATATGTTTTGAATTCTACTTCAGTTTATGTAGTACTCCACATTTATAACTCTTAAGGGGATAATAAGGAAGAAAAGTTCTGAAGCCTTTTATATTCAGAGAAGTTAGTAAACATACAAGTCATTATAGCAGATACTCTGCATTTAGTGTCTGTGTAACATGATTATTCTCCTGAATCAGACTTTTTGGTGCCATTTTGTGGGGCCAAATATAGGTAAAACTCTCTTAAGTCATAAGAAACAGGTAAGAGTTAAATTTACCTTCTAATCTTTTGTAGGAGACACAGCTATTGAAAGTGGACAACATTATTGGGAGGTCAAGGCCCAGAAGGATTGTAAATCCTACAGTGTGGGAGTAGCGTACAAGACTTTGGGGAAATTTGACCAATTGGGAAAGACAAACACTAGTTGGTGTATCCATGTGAACAACTGGCTACAGAACACATTTGCAGCAAAGCATAATAATAAAGTCAAAGCCTTGGATGTTGCTGTTCCTGAAAGAATAGGTGTATTTTGTGATTTTGATGGGGGTAAGTTTGCTGATTTTCTCCTAAGTCATTTCATCATCATTGTTTGTATTTCATTACTCCGCATTGTGCTTAGTTGCTCAGTCATGTCTGACTCTTTACGGCCCCATGGACTGTAGCGTGACAGACACCTCTGTCCATGGGATTCTCCAGGCAGTGGGTTGCCATGCCCTCCTCCAGAGGATCTTTGCAACCCAGGGATTGAGCCCAGGTCTCCCACATTGTAGGTAGATTCTTTACTGTCTGAGCCACCAGAGAAGCCCATGCTTTCCTATAGTAATAATCTGTACGGAATTTCCACTAGTATTGTGGTAAGGATGTTTTGACCTACTAGGATTTGATCACAAACATAACTTCAGGTCTGTAGTTGACTGAAAGGGCATGTGATGTCTGCGTGCAGGCCTATAAAAGCTCTCATCTATAATATACTAAATCAGTCTGAAAAAAAAGATGTTGCTAATTTTAGTCATGAGCATTAAACTGTGTTATGCCCATTTTAATTCCTCCCTTACCTTGCTTTGTTAACTGTTAAGAGTGGTAGGGTCAGATTTTTTTGAGTCAAAATAGACCTTAGAAATTACCCAATCCTTTTGCCACATAGTATGATTTCCTTATTACATTATCTCTGTGAGTAGTTGCTACTCCTATGCTTGAACTTTTCTGTGTGAAGCTAATGGTCTTAGAAGGCAGCCTGTTTCACTGTAGGATAACATTTGATTAGAAGGTTTTTCTTAAGTCAATTCATTTTGTCTCTCAGTAACTTCTGAGACTCTTGCTGTTAAGTCTTGTCATTTGAAGAAACACAGAATTATGTTCCCTAATTTATATTTACATTATAATCCTTATTTATTTAAAAACTAACATTGCTTCTCTTTCCCTGTTTTTCCAGACTGTACATTCTCTGTAACATTAGCTGTTCCTTTTAATTTAATTTTTCCAAACCTTTATTATCACCTGTGGTTGTATACTATGTCTATATATATTTTAAAGATTGATTCTCAAAGTAGAACACACAACTTCTGACCACCGTAGATTAGTGATTTGGCAGCATGATTTCTAGTAATATGACTTCACAGCATTGTAGATCAGGATTGAGCTGGTAGCCACCTAATCCACTAGATCTTTTTTCCATTGAGTTTTGGCAGATTATCTTTTTCCTCTGATGTTAGGCAGTGTAGAAGTGTTTCTTTGCTGTTTGTAACTCAAATGAAGAACACTGATTTGTCCTTAAGTTTCATCTTAATAGATTTTGCCAGTCTTCCCTCCTCTTAAGAGCATCTAAAAATTAACTTGGTGTTTATCTTTAAGCTTTTTCAGTTAGGTATTTGATAAGTATCTTGTCTGCTGTCATCTAAATATAAAACTTTTGTAGATGAAGTAGGGAACAAAAGTAATTCCCTAAATGCCTCACTCCAAGTTGACACTTAAAGCTAATAAAACCAAGTTTTATGATTTTAAGTAATGTTATGTCCAAAGAGTTCCATGAAGTATCAACCTAGTTATTCAAAAAGGAAAAAAATTGACTTTGGATTGATTTCTTTTTAGTGATGACATGTCAGTTTTGCTGTATTTTTAAAAATTTACTCACTTCGACTCATGAATAATTTTCCTCAGGATAAATAGTAAATTTATTGGCATATCAATACGTTTTTTCTTTTTAAACTACAAGATAGCATTTGCTTATCTTCTTCTGTCTCTTTTCCCATACTTTGTGATTTCTTAAATATAAGTATAATTAAAGATACTTAAAGATTAAGTATAATTAAAGATTCCTTAAGGATAGTGAAAGTGAAAAGTGAAAGTGAAGTCACTCAGTCGTGTCCAACTCTTCACGACCCGTGGACTGTAGCCCACCAAGCTCCTCCGTCCATGGGATTCTCCAGGCAAGAATACTGGAGTGGGTTGCCATTTCCTTCTCCAGGGGATCTTCCTGACCCAGGGATCGAACCCAGGTCTCCCACATTGTAGGCAGATGCTTTAACCTCTGTACCACCAGGGAAGCCCCATAGGATAGGATAGGAAGGATAGTGAGAAGTGTAATTGTTACCCTAAAGCATAAGGTATAGAAAAAAATTGTAATGTAGGATGGGATCAGATTCTGAGGGCCTTGAAAAATAATAATAAGCTAGTCTTTTTTTGGTAGTTGAAGAAGGATTTCTGTTTATTTTAGAAAACTAGTTATATGATAATATAGTTTTAGACATATTAGAGAATAAATGGTTAAATGTGGAAGAGGTTGCAAAATACTGAGAGAGGAAGACTTTTCAAGGTGGGCTTTAAGTAATACAGACAGGACCATGTCTGTTTCGTTAAGTATTATGTCCTTATTGCTTGGCAAGTGCTTTACACCAGTTCAGTTCAGTTCAGTCACTCAGTCGTGTCTTGACTCTTTGCAACCCCATGAACTGCAGCACACCAGGCGTCCCCGTCCATCACCAACTCCTGAAGCTTACTCAAACCCATGTACGTCGAGTCGGTGATGCCATCCAACCATCTCATCCTCTGTCATTCCCTTCTCCTCCTGCCTTCAATCTTCCCTAGCATCAGGGTCTTTTCAAATGAGTCAGTTCTTTGCATCAGGTGGCCAAAGTATTGGAGTTTCAGCTTCCGCATCAGTCCTTCCAATGAATATTCAGGACTGATTTCCTTTAGGATGGACTGGTTGAATCTCCTTGCTGTCCAAGGGACTCTCAAGAGTCTTTTCCAACACCACAGTTCAAAAGCATCAATACTTTGGTGCTCAGCTTTCTTTATAGTCCAACTCTTACATCCATACATGACCACTGGAGAAACCATTGCTTTGACTAGATGGAACTTTGTTGGCAAAGTAATGTCTCTGCTTTTTAATATGCTTTCTAGTTTGGTCATAACTTTTTTCCAAGGAGTAAGTGTCTTTTAATTTTATGGCCGCAGTCACCATTTGCAGTGATTTTGGAGCCCCCCAAAATAAAGTCTGCCACTGTTTCCACTGTTTCCCCATCTATTTGCCAAGAAATGATGGGACCAGATGCCCTGATCTTAGTTTTCTGGATGTTGAGTTTTAAGCCAACTTTTTCACTCTCCTCTTTCACTTTCATCAAGAGGCTCTTTAGTTCTTCTTCGCTTTCTTCCATAAAGATGGTGTCATCTGCATATCTGAGGTTATTGATATTTCTCCCAGCAATCTTGATTCCAGCTTGTGCTTCATCCAGCCCAGCGTTTCTCATGATGTACTCTGCATATAAGTTAAATAAGCAGGGTGACAATATACAGCCTTGACATACTCCTTTTCCTATTTGGAACCAGTCTGCTGTTCCACGTCCAGTTCTAACTGTTGCTTCCTGATCTGCATACAGATTTCTCAAGAGGCAGGTCAGGTGGTCTGGTATTCCCATCTCTTTCAGAATTTTCCACAGTTTGTTGTGATCCACACAGTCAAAGGCTTTGGCATAGTCAATAAAGCAGAAATAGATGTTTTTCTGGAACTCTCTTGCTTTTTCTATGATCCAGCAGATGTTGGCAATTTGATCTCTGGTTCCTCTGCCTTTTCTTTACCAGCTGAGCCACAAGGAGGGTATTCTCTGCCTTTTCTGAATCCAGCTTGAACATCTGGAAGTTCACAATTCACATACTGTTGAAGCCTGGTTGGAGAATTTTGAGCATTACTTAACTAGCGTGTAAGATGAGTGCAATTGTGCAGTAGTTTTAACATTCTTTGGCCTTGCTTTCTTTACATAGTAAACCCTTAATAAGTATTGGTTGAGTGATTAGTGGTAAGAGATGCCTGAGGAGTGGGGAATCAAGAAGAATGGATATGATGGTGTGAAAGTAGAATTCATAGGACTTGGCTACTAAAAATGTGAATTGGAAGAAGGGACACAGAAGAACTAAAGATGACTGAGGTTCTGTCCAGTGTGATCAAAAGGATGATCATGCCCTCAACACAGTAGAGAGTATAGAGGATCCTGCGGAAAGATGAGATACCAGCGGGACAGCCATGTGGCATTACTTAGCTGAAGCTAAATATTAGCTATGGCATCACAGAATGGCCACTGAATATTGCGCAGAACCGTTAAGTGTTGTTGCTCTTCTGTACACTAACTTTGTGACCACATATAGGTTGCTTGGCATTTTGAAGTAGTTTATATAAATAGGAGACATAATGTTAGATTCTTTTCTAGTAGACATAATGTTAGTTCTTAGCTGATTTATTATGGGAACTTTATAGAGAGAAAAGATCCTAGACAAGCATCTACATTTAGAATAGGAGGAAAAGAAACAAAAGATATCCTCAGGATAAAGAAACAAACCAAGAGAATAGTCATGAGAGAAAAGTCTGAAGAAATGATAACAGTTGCAAGGGTGTCATCAGGTTGGACAGTTAGGTGGTCAGAAGGACAATGATTGATTACATGATCATTGTTGAAAGACTGTCAGGAGACCTTAAAAAAGAACTAAAACTGAAGCAGTGATAATTATACCATGATTTTAGAGATTAGGGTATGAGTATGGCTTTAAGTAATTAGAGGACAAAGTCTAATAGAGTAAACCTTAAATGGTGATAGGATTGAGTGGAAAGGCTGGTTATAGTAAAAAAAAAAGGGGGGGGGAGGAAGAAATAACTGTGGTTTTTACTGGACTAAGGGACCATTTGTTAAATAATGGTAAAAAAGAGAAGTCTATAGTTGAATAATTGGATAGTACCAGATTATGAAAGCACTATGGAGATCTTAAAAACCAGGGAAAGAAAAGTGGATTTGGGCTTTTTCTTAAACATGTTTACTACCGATTTTTAAGTGAGAATTCCTAAGTCCAGTCTTCAAAGTGACAAATATTCATTTGGTTATTACTTTTATGCATGATTATATGTTAGACTTAATTAGATGTTAATTTTTTTTTTCCAATATGTGACTCTTTTTTCTTCTTCCCTCTAGGTCAGCTTTCTTTCTATGATGCAAACTCAAAACAGTTGTTGTATTCCTTCAAGGCAAAATTTACTCAGCCAGTACTACCTGGTTTCATGGTTAGTATCTAATTTATATTTGGTTTGGCAACTTTAAGGAGAATATCTATGCTATCTATTTGGGGAAACACAATATCTTATTTTTTTCTTATATTCCTCTTTCTTTCCCCAGTCTACCTCTCCTACGTCTGTGATTGTATGTTTTTGGTATATTTTACTGAAGTAAGTGTTGAGACATAAAAGTCTGCAAATCATAAGCACGTAGTTTGATCAGTGTTTTCATAGGACTGCACTCATTTTTGTAACCAGGGTCTTGGTCAGGAAGTGGAACATTGTACCCATTTCCAGCCTCTAATGGCCTTCCTCTGAAGAGATTACTATCTTCAGTTTTATAAGACCATAAATTCATTTGCCTTCCTTTCAACTTTGTATAAATGGAATCTTACAATATCTTTTGGGCTCAACATACATTGGTGAGATTTATGCATGTTTTTCCACGGTGTGGTAGTTCACATAGTTTTACATGTATATGTATAGTTTTTCATTGTATGACTATATCAGGATTTATTTACACATTCTAATTTAGTTGATTACTTGAGTGCTTTCCCATTGGAGACATTTACAAATAGAACTTCTATAAATATTCTTGTTAATGTCACGCTTTGCCCAGCTCAAGGTCACAGAGATATTTTCTTTTGTTTTTTTCTTGTAACTTTACAATTAAAAAGGTTCACATTTAGATCTTGATCCATTTTGAGTTAATTTTTATATGTGATACAGAGTATAGGTTAAGGTGTGGATCTGTTTTTTGCATATGGATGTCCACGTGTTCCAGTGCCACTTTCCGAAAAAGGCTAACCTTTCTCCATTGATCTGCTCTTCCACTGTTGTGCTAGATATTTTGAGTAAATATTTCTGTAAATCACTTAATTTTCAATAAAATAATATGATAGTTTCATAATCAGAGTAGCATTTGTATTTCTAAAATTTATTTTTTATTGAAATACAGTTGATTTACAATGTTGTATTAATTTCTTCTGTACAACACAGTGACTCAGGTGTACACACATATACTTCTTTTTTCCTTGACTAAGCTGTTTGCAGGATCTTAGTTCCCTGACCAGGGGTTGCATCTGAGCTCTGGCAGTGAAAGCGCTGAGTCCTAACCACTGGATCGCCGGGGAATTCCTCTATACACTCTTTTTTATATTCTTTTCCATTATGGTTATCCCAGGATATTGGATATAGTTTCCTGTTTATGCTCTAGGATCTTGTTTTGTATCTGTTCTCTGTGTAATAGTTTGTTAACCCCAGACTCCCAGTCTACCCCTTCCCTAACCACATCCCCCTTGGCAGCCATGAGCCTGTTCTCTCTATCTGTGACTCTGTTTCTGTTCCATAGATAGGTTCATTTGTACCACATTTTCTTGTATTTTAAGAGTTATTACTGAACCTTAAAGTTTAAAAATTCTGGAATGTTAATTATATAGCCATGTGTTTCACAGTCTGCAAATTCTTTGTAACTATACTATGGTTACTGAGTAAATATTGAATACTTAGGATATAGTTGAAGGTGGGAATACATAAAAAATTTCTAGAATCTCCCTTGCTTTAATTTAAGCTTGTCTGCTACATACATGGCAGTTGATGATAGTTTAAATGATTCATATTTTCACATTTTAATTCTCTTGACTCTATTCCTTATCAGTTATCATTTACTTTACTGAATGATAGCTGCTTTGTTCAACACAAGTGAAGCAGTTTTATCTTTCACAAACTCATTCACATTTATAATAGAATATGGCAAGTATATTTGGATATTGCCATTTGTGTTTTTCTCAGATTATCTTAGAGAATTATAAAAGGGTTCTTATTGTTAACAAGTTAGGGAAGAAGCTAATGGGATTACTCTGTTAACAGAGGGGTGTTAGATTCCTATAGTTTCAGGCCACAACCCATTGTCAAAATCCAAGGCAGTAATTGGGATGAAAAAGGTGAGTCTTTGTGTACTTCTCTTGGTTGTGAACTTTAGTATCAGTAAGGATAGTATCTTTTGACTAAATTAATCCAGTTTAGTCCCTAAATTTCTACAGCCCTATTTCCCTCTTGTGTAGCTCCAGTGAGTTCTGCTGTCATAAGACTTCCTTTGGCCAATGTGGTTCTAAAAGACCCCTGAGTTAGCCTTTCTACTTCCCCTCAGTTCACATATGAAGGTTTTCCATTTGGAATTTGATGATGTTCACTTGTGTTCACTTATTTTTGCCTTTTAGATGGAAAAATGTCAGGATCCCTTAAGTCTTCACTTGGTTTGAAGTCTGACTGCAGCTTTGTTTCTGTCCTCTCTTAGGTTTGGTGTGGTGGACTTTCTTTGAGTACTGGGATGCAGGTTCCAAGTGCTGTGAGGACTCTTCAGAAAAGTGAAAATGGAATGACTGGCTCCACTAGCAGCTTAAACAATATTACTCAGTAATGCCTACTCAGAATATGTTTATCTTCCCCCACTCCTTTTTGATTGGGTGGCCTTTTCCGTGCAGTTACTAATCGCAGCAGTTTACAAGTGGTGGAAGTCAGGTTTGCTACCTTCTGCTCTAAGGTCTGGAATCTGTTCGCATCCGGCATCTCGTAGGAAGCATTCACAGGCGCCTGCTGTGGGGTATCAGAGAAGCAAGCAGACATCTAGCAAGAAACTGATGTTTTGAAGAGTAAATGGGAAAAAAAGGCAGTGTTTAAGTAGTTACCTAGAAACTCATTTTTGTGTTTGTTGGATTACTTTGACTATTCTAAAGTGTTTAGTTATATATGGTAGCCCTAGGACCTGAGGGAAAAGCATTTAAATCTTTCCTCTATACGTTCCCTTTTTTTAATGTCATCATTACCTATTATTTCTTACACTGAAGCTTTAAAACTGTACAGACTTCCATGGTTTTCTAAAAACTGAAAAAATTGATTGGGCATGCTAGAAAGGTTTTCTTAGTAGTTTATTTTTCCCCTTTTATAAATAAGTTGAGGTTTGCTAAATGATTGTCTTTTATTTTTCAACTAGATTGTATATCATTTTCTTCTTTCCAAATATTGTGACATTTCTCTCACAGTTTATAACTCAAAATAGAGAGTGGACAGGAAGTGTTTCTAGATATAATAGCTTTAAATTGCCCAAATTTCAGTTTTTTACCTGCTGCAAAGGGATATTCTTTATACATTACCTTGTTTAATTAGACTTCTTTCCATTATTTTGAATGATGGGTAAGGTTTTTTAAAGCTTTATATTTTCTGATTTTTTTTTTTGTCTAGTTTAATAGAAACTTTAATAGTTTTGATAAAATTCCCACTTGAATTTGGTGTAATAACTGGTAATAATTATGCTTATTTTTAACATTTTTAGTAAGGTGAAAGATCATTAAAGCTATATAGAAAGTAGAAAAAGCTACCTATTCAAGTTTTATCTATAAGGAATAGGTTATAAAGGGAGGTGCCTAAAACTATTCTTTACTGAAGTCATCTATATCTGCTTTTTAATAAGATGGAATGGTTAAAAACAAAGAGTTTTGAAAAAACTATGTATCTCTGACTTATTTGGCACATGAATTTTTCAGACATACCTATTCAGAGGTTATTTTTCTCTCAGTCTTTTTGCTACTTAATTTGCTTTCTAAAGGATCATAATTCTTCAAAAAAAATTAACATAGAGTGATCTTTACCATATGTAAGGAAGATGTGTTAAACCATGAGTAACACCCATGATTATTGAGCAAAGCATTTATATTTTTTAAGTTGATTAAAATTTGTAACAAGTTCTTTGAGCCAAATTGAAAGTTGTCATTACAGTATTTAAGAATTCCTTGAGCATTTTCAAGAGGTCTGGGTTTGTATATTCCTTAATTTTTGAAGCTGACTTTTTCATTACTTTCTCATGTTGACTTTCTTCCATTCATATTTTAAGTATATTGTCTTATGATACCTTTCTCCCTAGAAGTGACCATTGCTGTGTACATTTTAGTTACTGTAGTTACTATGTGAAAGACTTGTGGGATAGGAATAGCTCAGTCTCTCTTAAAGTTTATTGTTTACTGATGGGATATTTTGTTCTTTGTAAAACAAATCTAATGAGGAATTTTATTCAAACTGGGTATTCATTTTTCCAGAGGAGAGTCATATCTATACCGTTGTCTGATAACATATTTTAAAAAGCATAAGGCTCAGTAGATATTGTTTTGATTCTCCAAATAAATATAATTTTGATTTTTGTTTTTCCTAGAGATTTTAAATTTTTGGATGTCCTGTTCTCTGCAGCAGGGTTATTGCAGGACCTAAGGAAACAGGAAGTTATAATTCTCTCTCATAGAGTTAAACCTGAAAGCAGTAAGTTAGTGGTGGAGCTGCTTTATGTGAACAGTCATGTATATTTTAACAAAAATGACACTGAAAAAGCCAGAGGTTCTTGTATAAAAACTTTTACTATTATGTCTGTATAATTATATCCTGTTTTTAATTTTAAGTGCCTTCTTCCTCTTAAGCATGCTCTCAGTCCATGCCCCATGCATTGTCAGCTGATACTTAAACCAGAGACCATTATGTAATACTGGTGAGGAGTTCTATTGCAGGGGCATGAGGAAAGGAAAATACTAGTCAGGGGCTGGAGGAGTGCATATGATTCTTGTGTGTGCTCATCCCATCATTTGAAACCCTTCATATAAAATATTCTAGTATCATTTGGAAAAATTCATTTGAAGTAATACTTTTATACTTCAGAATAAGAATCTGGGGTTTCCCTCTTACTATGCTTCTTCTTAAAGGTCCCCCCCTCCCCAAAAAAACAAAAACGAAATGTGTGGACTTTTAGGTTAATTCATTTACGATTATTTGTGTTAAGTTAAATTGGAGGAAGTGTGTCATTCTCATTTTCAAACTAGAAGATAATAACTATAGTGCCTATTTACATAGTCTCAAATTAAGGTAACTGTTAACTTGACACAATATATACATTCTCATTAACATTGGAATTAAAAAATATAGAGATTTTTTGCTCAATTGAAGACATGAAAAATTGGTATACTCTTTAAAATATTTTTCTTTTTACTCTGTTTTGACAGGTCAAACATGATTGCTTTCTACAAAAGAAATGCATGAGAGGTTGATGGTAGTGGATATACCACAGGTGTAAAAAATTATGTTTTATAAAAATATACACTTAGTATTGCCTTTCTCTTTTAGCAGTTGAATCTCAAACCAGTTGTAGTAAACTGGATAAAAAATGAAGGAGTTGCCTTAAGCACTTTAGAAAAAAGAATTTTTTTACATTTCGTCTTGACTCTTTGGACTGACTGTCACATACATCTTTAACTTTTCGTAAATATGTACATACCAAATATTTACTAAGTGCACATAGAAATTTAATATACAGTAATTCTTTGAATGTTCCAGGTGTAGGTACAATTTGAAAGTATTAAAGGTGTGCCTGTCTGTACAGGGGTTTAACTGATGGAATCTGTACTATTTTGACAAACCATGAACTGCTGCTGTACAGCTAGACTTCACCGAATTTGTTCTGCAATCATTTTCCCCATACTGTCATCTGAAGAGACATACTGGCTTGGTTTTATTTGCTCACTTATGAAATTAAAGTATGCGCAGTATTATGTATAATTTGAATTTCTGTGCTGATCTTCAGTGATATAAAGAAGAAAAATGATTTAATTAGGCTAAGATACTCTTATTTCATGACTTACCCAGAATGATTAGTTTTCCTACATATACTTTAAATCACATAAAATTATTAAGTTACTTAGTGTCTTTTGGAAACATATGGGGAAAACTGGAAAAGGATATATATGAAAAATGATTATTTCAAAGTATTCATTAGAAGGGATAGTGTAGACTTCCATAAAATATGTGAATCTGAGCTAAACAGACTAAGGACTGTATTTAAAAATCACCATGATAATTCTTTTGGAGAAAACTCCATATTTGTAAGATCAGTATTCATTCATTTGTTAATTTGTGTAACAAATATTTAAGTCTGGGATGGCAGTCATACTTTCTATTCAGATTTCCTAACTTTGTGAAGTTTGATTTTCTGTGCGTACAGTGCTTTTGCTGCTTTTGAGAGGTATGACAAAGTTTGCATCTTAAAAACAATGTTTTTGCTAATCAGTCAGAAATTTTAAAAAGTAAATGTTAAGAGTTTATAAAAAATTATAATTAACTGCATGTAAAATGGTTCACCTATATGTAGTCATGTAAGATGTTTCTGAAAAAGTTTCTTCCTTGATTTTATTTTTACACTGAATATATTATTTTAGGGAAG
This sequence comes from Budorcas taxicolor, assembly GCF_023091745.1. Lineage (NCBI taxonomy): Eukaryota > Metazoa > Chordata > Mammalia > Artiodactyla > Bovidae > Budorcas > Budorcas taxicolor. Next base: position 98,728,619 of record NC_068917.1, read on the forward strand.
TGAATGGTCAGCATAAATAACCATAAAGTTATTTGTTATTTTAAATTTATATTTCATAATGCCAGTGCTGGAGCATTTATAAGTGATCACGAATTTTCCTTAATCATTGCAGAAAGATTACCTCGTAGTTAGTATAGTTTTAGTTTTATGTGTATCTTACAGTATTCATATTATGCAAATACTTGTGATCCCGATGTCACATATGATAGCTTTGTTAGCTGGAATATTTGATTAATGTAAATAAGCTTTTTGAGTAATTTGGAGGTTAACTGGATCACACATGGTATATGTTTTTGTTGAAGATATATTGTTGGGTATGCCATATAAAGGTTAGTATTGACTTATAAAATAAATATCAGAGATTACTATAGTACTTTTCTCCTCAGACTACTCACATTCAAGTTAAAACAGTATTTGTTATTTCTGAGTCAGTATAAGGTACTGACTTTTGATTTGTAATCATTTGAGCTGTGTTAGTTTAAATTGGTATATTTTCTTAACGGTACCCAATCAATATATGTTGGTTCTTGGGGATGAACATGCAGAGGATTTCACAGTATGTAGGACAGCCCGTAAGTTAATGTGTTTGCTTTGCCTTGGAGCTACTTAAGTTTATTGTAAGTGATTGGTAAAAGATATTTTTGTTAGTGTTAGAACATTTTGGAGAGCTTAAGGGTTATGAGAATGCTTTTTTTTTTTTTTAACATTTCCAAAATCTCTAAGATACCAAAGCATTGCATCTAATTTACCTTTTAGGGGAGACTCTTTAAAATCAAATTTATAACTAATTCATATAATAAGATATATAATAGCTAAAGTTTTGAATGATTTGTATTAAAAACCACTAGTCTTTAACTTTTCTAGATATAACAAAAATATTTTGGCTTAATTTCTTTTAAAGTATTTAAAATTAATCACCTTAGCTCTACCATATACTATATCTGTGATCTCTACATAATCACTTATCATCTTTGGGCTTCCATTGCCTTACATAAAGGCAATGTAACTTGCCTTTACAACAATGTAACTTGTTCAGCCTACCTCACAGGGCTGTTGTGAGGAATAAAATGAAATGGAGTATATGAAATAGATTCAACCACAGTAAAATGCTATGTAAATGTGAAGTATTACTTTTAGTTAATAATGGACTTAAGTGTTTGGATACCTCTAGATGCCATTTACTTTGATAAAACATGTGCTTAAAGTGGTATCACCAGGACATGAAACCTGATTTTTTTTTTAAAGCCTGATTAAAATATCCTTTAACATTTTTAGTTTATGCATGACTTGTGGCCTTTTTGTATTTTCTCATCAAGGTGTATTCTATATCAAGACTTCTAGAACTGTAAAATTTCTCCCATAGCATTGTGTGTCAGAGTAGAATAGTAGCATAAATAAATGGTTTAAGCTGTGTTTCCATCCAGGCATTTGCACTTTCATGACTGCCCAGTGCCACTTGCAAACACTGAATTTGGCCTAAATAATTCTTTGCAAAATACCAGCTTTGGAATGGTTCAACAGTTTGTTGTCATTGGATGGATGATATAAGGTGTATGTGACCATTTAAAACATTTGATAACTTTTGTTGCATTATCATTTTTAAAAACACAATGACACATTTCAAAACTCTGTTATCCTGGATATCATTTATCTCTCCTAACATAATTTGTTTTGCTTCAAACTGAATTAAGTGGCTTACAAATTATCTTGATCCACAGATTATTTGGTTTTTCTATCATCTGGACATGATTTTGCTATGCAGTTCTGATAATAAAAATTCTAATTCCTCAGGTTTAATGTTTATGTTAAAGATGAACATTAATGAACTACTTACAATGTACACAGTGCTGAAAACTAGTGTTTTATAATAAGCATTTTGCCTCATATTTTGGAAGCAAGACAAAGCTTTTAAAATGGTTTTTGAAATTTCAAAATAGAGTATTCAAGATAGAGTAACTTGTATGTTGAAATGATTTTATGTTCTGTATAGAATAACCAAATTCTTTAAAAAGCACCTGGAATATCTCATCTAAAAATTAAACTTTTTTTTCTTGCTTTCTTTTGCTTCAGTTCTTGCATTTTATCCACTCTTATTAAATATCTACAGTGTGCTGTTGAGCATGAGAGATAAAAAAGCCATTAGGAATTTTGCCTCCAAAGGTTTTTTTTTTTATTTTAGAGCAGTGCTATTCAACGCAGTTGTTTGCAATGACAGAACGTTCTGTAACCTGGGCTGTCCAACACAGTAAGCCACTAGCCACAGCCACCTGTTGAGCACTTTAAATGTGTATAGCTAGTTCAACTAGGGAACTGAAATTTTCATTGTAACTTAAATGTAAAGAGCCACATCTTGCTAGTATTAATACCTGCTGCTTGTACAGTGCAGCTATAGATGCTGTAACTATTATATAAACCAGGAACTTAGTTTCTGTCTTTGGAAGTTGTCACATCTTGGATTACATTTTGGTAGCTAAGCCAGAATCAGAAGCTCAGATTTTAAATTTATATTGTAACTTGAAACCAGTTTGGGAGATAAAAGAAAACCAGTCAATGACCAGACAAGGCTGGAGCTCTTGTAACTAAGATCATTTTTACCAAGAGAAGAATGAAGAAATATTAGATAGTTTTGAGTCATAGGGAGAAGAGTATGACAAAGATACTGAGAAACCAATACCTTCATACAGAAAATGTTTTCCAAGGATGATTTCTTTGGACAAATATACAATTTATGGGTTTCATAAAGTTTTTAAATAACTAATTTAAAGATGGAGTGTGAATGGGTGCAACGTTTCTGGAGAACAAGTAATATCAAGGTGTTCAGTTCAGTCGCTCAGTCGTGTCTGACTCTTTGTGACCCCATGAATCGCGGCATGCCAGGCCTCCCTGTTTTCATCACCAACTCCCGGAGTTCACCCAAACTCATGTGCATTGAACCGGTGATGCCATCCAGCCATCTCATCCTCTGTCATCCCCTTCTCCTCCTGCCCCTAATCCCTCCCAGCATCAGGATCTTTTCCAGTGAGTCAACTCCTCGCATGAGGTGGCCAAAGTATTGGAGTTTCAGCTACAGCATCAGTCCTTCCAATGAACACCCAGGACTGATCTCCTTGCAGTCCACGGGACCCACAAGAGTCTTTTCCAACACCACAGTTCAAAAGCATCAATTCTTCGCCACTCAGCTTTCTTTACAGTCCAACTCTCACATCCATACGTGACCACTGAAAAAACCATAGCCTTGACTAGACAGACCTTTGTTGGCAAAGTAATATCTCTGCTTTTGAATATGCTATCTAGTTTGGTCATAACTTTCCTTCCAAGGAGTAAGTATCTTTTTAATTTCATGGCTGCAGTTACCATCTGCAGTGATTTTGGAGCCCCCAAAAATAAAGTCTGACACTGTTGCCACTGTTTCCCATCTATTTGCCATGAAGTGACAGGACCAGATGCCATGATCTTCATTTTCTGAATGCTGAGCTTTAAGCCAACTTTTCACTCTCCTCTTTAATCAAGAGGCTTTTTTAGTTCCTCTTCACTTTCTGCCATAAGGGTGGTGTCATCTGCATATCTGTGGTTATTGATATTTCTCCTGAAAATCTTGATTCCAGCTTGTGCTTCTTCCAGCCCAGCATTTCTCTTGATGTACTCTGCATATAAGTTAAATAAGCAGGGAGACAATATACAGCCTTGACATACTCCTTTTCCTATCTGGAACCAGTCTGTTGTTCCATGTCCAGTTCTAACTGTTGGTTCCTGACCTGCATACAGGCAGGTTTCTCAACAGGCAGGTCAGGTGATCTGGTATTCCCATCAGAATTTTCCACAGTTTACTGTGAGCCACACAGTCAAAGGCTTTGGCGTAGTCAGTAAAGCAGAAATAGATGTTTTTCTGGAATTCTCTTGCTTTTTCAATGATCCAGCAGATGTTGGCAATTTGATCTCTGGTTCTGCTGCCTTTTCTAAAACAAGCTTGAACATCTGGAAGTTCACAGTTCACATATTGCTGAAGCATAGGAACCTGGAATGTTAGGTCCATGAATCAAGGCAAATTGGAAGTGGTCAAACAGGAGATGACAAGAGTGAACGTCGACATTCTAGGAAGTCAGCGAAGTAAAATGGACCGGAGTGGGTGAATTTAACTCAGATGACTATTCTGTCTACTACTGTGGGCAGGAATCCCTTAGAAGAAATGGAGTAGCCATCATGGTCAACAAGAATTCGAAATGCAGTACTTGGATGCAATCTCAAAAACGACAGAATGATCTCTGTTCATTTCCAAGGCAAACCATTGAATATCGCAGTGATCAAGCCTATACCCCAACCAATAACGCTGAAGAAGCTGAAGTTGAACAGTTCTATGAAGACCTAGCAAGACCTTTTAGAACACTACCCCCTGCCGGGGTCCAGCCCCAGTGGATCCAGGGAATTCGAAGCGGGGACTGCGTTGGCGAGGAAAGACTTATTTATTTATTAATGTAAGATTAGATTAGGAAGAAAGAGTGTAGTAGGAAAATTTAAGTGGGGAGAAGAGGCTGATTAACTTGGGTTACGTGGAAAACCAATAAAGTTCCAGACAAGGAGCTTGCACCGTCTACATTAGGCCGCTGGTGCCTGTTTGTATATCGGAGAGTGCCCCGCCTTGGGCTCTCTCTCTTACGGATCTTAGAAGCTGGGACAAGTAAGTAGACACAGTGAGCCTCCGCGTTCCAAGAGATCAGCCTGAAAAGGAGAGGGAGGGAGCAAGAGAAAGAATCGACACGGGAGATGCCAGTCCAGCGACTGGCTCCCCTTCTATTGTCCTTCAAGGCCTTTTATACTTTTGATTATACATAGAGATCAATGGGTAATACAAAATTACATAGGGTTAGCAGCCCAGACTCTTTCTGTGTATCTTTTTGTATACAAAAGGTCTCAGGTGATTTACATTATCTTCTGGCCAAGAGGCTTGTTAACACTTTTTGGCTCTCTTCCTTAATGAATGTTAATTTCGTTTCCCCTGAAATGTTTTTCTTTAATCTGCATCTCCTTAAAGCACTAAAGTTACATCTCTATAGAACAAAGGTGCAGTGGGTTATAACAAAGAAGGTACTTAACTCAAAGATCTAATGTTGCTAATACCAGGTCTACTACTTGTTTTTCTATATACCAACTATATCTAAGAATAAAGGATATGAAAATTTGGCAGCAAGTATTGGCTCAACAAATGAAACCTTTAATCAGTCCTATTCTAATGATTTTGACTCTTCGGAAGCCCCTACATTCCCAGGATGTTTTAAGCTTCCTGTGCCTCCTGCGGTCAGGAGGCCTCAAACAATCACACGCGCAGCTGTAGAGTCCTGCAGGCAGGCTAGAAAGCCATCAGAGGGAGAGGGGTTTACGAGTCCTGCAGGCAGGCTAGAAAGCCATCAGAGGGGTTTTTGGATTGAAACACTTTCAAATGCAGAAGACTAAAGCCCTGAATTGACTTCTTCCAGAGAATATCAGAAGAGTGGAAAAGCAGGCAGATTCTTATTTTTGGGGGGTGGATGCTCAGGAAATTCCAGGAGGAAAACCTTGCCATCAGAGCTCTGCCGCATGACCTTGTCACGGGTGGAATTCCTCACGCTGGCTCCTGGCACCCCCTGCCCCCCCCCCCAAAAAAACAAGGTATTAAAGACATATATAAGGAGTATTCCTGCAATGGTAAGGAGTCTGCCTTCAGTGCAGGAGACCTGGGTTTGATCCCTGGGTTGGGAAGATCCCTTGGAGAAGGAAATGGCAACCCACTCCAGGATTCTTGCCTGGAAAATCCCATGGATGGAAGAGCCTAGCAGGCTACAGTCCATGGGGTTGCAATGAGTCGGACACGAGCGAGCTACTTCGCTTTCACTTGAAACGTTTAATTCCATTTCTAGGTATTTCTGTTACATATACAGTCACAAATAATGTTGCTAGTGGTAAAGAACCTGCCTGCCAATGCAGGAGACTTAAGAGATGGGGGTTCAACCCCCGGGTCAGGAAGATCCCCTGGAGGAGGGCATGGCAAACCACTCCAGTGTTCTTGCTTGGAGAATCCCATGAACAGAGGAGCCTGGCAGGCGAAGGTTCATGCAGTGACAAAGAGTTGGACATGAGTGAAGTCAGCATGCATGCACACACGCACGTTGCAGCATTATTATAGCAAAACACAACCTGACTGTTAACAGTGTACTACCATGGTTGGAGAAGGAAAAGGCACCCCACTCCAGTACTCTTGCCTGGAAAATCCCATGAATGGAGAAGCCTGGTAGGCTACAGTCCATAGGGTCGCGAAGAGTTGGACATGACTGAGCAACTTCACATGCAGAATATATTTACACAAGTATACAACTTGTGCAGCAACATAGAAAAGGGAATCCATCAGAACCATAGTGAATTGCGACCCTATGGACTGTAGCCTACCAGCCTCCTCCGTCCATGGGATTCTCCAGGCAAGAATACTGGAGTGGGTTGCCATTTCCTTCTCCAGGGGATCTTCCCTACCCAGGGATTGAACCCGGGTCTCCCACACTGGGGGCAGACGCTTTAACCTCTGAGCCACCAGGGAAGCTTACCCCCTCCCAAAATGTTATATAAACCATTTTTGGAATTGGCTTCCTCAATTAGAGAAACTTTTCCTTGATATGCCAGTCCTAATGTGCCTGACTGGATCTCTGGGACAAGAACTCAGGAATTGTGTACATTCCACTTTTTTGTCCAACTGTCCCTTATTACACCTCATTTTACTTTTACACTGCATGGTACTAGTAGTATGTTTATGCCCATTTTGCACAAGGTCATGGGATTAGATAGTACCTCCAGGTAACCCTACACAGCTGATACTGTTGTAAATGGGAGGGTTTTCATGATACCATGAAATGGAAAGAGCAAGCCCAACAGTATATATAGCATGATACCATAGGGATGGGCATGTACACTGAGACTTGGGCAAGAAAGGGGTCCCTGCCCTGATCCTCAATCTCAGGCTGTATCTTTCCACAGAATGAACAAGTGAAGCTGGTGAAGAACTGTGTCCACTCCTGGTCTATGTTCCACTACCCACTATGAACGCGACAGCCAGGATCCCATAATCCCCTGTCCCACCAGCCCAAAGCTGGCTTCCATAACACATGCAGGCCTCTTCCCCAATCCATCCTGAAGACATTCTGTGCTACAGACATATACCGCTAGACTCAGGGGGGGGGCAGTTCAGGAGTTTGGATGTGCAGACTGGGGTGTCCCACTTTCATGCTACCAGGACCCTTGGGCAAGCTGCAGCTAGAGGCTGAAAGGAAACAGTCCCAGGGGACTTCAGGGAGAACAGGCTGACCTGGTTCTGTTGTCGCTTTCCAGCACATGTCTGACAATTCAATCTTGAACCTAAATTTCTGTTCCTTGAGAAGAAATATTTATCAAGATAGAAGTCTATATGTTATATGATTGACTCTTACGTATTTAGACACTTAAATCAAGATTGGCCTCCATTTCTATCTACTCTTTTGCCCCAGACCCCACCGTGTTAAGAGTGGGCCAGGATGTGTATGTGCTACTGCGTCTGAATGATTTTTAAAAGATGGATATCTGCTAATAATAGGGACTGTTTTTACCAATCCTTGTACCCCTCCCCTACTGGACTGGCTAACCAAGTTAAAGTAACTGACTGTGATTCACAGTGAGTTGAAGGCTCACGGCTGGGCTCCCCTCTGGTATACTGGAAAAGCACTGCTCCTGCCAGTTGATTAGTATGTATACCTCTAGTTAGCTGTTTGTTCCCCAACTTGTGCCAATGGCATTGTTGTATAATTTAAATATTACATAAACCAATGGAATTCAAGTATGAAAAGTTACTTATAAGGAAGGTGAGGGGGAACTTCAGTGATGAAGATCAAGTTGCTGATGAGTTAGTTGTATATAAGATAATTGTAAATTATAGAGGATTACAAAAAATAAAAATAAAAATCTAGGACTCTGAATTGAGATTCCTTCACTTCTATCTTTAAGTTCCTGGTCCACTTTAAAGAAACATACCAGAAGGTATAGATGATCCATTAATGTCTCTGGTTTATGTAAGAAAAGCTAGTCAGTTGGTCCACATTTATAAAGACCGTAGTTTAAATCAGCAGTGTTGGGAATTCCCTGCAAGTCCAGTGGTTAGGACTTTGTGCTTCCACTGCAGTGGACATAGTTTAGATCCCTGGTCAGAGAATCAGGTCTCCTGAATGCCTGAGGCATGGCTAAAGAAAAAAAAAGACTGACTAATGTAATCCTTTATTATAACTGTCTTTTTAAAGCTTTACATAGAATAAGATTTTTTATGCACTTTACATTTATGAACCTGATAACTTTCCCCTTTTCTTGTTTATTATGAGTTTTCAAACATGCATGCATGTGTCTGACTCTACAACCCAGTGGATTAACCCGCCAGGCTCCTCTGTCCATGGAATTTTCCAGGCAAAAATACTGGAACCGGTTGCCATTTCCTTCTTCAGGGGAACCTCCAGACCCAAAGATTGAATCCGCATCTACTGCATTGGCAGGCAGATTATTTACCACTGAGCCACCTGGCAGAAGAGTAGAGAGGCTATTTATAATGAACACGTTTATGCTCATCATCTAGATTTATCAATTTTGCCATGTTCATCATTTTTAAGTTCTAAAAAATTTCACCCATAAGTACTGCAGTATTCATCAATGATGACGACACAGCCACATTCTATTAACATTCTTAGCAAAATTAACAGCAATCCGTTAGTATCATCTAGGCTCAGTCAGTATTAAAATTTCAGTTGTCTCAAAAATGTGTTTTTATGGTTACTTTTTAAAAATCAGGGTCCAGACAAGGTCCATACATTGCATATGGGCATATGTCTCTTAAGCCTGATTTTGCATTAGTTCCCTCCACCACCTTTTAAATGCCACTGATAAAGAAACTGGGACATTTGTCTTGTAGAATGTCCCACATTATGAGCGATTCTCTATAGCCTCTGTTAAATCGAGAGTTATGGTTAAATGTGGGTTCAATTTTTAGGCAAGAATCTTTCACAGGTAGTGCTGTGTACTTTCTGTTACATCACATCTGAAAGTGCATGGTGTGATGTTGTCCCAGAGTTAATGATAAGGTTGATCAGTGGGTTCAGGGGGTTCCAGCCTAATCCATCTATTAAGAAATTCCCCATCAACATTTCAACTTAATTTTAGCCTCTGCTGATGAGGGTGGTTGTTCTTATTTCACTAGGAGTAGCAATGATTGTTCTATCATTCCTTCTTATTAGTTGGAATTCTCATTAGCATTTTGATTAACACTGAAATCCTGTTCTAATAAGAAAGGCAGGATAAATGCTCAATGATTTTATCAAGTTTCAGGGTAGTGAGTTCATGCCCTGGCAGTCTTCAGTCTTGACTAATGAGTTTCACTTGTAAGGAACCATGAAGTCAAGAATTTCTATGTATGTTCTGTATTTCAATTAATGGCAGTTACTCATTTTGATGCTCAAAATTTACCATCTTCAGTCCTTTAGGTGAACACCTGTATCCAATGAGCCCATGAATCTTCGGTAACTTCCTTTCTCTGAGTGTCACCTACTTTTTAAATTAACCTACTACTAGTCCAAGTAATAAGAGGGCTCTGTGTAAAACTGAGTCCCCTAAAACAGTTCCTCTGGTGACTTTATAATTAACCTCTTTATCCCAAACCTTATTTCTTATTCCCCATTTCAGAACTGAGTGTCAAAAGAGGGGACTGTAATGAAGCAGGACCCTAGGGGACCTTCCCTGTGACAGACGACTCCCCCACCCCCAACCCACCCCACCATGTCCTCCACCTGCCTCTTGTTTGCAGAAAAGCTTTAGTCTCCCAGTGATTCTCAAAAGGCTGGCTCAATAGTTAATGATTAGGAAACAGGAAGATGTAGAAACAAAGATGCGAAGAACTGACTCATTGGAAAAGACCTTGATGCTGGGGAAGATTGAAGGCGGGAGGAGAAGGGGACAACAGAGGGTGAGACGGTTGGATGGCATCACTGACTCGATGGACAGGAGCTGGTGGACAGGGAAGCCTGGTGTGCTGCAGTCCATAGGGTGGCAAAGAGTTGGACACGACTGAGCGACTGAACTGAGAAAGAAAAGCAATTGGGCCAGGAAACTGGCAACAATTTAGACTATAAACCAGACACAGAAATATCAAACTCACAGTTTGCCTGAAAGATACAAAGGTCTGATTTACACAGCCTTAAGTTATTTTAACAGGAAGCCAACCCCCCACCTGATGAAAACTGCTGACCATAAGCACATAGACCACACACTGGTTGAAAACAGAAGATTGGTGATGCTGGAAACTTCACCTTGATGCCAACCAATCCAAGAACACACAAGCTGGTCACGCACCCTGCTCCCTTCCTCACACTGCCTTTACAACATTTGTCTCCTAACTAGCAACTTGGAGATAGCCTTAGGACAGCAGACCACCGCCTTCCCAGGTTGCGGGCTTCTTGAATAAAGCAAATTTCCCTTTTCTACTAACACTCGGCTTGAGTACTGGCCTTCTGAGCAGCAAGCAATGGAACTGGATTCAGTACTGGTGTTGTCTGGCTACATACAAAATATATCAGTATGTACACAGAAAACTACAAGGAAAAGTAAGAAACTGATAAGGAACATAACCCTGGGAAGTAAGAAAAACACTTAATTTTATGCATTTCAAAAAAAAAGTTCAGATTCATGTGCATTATTGAGCATTTCATAATAGCATTCTTCTAGAAGGCACAAAAATGTATATATCATGCATCAAGTTGGAAACCAAGTTAACCCACTAAAAATAACTCAGGGTGTAAGAAAATGTATATACAGTATTAGGTATTAGTACAAAAATTGTTATACATACCAGCACTACTACTATTATAAAATGCTGATTTCAAAATGAAAAAAAAGTTTAGCAAACTACTCAGATATATGAGGAGAGTATTTTCAGTTTTCACCCTGCGCTGATAATACACATTTTTGTAGAAAGAAAATTACAGTGATTTGTTTACTGCTTTATAGTTTTCAAAATTATGTCGAAACTGATTCATATGTGTTCCTTTACAGTAATTCTTTGGATTACAGTTAAAAGTTAGTCCAGTCTGGAACTGAATGTGTATTTCCAGAATTTAACAGGAGTGTAACAGTTTGCTGGAGCTTGGATGTTCCCCAGGCACCTCAACCTCAAGAGCAATATTAACTCAGTTGTTTTCCACATGGATCAGTGGTAAAGAATCCGCCTGAAGACTCAGGAGACGGGTTTGACCCCTGGGTGGGCAAGATACCCTGGAGGAGGAAATGGCAACCTACTCTAATATTCTCGTGGGAAATCCCACGGACAGAGGCGCCTGGAGGGCTACAATGCATGGGGTCGCAAACAGTCGTACCAGAATTAGCGACTACACAGCTTAGCGACTCAGCACGACGATCGTTTCCCACTCCATCCCCCGTCTCACCCGATGGCACCAAAACCAGAATCTGGAGTTACTCTGAATTCCTCTGCAGAGCATACACACTAAAAAATTATTCGTTGCTTATATGAAGTTCATATTTAACTGGCGTCCTATATTTTATCTGGCAAACCCACACACTTTGGGGAACACACCTCAGCGAGTGCCTCTCCAATTCTTGGACCACTTCCTAAAATCTCAGATCGCCTCTGTGCGCTGCTGTAGTAGTTACCTAGGCAAGAGATATATATATATTTTTTTTTTAAAAAAAGCTTGGCTACGTAGCTTAATCCCCCAAACCAGAAAATTTCCGGGTTCAGTAAACTTCGGGTGGTGAGGAAGCGCCAGGGATCGTAGACCTGCCCGTGGCCGTCTCCCGAACGTGCTTTACGCCGCAGACACCAACCAGACCAGTGCGCACGACTCCGCGCTTGAAGGCCCCTTTTGCAGCAGTTGCTGTGAGTGCCGTAAAGCGGAGTTGCCGCCGCTGTTGGCTGAGGTAAGGTGTGAGAGGCGCTGCTTGGTCTCCGGGGACGGGCGGGCATCTCAGGAGGGTGTCGCCGGTGGCTCGGCTGCCGTCACTGGGCATTCCCCCAGCTCTCTGGGCACCTGCCCTGGCCCAGACAGGGCACAGGTTGAGCGCCTTCCGGACGGGGAATACTCAACGTGGCGGTCCACGAGCACGTCAGGGAGGATGTGCTCGGGCTCCTCCCCTCGCTGCCGCGCTTCTGCTCGTGTCAGCCACTAAAATCCTCCTCCCGGGATAGGACCAGATTTGGACTCCATCGAGACCCTTGTAGGACCCGGTTGGGGTCGTGACGTTTGAGTAGGGTCGTGAGAGCCGTCTCGGGGTTTGGAAAACGATCTAGGGGGAGGAGGAGAACGTTGCAGGTTGTGGGGCCAGTGTGTATAAAAGTGTAGAAGCACGAAAGGGGCTCCCAGGTTTGGGCAGCTCTGCGTATTAGGGGAATGGCTGGAGGGATGGGTGCGGAGACGGGAAGCCAGGAACGTGGCGGGAGCTAAAGAGGGGGTCGACTGGGAAGGGCCTTGATGCCCCGTGAGGGAGTGTGACGTGCTTCCGCGGGCAGTGGGGGAGCTACGATACCTTTCTAGAGATGGGTATTTGAATTAGTCATCCCTTTCTCTCTTGCTTTTCCCCTGGATTCAGCTTTCAGTTCAGTTGGAGGGGTGTTTACTGACGCGTCCATTTTGTATGCTTAATAATGGGATGGACACTGCTAGCCGTGTAAATAAAGTTTCATATGGCACTGACATATGCCTTTTGTTTGTATTATCAACGCGGGGTGTCGGGAAAGACTGACAAGTAGAGAGCTGACGCAAGCTTTGGATAGGAATCGGGAACTGTGTTCAGATTTTGTCACCATCACCAGTTCTTAAGTAACACAAGAGAAGTCACTTTTCTCTGGGCCTCAGATTTCTCAGATTAAACAGAGAAACTCGATGATATCAAGTTCTTTTTACTTTTTAAGATAGTAGGTTTCCAAAGAATAAGCATCAGCCAAAATCACTGCAGATGGTGATTGCAGCAATGAAATTAAAAGACGCTTACTCCTTGGAAGGAAAGTAATGACCAACTTAGATAGCATATTCAAAAGCAGAGACATTACTTTGTCAGCAAAGGTCCGTCTAGTCAAGGCTATGGTTTTTCCAGTGGTCATGTATGGATGTGAGAGTTGGACTGTGAAGAAAACTGAGCGCTGAAGAATTGATGCTTTTGAACTGTGGTGTTGGAGAAGACTCTCAAGAGTCCCTTGGACTGCAAGGAGATCCAACCAGTCCATTCTAAAGGAGATCACTCCTGGGTGTTCCTTGGAAGGACTGATGCTAAAGCTGAAGCTCCAGTACTTTGGCCACCTCATGTGAAGAGTTGACTCATTGGAAAAGACTCTGATGCTGGGAGGGATTGGGGGCAGGAGGAAAAGGGGACGACAGAGGATGAGATGGCTGGATGGCATCACTAGTTAGATGCGCATGAGTTTGGGTGAACTCCGGGAGTTGGACAGGGAGGCCTGGTGTGCTGCAATTCATGGAGTCGCAAAGAGTCGGACATGACTGAGCGACTGGACTGAACTGAACTGTGAACAAATACAAAAGTGAGTGATGGAGCAGTCCATTAGAAATTGGGGAAAAAGAAGTCTGGGATTGGGCTGTACTTTGAGGATGGATAGAGTTTGAGTCATCCAGAACCATCTCTATTAAGCACCATAGATAAAGGTAGAGGCAGCAGGAATAAGCCTCTGGGAGGATAGAGGACTTGGGGAGGATGGCACTACATGTTGAAGGAACTTCAACTGAAAAGAAAGTGCAGTGTGTTCTAAAAAGAAAAAAGGAATGAGAGAAATGTCAACAATATACAGAACTTGATTTCTTGGATCTAAGTGATTGATATTTTGAACCTGTGTTTCTAAAAAGTGAATTTAAGTGCTGTTGATAAAAATGAGAAGTCTATCAAAATTCTAGAATGTGATAATGTATTGGGAGTATGGTGGTGCAGATTGTAGTTTTGTGTTGCCAATAACTAGCCTCTTGGGCTGTCATTGAATTCTAGATCCTGTTCTCTTCTGTAAAATAATGTTGTTAGACTTAGTGGTCTCTCTTCTCTAAAACTTGTAAAATGTGAGTCTGTGACAATGGAGAACTGTTCTCTTCTGAAGAGGGCAGGGAGATAGTTGATGGAGAATAAAAGGGTTAAATCTGAGGTGTAGGACATAGAGTTAAATATTTAGATAGCTGGAGTTTAAGAAAGTTAAGTAGTAAGGTTTCTCTCTAGAGATGTTAGTTAAAATCTTGAAAATGAGTTTGCTTTGAGGGAGAGACTGTAAAGAGTCACTATAGGATGTGTGCGTAGATAGGAGACTAGAGAAATAGGACTACATTTTGGGGGTCAACATTTTACTAAAATAATTTAACAGTATTTACAGTAAATATTAACCATTTCTGGGAACTCTGGCAGAAAATAAATAATTCAGATAGATACAGTCTCCACTGTCATTCTGATGTCTATTCAGAAGTAATATCATTTACATGCTTATTTATTCAACAAATACTTATGTTTCATGCCTGGAATGTATAATGAAGAAGGCAGATGTTGTTCCTGTTGTCCCTGCATGTAAAGGCCGTAGTGTCTAAATCAGTGCTTTTCAAATTTTAATGCACATATGAATCACCCAAGGATCTTAAAATGTAGATTAAATATAGATTCTGAATCACGGGGCCTGCAGTAGGGCCTAAGAATTTTTGACACGCTCCAACGTGATGTTGATTTGTTGGTCTGAGGACCATGCTTTTAAGTAGCAAAGATTAAGCCATTACTACTACTTATTATCTACTTTATTAATAATTTTGTTGTCTTTATGAAAATAATATGTGTTCATTATAAAAATATCAGGACAGTGTAGAAAAGCATAAAGAACAATGTAAAAAATGACACCAATCTCCATACTTAGAAATGACCATTATTGATATATTGGTGAACATACATCTAGATTTTATGTACGTACATATATTCACACTTATATATTGTACTAAGTACTTGATGCATGCTGAGTCATATGTTTGATCCTGTTAGCTTTATAGTTTTACTGAGATCAGGACCCAAACATCCTCAACCAAGCAGTTAAGTACTTGCATTCTTGGGGGAAAGACTTTACCCAGTTACATATAACTTGGTTTAATGCTATTCTGTTACTCCAAAAGTTGGGAGATATTAAAATAATGAAAGCTTGTGATGTTGTAGGGGCTGTAGTATTTGTTAATTGAGCCATAGAATGAGAGAATTTTTTTAAGTTTTTTGGAAAACTTGGTCATTTTTTTCTTCTCATTACAAAATCAATTGATATTCACATAGGATAAATAAAAAGGAAAAAGAAAAACACCTACAGTCCTCCCAACCCAAAGACAACCGCTGTTCTTACTCTGGTGTGTATGCTACTAAGATAGCTCTTAAATGACCCATGAAAATGACGTATGTAAACTATGTTTGGGTCAAAAGAAATCCTTGGTTCATCAACTTTCTGCTGCCTTTGCAATAACCATAATCTTTTGTTTATACTATAGAGTTGGAGAAGGCAATGGCACCCCACTCCAGTACCCTTGCCTGGAAAATCCCATGGACGGAGGAGCCTGGTAGGCTGCAGTCCATGGGGTCGCTAAGAGTTGGACACGACTGAGCGACTTCACTTTCACTTTTCACTTTCACGCGTTGGAGAAGGAAATGGCAACCCACTCCAGTGTTCTTGCCTGGAGAATCCCAGGGACGGAGGGACAGGGGAGCCTGGTGCGCTGCCATCTATGGGGTTGCACGGAGTCGGACACGACTGAAGCGACTTAGCAGAGTCTTATAGCAGGGAACAACTCACAGGTTGCCTGGTGTCTAGTAATATTTGTGAACTTAATGGAAAAAATGAATGAGGGGACAAACCAGACTGGTCTGTGTGACATAAACTCTGGCTGTCACTCTTTACCTGCTGGTACTTGCATTCACCACTTATCTCAAATACTTTTGTACTGTTCTGGGGACACAGCTTTTCTGGGGTAATGGAAATCCATCATAAATTTTTTACAGTCTATGTGTTTGAATTCTACAGTGGAAGAATATAGAATATGAAATACTGAGGAATATGGAAACATGACAGCCTCCTGTCTCAAGGAACTATAACTGATTAAGACTGACTACAGAAATAATACAACTACAAGTGCTGTATGGATGTAAATGAGGGGACCTTTAGTTATTGGACAGCAAAGGGAATGACTAGTAGACTAAAGGTCTACTAGTTTTTTGTCTACTGGGTTTATGGCTAGCATTTATCATGTTAGAATTTATCATGTTCTAGGTACTCTTCAGTGCTTTACATGTCTTAATCTGACAGAACAGCCCTGTGAATTAAGTAAATTTATAGATCCATATTTTTTAAGATGGAGGCACAGAGAGATTAGTAACCTGCCTAAGAACATATGTATAATAAGCTGCAAGTGGCAGAGCAGGATTTGGATATAGTAGTCTGTCTTCAGAGCCTATGGTCTTAACTACTCAAAAGACAGTGAGAGAGGCAGGGTGTTGGGGAGAAACTATTACACACAGAAGGAATAGCATAGACAAATGCACCAAGGTAAGAAGGCGCTGTATCAATGGGCTCACTTAGGGGATTAGTACTCAGTTAGCCGAGGAAGTCCTTAAAGCAGGGGAAAGTGACACAAAGTGTCACTGTAGAAATGACCACTTTGGTCCCTAAGTGGCATTTCAAAGAAAGCCTAGTAGTAGAGTACAGTTCTTCCTCAATTTGATAAACTCATCATAAATTGAAAATGCGTTTAATGTACCTAGCCTGCTGAACATCACAGCCTAGCCTGCTGCTCAGTCACTTCAGTCGTGTCAACTCCGTGCGACCCCTAGACGGCAGCCCACCAGGCTCCCCTGTTCCTGGGATTCTCCAGGCAAGAACACCGGAGTGGGTTGCCATTTCCTTCTCCAATGCATGAAAATGAAAAGTGAAAGTGAAGTCGCTCAGTCGTTTCCGACTCTTAGCGACCCCATGGACTGCGGCCCACCAGGCTCCTCCGTCCATGGGATTTTCCAGGCAAGAGTACTGGAGTGGGGTGCCATCGCCTTCTCTAGCCCAGCTTACTTTAAATGTCTTGAGGATACATATGTTGGCCTACACAGATGGGCATAATCATCTAATATGAAGCCTATTTTATAATAAAGTATTAAATATTTCATATAATTTATTGAATACTAGAAATGAAAGGCAGAGTGGTTTTTTAAAGTATTAAATATTTCATACAATTTATTGAGTACTACAGATGAAAAGCAGAATGGTCTTAAGTGTCAGTTATTTACCTTGTGATCACATGGTTAGTTGGGAATTGTGTCTCACACTGCCACTGCCCAGCGTCGTGAGAGATTATGTGGCACTTATTGCTAGCTGAGGGAAAAAAAATCAAAATTCAAACACAGTTTCTACTGAATGCTTGTCACTTTTCCCCCACTGTAAAGTCAAAAACTATAAGTCAAACCATAAGTCAGGGACTATCTGTATTCATGTAGGAGGCTTTCTGTTTAGGCAGAGTTAATAAGGCCTTAAAAGTTGTCTAACTATACTGGAAATGGGAAAGAAATGACAGCTTTTAGAGGCACTGAGAAGAATATAGTTTGTTGACTCATTAGATAAGGAGTTAGAACTGTAAAAACTGTTTTAAAGATAAATAATTGAGAAAATAGGGATACCATTAACAGAATAGAGGGGCAAGTCATGAAAAAATCTGGCTTGAAGGTGAACAAATGGAGTTTAAGAGGACATCACCAGCAGTCTGGTGAAATATTTGTAAGTAGTAATCAGTCAGTAGACACGGGAAGTATATCTAATTAAATGATTAGGAACAGCGAATGTAAAGAGAACGTCCATCCAGATTTCATATCAAACACAGAACAGTACACTTTGTAGGCAGTGCCACTTCCTTCACCCTTTTACTTTGTCCTCATAAATCAGTCCCCTCCTGTCTTCATTTTCTTTCTTATCTAGGTCTTTCATTTCAGATGTTCTCTAAAAGCTCACTACTCCATAGTCATTTCAGAAGGAGTTGCTGTGTAATTTGGATTTTTCTGGAGCATCAAATGGAGAGACCAATTTTTTAATCTTCAAATGTCTGCATTTTGAGAGCGATTATATTGCAAAGCGTTAAGGAGTGAGTGGTAAGCAGATGAAGAGACTTCTTAAACCCTTACAGTCTAACCTTTGCTTCCAGGTTACTGACCGTCTTGCAAAGTTAGCAATGAAAGAAAAAGAACAGTATATATAAAAAGGACCAGCAGTATTTGAGTAAGATAGATAGCATCTGTTGCTACTGGGGTGTTTTTGGCTTAGAATAGCTGAAAATGTTGACTTTTTTTTCCCATCTTCTCTCTGAATACATCTTCAGAAGCATTTTCTCTTTATGTCTTCCAGTTTGCTACCTTATTTCAAAACAATGGCTTTGATTGTTTACACTACCCTCTTTCTTCTCTAATTTAGTCTCCTGTTTTATTTTGCAGTGCAGGACATATTTGAATCTCAATTCTGTCACCCACTATGCCTTCCTCGCATTCCTCAGTGTTCCTGAGTAAATTGGGTCTAGCAGCATTGAGGGCACCAGGCTAACATACGTCATCTGCGAATGTAACTGCACTGCTAGGGCTGGTCATTTCTTGTTCAAGGGCCTCTGATATCAAGAGAGGTGATCCAGAAGCCACTAGTGGGTAGAAGTGTAATAAAAAAGTCAGACAGCTTGACATTCTTTCAAACAGATCCCTATCAAAATAATCCTCAAAAGAGTAGTGGAGGACGGGTGTTACATTAAGGCAGATGGCAAAATTTTTTGTGCTATTACCATCAAAGAACAAGTGATAACGTGAAATGGCAATGGGAAGCTGAAAGAATATGAAATGCTGCTCTTGGTTGTAGTAGGAGCCTGAGAACTGTCTTGAGCTTCCTATCCTATACATCTTTCCTTCAGATTTGTGTGCGGCTGTCATCTTACCACTAGTTTTTCCCAGGCTTTCTCATGCCTTGATACAAATTGATAATAAAGGACAAAAGAAAGGGTAAAAGAATGTGTTTGTTCTTGGCTGGAGGTGACAGTCTTGGTCTCTAGTTACCCCAGGCTCAGAGACTGATAGGACTGATAACTGACACCCATAACCCATTAAAGGTTCAATTGGGAAGCAGATTTGCCCATTCCTTTCTTCTTAATTGCCAAATCGTAGTTCATGCACTAGTTAGAGCCTGTTTCCAAGTCATCTAAGGCTAATTCTGTGCTGTAGTGTGACAGTTGCTGAGTCGTCTTTGACTCTTTGTGACCTCATGGACTATATAGTCTCCAGGCCAGAATACTGGAGTGGGTCACCTTTCCCTTCTCTGAGGGAATCTTCCCAATCCAGGGATCAAACCCAGGTCTCCCTCATTGCAGGTGGATTCTTTACCAGCTGAGCCACAGGGGAAGCCCAAGAACACGAGTGTGTAGCCTATCCCTTCTCCAGTGGATCTTCCTGACCCAGGAGTCGAACCGGGGTATCCTGCATTACAGGCGGTTACTTATATATTAGCCTTTGCATATTTCCATTAGAACTTGAAGATACTTAGGTACTTAAACTTCATAACTCCCCTTAAAGTCCCCATTACATTTTTTTAAAACATTTTCTATCTCCCTCCACCATCCCATCATTTAAATTTACTATCTGTGTAGTGTTGTTCTTTTCCATTAGACATGATATACTGCTTTCTTTATGAAGCTTTACCTAAGTATAAGTGAAAATACATTACTTGTCCTCCCCAGCATTTTTAATATCTAAAATGTCACATGTAAAGAGAAATGTATACACAAATAATATTTTTCTTTTGGTTAGATGCTGTATTTCTCCATATGTTATTTTTAAATGTTTACTGTTCAGGAGTTAGAACTAAGTATGGGCATTAAACTCTAAAAATTCACTTTTTCATATTTTATATTGTTTTATTATAAAAGTTCCTGTAGGACAGAGAACTTTTAAAAATAAAACTTAAAAAAAATAGTTTTGTGTTCTCTTGAACATTGTGCAGTTATTTGAATATATGGAAAATCCCACAGACGGAGGAGCCTGGAGGGCTGCAGTCCATGGGGTCGCTGAAGGTCAGACACGACTGAGTGATTTCACTTTCACTTTTCACTTTCATGCATTGGAGAAGGAAATGACAACCCACTCCAGTGTTCTTGCCTGGAGAATCCCAAAGGACAGAGGAGCCTGATGGGCTGCCATCTATGGGGTCGCACAGAGTTGGACACGACTGAAGCGACTTAGCAGCAGCAGCAGCAGCATACTTATTATTTCTGGATATTAATTCAATCATTTTTAGTGTGATAGGGAAGGTAATTCATGTATTTTAATAACTGTAATTCAAAATAGAAAATAGTAAAAGCCTTAGGGTTAGTTTCCTCTCTTGGTGCTCCATAGTAGCCTGTACTTATTTCTTCATAGCCATTACACTCTTGATAGTGTCTCTATATTTATCTCTAATACAGTCTAACACAAACCAGAATAGTGTTTCTTAATAGATGTGAAGGTGGTAAGGATGGTGGTTGTGCGTTTTGGAAAATACTTCCCATGCTGTTCTTTAGGACTTCTTACCCTTAACCACCATCAATCACCATTCTTTTAAAAACCCTTATATACTCATCTCTAAAATCTTTGAAGATAGGGAACAGTATTTTACTTATTTTCTCTTCAGGGCTTAGCATTTTGTTGACATCTCTCCCTTTTAAGGTAGACAGTAAATATTTATTCCTTGCAAGAAGGTAAGACTAGGAATTTATAGCTGGAAGAGATTGCTTCTGACTTGGAAGAGCATGAAAGACGTCATAAAGGAAGGTCATTGAGAAGAGTTGTGAAAAGAGGTATAGAACTGGTTCTCTGGAAATAGGTAAGAATACTTCAGACAAGAGGGAATGAACAAAAGCAAAGAGATAGCAAAGTGTCGTGTGTATTCCAGGAATACTTGGGCAGAGACAGACACTTGGGCAGTATGTGAAGTGGGAGAAAGTCTAGAAAATTTGCCTTGTGTTCAGTTAGATTGTGAATGCCCTTGAATGCTTCTGTATTTGACCCTTGAACAGTGAAGTTGGCGGTGCCAAACTTCTGTCAACTGAAATAAAAACACACATTGTGAGAGCTGTGAGTTTCAGTTTTATTTGGGAGACAGTCTCAGATAGTTCTGAGTAATTTCTTAGAAGAGGAAGTAGATAGGGGAGGTCAGTAGATACATAATTTTGCAAAGAGGTATGTGCACTTGTGCACACATCTCTGTAGAAGTTTACTTCTAGTCATAAGGAACATGTATCTCAGTTAATGATTTTAGTGCTTTTCTAAATATGGGAATATGTAAGAGTCCAGCTTCATAAACTGTTCTCCTGAAATATTTCCAACTATCTAAAGGCCTGTTTTCCCAGAGGACAGAGTGCTTCATCCTGCCCTTCACCCTGAATTCCTTTCACATATATTATGGGTTAGCAACTGCATTGGCTAAAGACTTAATTCTTGTAGAATTGGATGGTAGGCACCATCCTTTACACTGTCAAAAATCTACATGTAATAGAGTCAGCCCTCCATGTCTGCAGTTCCATATCTACAAATTAAGTCAACAGCAGATCGTGTAATACTGTAGTGTTTATTATTGAAAAAAAATCTGTGTGTAAGTGGGCCTGTGTAGTTCAAATCCATGTTGTTCATGGGTCAAATTTATGTGAAACTTGAGCTTTACTTGTAGGTGGTAAGGAACCATTGAAAAATTTTGATGATGTAATTTGATTCATTTATCAGCAGCTTGGTATGTCTGTCAGTGTAAGATTATGAGTAGGCAGAAAGTGGAGCCTGGGACATCAATTAGAATTAAGACATTTGTACAATTAGAGTTTAAATTAGAATGACAGTGAAGAAAGAAGAGGAAGTTGGTACAAGAGATATTTTAGAGGTAACTCAATAAGCTTTGGCCTCTTAAGTATAACATTAGTCATTTTAAAATGGTAATTCCATTCCTAATGAAGAGATAGTGCTAGCGAAAAGGAATGTTTTGATGGGCTAATATTCTTATCTTTGCAGTTAGTTGAATTGGTTTGGCATTTACAGAAAATAAATAATGAAATAAAGTTAATTGGATATCATCTTGATAATATAAATGTAGTTGTGATTAATGATATATTTTGGAGATTTAGTTCATGTAAGAATTAATAGTAGGTTAGAGTTATGTCCAAAAAGAGAACAAGATAATAATTTTGACTATATTTTTCTGTAGTGGTTTATATAGGTCTTTTATGTTTTCTTCCCATTTGTTAATTCAAGCACAGGAAAGACTGGACTATAGCACACTCCAAGTGTTACTTTAGATTTTAGGAATCAGAGTACAATACATTGATGTACTTTTTAACACAATTACAAAAAGCTGAGCTGAAATACTGAAAATAAAGGCTGTTCTTTTTATTATCTTCTGAGATATCCTTATCACAGTACATATTTGACTATCTTTATTTTAGGAGGTTTTAGCTGACAGCAGAACTAATACCATTATTAATGTTGTTTGATGTTGCTAATTTTTACAGTTTTAGGAGATAGAATATGATCATGATTTCTTCAGTTATCTTTGCTTGATGCATTATCTATAAATCAAGTAGATTACTCACATCACTGGTGATATTTCTCTTAAGTAGTTTGTTGGCTTTATGTAACATCATTGGATGTTTGCTATATATAGGCTTTCACTCTGGAAGCCCATTTAGATTGTTTCAAAATCCTATGAATTCTGCTTTAAAGATGGCAGAGTGAAAACATTTGTGCCCTCTTCTTCCCTGGTGGCTCAGAGGGTAAAGCATCTGCCTGCAATGCAGGAGACCTGGGTTTGATCCCTGGAGAAGGAAGATCCCCTGGAGAAGGAAATGGCAACCCACTCCAGTACTCTTGCCTGGAAAATCCCATGGACAGAGAAGCCTGGTAGACTATAGTCCATGGGATTGCAGAGTCAGACACGACTGAGCGATTTCACTTTCACAGCAAGGAAAATGAGAGACAGAGATGTATAGTTGACCTTTGAACAACACAAGTTTGAATTACTACATGTGGATTTTTTTCAGTAGTAAATACTACAGTATTATATGACCCCTGGATAGTTGAATCCACAGATGCAAACCACATATATGAAGGAAACGCAGATACAAAGGAACGTTTGTATATGGAGGACCAACTATAAGTTATATGCAGATTTTTAGCTGCATAAAATGTTGGCATCCCTAACCCCTGCATTGTTCAAGGGTCAGTTATAGTTACATCTTCAGTAGGACTAGAGTCCTGTGTCCCAAATTGAAATATTTGAGAACTGTTTGTGAAATGTAAGCAGGAAGAGATTAAAAGAGCATTCTGACAGAAAGAGATCTCAGGTAGAACTGACAGAGCAATGAAAGACAGATCTGTTTACAGTGGTGTCAGGGTGCATAGAAAAGCAGTAGGAGAAGCTTCCTTGGAATGTCTGGCAACATATTCTAGCAGGAAAGGAAGAACAAATGAGAAAGCACACGATCTTTGCAGGAAGCGCTCTTTTGATGAGGCAAGAAATAATGGCTAAACATCTTTCTCTTCCTTGTTCTCACATACATTGTCTCTCTCTTACACACGCATGCACAGGACACCCTGTGTCATAAAGAGCTCTCTTGTAGGCTAGAGAGACTACCTTCTAGTCCAGAACACAGCCTTAATTCTTCCTCCTACAATCCTCTTGCAAATAATTGGCCTGGGTGAAGCTCATGTCATTCAAGATAAACAGTGATAAAAAGAAAATGAGTATAATATGTACACAAGTGTTACAGAAAGAAAAGCAAAAAGAAATGGAAAAACGTGTGATGAAGACCCATGAGAAAACTGTAGTGGCATAACAAATTTAAGGAGACAACTACTTCTTTAAGGGGGTCCTTGGTAGCTCAGCTGGTAAAGAATCTGCTTGCAATGTGGGAGACCTGGGTTTGATCCCTGGGTTGGGAAGATCCCCTGGAGGAGGGCATGGCAACCCACTCCAGTATTCTTACCTGGAGAATCCCATGGGCAGAGGAGACTGGCAGGCTACAGTCCAGGGGGTTGCAAAGAGTTGGACACGACTGAGTCACGAAGCACAACACAGCCACTTCTTTAAAATAATAGAGAAAGCTAACTGGCTAGGAAGAAATAGTAAGACAGTGGTAAATAATGAGTCATAATTTGGCAGAACTCAAGAAAGAAAAATAAAATCAGGAATAGAAAGCCACACAGGAAACAGAAAGGAGAATTAATATTGTTGAAAACTCAGTAAGGGATATGACGACAGGCTTTTGAAAGTTGAGCAAAGTGAAATGGGAATGAAAGGAGATGAAACAAATGCTTAATTGTAGTTCTGGAAATAGAAATTCAACATTAGAACAGAAAAGTATTTAAAACACATAAGAAAACCTGTTGCAGAGAAAGAAATCTTGATTCTACAGATTGGAAGAGCACATAATGAAGAAAAACTACTAACAATCATTAACATCATTACATAACCTAGTTTTTAAAAAATTGTATTTCAAAACTAAGGAATGTGTTCTTTGCTCATCCATTAAAAAGATCATCTTGCCTGTAGTGCCAGGGAAAGGATCACATACTGTGAAAGGAGTATTTAGTATTGCAGGACAGTGGTACAAGTCCTGTAAGTCATCAGAGGAAAGAGGGTGTAACCGCAGAGCTAAACTATTAGTTGACACCTGTTTTTGAACAATGCAAGAACCTGTTTCGAACAACAACTCAAGGTAAATAATGCCCATATTCTAAGGAGAAGATGAATATCAGCCATCTAATAGATGAACAGAGATGACACAGTGAAAGGACAGGGAGGGAAACATAGTAGCAATAAGATTTTAAAAACAGAGATTTGTATTACAGAATAAAAGAGAAGTATAGCAAAGTGAACTAATAAAAATCAGGATTAAAAGGAGAGATGTAGAAAGTGTTAATAGATTCCCTCTTATTTTTTAGCTGGAGAACTAAAGACACAGTTTACACATGAAATAATAGAAGTATTAGTACATAGTTAACGGAGAAGGCAATGGCACCCCACTCCAGTACTCTTGCCTGGAAAATCCATGGACGGAGGAGCCTGTTAAGCTGCAGTCCATGGAGTCGCTAAGAGTTGGAAACGACTGAGCAACTTCACGTTCACTTTTTAGTTTACTGCATTGGAGAGGGAAATGGCAACCCACTCCAGTGTTCTTGCCTGGAGAATCCCAGGGACGGGGAAGCCTGGTGGGCTGCCGTCTATGGGGTCGCACAGAGTCAGACACGACTGAAGCGACTTAGCAGCAGCAGCAGCAGTATATAGTTAAAGGAATAAAGATAAACATTTGAAGAACCAAATGCAGTGTGTGTGACCAAAATCAAACAGTGAAGAGGAGGTAAGAAGAAATAGAACTGTATTAAATTACTTGTTCTAAAGGAATAGTCAGATGGGAGCAAAGATGAACAGAAACTTTGAGGAATTCCCTGGTGACGTAGGGGACATGGGTTCAGTCCCTGATCCAAGAAGATTCCACATGTCACAGAGCAGCTAAGCCTGTGCACCATGACTGCTGAGGTCACGTTCTGGAACCTGTAAGCCACAACTAATGAGCCCCTGTGCCACAACTACTGAAGCCTGCACACCCTAGAGTCCGCAAGTTGCAACTACCGAGCCCATGCACCTAGAGCCTGTACTGCATGACAGGAGCCACTGCACCTGAGAAGCCCACACGTCGCAGCCAGAGAGCAACCCCTGCTCTCCGCAACTAGAGAAAGCCCGTGTGCAGCAATGAAGACCCAGTGCAGCCAAAAAGAAGTAAACAAAGCCGTGTGTACATGTGAAAGAACAAAATTTTTTATCATGACTTTTTTTTACACTTGCCAAAAACTGAAAATGTATATGGGATATTTATAAAAACCGACCACAACCTACATCACATTAGACAACAGAGCTGTTACACAGGTGATGTTCCTTGACCAAAAATTTATTTTTTCTTTGGCAGTGGTTCTTAGTATGTGCATCAGCATCACCTGAGAATGCATCAGAATTGCAAACTCAGAGGCCTCACCCCAGTTCTACTAAATCAGAAACCCTGGGGGAGAATCCCTCTCATCTCTGTTGGTCAGTTTTTATGGATATCCCACTTGAGTTGGCAGTTGTAAAGAATGCTATGATAAACATTTTTGTTCTTCCAGCTTTGGTCTTATATCTGATGATTTCTTTAAAATAGGACATTACCAAATCAAAGAATGTTCTGTTGAACTTTAGGTAACTTTTTCATGGTTAATAAAGGTAAAAAATTAAATATAGGCTTTTTTTTTGTCTCTTCAGAAATATTGTTCACAGAAAACAAGATCATCTTTTTATCCCAAAAGATGAAACCAACTGGGTTACTTTCCAAAGACAACCAAGTGAGCACTGCAGACTGATGAGTAGAATCAGTAAGAACGTGATTTTGGTGCTTTTAACTTTGACAAGTTCTGCATTTCTGCTATTTCAGTTGTACTACTACAAGCACTATTTATCAGCAAAGGTAACTTTTTTTCCTTCTTTCTCATTATTAAACTTCATTTTAGCTGTGTATCTTCCTAACATACTTTCCTTTTGCAGTACCTAAAATTAATCAGTTTTTTAAATCCTTGCAGAAATATTTCTTTAAAATTCTCCTCTTCATGGGTATGATAAGCAATTCAGAATAGCAGTTAAATTATTATGATAACACACTAAAAGTCAGAGGTGCACAGTTTCAGTGATGTTGAAATTTTCTGATAGAATTATGTGAAAATTGTTATTTTTCCAAACATTTCATCACTCATTGGAAAGAGTTCAGTGATAAATAATTTTGATAAAATGTTAGACTTAGTTTAGTACAAAGTCGATTTTAATATAGTGCCCAACAGAAAGTGTAGTGTTATAACTTACCTTTATTATAAACCTTTAGGCATAAAGATAAAGAGACAATGATTTAGAATCTAGTAGCTTCTAAAGATCTTATAAATACAGTAATTCTAAAGAGATAGCAAAGCGTTTACTATTATTTGATGGAAGTTAAGAGATTCTGAGATGTTGACCATATATGCCTGTTTGATAAATTATAGCAGTCTCAGTGTTGTCCATCTTGGGTAGTTGTATAATTGTAGAATTCTTAGTTCATGACTATGTGTATTTAGATTATGCTTTTTAATGATTATTAGCCAGTTACATAGGTTAAACCTTATACCTGCCCTAAATGTAATGTTAAGTGCTGCGCTTTGCATTTACTAACTTTTTTTTTGTTATCTTCCTAGAATGGATCTGGTTTATCAAAATCCAAAGAAAGCCGAATTGGATTTGATGGCACACAGTGGGTATGTATGACAGTTGAGAAATTCTTCAATTGCCAAGTTCATTTAGTTCATTCACTTATATACTTAATAAGTATTTGTTAAATTATGGCAGTTTTAATAGCTGGCTTGGTGGGAAGTGGGAGTAGGTGATAGAGGGCAAGGGGAAGACACTGTGCCAGGTGCTTTATATGGAGTATCACGTTTAGTCCTTATGCAGACTTGATGATGTTAATACACGTTTGTCCTCAGTGCACTTAATAAGATTAAGGTTGGTTGGCTAATAAGTGACTGATTCTAGATTCTAACTGCTTGCTTCCAAAATCCTCATTCATTGAGTTGTGGTGCTTCCCCAAATGAATAAATATGTGAAAAGCAGAATTGAACCAAGAAAATATAAAAAATATTTGCAAAACATGTGTCTGACAAAAGATTGATATCAAGGATAAATAAATAACTCCTGCAACTCAGTAATAGATTTTTTGGTTCATATTCTATCAAATTGAACAAGTGTCCTATTCCTGGTTTGCTGAGAGGTTTTTATTATGAAATAGGAATTGAATTTTGTCAAATTTTTTTTGTGTTGAAATTGTCATAGAGGTTTCCTCCCTTTATTCTATTAATATGATTGATTAATTTTCAAGTGCTGCCTTTCATTCCTGGGATAAACTATACTTGGTCATAACATTTTCTCTTTTTCTAACTACAAGAATTAATTTTTTAGTATCCTATTAAATGTCACTGCATCTGTGTTCATGAGGGACAGTGGTATATACTTTTCTTTCTTTTTCTGTAATGTCTTTGTCAGGTTTTGCTATTAGGATTATACTGACCTCAAAATGAGTTTGAAGTGTTTCTTCCTGCTCAGTTCTGAAACAGTTTTTGTATAATTGGCATTATTTCTTCCTTAAATCTTCGATAGAATTCGCCAGTGAACCATCTTAGTCTAGAGTTTTTTCTTGTTTTGATGGCAAGACTTTTTTTTATACAACAAATTCAATTTTGTTAATAGTTATAAGGCAAGTCAGATTTCCTGTTTCATCTTCTGGTAGTTTTGTTAATTGTGTTTTTAAAGGAATTTATCCATATCCTCTAAGTTATTGAATTTTGGGGCATAGCATTGTTTATTCTAACTTTTTACTTCATTGTCTCTCCCACTAAGAGATAATAAACTCCTCTGGAGCAGAGATTATTATATTCTTGGTATTTGCATAATACCCTACAGTAAAAACAAAGGATAAGAGACTGATTCATACATTTGTCTCACTTTTTTATCTTTATAATTCCTGATATTCGAATCTGTTTATTATCTTGTATATGTTTTTATAAGTTTCTTCAGATTTTTGTGAGTAGTCATTTATCCTTAATTCCATGAAACATCTTTTTTGATGGGCATACATCCCTTTGAAGTCATTATTGCTTTCATTAATGTAGGCTTTTAAGCAACAATGTATGCTATTTATTCTGTTTATATTGGCTACTCTTAGATATTGTTTACTCCTAAGTGTAATTATTCGGTTTCCATTCTGATTTCAAAATTTATTTTTTGCAGTAGAATGTTCTCCTTACTGCTCAGCAGAATTGTATTTTAAAATATCAGTATTACAGTATTATTAGAAAGTCAGACTGTATACAGGAATGGTCAAGCAGACAGTGTATTTTAGTTTGTATTTTGCTTGGCAATATTATTAAGCAGTATTTCAAATATGAAGAAAAGTTCCACATACAATTGATTTTTGATTTTGAAAATGTTGACATGACTAATTTTTTAAAATTGAAAGACCTGGTATTTCCTCTTCAACTTTTGCTTGAAAAGATTTGGCTACTACCAATGGAATAATTTGTAAGTCCAGAGTTGTCATCTCAGATACTGCTTCCTCTGTAAAGATTTCGATATCCTTTTGATGTGCAGTTAATTAGTTGATTACTGTTCTGTACTTACCTTATATTGTAAATATTTGTACGTCGTCCTCAGTAGACCATGAACTTCTTAAGAGCAGGTACGGTGTATTATTTATTTGTGGGTTTTTTAATGTTAGCAAAGTAGTAATCCTGGTATGTATTGAATAAGTACTCTATATGTATTCTTATAAAATTAATGAATAAAATTTAATGAGATAGATTATTGTATTGGTTTAGAAGAATTAAGGGAATTCTTTTCCTCTCAAACAGCGTGCAGTTAAAAAATTTATTATGCTAACATCCAGTCAAAATGTACCCGTGTTCCTTATTGATCCTTTGATTCTGGAATTGATTAATAAAAACTTTGAACAAGTCAAGAATACTTCTCATGCCTCCTCCACTTCAGAATGCAAGTTTTTCTGTGTCCCAAGAGACTTTACTACATTTGCACTACAGTATCAACTATGGAAGAATGAGGTAAGATGATTTGCTTTCAGGTAATGGAATGTGCCTTTTGTAAAACAATGTAAGATTAAACCAATTTAAACTGTAAAAATATTTAAAATTTTTTATAAAGACATAAATTATATCAAGAATATTTTCAGCTATAAATAACAAAACACAAGGCTCCTCTGTCTGTGAGATTTCCCGAGCAAGAATACTAGAGTGGGTTGCCATTTCCTTCTCCAGGGAATCTTACTGATCCCAGTTATTGAACCCACATCTGCATTGGCAGGTGGATTCTTTACCACTCAGCCACCTGGAAAGCCCATAACTGGAAGTAGATTTGTGCAGTATAGCCTTGGGTTAGGCCTTTGCTGTGTTTGATCAGAGCAACTTCTTTGTTCTTGACTCTCCTCTGTCATGATTATGAAAAGGCAAGCCATTTCATAGTTCTTCCTGTTTTGTCTGTCTCCTCACACTCGAGGTCTGATTCTTCTTCAAGTTCTGTCTGGGCTTTTAAATTTTTCGTAAATTTACCAATTTATAATGTTTTTATTTCATCCTGTACAGTAGATTCCTGCTCTGAATCAGCCACTCTTACACTAAATCAGTACTTTCTACCTCTTAGGCTTATGAAGAAAGGAAATCCTACAGTAGTTAATTCTAATATAAGGAGAACTAAGGGGAAATTGTATTAGACAGGGTCGGTTCAGTTCAGTCACTCAGTCATATCCGACTCTTTGCGACCCCATGAACCACAGCACACCAGGCCTCCCTGTCCATCACCAACTCCTGGAGTCCACTCAAACTCATGTCCATTGTGTCAGTGATGCCATCCACCATCTCATCCTCTGTTGTCGCCATTTCCTCCTACCCTCAATTTTTCCCAGCATCAGGGTCTTTTCAAATAAGTCAGCTCTTCACATCAGGTGGCCAAAGTATTGGAGTTTCAGCTTCAACATCAATCCTTCCAGTGAACACCCAGGACTGATCTCCTTTAGGATGGACTGGTTGGATCTTCTTGCAGTCCAAGGGACTCTGAAGAGTCTTCTCCAACACCGCAGTTCAAAAGCATCAATTCTTCGGTGTTCAGCTTTCTTTATAGTCCAAGTCTCACATCCATACATGACTACTAGAAAACCATAGCCTTGACTAGACAGACCTTTGTTGGCAAAGTAATGTCTCTGCTTTTTAATATGCTGTCTAGGTTGATCATAACTTTCCTTCCAAGGAGTAAGTGTCATTTAATTTCATGGCTGCAATCACCATCTACAGTGATTTTGGAGCCCCCAAACATAAAGTCAGCCACTGTTTCCACTGTTTCCCCATCTATTTACCATGAAATGATGGGACCAGATGCCATGATCTTAGTTTTCTGAATGTTGAGTTTTAAGCCAAATTTTTCACTCTCTTTCACTTTCATCAAGAGGCTCTTTAGTTCTTCTTCACTTTCTGCCATAAGGGTGGTGTCATCTGCATATCTGAGGTTATTGATATTTCTCCTGGCAATCTTGATTCCAGCTTGTGCTTCCTCCAGCCCAGCGTTTCTCATGAGGTACTCTGCATATAATTTAAATAAGCAGGGTGACAATATACAGCCATGATGTACTCCTTTTCCTATTTGGAACCAGTCTGTTGTTCCATGTCCAGTTCTAACTGTTGCTTCCTGACCTGTATACAGGTTTCTCAAGCGGCAGGTCAGGTGGTCTGGTATTCCCATCTCTTTCAGAATTTTCCACAGTTTAGACAGGGTAAGTTACATTAATTGCTGCTAAAAACAACCCTAAAATCTCATTGACTTAGTGCAAAAAAAGGAGTAATTGTCTCAAGACAAAATCCAGTGTGAATATTCTTGGTCAAGAGTATTCCTGGATGACTTTTCCTATAAGCAGTGCCCCAGGATGCAGGATGTTTCATTTGTGTGGCTTCCCTATCCCATAGTTCTTTGTTTCTCTACATGCAGATAAAAGAGAAAAAGCAGAGAAGATCTTGTGGGACATTGTAAGGCCAGGCTTAGAAGTGGTATTTGATGTTTCCATCTGCATTCCTTTGACCAAAACACAATTTCACTCTATATCCAGAAAGGGGAAGGCAATTGTAATTGATACTGGTTAGCATTCTGTGCCAGAATGATCACTTTTTAGACTTAGTTCCAACCTTTAATAACTTTAATGCCTGATATTACTACTTAGAACTTTATTTTCCTTAACTGTAGATTAGGTGTAATATCTTCCCTGTTGACCTCACATAGTTTCTATGGTCATTAGATGAAATAATTAATGTGAATAAGCTTCATACACATTATATAAATATAGACTTAAAGAGGTGGTGGTGTAGAGTAGGAAGAACTTTGTATTTGGTTACATAAGACCTAAATGCTGGCAGTAGCTTTGCCTCTTGCTAATTTTGTCTCTTTGGGCTTCTGTGAGTCTCTTTCTTTATCTGCAATATCTGTGCTGCTTACTCTTTAAGATCAATGTCATGAATTCAACCATGAGTGAAAGTCGCTCAGTCATGTCTGACTCTTTGCAACCCCATGGACTGTACAGTCCATGGAATTCTCCAGGCCAGAATACTGGAGTGGGTAGCCTTTCTCTTCTCCGGGGGATCTTCCCAACCCAGCGATCAAACCCAGATCGAACCTGCATTGCAGGTGGATTCTTTACCACCTGAGCCATAAGGAAAGCCTAGGAATACTGGAGTGGGTAGCCTATCCCGTCAGGGGAACTTCCTGACCCAGGAATCGAACCGGGGTCTCCTGCTTTGCAGGCGGATTCTTTACCAACTGAGCTATCAGGGAAGCCATAGATGTTATATGTAAATACAGTAATGTTTATAAAAGTTCTTTAAAAACTGTACATTTCTGTTCAAATGTGAGGTGTTCTTAATAATTACTACTGTTTAACCATCTGTAGCACTGGTTGTTAGGATTAAAAATCTACTCTATAGGTTAAAGTTATACTATAACTAATAACTGTTTGAAATGTACTTTGCTTTATAGTGTATCTTAGTCTGTTTTCTAATGATGTATATTATGATAGACTTCTATTTTAGTAGCAGTTTAAGGCATTGGGATATAACTATGAGATGAGAAACCCTGCTCTTATGAAGCACTTTTGAAGATTATTGGAAGTTAAGTTGAGAATCACAGGTTTAATTTTAAGTCCTTACATTAACGTTTACTTTGGAGATGCTAACCAGAGAACACTATAGTGAATGGACATTCTCATTCCAAGGGAGAAATTTGTATTGATTTTCATAAAGAGAGTTTTTGAACATGTCTTCCATGCTCTTTGGTTTCTCTTTTTGATGCTTTCCTTAATTCTCCCACCACCACCTTTCCTTCCCCACCTTCGTTTTTTAATCTTCAGGCAAAGAGCAGGTTAGGACAATAATACAGAAGACTTAATTCAGTGTAAGAGTAACTTTAATTTTGTTACTAGTATTTATTTTAAATATTCAAATATTGAAAATATTTAAATGTTTCTTTTGTTTTAGGAAGGCTGGTTTCGGATAGCTGAAAATATGGGATTTCAGTGCCTAAAGGTCGAGAGCAAGGACCCCCGGCTGGATTGGATAGACTCACTTTCTGGGACTGAAATCCCCCTGCACTACATCTGCAAATTGACCAGTCATGCCATCCACTTGGTGGTCTTTCATGAGAGGAGTGGCAACTACCTCTGGCATGGCCATCTACGGCTGAAAGGACACATCGACAGGAAGTTTGTTCCTTTTCGAAAGTTACAGTTTGGTCGTTACCCTGGAGCTTTTGACAGGTAAATTCAGGGTCTAAAGGGAATACGTGAAACCTACCTTGTTCAGTCATGAATTCTTTTTTTCTTTTTTTCACATTTAGTAAAAAACCTAGAATGTATTTCATGCAAATCAGTTTTGAAATGTAAATATTCAACAAGAAGCAACTCATGTACATATACTCCAGGAAATATATATCGGAATGTTCATAACAACATTGTTCTCAGTGCCCCAAACAAAATGTGATGTGTTTACACAATGAAGAACCATGGGGCAGGGAAATGAAGAAGCTCTTAACTCATGCTCTATGTAGCAACAGAGATGAATCCTACAATGCTGAGTGACAGAAGTGAGGCATAAAAGAATACAAATCTTATTATATTTATAAAGAGATCAGACACAGGATAAAGTATGTTTGTGGATATATACTTACAAGTAAAAGTGTTCAGAATGTAAAAACTTCCAGTTATGAGATAAGTTCTTGGGATATAATATATAGTATGATCACTATAGTTAATTAACATTACTGTATTATATATTTGACAGTTGCTAAAAGAGTAGATATTTAAAAATGATACCTTATATGCTTGATCTTTAGGTATTTTGCTTATGTTGTATTGAATGTACTTTGAAGAGGCTGCCAGTGTTCTGAATTTAAGTCCTTGTAATAAGTCTTAATTTTTGTTTTCAGGCCAGAGTTACAACAAATCACTGTTGATGGCTTAGATGTTCTCATTCCAAAAGATCCAATGCACTTTCTAGAAGAAATACCACACTCTAGATTTATTGAGTGTAGGTATAAAGAAGCTCGAGCATTCTTTCAGGTTAGAGATACAAATATTGTACTTTACAATTTAAAGGAAATATGTTTATTTTTAGTATTTACCAGTTGAGGTGGGGGGAGGGTAAAGGGACTTATGGTAAAAAGAGACTTAGATAAGAAAACATCTTTTCTGATTTGTCTGTTTCCTTCTAGATTGTTTAAATTTTTTAAGTAGATTAAACATTAACCTTAAGGAACAATTTCTTCCCCAGTTGAATGGTTTGATATTTACGGAGACCTTATTTTATTTGGATAGACATTGACAGGTTTAGCACTGGCCTCTGCTTTTAGTTAGGCTTGCCCACAAATTTTATAAAGATGGTACATTCTGTTCTTAATGCAATCCAAGTAGGATCAAACCATGTAGAATACTTCATAGAAAATACAGTTTTTCTCAGAGGGTTGGCACTGAATATGAATTTTTTGTGTTTATGAAGGTTTTTCAAGATAAATGCTACACAAAGACCAAGTGCTTTTGAACTTTACTTTATTCTGTTGTTTTAACTTTCAGTTCAATAAACATTTATTAAAAGCTGGCTTCCCAGGAACTCTCCTGACCCTGGGGATGTAAAGATGATTTTAAAGGACATGAAAGTTCAGCTCTAGGAAATGACATGAAACAGAGGTACAGTGAAAGCAGTCAGATCTATGGTGGGGTTTTGGTACTCTAGTTTTTCCTCATGCCGTTTGTTTTTCTGGGCAAACTTTTATTTTATTTTATTTTCTGGGTTCCCTTCCAAGAAAGCTGTGTATCCAAGGACTGGAAGGGAATGAGAAAAAGAAGTACCAGCTGTATCATCACCAGCCAAATTCCCAGAACCCAAAAATGCAAGGGTTTTTTTTTCTGATAGGTTGTGCTGGCACCCAAGGCCTAGACTTGACAGCCAGAGTGGGTCTTCCTAGCCCTGTTCCTTTAAATCTGTAGATTTGTGGCTGAAGCCTCATGAATGAGAAGCTGGAAAACTGCATGTATAGCTGGGCCAGTGTCAGTGGGCAAGTGCTGCCCTTCACGTCCTACCGCAGAGTATGAGGAAGCAGAAGAGAAGCAGACTGATGCCTGAATTTCACCATCCATTCACTGCTTCTGTCTCAAAGAGTTTGTTCTGATTGCCACCTCTGTCTTAGCAATTATCACAATTAATTGTGAATGTCCTGTCCACCTATAAGATGGTGTGAACTTTTTGATAGCAGGCATCTTATTTTACTCACCTTTGTAGCCCCAGCATCTAGCACAATACCTGACACAAAGAAAAGATCCTATAGTGGTAGGAAAATGCATAAAGAATAAGGTGCTCAGAATCAAATGGTTGTTTTTTTCTTTTTTTTTTCTAGAGCACTTACTGGGGCTGTTCCATTTACTTGGCAAGCATTTGCCCATACTCATTTTATTGATCTTTGTGAGAAGGCAGTGTAAAATGTAAAATGTTTCAAACTATTGAGAAATCATGAGTATCAGTTCAGTTTAGTCACTCAGTTGTGTCCGACTCTTTGCCACCCCATGGACTGCAGCACGCCAGGCTTCCCTGTCAGCTCCCGGAGCCTACTCAAACTCATGTCTGTCACATTGGTGATGCCATCCAACCATCTCATCCTCTGTCGTCCCCTTCTCCTACCGCCTTGAGTCTTTCCCAGCATTAGGGTCTTTTCAAATGAGTTGGTTCTTTGCATCAGGTGGCCAAAGTATTGGAGTTTCAGCTTCAGCATCAGTCCTTCCAATGAATATTCAGGGTTGATTTCCTTTAGAATTGACTTAATTTCTAATGTTAGAACCAGGAAGGTCAGTTTTCAAATTAAAGTGAACATACATAACTTTGAACACTTGATGGCGCCAAACAGTCTTAAATACAATGCCTGGTGTTTAAAAAAAAAAGTAATGAGCTAATCTACTAGATCTCATAGAGCAGCCTTCTAACTTTCCTTTTTTAAAACAGTAATTTTGGAAACGTTTTCAAACTTTCAGAAAAGTTACAGATGCAATACAAATAATTCCTTTTCCTTAACCATTGGGAGTTATTTGTTGATATCTACCTCACGACCTCAAATAATTTATTATTTCTTAAAAACAAGAACATTCTCCTAATATCTTAATACAAAAATCAGAAAATAACATAAAGATTATTACCATTTAATCCTCATTCAAGTTTTGCTAATTATCCTAATAATTACCATTATAATAAAAGGATCTAGTTCAGAATCACATGTTGCTTTTATTTTCTGTCTCTTTATAAAGTTTCCTTAGATCGGGAACAGTTTCACAATCACTTTTTAACATTTATGACTTTGATACTTTTGAAGATTACAGGCCAGATATTTTATAAACTGTCCCTTGTTTGGGGTTTGTATGGTTTTTCCTCATGTTACATTGATGTTATACACCTTTAGTAAGAATAACACACAAGTGATTCCGTGCTTTCACTTCATCCTGTCAGATGCTTCTTGATTTTGATTTGCTCCATGTGGATGCCCACATCACCTGCTCAGGCCCTGATACCCATGCCAGGCCACCACTGTTCACTTTCTTACTCTGCCTCATGTGATGGTTCTAGTTTAGAAGAGTCCAGGAAGGGAAAGAGAACAGAGGAAAGTGTCTCCTGACTTCCTTTATTTACTTCAACTATTTTCTCAATCTACCAAGAAGCATAGGATAATACATATTTTTCTGCATTTGATTTTGTCTCAGCAGCAGCTGTCAAAAAATAATTGGTGCGCTCCAGTGTGTTGAGTTCCAGTAAAAAAAACCATAGAGGATATGGAAATATCTAGACCCCTAGTTCAGGAATATCTAGAAAGCTATATTCATATCCTCTTCTACTACATTGCTCTGAGACCTGGGGCAAATTTCTGAGCCTTAGTTTCCTCATCTATGAAATGAGGGGGCACCTTCTGTTATCTTGTTATTTTTAATCTATATTTTGGGGAAAGATTTGGGGAAAGGTTGCCTGAACAGGAAAGATCAAATATGACATGGTATTTAAATTAGGATTCAGTCTTTTTCTAAACATATGATAATCCCAAGATTTACATGAGACATTTTAAATGGAAAAAAAAGTATGTTTGCTCAGTTGTATCCAACTCTTTGTGACCCCATGGTCCATAGCCTGCCAGACTCCTCTGTCCATGAGATTCTCCAGGCAAGAATACTGGAGTGGGTTGCCACTCCCTTCTCCAGGAGCTCTTCCCAGCCCAGGGATCAAACCCAGGTCTCCTGCACTGTAGGCAGACTTCATACCATCTGAGCCACCAGGAAAGCCCTATGTATAACTATAATTTTTAAAGTCCATAACACATGTAAAGGGTGTATAGGTATATACATGTTTATATTTTAACACATATGAGGGTCAGTTCTAACGAATAGAATTTCTGGGAGTGTCATGGTATTAAAGGTGTGTCACAGAGATGGGAGTATGTCCATGCAGGGGCAGCCTTAACGGGACATAACTATCAGAGTAATATTTTTGTAGAACATAAAGTTTTCATTTATATTATTTAATTTGATCCTTTCAGTTACTCTGTGAAATAAGCCAAGATTCACCGTTAACCTTTAAGAAAACTAAGGTCTCAAAATGTAAGATATGAGGTCTTGAGATATAAGTCACGGTCATTATTGGCTGAGCATGGACTAAATTCTGAGTCTCTAAACTCCTAGCTCTAGGCTTTTCTCTCTGCAGCAGGGGTAAGAGCATGCATCTCTCATTCCAGTCGTATGTCCTAACAGCATTATGGCTCTGAGGATGTTTTCATATTAAAGAGATCCCATATACTTTCATATTGAAGAGATCCCATATACGTATTCTGGAGAATGTAACTTACCTTCCGCAATCCCTCTTTTTTCATAGGAATACTTTTTGCTTGAAATATATGGTCCTTGTAGGAACTATATTTCCTCCTGTTGTAAAAGAATGCCATGATATTTTAGGATATTGTTGGCATGGGAGGGGCTTAATCAATCATTTATTTATTTACCCATTCATCAGTGTGTGTTAGTCACATATTATATGCTGCTGCTGCTGCTGCTGCTAAGTCACTTCAGTCGTGTCCGATTCTGTGCGACCCCATAGATGGCAGCCCACCAGGCTCCCCAGTCCCTGGGATTCTTCAGGCAAGAACACTGGAGTGGGTTGCCATTTCCTTCTCCAATGCATGAAAGTGAAAGGTTAAAGTGAAGTCGCTCAGTCCTGTCCGACTCTTGCATATACACTGATGGAGAGATTCAGTACCTACCCTCAAGGAATCATTTTTACAGCCTATTGGAGGAAATATAAATAGAATCAGCAGTTAGAATGAAATATGATAAGTGAGAATGGGCAAAATAGGTGAAGGGGATTAAGAGATACAAACTTCCAGTCATGGGGTATGTAATATACAAAATAGGGAATATAGTCAGTAATATTGTAATAGCTCTGTATGGTGACAGATGGAAACTAGAGTTATGATGATCATTTTGTAATGTATGAAAATATTGAATCACTGTCTTCTACACCTCTATGAAAATTTCAAATCACTGTCTTCAGGACCTGAAGCTAATATAATATTGTATGTAAATTATAATTCATTTAATAAAGAAGCCCTTGATCTTTTTATATCCAAAAATAAAAATGAATTAAGTATAATAATTATAGTAAAAGTATATAAAAATGGTAATTTATGAGCTCATTGAATAGATTATTTCATTGGTCTGTGTCTACATATCTAGTAGCAAACATAATTTTTTGCTCTCTAATGTTGAACTGAAGAGGAGTCCTGGAAGAATAAATATATGTGTATTCCTAGGAAAATCAGAGATTGTTTTTCAGAGGGTGGAACTGAAACATTCAAGATTTTATTAGTCAAGGGCATTTCAGACAAAGGAAACATGTTATGAAGACACAGAGGCTTGAAAAATTGTGGCATATTTGGCGAGTGAAATATGAGGGTGGAGATAAGTGACAGACAAGTGACCTTGTTTGTCATGCTAAGAAATTTAGATTTTGTCCTGTAGGTAGTGAAGCATTAGTGAAGAACTTATAGTTCTTTCTTCAGTTCCAGAACTCCCTAAAAATGAAGAAAAGTGAAGAGACTATAGATAAATGACTAGTATTTGTATAGAATTTAAAAATTTGTGAGACATTTGTCTGTCATCCATTAGCTCGTTGAATTTTCACAGTTCTCTTGCAGACTATAATTATTATCCTTTAATTACTGATGAGAAAATTATATCTGAGAGAGGTTTGTTCTTTCATTCTCTCATTGATTCAGGCACTATTTTAGACATTGGAGATACAGTGATAAACAAAATGAAGTCCCTTTCCTCATAGAGCTTATTTTCTCCTGAAGTGATATGCCCAGGGTCACAGCTAAAATGAAGTGAGATTAGACTTGAACACAGTCTGCTTCAAAAATCCCATGTTCTTTCTACTATACTATTCAGTCCTAAAGAGCATTTATACTAGAGAATGATGAAAATATCATTGAACGCATTGTGCTTCAGATATGCCTGTAACCCTCTTAATTAGCCTTCTTTTCCCGTAAAACTAGAACATATAAAACTCACCAGAGAGATGGTATGGGGAGGGAAGTTGGGGGGGGGGCGCGGTTCAGGATTGGGAACACGTGTATACCCGTGGCGGATTCATGTTGATGTATGGCAAAACTAATACAGTATTGTAAAGTAAAATAAAGTAAAAAAAAAAAAAAACTCACCCCTTGGGAATCCTGATTATATTCCTTCCTCCTTTAATTTGGCTCCGCTAGAATCTGCTCTTTATAGTCTTATTTTAATGTGTGACTAACAAGGAATTCTGAAACCTGATTTTTATACTAGAAAAATTATAATATGGAGTTAGTTTTCAAGTTTAATTTGGAGGTCACAGAAATATTTCTGGGAACTTAGAAATGGCTATAGTAGTTTACTATTTGTTATATCTGTAGCACTACCTTGATGATAACACTGTGGAAGCTATGACCTTTCAGAAGCGGGCAAAGGAATTGTTGCAACTAGCAGCCAAAACATTAAAGAAGTTGGGAGTACGGTTCTGGCTGAGCAGTGGGACTTGTCTAGGTAAAATTCTTCTTGCTTATAATTTGTCTTTTTGACATTTCATCCTTTTTGGCTTTAGGGATGACTGCCTGAGATGACAAAACATCGGTGGTATTTGAAGTGTCATATTTATAGACAGAATAAACATAGTGCATGGAGCAAGGATTTATTGAAGAAATAACTTCAAAATCATAAAACAAAATTAGGAAAACCATGTTGTGTTTCCCAAAATAATGTGTGTAAAATTTATATCAGAACATGTAGACTACATGTGAAC
The DNA here is from genome assembly GCF_023091745.1 of Budorcas taxicolor. Classification (NCBI taxonomy): domain Eukaryota; kingdom Metazoa; phylum Chordata; class Mammalia; order Artiodactyla; family Bovidae; genus Budorcas; species Budorcas taxicolor. The sequence goes on from NC_068917.1 coordinate 98,769,191, forward strand.
CTCAGGTAATCTTTAGATTAGCATTTTATTATTTCTACCCATAGGTTGTTATTCTCTTTAAAAAGAAACTGTATTCTGTTTCTTTACATACAAACAATACAGACAACTTGCATTGCACCAAAAGTTTCTTAAGAGCAAGTTTTTTTAAGAGAAACAATGAAGGGAATGTTATAAGGTCTTTCACAAATCTTTTCCACATCATGATGGTATCACTGATTGGACATCATTGTCTTACCACATTTTGCTTATTCTGAGATGGGAAAGTATAGAATCCAAGAAAGATTTCCAAATCTCTTTCCACTATTCATTAAATCAAACTTCTTTGGAATGTAAAATTATTTAGAATCGTAAAATTTTTTGAATTCTTTCTTGTTTATAATGATAGCTGATTATAGCTGTTTTTGTTCCCTGTTAGTTATAACTATTTGTACAAAAGTTAATTCTGCTTCTGCTTTTAGAGGGTTACCGTATAATTTATTTAATTTGAGACATTTTTAGAATGAAAGGAGTGCTGTTAGTAATTATGGTACAACAGGTATAAACAGGGATATATTGTTATCTTGTCATTTAAGATTTGTGGAAAATTTACATGATTCTTCCTGTCAAGGAGTTTACAGCTAGAGTAAGCCACCTCCGCCCCTTGCCTTGCACAAAAAAGAGTACATCTCGTTTATGTGGTATATGCTCTAAGGTTTAACTTTTTGAAGCAAGATTGTTTTGTGGACTGTTACCAAAATTCTTCTTAATCATTTCTCATGATATCTTTTGAGTTCTTAGCCCCATAAGAGCATTTATAAAATGAGAGAAGTTGGATTAGGTGATATTTAAAGTGCTTTCCATTTTTTTCTATTTTAATAATTTTCATTTTTAATAATTTGTGACTTTTTGATAGATGTGGATTATAGATTTTTCTTAAACTGGATGTGACATCCTCCTGTGCTTGGCTTCTAAAGATCTGTGTTAAAACTGAAATTAAAGTTTAGAATTCCAAGCAGTATTTCCCAAAGGTAATTGTAGACATTTGTTTACTTTTTGAATACTTTGAATGGAAGGAGTAGCAGGATATTAAGGGAAAACCCAGAGCCCTTAGTAATATTAAGGTATAAAGTGTTTTCCTTTTAGAAAGTATAATAACACCTAACTTAGAGATAGATACATAGTAAATATGTAGACATATCTTTGGATGATATGTGAAAATTGAGGTTGATACTGCTCTCCTTTTTTATATGGCCCATCACACATTCAGAGTTATTAAGTTCTACAAATTACTGCTTAGGAAAGGAATATTAATTAAGCAAAAGAATTAAATTATGTTTTTAGCATATCTTAAATGCAACCTTCATCATAGATTTATGAGTAAACATTTTAAGAAGTAACAGTGTTTTAAATGAATGGCTCAGTTAATGTTATTAAAGCTAATAATTTATTCAGAAATTAAAGTACATCATGAAAAGTCTTGAGGTGGCTGAGTGTTCAGAGCAAGTGAAGGAAGGAAGGAATAAAAGAAATACTCTTCAACAATTGGCTCCTATGATCATAAATATTAAGTTGGGATCTAATTTTAAAATTCTGATAAAGCACACTAAATCTAATCCTGTAAAACAAAATACATTGTACAAAGACTGTCCATTCTAATAATTACTAATTATTTCCAAACTTAAGTTTTTTAAAAAGTTTTCTTATTCCTTTTTTTTTTCTTTTTTTTTAGGATGGTATCGGCAATGCAGCATTATTCCATATAGTAAAGATGTTGACCTAGGAATTTTTATACAGGATTACAAATCTGATATTATTTCAGCATTTCAAGATGCAGGACTCCCACTCAAACACAAATTTGGGAAGGTCAGTAATAAAAATGCTTCACTTCATTAGTAACATGTTTCAAAAGTAAAGTTTATATTGAGCAACTCAGAGATGTTTCATATAGCATTTTATCATTCAGTATTGGCCAGAATGAGTTCAGCAGAAAATTATTACCACTTGTGACTTCTGCACTATTTAAGGAAAACTAGAAAATCTGGCTTTTTATTGACCACGAGAAAGTGAAAAGGATCTTGGGCTCTTGAAGAAGAATTTATTGCCATTACATTAGGGAACAACATAACATAATAATTAATTAATATAATAAGTAAGAATCCCACCTACCCTACCTGAAGTGTCATTTATTTTTTTGTTCACATAGACATCATATTATTATCACCTCAGAACATTCCATTGATTGCTAAGGACTCAAAATACAGAATCATTTCAAACATTACTTGGGTTTCTTATTTATTTCACATGTCCTAGGTCATAGCAATTTTCTCACAGGTCATTGTGGCTTAGATGAAATCTCCTTTTAGATAATTTAATTCATATAGCCTAAGCCTATGATCCCTGGCAATCATCTTACTCTTAATGTGCTTGTTCCCAGGGAAGTGTTGTCCTGGAAAGCAAGGAGTATGTTCTGTTTGTGGAAAATTACTTCCCTCATCATAATCATTCTAGTTTATTTAAAAATTTAATAAAGTATCTTCTTGAGGTCAAAGTCAAAACAATAGAACCCTAATCATTCAGCAAATGACTTAACATTTCCTTAACACCCAGTCTCTGCCTGGCACTGTGCTCTGCATCCTGCATGGATGGCAAAGGTGAATAAAGTACAGTCCTTATCCTTGAGGAGCCCACTGTCTAACTGAGAGAAAACAAATGCATAAACAATGAAGTGGTTAGTGCTACAACAGACAAGTATACCAAGTCCAGTGGGAACTTGGAGGATAAGTTTGTAGGATAAGTTTCTTAGGGAAATGCTCTCAGAATCCTTTGTACTTTTATTTCTTCTTTTTTCATATATATAATGCAGTGATATATGGGTTTCTATATTACCTTTACATAAGTACTTAGTTATTGATTATAATGACTTCTTGATAGTTTTACTTGGTTATAAAAGGGAATAATTTTTATTTGATTACTTTTCTCTTTTAGTCAGAAAGGAGCTCTGGAACAGGATGTTTTGCAGAGTGATCCTTTAACTACTATAAGTCATTTATTCTGAGTTGTCTTCAGTTGTAAAAAGCAACATTATTTTATGTACATTTAAGAAAGAAATCTAATGATTGTGTGCTACTTTCAGAGATGCTCCAGCTTGAAAAACAGTTAAGACCTATATTCTCTCTATATAAAACATAAGAATCTTTTTTTCTTTTGATTTAAAAAAATGTTAATTCCTTTGTTTCAGTCTGTAAAGGTTTTCATCTTCTCCCTAGGTAGAAGACAGCTTGGAATTGTCTTTCCAAGGAAAAGATGATGTAAAACTTGACATTTTTTTCTTCTATGAAGAGACTGACCATATGTGGAATGGAGGCACTCAGGCCAAAACAGGAAAAAAGTTTAAGTATGAATCAGATAAGTTCTTACAAAGGGGGCTTTAGAAATAACTGCAGAAGGTAGAAGTAAGGAAGTAACTGAAAATGGGGTGGGATGGGGAATGACCATCAGGGCTCCACTGTTTAGCTGATACTTCTCAGCTTCCCAAAGAGTTTCCCAGTTACACTTGAGAAGTGAGGATACCTATCAGGACTGAGGAAGTGCCTCTGGGTTTGTCACTCCAAAAAGTCATTGTGATTGGAAGTCCTTGAGTCATCAGAAAGGGAAAGCCAAAATAAGGAACAGAAAATTAGGCCCAGATTCTGAGCCAAAAAACCAATTGGCTGTTAGAGCTGTTGGAACTTGATAATTTAATGAGAATGGGTAAGGATCAGTAAGAAGGAGATAGTTAAGGTGAAGTGAAGTTTTAAGTGAGGAGATTGGGATTGGCTGGAACTGAGGTCATGAATGCTGGGCAAGCTCTGGAATGTGCCTTTAGCATAGACTGAGGCCCATTCTTTAAAGGATACTTTAAAGAATACATTTAAAGGATAATACGGTAGTTAACAGCTACCACGTTTCCTCAAATGTAAGGTGATGTGCATTTTAAGATGTACCATTATTGTATGTGCTAACAAGAAAGGAAAGACACTGCTAATTATAATCTTTTTTAAGACACCTGATTCAGATAGAAAATTGTAGGGGGAAAGTATCTCAATTCTGAATTAATTGATGGACTACAATATATTAGACTGGCATTTTGAGCATTTTTTTTTTAATGCTGCTGTAGTCAAACTCCTTGATTATTAAGAGACAAAAATGTAGAGTAACTGTGTATATAACCTTCATGTTGCAGTTGGCTTGTTGACAGTTTTGAGAGAGAGAGAATGAATGTGAACCTGAACCCAAAGAATGTGGGCTCTGGAGTCAGGCAGACCTGGAAAATGTCAGCTTCACCCTAACTAATTGTAGCCTTTAGCTTTTTTGAACATTAATCTCCTCATACTACTGTGGGTCAGGCACTGATGGGAACATTTTTCATGTGTTAACACATCTAATCCTCATAACAACCATAGATAGTCTGGGAGGCACTGAGAATTTAAGTCGTTTATTCAACATCACAGCAAATAAGTCAGGCAGCAGCCTGTCTCTGGAGTTCATACTTTTGATCACTACCCCCTACTGCCTCCCTAATACACCTGGCAGTATGAAGCGCTTAGTGTGATACTTAGCCCTTATTATCAGTAAGTGGTGGTTACCTTTGTTATAATTATTTAATGTTGTTAATATTATGATTGCTAGTATGACTGCTGTCATTCTTATGGTTCTTATGTCATTCTTACTGGTTCTTATGACCAGGAGCATAGATTTACCTCACCAACTAGCTGAGATTAGGGCTTCTATCACTGAATAAACTTGAGCCACTGGGCACATTGGAGAATGTTCTGTAGCACAGAAGAATAATTCCAAACTCAGACTGGTTTCTCCTGGATACATAGACATTACATACTTTATTTGAATCTTTATTTGAAGGCAAGGAGTCTCCATGTAATATTAACCTTGTTCTGGAGATTTGAGAATAATCCAAACCTTTTTTCTCGAAGTCATAAAGTATCCCCAAATTGACATGATCCTGGAGTGTGTTCCTGGAGCCTATATATTATAAAATATTATTTTGCTTCATGACAACAAATGCCTTCATGCTAAATAAGCTCTGATTATAAGACAGAAATACTTAGTAAGTTAATAAATATGTAGTTGACACTTTCACTGTGGCTAGGTGAATACGGAGGTGTTTTTTTGACATTTAGCTAGTTTGTTTATTAAAATATAATACAGATGCCAAACTTAATGTATAATTTCCAGACTTAAAAAACAAAAAACAAAAAACTGTGAGATAGTATAGCATAGAAATTAAAGGCATGGAGCCAGTCTGTTTGCTTTTGAATCCCAGCTCCATTTTACCAGCTAGTTATTTAACCTCCCTGGTCCTGAATTTCCTCAAATGTCAAATGAGAATAATAATAGAAATTGCTACATAGAATGGTTTTAAGAGCTGAGTTAATCCACAAAAAGGGTTTTGAAGAGAATTAAACATATCTTGAGTGCTAAGAAGTTATTAGTTGCTATTATTAATACTCGCAGTAGTAGTAAAGAAAACTATTCTTCTTCTTAGTCTTATAAGAAATTTATAAATCAGAAACCTGTATAGTTATCTCCATATTAAACTGCCACATCTGTTCTTAGAGACCTCATGAGAATGTCACCTTTTGTTTCTGGAGCTTGTATTATAATCCTGTTATTCTTAATTTTTCTTCTAAAGCTTGGATTTCTTTGTTCCCACTGGCATGATCCCATGTCAAACCTCAAAAGAACTGTGCATTTCTAACCACTACATCTCTGGCTAGAAAAAGCTTCTTTCATTCTGCTTTAACTGCTCTTTATGGTAGCACTGTTTGGGAAGTGTGAATTGTTCTGATTATTTAATGAGAGAAATGAACAGTGATAGAACTGCCTGGACAGATGGTTTGAGTCCCAGATTTTCTATCATGTTACTGTGACCTTAAAAGGCAGAGAAAAGAACAGGGGATGGTTGTGAAGAGTAGTTTCTTTGGAAGATTCCCTCAGCCATATGCCATTTTCATTCTTTTCAGCACTATTTACTGTAAGAAACTGTAGAGTTATCACCACTACTATTCCTAGAGGGAAAAATCTTTAAAGCTAGTCTAAGGGTCTTTTTATAATCTACTTTTTATTCATGTGTAGTTTATTCTGAGAAAAAACTTAATGATAATAGAATACTTACCGTTTTTTAATGGTTCAGAGGGTTAAGAATCTGCCTGCAATACAGGAGACCTGGGTTGGGAAGATCCCCTGAAGAAGAGAATGGCTACCCACTCCAATATTCTTGCCTAGAGAATTCCATGGACAGGGGAGCCTGGCGGGCTACAATCCATGGGGTTGCAAAAAGTCAGATGTGACTGAGCAATTAACACTTTCACTTTCACAGTTTTGTATGAAGTTGAAGAGGAACTCAGGAAGGAAGCAAAAGGTTCCCCCTTTTAAAACTTTGCTCTGCATGCCTTCAGAATGATGTTTTGGTCATAAGATTGAATTATGATTACAATATTGATAGCAAATGATAAAGTTATAGCTACCAGGGTATCTACCTATATATCAGGCACAATGATAGGTGTTTTATGATTTACTCTCAGATCATCCTCACATGTTCCCTGTGGGTTAGATATTCTCACTCCCAGTTAGATATGAGGAATCTAAAGCTCAGAAAAGTGAAGTAACTTGCTGAAGGTTCTCTGGCCATTAGTGATAGGGCCAAGATTTAACTTAAGACCTGTTGGATTCTTAAGCCCACATGCTTCAGTCTAAGAGTTAATAGGTTAAATGAGTTAATATGTGTAGTAATGCATTTAGAACAGTACCTGGCATATAGGAAGTACTGTATAAGTATTAGCCACAGCTGCAACTGTAATTACCATATTATTATTCTTTTACTATTACTACTCATGTTGCACTGGTAAAAGCATAGGACTTTCAACCAGTGTTAACTTGTATTAGTTACTCTGGGTAAGCATTTTTTTCCCAGGTCTCATATTTCTTCCATCTTTAGTTCTTAGTCTAAGCCTGTACTTTCACCTAAAATCTAAATTCTCTTCTTAAATATTGTCTAGATTTTTAATATTTATTTTTATTCTCCAAGTTCCAATCACCAGTGATAAAAGGTGATGAATAAATATATTAACCTTGCCTCCAGCTGTGAAAGTTTCATTCCACAGCTTTACAGTTCTTATAGATGCCCAGATTCCTCTGGATTATTTCTTTCCTTCACATCTGAATCAACTAATGTAAGTGAAGGCCAGAAGTTTAAGAGGCAATAATAATGGTAATAACAAAATTTAACTTCTATTGAATATTTACTGTGTTCTAGGCACTATGCCAAGCTTTTATATGCATCATCTCATTTAACCCTCACCACAAATTTATAAGGGAGGTTTACTGTCAGCCTCATTTTATGGATGAGGAAATTAAGGCAGAGCTAAGACTCAGACTTGGGCCATATCACTTTAGAGCCTATATTCCAACCCGCATACAATACACTGTCACCACAATCTCAGTCATATTGTTAATACTCCCTCTGTGAAAAGAGCCCTTCTGTTTATTGACATTGTCAGAATATTACAGCTACCTCTGTATCCACTGATAGAAAATTTACTACCCCAGGGCTAGTTGTGGGTTCCTTAGACCTTCTGTTATATGCAGCTTCTGCTTACTGTATAGATCTTCAAAAAAATTGGATTTGTCCTCTGTGGGACAAGGCTTATCCAAGTGTGACTCCTATATAATTTAACATTTTATTTCTGAAGAATTTATTTGCTAACTGCTATGTGCCAAGGATTCTGATGTAAATATAACTTAGTTTCTGCTCCCAAGAATCTCATAGTCTAGACCGTGAAACAGATATTAAAGTACTCTATTGGCAGAACATGATTTAAATAGGTGTCATGTATAGTTGAGATACAGATCAACTCTATCTAGAATTAATGACAAGGAAATGTGGCATAAAGTATAGAGAAGTTTGTTAGATAGACTTGGGAGGAATATGGAGAAGGGTCTAATAATAGGTTTATTGAACTATTTTTATATTCAGATTGTTTCCATTTTGTATTACTAAAAAATTCCGTGAGCATGTTTGTACATTAAGTGAAAGTTTTACTAGGGATTGTTTCTGTGAATAGATTCCCAGAAGTGGAATTATTATTATCGTTTAATTGTGCTGTTTGAGAACTAGAGGGGTAATTGGGCAATCTTCTGGTAACAGTAAACATACAAGATTTTACCCTCAGTGTTTTGTTTTATCCTTTGACTCTTTTAAGGCACTTTGCAGATCTACAGGCCTCCTCAGTCGTCCTTGTCAGCATGCTTTATTCTCCCTGCCTTTTCTTCCCCTATTTTTAAAAAAATAGACAGCTAATTTTGTGATAATTTTAGATTCACAGAAAAGATAATATAATGAGTTTCTGGATACAGTTACCCAGTTTACCTTAATGTTAACATATTGTTACCATGGTACTTTTGTCAAAACTATGAAACCAGTCTTGGTGCATTACAGTTAACTAAATGTTATCTGTTCTTCACCAGTTTTTCTGCTAATGTCCTTTTTCTGCTCTGGGATCTAATCCAAGATCCCACATTGCATTTAGACCTCAGCCTTTTGAAACTTGATTTTGGTCCAAGATTTTAAGTATATCACTAGTAGTACCAGGTTATTAGACATCATTCCATGTCCCAATTCTGCTATGCAAGGGTATTGAGTTGCCTCCATTTAGAAGTTGCTCCTCAGTTCCTCTAAATGGAAATAAATCTCCTCTTCCTTTGAATTTCCATAGATTTTTCTTTTCTGTTTACCTCTCTTATGGTGTATTTGGGTACTTTTGCTGGTTTATCTGTCCTTTCTGAGTTATAGGTAAAATCAATCCTGATAAATCTATCAAGCTGAGTGAGACCTGAGCATTACTGGAAACTAATATCAAGTCCTCTTAAACACAGTCTGTAGTGTTGCCTTAAGATGTAAGGGGGACCCTGGATTGATGACTTGATCCAACCTAGCACCTGTGGAGAATCAAAGCCATGAAGTTGTTCCCTGTTATTTTCAGTCACAGCTTCAAAAGAAGTAAAAGTGGTATTGATTGTTGACTCCCCACTCATAGGCTCTCTCAGCTCCATAGATTGATAACTATGCTTCCATAGTTTTAGCTCTCAAAAAACACATTCTCTTTTGAGTACTTACAGCTGTGAAGCTAAAAAGACAGATTTGAATAATTCTTTAAATGAATGCATTTAAAATATTAGCTTTACTAAAAATGATGTCATATTTCCAACTCTGTTTATACCTTCATATTTTACAACATTTAGACTATATTTAGGCCTCCTTAATTAATCTCCAAACCATCAAGGGCGGGGACACTGAATGCATATTATATGGTAATCGTATTTCTTATACGCTATATTGAAGGGGCAGTTCTTCATTTGTTTTTTTTTTAAGAGACGATTACCTCATAATGAATAGTCAGCTTTTTACTTATGTGAAATAAATTTTAAGACATATTTTGTTGTTTGAATATATAAGAGACTCTATAAGGTAGTATTCTGATAGAAATGAAAACAAATTTTCATTATAATTTTAAAGAGTTCATAGCAGTTTTATTCATGGTAGCCAAAAAATAAAAACAACCCAAATGCCCATCTTTTGGTGACCAAATAGACAAGTTATGGTATGTTCAAACAATGGAATTCTGCTTAGCAAGAGAGAGGAACCAACTACTGATATATGCAGTAACATGGATGAATCTCCAAAACCTTGTGTTAAGTGGAAGAAGTCAGATAGGCAGAATATGTACTATGTACCTGCATTTATTTGAGATTGTAAAGCAGGCAAAAAGCAGGCAAAAGCAGTCAAGAATATAAAAAGGTCATTGATCACCAGGGGCCAGGGTGGATTGACCGTATGCCTGCCACAGAAGCAGAGCGCTTTAGGGAACCAGGGTGGTAGAAATGTTTTATATCTTGATTATTTTAGTGGTAACCCAGGTGTATATATCTGTCAAAATCTGAAATGGGTGCTTTTCATTATGTGTAAATTGCACCTTGAAAAACTGATTTAAAACATTGAAAAACAAAAAAATCTATGACTTAGAAAATTTATGCTAAGAGAAAAGCACCCAAGATCACAGGTTGAAACAAGAGGATATCTGGGACCAGAAATCATGAATTTGATCAAGGCAGACCTAATTGCAATGATAAACTTGGAGCCTTTTGCATCAGCTTGGACAAATTGGATAAGCTGAGATCAAAATAAAAGAAGCCTTTTATATGTTTAGTATGAAATTTGAAATCATAACTTAATCTCCTTTTTTCATTATCTGTTATATCAAAAAGGAATAGTATACAAATTGTCTGAGACAAAGCAAGCACAGCTGGAGTCTAATTACTTGTTAATGAGCTAAAGATACAGTTTTTGAAAGTTATGCAGTAGAAATAAAAATGTCCAGCGGCTTTGTCCTGTGACCTTAAAGAAAAGTTTTGTGCATGCTTTAAATGAATAGTTTTTGATATGGTTGTTAGGCATGTGCATTCAGCTGTTAAATGATACAAGCTTTAATTTGTCTACTCATTGGTGATATAAATTTCTTCTAGTTCTCTAGTTTAGTTCTGTCCTATGGAGATTGCATAGGAGAGTTTGCCAATAGAATAGATGGGATCACTCAATTCACAGTGGAAGTCAGTGGAATACACAAGGTTCAATGGGTAGAATTTTATCTTATAAATATATATATGCTATATATATATTCATTATATGTTAGAAGTTTGGGACAGGATTGGTGTATGGAATCAATAAAAACCTCAGAAAGACTATATTCTAGCACAGTCTATGAAAAGTTTGTTAACCATATCTCTATTACGTCTTTTGCTTCGATATTATCTGTGGCGGGATTGTGAGGAGTTTAGTCGAAGAGATGGTTCAAAAAATACTAGTCAGCATGCTGTAACTTTGGTTTTCAACAGTTGATTCATAGAAATGTTTAGAAAACTATGGGCAGAATCGGTGCTAATGACATGATTAATGTGGCAGAGTAATTCTCACTTTGTCATATTCCCTTTGCTCTAAATATTACTGATGGATATATCTAAAACACATAGCTGAGCTAAAAGAGAATGGAGTAAATAATGAAAAAGCAGTATTTAAAAAGAATTTCTATATTAAAGACAGATGAGCAGGATAAATTGAAGAAAGTGGGGAAAACCGCTAGACCATTCAGGTATGACCTAAATCATATCCCTTATGATTATAGAGTAGAAGTGACAAATAGATTTAAGGGAGTAGATCTGAACGACAGAGTACCTGATGAACTATGGACGGAGGTCTGTGACATTGTACAGGAGACAGGGAGCAAGACCATCCCCAAGAAAAAGAAATGCAAAGAAGCAAAATGGCTGTCTGAGGAGGGTTTACAAATAGCTGTGAAAAGAAGGGAAGAGAAAAGCAAAGGAGAAAAGGAAAGATATACCCATTTGAATGCAGAGTTCCAAAGAAAAGGAAGGAGAGAAAAGAAAGCCTTCCTCATTCTTGAGTACAAAGAAATAGAGGAAAATAATAGAATGGGAAAGACTAGAGATCTCTTCCAGAAAATTAGAGATAAGACGGGCTTAATAAAGGACAGAAATGGACCTAACAGAAGCAGAAGATATTAAGAAGAGGTGGCAAGAATACACAGAGGAACTGTGCAAAAAAGATCCTCACAACCCAGATAATCACAATGGTGTGATCACTCACCTAGAACCAGACATCCTGGAATGTGAAGTTAAGAGGGCCTTAGGAAGCATCACTACGAACAAAACTAGTGGAGGTGATGGAATTCCAGTAGAGCTGTTTCAGATCCTGAAAGATGATGCTGTGAAAGTGCTGCACTCAATATGCCAGCAAATTTGGAAAACTCAGCGGTGGCCATGGGACTGGAAAATGTCACTTTTCATTTCAATCCCAAAGAAAGGCAATGCCAAAGAATGCTCAAACTACCGCACAATTGCACTCATCTCACATGCTAGTAAAGTAATGCTCAAAATTCTCCAAGCCAGGCTTCAGCAGTACATGAACCATGCACTTCCAGATGTTCAAGCTGGTTTTAGAAAAGGCAGAGGAACCAGAGGTCAAATTGCCAACATCTGCTGGATCATGGAAAAAGCAAGAGAGTTTCAGAAAAATACCTATTTCTGCCTTATTGACTATGCCAAATCCTTTGACTGTGTGGATCACAATAAACTGTGGAAAATTCTGAAAGAGATGGGACTACGAGACCACCTGACCTGCCTCTTGAGAAATCTGTATGCAGGTCAGGATCAAATAGTTATAACTGGACATGGAACAACAAACTGGTTCAAAATAGAAAAAGGAGTATGTTAAGGCTGTCTATTGTCACCTTGCTTATTTAACGTATATGCAGAGTACATCATGAGAAACGCTGGGCTGGAGGAAGGACAAGCTGGAATCAAGATTGCTGAGAGAAATATCAATAACCTCAGGTATGCAGATGACACCACCCTTATGGCAGAAAGTGAAGAGGAACTAAAAAGCCTCTTGATGAAAGTGAAAGAGGAGAGTGGGAAAGTTGGCTTAAAGCTCAACATTCAGAAAACGAAGATCATGGCATCCGGTCCCATCACTTCATGGGAAATAGATGGGGAAATGGTGGAAACAGTGTCAGACTTTATTTTTGGGGGCTCCAAAATCACTGCAGATGGTGACTGCAGCCATGAAATTAAAAGACGCTTACTCCTTGGAAGGAAAGTTATGACCAGCCTAGACAGCACATTAAAAAAACAGAGACATTCCTTTGCCAACAGAGGTCCATCTAGTCAGTTCAGTTCAGTTGGTCAGTTGTATCCAACTCTTTGCGTTTCCATGAACCGCAGCACGCCAGGCCTCCCTGTGCCTCACCAACTCCCAGAGTACACCCAAACCCATGTCCATCGAGTCAGTGACGCCATCCAACCATCTCATCCTCTGTCATGCCCTTCTCCTCCTGCCCTCAATCTTTCTCAGCATTAGGGTCTTTTCAAATGAGTCAGCTCTTTGCATCAGGTGGCCAAAGTATTGGAGTTTCAGCTTCAACATCAGTCCTTCCAGTGAACACCCAGGGCTGATCTCCTGGTTGGATTTCCTTGCAGTCCAAGGGACTCTCAAGAGTCTTCTCCATTACGACAGTTGAGAAGCATCAATTCTGTGCTCAGCTTTCTTTATAGTCCAGCTCTCACATCCATACATGACCACCTTGGACTGCATGGAGATCCAACCAATCCATCCTAAAGGAGATCAGTCCTGGGTGTTCTTTGGAAGGACTGATGATAAAGCTCAAACTCCAATACTTTGGCCACCTGATGCGAAGAGCTGACTAATTGGAAAAGACCATGATGCTGGAAAGATTGAGGGCAGGAGGAAAAGGGGACGGCAGAGGATGAGATGGTTGGATGGCATCACCGACTCGATGGACATGGGTTTGGGTGGACTCTGGGAGTTGTTGATGGACAGGGAGGCCTGGCATGCTGCAGTTCATGGGGTGGCAAAGAGTCAGACACGACTGAGTGACTGAACTGAACTGAAGCAGGATAAATAATAAATCTACATCTGGATGCTTCTTAAAGAAACAATAATACCCAAATCAAAAAAATTTACAGGTTACCAGAGACAATAGATTGCTCATAGAAGAAAAGCAGATATACCTCAGCAACAATAGAGCACAGAAGATAATGGAGTAACATCTTCCAAAAGTTGAGGAGAAATAACTCTCAAGTAAGAATGTTATGTACACTTAAAACTAGTACTCAAGAGGGAGGTCAAGATAAACGCATTTGGATATGTACAAAGACTAAGAAAGTTTATTTTTTACAGATGTATATTAAAACTCTAAGAACCCAGAAGGAAGAGTTGATATATATGGAATAATGGTGGCCACAGAAATGGATCGAACATCTCAGTAAATTTGTTAGCTCTTGTCTGGTTTACAAAAAGAAGACAGTATGTTAAAAATAAGTTGAGAAGGAGATTTGTTATGTTTTCAAGGAATAAGTATACTAAGTCCCATGTAAAGGAAGAGTATAAAGATTCTGCATACATTTAGTCTTTATTAGAAAATTTTATACTGTTACATTTGCTGAAAAATAAACAGTAAATATTACAGACATTAATTCCTACTGGATAGAAGTATTATTTAAAACTTCCACACAAGCAGAACAAAAGATAATTTATAAACCTTTACCAATCCAAATGAAAGTAGGAAAGGTGGGACAAAGAAAAAGTATAGTAAACTGAAAACATGTAAAAATAAGCATAAAATAGTCGGCATTGTTACATGTGTTTTGGATGCTATTCTGTGCACTTTACATATATATATTCATTCTATGCTAATATCTCTCTGAGGTACTGCTAGTAGGGTAAAGCGCAAAGAGATTGGTCAAGGTCACACAACTAATAATTGGTGAATCCAGGACATAAAATCAGACAATCTAGCTATAGAGTTCAAAATATGTCCAACTACATAATTTATTACAGTAAATATTCACAGATTAAGCTAACCTATAAAAAGATAAAGATCATCAAATAAAACACCATTTAGCTATAACATGCTTGGAAAAAGCAAAATTAAAGCAAAACCACACAGGAAGCTTGAAAATTATGGGGATGGAAAGGATATACCCAGGTATTATTAACCAAGGAAAATTGTACTGTAATTTTAGTATCAGACAAAGTAGAATTTTATTGAAGGGAATGTTAAAGGATGTTAAAGGATTAAAAGGCCCACTACATAATTTTACAAAGGAATAGTCCACCAAGAAGAAATAATATTTATGACTGTAACTGTAATGACTGTAGCAATATACCTTTGAAATATATAAATTGAAAACTGATGAAATTATGATGAATATTTCACATGTCCACAATTATGGTGGGAGATTTTGGTAATACTTTTATTTTAAAAACTGCTTATTCAAGCAAAGAAAATGTCAGTAAAAATATTGAAGTGAAGTGAAAGTCATGTCTGACTCTTTGTGACGCATGGACTATAGCCTGGCAAGCTACTCTGTCCATAGAATTCTCCAGGCCAGAATACTGGAGTGGGTAGCTGTTCCTTTCTCCAGAGGATCTTTCCAACCCAGGGATTGAACCCAGGTCTCCTACATTGCAGGCAGATTATTTACCATCTGAGCCACCAGGGAATCCCCAAAATACTGAAGATATGGACAAAATCAACAAGCTTGACCTATTTAATGTATTGATATATAAAACTCTTCATCCAGCAAATGATGAATACACTTTCTTATCCACTATAAATGGAGCATTTACACAAGTTGATAAATGTACTACATATCAAAACTTGTAGAATTCAGTTAAAAGGATAGAGGTAACCTTGTAGCCTTGAAAACAGTAAGTATGAAAAAATAGATTTTAAAAAATAAAGTTACCAACTGAAGAAATTAAAAGAACAGCACAGTCAGCCCAAGGAAAGTGAAGGAAGGAAACCTAGAGAAGAAATTAATGAAATAAAAAAACAGTATCAAAGACCAACAAATCAAAATGCTAGTTCTTAAATTATAAATGTTAAAATTAATGACAATATTCAATACTCAAACCCTGGATGTCTGGCTTTAGAGTTTATGCTCTCAGCTTTGTTACACTGACTGAAAAGAAAATCTGTGGACTACTAAGACAAGTCTCACCAAGAAGCGGTAGTAATACAAGTCTATGCCCCGACCAGTTAACACTGAAGAAGCTGAAGTTGAATGGTTCTATGAAGACCTACAAGACCTTTTAGAACTAACACCCAGAAAAGATGTCCTTTTCATTATAGGGGACTGGAATGCAAAAGTAGGAAGTGAAGAAACACCTGGAGTAACATGCAAATTTGGCCTTGGAATACGGAATGAAGCAGGGCAAAGGCTAAGAGAGTTTTGCCAAGAAAACGCACTGGACATAGCAAACACCCTTTTCCAACAACACAAGAGAAGACTCTACACATGGATATCACCTGATGGTCAACACCAAAATCAGATTGATTATATTCTTTGCGGCCAAAGATGGAGAAGTTCTATACAGTCAGCAAAAACAAGACCGGGAGCTGACTGTGGCTCAAATCATGAACTCCTTATTGCCAAATTCAGACTTAAATTGAAGAAACTAGGGGAAAACACTAGACCATTCAGGTATGACATAAATCAACTCCCTTATGATTATACAGTGGAAGTGAGAAATAGTTTTAAGGGACTATATCTGATAGAGAGCCTGATGAACTATGGATGGAGGTTGGTGACATTGTACAGGAGACAGGGATCAAGACCATCCCCATGGAAAACAAATGCAAAAATGCAAAATGGCTGTCTGGGGAGGCCTTACAAATAGCTGTGAAAAGAAGAGAAGCAAAAAGCAAAGGAGAAAAGGAAAGATATAAGCATCTGAATGCAGAGTTCCAGAGAATAGCAAGGAGAGATAAGAAAGTCTTCCTCAGCGATCAATGCAAAGAAATAGAGGAAAACAACAGAATGCGAAAGACTAGAGATCTCTTCAAGAAAATTAGAGACACCAAGGGAACATTTCATGCAAAGATAGGCTTGATAAAGGACAGAAATGGTATGGACCTAAGAGAAGCAGAAGATATTAAGAAGAGGTGGCAAGAATACACAGAAGAACTGTACAAAAAAGATCTTCATGACCAAGATAATCACGATGGTATGATCACTCACCTAGATCCAGACATCCTGGAATGTGAAGTCAAGTGGGCCTTAGGAAGCATCACTACAAACAAAGCTAGTGGAGGTGATGGAATTCCAATTGAGCTATTTCAAATCCTGAAAGATGATGCTGTGAAAGTGCTGCACTCAATATGCCAGCAATATGCCAGAAAACTCAGCAGTGGCCACGGGACTGGAAAAGGTCACTTTTCATTTCAATCCCAAAGAAAGGCAATGCCAAAGAATGCTCAAACTACCGCACAATGGCACTCATCTCACACGCTAGTAAAGTAATGCTCAAAATTCTCCAAGCCAGGCTTCAGCAGTACGTGAACCATGCACTTCCAGATGTTCAAGCTGGTTTTAGAAAAGGCAGAGGAACCAGAGATCAAATTGCCAACATCTGCTGGATCATGGAAAAAGCAAGAGAGTTCCAGAAAAACATCTATTTCTGCTTTATTGACTATGCCAAAGCCTTTGTGTGGATCGCAAGAAACTGGAAAATTCTGAAAGAGATGAGACTATGAGACCACCTGACCTGCCTCTTTAGAAACCTATATGCAGGTCAGGAAGCAACAGTTAGAACTGGACATGGAACAACACACTGGTTCCAAATAAGCAAAGGAGTACATTAAGGCTGTATATTGTCACCCTGCTTATTTAACTTATATGCAGAGTGCATCTTGAGAAACGCTGGGCTGGAGGAAGCACAAGCTGGAATCAAGATTGCCAAGAGAAATATCAGTAACCTCAGGTATGCAGATAACACCACCCTTATGGCAGAAAGTGAAGAGGAACTAAAAAGCCTCTTGATGAAAGTGAAAGAGGAGAGTGAAAAAGTTGGCTTAAAGCTCAACATTCAGAAAACGAAGATCATGGCATCTGGTCCCATCACTTCATGGGAAATAGATGGGGAAACGGTGGAAACAGTGTCAGACTTTATTTTGGGGGACTCCAAAATCACTGCAGATGGTGATTGAAACCATGTAATTAAAAGATGCTTACTGCTTGGAAGAAAAGTTACGATCAACCTAGATAGCATGTTCAAAAGCAGAGTCATTACTTTGCCAACAAAGGTCCATTTAGTCAAGGCTATGGTTTTTCCAGTAGTCATGTATGGATGTGAGAGTTGGACTTGAAGAAACCTGAGTGCTGAAGAATTGATGCTTTTGAACTGTGGTGTTGGAAAAGACTCTTGAGAGTCCCTTGGACTGCAAGGAGATCCAACCAGTCCATTCTGAAGGAGATCAGCCCTGGGTGTTCTTTGGAAGGAATGATGCTAAAGCTGAAACTCCAGTACTTAGGCCACCTCATGTGAAGAGTTAACTCATTGGAAAAGACTCTGATGCTAGGAGGGATTGAGGGCAGGAGGACAAGGGGATGACAGAGGATGAGATGGCTGGATGGCATCACGGACTCAATGGATGTGAGTTTGAATGAACTCCGGGAGATGGTGATGGACAGGGAGGCCTGGCATGCCGTGATTCATGGGGTTGCAGAGTCATTCACGACTGAGCGACTGAACTGAACTGAAGACAAGTCTCAAGTGTGATAATTAGGTAAAATGTGGAAAATGATAAAACTTTCTGGAAATAATAGCAATATCAACTCAAGAACACCTAAATAACTTATACTCATTAATGAAATTGAATTGCTAATTAAAAATCCTCCTTTTCTTTTCTTTTCCCTACCAAAGACTTAGAAAATCTATAGGAAACTTTTACAATGCCTTCATAGTATAGATTATTCCCTATATTAAGTAATTCATTTGGGGGGGAAAAAAAAACTTACTTTAATGCATTCATTTTGACTAATAGCAAAACTGAACTTGAACAGTACCAAAAAAAATTCCAAGGGAAATTACTGTCTTAGTGAACACAGAGGAAAATATTCTAAATGAAATGCAAAAGAATAGAATTTTGCAGTGTGTGTGTATTAGTGTAATTCTCAACACTTCAAGATTAAAGGAATTAAAAAGTACAGGATTATTTCAATAGATGACATTAAAGACATTTGATATATTTCATAATTAACAATAACAAAAGACCTTTTAGTAAACTTAGAGTAAAGGGATCTGAAATTTCTTTAAACCTGGTAAAGGGAATATACCAAAGACCTAAAGTGAGCAATCATTTTTAATGGTAAAACTTCAGAAGCGCTTGTGCTTTTCTTAATCATTAATTAATTTTAATTAAATTTAGTTTTTAATTGGAGGGAAATTGCTTTACAGTACTATGTTGGTTTCTGTCCTACAACAATGTGAATTAGCCATAATTATACATATATCCCCTCCCTCTTGAGCCTTCCAGCTCCCATCACCCCACCCCTCTCGGTCATCATAGAGTGCCTGGCTGGGCTCCTTGAGTTACATAGCAGCTTCTCACCAGCTATCTATTTTACATGATAGTGTATATATGCCTTTGGCTACTTCCTCCATTCCTCCCACCCTCTCCTTCCCCCGTTGTGTCTGCAAGTCTGTTCCCTACATCTGTGTCTCCATTCCTTCCCTCCAAATAGGTTTATCAGTACAATTTTTCTAGATTCTACATATATGCGTTAATACACAATATTTGTTTCTTTCTGACTTACTTCACTTTGTATAACAGGCTGTAGGTTTTTTTTTCTTCCTGATTTTAAGAGAAGGGCTTCTGAACATAGAAGCCCTTCTCTTAAAAAAATAAAGCCTAAGAATGTGTGCTGTCTCTGCTTTTATTAAGCAGTATGCTAGAGGGCTTAGGCACTGCAATTACACAAGAAAAAGACATTAAGAGTTAAAAGTGGAGACAGAATTGGTAATGAGAATACACTAGTGTTGTTTTGCAAGAAATTCTTTTAAAAATG
This sequence comes from Budorcas taxicolor, assembly GCF_023091745.1. Taxonomy (NCBI): domain Eukaryota; kingdom Metazoa; phylum Chordata; class Mammalia; order Artiodactyla; family Bovidae; genus Budorcas; species Budorcas taxicolor. The sequence continues at coordinate 98,788,673 of NC_068917.1, forward strand.
GCTTTGCTATTCCAACTCTAGAGTTTAATGCAAACTTAAGTTTAAAAAGGTCAGATTCGGTTGTAATAGATTCTCACTTAGCCTAGCTAACTAACAACAGTAAAAACAGTGTTTGTCACTTAGCTATTATGTTTATAGTTTGTACAATTGATGAAATTAGTTTATCCAGCCACCAATAAGTAGTTTTACAGATTTTAAGGATGTCTGTGAGGGAAAAAATGATCTATTCCGACTAAATTCTAACTACTGTTTTTTGCAAAACTAAAATGAAGTAAAAGCGGTATGAAATAGAAAATAAATGGATTTTTTGTGTGTGTGATAAGATCCCTTGAACTTATGTTCTGATTGGGGCTTGCTTAGTCTGAATTAAATGTGTTCACATTTTGGATCCTATCTCAGAGCTTTAAAGTAAAAACTGCTTAGGAGAACTTAATCTGGGCTTTAAAAGCTAAAATAACATTGACTATATTATAGTCTTAGTTATTATTCACTGGTATGCTGGACAGAGTGTGCTGTTCTGAGTCACTTAACACCCTACCCCCACAGCTTCCTCTCCACAATCCCATTTTACAGTCAGTTTTTACATTTTATGGTTTGTTTACCTTCCTTCTTTTCCTAGGAAGCTGGAGTTTTCTTTTTGCTGAAAGGCTTAAAAATTATCTGGTGAAAAGAAAACCACAGTTTTAGGGATATTTCTATTTAGGAACAAAAATAAACATTTGAGTTAAATTGTCTTTGAGTAATTTTAAGATTCTTTATATATTTTAAATGTTTTGTTTTTGTTTGTAAATCTTTCATTGTTCAGTGAAAGTTTGAACATTTTATTTTATGAAAGCTTTGATAAAATTTTTAGTATTCTCACCCACCCTGTCATCCTGGTTTTTCATTCTTTTCAGTTCAGTTCGGTTCAATCACTCAGTCATGTCCGACTCTTTGTGACCCCGTGGACTGGAGCACGCCAGGGGTCTAAATGGGATGTTTTTTCATTCTTTTCATTCTTGTACCTCTTTTCTAAAACTGTAGAGGATAAAATTTGAGAGAGAAGTTTCCTGGCCTATTTTACTAGATGGACCATGATTTCTGTCTCATTTCAACTTCAGTGTGTCAACTTGATAAGATGCGACAGGTGGACATTCTGCTGACCAGCATCTGATTGCGGACGGTAGAGGCTGATGATGGATGGTTATATCTCATGGCAAAATAAGCAATTCCATGAATATGAGTGTGCAGAGTAAAATTGGGACCAGCAGATGGTGGAACTATGCTGTATCCTATTTCTTCCTCAGCATTGAAATTTGCTGTGGCCTTCTTTTCATAGAAGCCAGCTGGGATTGTCTATTAACTGCCAGCACCTATTGCTTTGGGTAGCAGGGACTTGTTGCTTTCTTTAGAATTGCTCAGCCTGTCATTTTCATCTGTGGCTTTAAGTTCATCTGGTAGTAAAACATGATACTGAGAAGCAAAATATATGAGAACTGACCTTTCCTTGAAGAACATCCCCGTTAGATCCCTTTTTCTATAATATGATTACACTTTGAATCTGTTTTTTCTCTGTTCCTTTTTTATTTAATCCTCTGATATTTTACATTTCTTTCATCTCTGGTATTGCTACTTCAAATCTTATTACTAAAGGTTCTTACCATGTTGTGAAGGAAAGAAATATTTCCCAGAAAGCAACAACACAGTCTATAATATAAACTATATAAACTTAAATCTAACAAACCTGCTAGTTCCCTTTGTAATATAGAGCTTTTTACTGATCCAAAATACCTTTAAGAAATGTGTTTTAGTAACAAAACTTACTAATTGAAATAATTCTGCTATGAGTTGAGTTAAATTCATTATAACATATTCCTTGGGCTAGCTTAGAGAGATTCTTTTGCATTTGAGATGAAAGAAAGAAAGGGAAAAAAGGGGAGAGGGGGGTGGGTTCTTGTGAGGAATGGAAGCAAGGAAGAAGCCTGGGAGAGCATCTTAAGAGTCATGCCTGTCTTTTTCCATGAAAAGTCCATGCTGTGAAGGAAGCATCACCTTACACGGATGCTGCTTATTTTAGTGTTCTTTAGTTGGGTTCTTTTAGTAGCAGTTTGAATTTTATAGAGATTTAATGATGTGCAACCTATTAAAAATAAGAAAAAAGTTTGAGACTGAGAATAGAAATTAAAAAGGGCAGGTGATAAAAGGCAGAGCAGGAAGAAGGTGGTTTGTATAACTGTTTTTTTTCAGAGAATTATTGTTGAAATACAGAACATCCAAGCATAGGATCTCTATTCCTGCATCTGAGGAGGGGGTGGGGTGAAGCTTTGCTTAAAAGGCCAGTATATATTGGGTCTTACCTTGTTCACATATTGTGGTATGAAATTCTCAGTACTGTACAAGTTAGAAAAAGAGTTTAAGAAATACTCTGACTGAGCCTGGGAATTTCTTCTTCAGCTCTCTAGTGTTATCAAAAGCCATTTAGGACCACAGTGAAACCCAGGACAGAGAAATTAACTTGACCTGTCACAAAGACACAAGTATTTGTGATGCTGTTGTTGGAAAATGTCATATATTGCCAGGATTGATTTAGGTTCTCTGGCTAACTAGGAAGGTTTTGTTTCCTCTCTCACTTGCTATATGTACCTCCCTCGATATATACGAATTTCAAATACTAGAAATGTATTTAAAAAGAATATTTATATATTTAGGGCTTCCCTGGTGGCTCAGACGGTAAAGCGTCTGCCTAAAATGTGGGAGACCCAGGTTCAATCCCTGGGTTGAGAAGATCCTCTGGAGAAAGAAATGGCAACCCACTCCAGTACTCTTGCCTGGAAAAATCCCATGGAAGGAGGAGCCTGGTAGGCTACAATCTATGGGGTCACAAAGAGTCAGACACGACTGAGCGACTTCACCTCAAGGAATTGTCACGGCCAAACCCAAACACTTCCCCAGGGTTTTCCAGACTCTTTTATCATTTGCCTCCTTCTTTTGGCAACTTTTTGCTTTAACTGCAGTCTCAGACAGGCTCTCCCTGCTAACAACAAAGCTGGCCACCAGCAGTTCTCAGCTTCCATCCCACAGCTTAGAAACCTCTGCGCAAGAACACTTCTTCCCCTGGTAGTTCCAACAGAAATTCCAAGACTGACTTCCATTTGCCTAATTTGTATAAATTCCCTTCCCTGACCTAATGACTATAATGTACTGGTTAGGTCTGAGTCTTTTTTGCCCCTCTCTGGAGCCTAGGAGTGGAGTCAGCCACTTTTGGACCATAGGGACTGGGACTAGGGGAGTGAAATTAGGATACAGTTAACATTAGAAAGGAAGGAGATGCTAGACAATTAACAACAAAATGTCCCCTGTATCTGTTCCCCAAAGCTGTTTAGTGGAAGAGGACTGTCCTTTGGCCCAGAGTACACTAGCTGTGGGTTCCTTAGCTAAACTTCCACTGTTGGAGCCTAACTCCTCTCCACATTGCCTGTTTTGCCACAGGTACCTGTTTCCCAAGTTTACACTGTGCTGGACTGAGTTTGTAGACACAAAGTTTCGTGTGCCCTGTGAAACCGTCGAATACATCGAAGCCAACTATGGTAAGACCTGGAAGATTCCTATAAAGACATGGGACTGGAAGCGTTCTCCCCCGAACGTGTCGCCCAATGGAGTCTGGCCTGTTTCTGAGTGGGATGAAGTTATCCAATTGTACTGAGACAGTAGGTCAAAATGGTATTAATAGAATTCCCCTCCTGCACAAAAGGGAGATGACTGTTTAAAAAGATACATGTCAAACATAAGTAGGAACCAAAGAAATATGAGAAGTTTGAAGACACAGAGAGTCCTAACTCCTGAGCCATCTGATAGAATTCTCTCATCTGACATTTATTAGAGTCTCCATGTGCCAGGTGAACTAGGTTGCAGTGGCGAGGCAGACATGAGTGAGACAGGTACCTGCCTCTTTTCCCCTCCCTTTGTTAAGCAACCCAGTTCCTTTGAGGGAAACCCCCTCACCCTTTGAAGAATATTCCTTATATAGAACATGATATGTTCTATAAGTGCTTTCAGAATGTTAAATAATGTTTGCACCGGAAGGTGGACTCACCAGGTGCAATTAAGGAAGGGTATATACCAGTAAAATTTTAACTCCTTTAAGCCTGTATGTTAGGGCTACTTTTAAGGTTGTGGAGGCTGAGTTAATAATCAAGTGGTCAGATTTCAGGTGATGTCAAGAAAAGATGTGAGGCGATTCCTTTTACAAGCAACCTGGTATGGAATTGATTTAGAGCACAGGGCATCATATAAGAAAATGACAGTTTATTTCTAGTCTTGTCAAAGATATATAAATTTCCATACACCTTCTATTTTCATATTTGAAGTGAAAAGAAAACTTACGTGTGTGTGATGCTTCAATTTCCAGCCATTGTGAGAATATTTTCATTGACCTGATAGTATTCATTTGACAAATCATTCAAGTGAGACTACGCTACCAGACATGATTTCAAAAGGGCTGTGATTTCATAAAACTTATTTTCCTTATTTCATTCTCAATCAATAGGTAAAATATGAGCGATTCATGGTCACTTAATATTTTATGAATTTATAATCCTTATCTATCCCAATTTTAATGTTAACCCTAAAATATTAATAGAAATACCCCTACTTTTTCTAAATGTACTCCTCATTGTATTTATTCATCAATTACAGTTCCATATCTTTCACTTATGGCCTATGAACCAGTTTCCATGGTATGTAAACCTGCCTGTTCCCTCTCCTCTTCCAATACTACATCAGGACTCTGAAATGCACACGAGTGGCAAACCTGGCAGCTGTTCCCCACCCGAGACCATCGTGTTTATAAAGTTTGCATCCATTCCCAGTTGTCCTCTCTATTGAATATTGGGGGGAAGCAAGAACTGAAACATCCCGACTTTATCAAGTACTGCCCACTCTGAAACCCCTGCTTTCTTTTCTCCCTTGAAGATACATCTCTGAGTGGGCTGGGATGGCTGTGTCTCCCCATCTCTTCATGAGTCACTTTGACTGTGTATTCAAAGTGACAGGTAAAGGGATATCAGGCCCAGGAAGCATGCTATTTTTTCTTTGTCCAGGATAGGAAGCCATCTTACATTTTATCTAGGCTGCTTAGGACTACTTTCTGGACCAAACTGGCAGATTTTCCTCTAAAACTAGAGAATAATAGTAATATCATAGATGGAAACCAGAAGAGAGAATGGGCTGAAAGTTTTCCTAAAGCAAAGTTGGGAAAATGTACAACCTATGACCACACCACTCCAAATTAAAAAATAACAAAAACTTTTTTTGATACCTGATAACCAATGACCTTCCTCTCTTAGGATGAACTTTCAATGCATTGTCATTGGGTCTACTCATAAATAACATAATTAAGTTTTTAGGGTTACCAGTAAACTTGTCCCCAAATGACAGGTCATTGTAATCAACTTTCTCTTTGCTAGAAAATCAGCCCATAGAAATTATACCCAAATTCTAAATAGCTGAACCTTAACTTCTTCTTTTTCATGATCGAAAAATTTTAACAGGTAATTTTAGTGTTCCTGGGCAAAATCCAGCTTGTTTAGTGAGAAACATTTGCACAAACTTAACATCTAGAAGTGCATACACTAAACATTTCTACCCATTTCAGATTGGGTTTCCCACTGTTCGCCAGGGTGGGAGGGTCTTACCCACTCTGTTTAGGTTATTTGTTTTTATCTGTCCCTGAAGGGTTCAGAGTCTAAACTATCTTGTGTCCACATTGATAGAGGTTCCATATCTATCCCCCTGTACACAACTGGCTGCTCAAATACCTTTTTTTTTGACTGTCTTCTGGTTTCACAGGCTTCAGATCTTGGATCCTACCCTAAGTTTGCAGAAAGAAAGCCCTTCCCTAAACTCTGAAGGCCAGGCTTGCTCTGATAGATTCAGTTATACTTCATTCTGTGCTTCTTAACCTTGCACTCTGCTAAGTGACCAGAGACCTTGGATCCGCTAATCAGCACCTCACCAGATCACTTTTCTTTCCTCACCTGCATATTCCAGCAGTAATTTTCCTAATCTGACCATTTCCATGTACAGTTTGCCGGCCTTCCCAGGAGAAAACCTCTTATGTTAACTTGGTAGAAGTTATACATCCATGGATGTCCCCAGAGAGGTCCTGAGAGTCAAGATTGACAGTCTCTCACTTGACAACCAGGTGGCCACTCATTGCTTCTCTAAGCAGGGAGCTCTTGTCCTTCTCGCCTCTGCTGCAACTGCTGACATCTGGATCCTGGAATAAAATCTCAATTCTCCAAACGGAACCATCCTGAGAAGCTGAGCAGTGGGACAAACCCTGAAATATGACCACTAGATGGCAGAATGTGTGCCACCATTCCCCCAAACACATTAGCACTGGTGTGAAAATCAGCTTGCACTTGAATTTTAAGAGCCAGAGGGAGCCTCACTGCAACATTCGTTTTAACCCTTTTATTTTATAGCTGAATAAACAAGCACAGAAAGGAGTGAGCTGAGAAAGAAACAGGTGGGTCTCTTAACTCAAAGAGTACCATGACTCCCAGTACATGCCTGTTTCACTGATCACAGCACAGCGTCTTTTTTTTTTTTTTTTTTTTTAATTAAAAAAATTTTTTTGGTTGTGTCAGGAAGATCCACTGGAGAAGGGAATGGCTACCCTACTCCACTATTTTTGCTTGGAGAAATCCATGGACAGAGGAGCCTGGCAAGCTACAGTCCATGGGATCGCAAGGAGTCAGACATGAATGACTAGCGCTTACACTCAGCATGTGGGACCTTTCTTCCCCAACCAGGGATCAAATCTGTACCCCTTGCACAGGGAGCACCAAGTCTTAACCACTGGACCACCAGGGAAGTCCCACAGCACAGAATCTTTATGCCTGCTTAACATGCTTGACCGAGAAGTTTACAGGATGTTTTTGCCATTCCCCACTTAATATCTTTCTGCTCAGATTGAGAGCCTGAGGTGATAAAGGGAAGTGTTTCTTTCTTGTCCAAAATGCTTACACTGTCTTCATAACTTTATCTAAAACATACCTTATCTCCAAACGGTGAAATAGTTCATGTTTGGAGGCATTAGCCTTTGGTCATGATATTCTTAATATCCAGGAGCATCTGATTCCCTTAGGCTCAAGATGTATCCCATTTCTACTTGTACCTTCCACTTCTCCAGGAAACCATTAGCAACAGTCCACGAAGTGCCAATTTCTGCAGACTCCTTTCTCTCACTCTTTATTGATACTCTCTTATGGATGCAAGTAATTGAGAATAGACTGTGCTCATTTCTTTTTTCTTTGTGACCCTAAACCATGGATTCTAGCCTTTTAGGCTATAAAACTTCAAATGGCACATAGGACAGCAAGAAATTACATAGGAAAGCAGGGGTTTATAGATTGGGACCAGAGCTATATCTAGGAAACACACTTGTAGTGAGTTCGCACACTCCAGTAAACCCTCACCCACTGTCACAAGGCTAAGGCTGCCAATGTCTGTAAGTCCCTAGTTCCATCTTCTGGAAACTGAACAGTTCTTTTGTTCTCCATGTTATAAATCCTCAGGGGACATTTCTCCCTCAAAACCTGGTCAGAGAAAGTGCCACATTCCCATCTTCTAACACATAGTCATAATTTGTAATAGCTTTAAAGCCTGGGAAAAATTCTAGTTTTTGATCAGTCAAGAGGATTTCTCTGAAGAAATGTCCCAGCAGCTATTTCTGTTTCTTCCTCCTCTTCCTCTGTCACTAAAACCCAGGCTCAGTTCAATTCAGTCGCACAGTCGTGTCCAACTCTTTGTGACCCCATAAACCGTAGCATGCCAGGCCTCCCTGTCCATCACCAACTCCCGGAGTCCACCCAAACCCATGTCCATTGAGTCGGTGATGCCATCCAACTATCTCATTCTCTGTCATGCCCTTCTCCTGCCCTCAACCTTTACCAGCATCAGGGTCTTTTCTAATGAGACAGCATCAGGTGGCCAAAGTATTGGAGTTTCAGCTTCAACATCAATCCTTCCAATGAACACCCAGGACTGATTTCCTTTAGAGTGGACTGGTTGGATCTCCTTGCAGTCCAAGGGACTCTTGAGAGTCTTCTCCAACACCACAGTTCAAAAGCATCAATTCTTCAGTGCTCAGCTTTCTTCACAGTCCAACTCTCACATCCATACATGACCACTGGAAAAACCATAGCCTTGACTAGACGGACCTTTGTTGGCAAAGTAACGTCTCTGCTTTTTAATATGCTGTCTAGGTTGATCATAACTTTCCTTCCAAGGAGTAAGCGTCTTTTAATTTCATGGCTGCAGTCACCATCTGCAGTGATTTTGGAGCCCCCAAAAATAAAGTCTGACACTATTTCCACTATTTCCCCATCTATTTCCCATGAAGTGATGGGACCCAGATGCCATGATCTTCGTTTTCTGAATGTTGAGCTTTAAGCCAACTTTTTCACTCTCCTCTTTCACTTTCATCAAGAGGTTTTTTTAGCTCCTCTTCACTTTCTGCCATAAGGGTGGTGTCATCTGCATATCTGAGGTTATTGATATTTCTCCCGGCAATCTTGATTCTAGCTTGTGCTTCCTCCAGCCTAGCGTTTCTCAAGATGCACTCTGCATATAAGTTAAATAAACAGGGTGACAATATACAGCCTTGACATACTCCTTTTCCTATTTGGAACCAGTCTGTTGTTCCATGTCCACTTCTAACTCTTGCTTCCTGACCTGCAACCAAGGGTAGTCACCTCTGACATGTCACTTACGGAAAGTGGCATGTTAGCATAGAAGGGCACAAAGTTTTAAATTACGCGGGCGTTTGAGTTCCAGCTTGATTATGTGGGATTTATGGTAGGGAACCTCATAGCTTCAGTTTCCATATGAGTGAATTGGTGAAATGATGGATATTTCTGACTTTTTAAAGTTAGGTTTAAATGAAGTGTACCTAGTATCAACCTAGAATTAGGTAAGTACTCAAGAAATGTTCTGTTTCTTACTTCCAAATCCTTTTCTAAGACACTGGAGTAGGACACAGTCCCTACTCAGAAGATTGCATGACTAAATTTGCTTAGGAAAAAAAGAATGTTTCCTTATAACAGGGCATTGAATTGTATGGTTTATGAATTCAGAGATATTACCATGGTGCTCCTTTCTCTAAATTGAGCAGGTCTTTTCACTTTATTGGTCAAGCGCTTGTCTTCTAGGCTCTCCTTCTGCTACTCCACATGCTACCTAGTTCCTAGGTCCCAAGCAGGTCACTGTCTATACTGCCCTGTATTTGGTGCTTGCTCTGCCCTGAACTTCTGTCTCAATATTATAGCTTTTCCTGGAAGTAAACCCTCACCTCCTTATTAGTAAATCTCTGCCCAGCCAAAATCAGGTATAAGCAATTTGGAGAGGGAGAGAATTTGGAATACTTACGTTACTTAATTTTCTGTGCCCATGGATACCTATATCAGTATTATTAAAGGGGAATTGATAATAATCATTTCCACCTTCTTCCCTCAAATTTATGTTTCTGTTTCAACTAGGCAAGAATCAACAGGGTGTGTGATGCTATTTTAAGCTGCTCCACATCAGACTGGAATCTTTATAGCTTATAAGTCAGACAGAGCAATTCAGTGATAATACTTTTTGTATGGGACCTGTGCTTATAAAGGAGACAAGTATAAATTTTCTTGAGGGAAATCTCTGTTTCTTTATTCTCAGAACTTATATCTTAGAATGCCTTCCTTGCCATCCCCCAGCCCAACCCAATGTGGAGATTATGTTGCAACCCATGAGCTACCCAAGCTGCTATGTTTTTATGCACAGCTCTCACCATAGAGTTGAAAGGCAGTATGAGGAGAATTAGAAGTATTGTATTTTGTTCTATAAAACAATGTAAACTGTCTCAAGTACCATTTAAAAAATTACAAGATTTTATAGACTCATGATGACTCATTCGGAACATGGGGAATGGTTCATGTGTTTGTTAAATAAAAATCAAAGTAGCTATTTGTGTGTCTTACATCATAACCAGAAAAATGTTAATTTTTCTAAACAAAGTGATATTTTAAATGTGAGTAAATTTTGGTGTATACTTTGTTTAGTTGCTAAGTCGTGCCCAACACTTTGTGACCCCATGGACTGTAGCCTGCCAGGCTCCTCTGTCCATAGGATTCTCCAGGCAAGAATACTGGCATGGGTTGCCATTTAGTTTACTATTTGACTTTATCTTCAGGTACAGAGAGTTTGTGGTACTACTGAAAACACCTTTAATATTATTTTGATCAGAATTTGTAATATATAATCCTGTTTGGGATGATGAATAAAATTTTTCTAATCACTTGAGATATTTTGTGTTTATTTTTAAAGCTTGTAGTAGAAATAATAGCCATTAACATTCATAAGCAATCTAGTAAAATAGTAATCTTGCCACCAGTACAGTACTTCTCAAATTAAGGTGAGATAGGTTTTATGGTTGGACCCTAATTCAATATGAATGGTATCCTTATAAGAAAAGATTAGGATTCAGACAAGCACAGAGGGAAGATCAGGTGAAGATTTAGGGAGAGGATGGCCATCTACAAGCCAAGGAGAGAGGCCCTCAGAAGAAACCAATCCTGCCAACACCTTGATCTAAGCCTCCAGAACTGTGAGAAAATCGATTTCTATTTTAAGCCACCTGGTCTGTCACACTTTCTTAGGCAGCCCTAGCAAACTAAGGCAGAGTGGTATTGGTAAAGGGATAGAAACATAGATCAATGGAGCAGAAAAAAGGAAATTAGAGACTGACATAAAAATATGCTCAACTGGAGAACAAGATGGCAGAGGAGTAGGTGGACATGGAGTACATCTCTCTCCATGGAAACATCAGGAATACACCTTCAGACACAGAAGTGCATGCAGAACACCAGCTGAGAGCAGACAGGAGTACCTGACCAGCAGTAAAGAACATATAGACCCGTGCAAAACTCGGTAGGACGAAGGAAGTAGGAGGGAAAACAGAAGTGTTAGTAGGATTGGACCTGACCTTGGTGAATGGGGGAACTGAAGCAGGGGTCCAATCCCATCAGGGCAATTGTCTGAGTCAGAGGAGAAACATTTAAGGCTGAGAGTGAAACAGCTGATCTGTGGCAGCCTAAATGGAGTGAGAATCAGACAGTCCTTGCCACAGCCATATATACCCTGGAAAGGGACATAGATCCCCTGGAAGGCACAGCGGCTGGGAGCTGGAGTATAGGGATTGTGGAGCAATCCCAGGGTGAGGGCTGCTGTTGACTATGGAGAGACAGATTGAGGGGATGTGAGGGAAGAGATTGTGGTGGGAAATGCATATGGAGGAAAGCTGGGTGGCCGTGGAAGCAAGGCGAAAGGCCGTGCTCAGTCACGCATAGGGGGTGGAGCCATCACCATAGCCTCTCTCCCCCAACACGCCAGCATTGGCAGCTGAACAATAGAAAGGCTGGCCCGTCAAACTCCGGATGCACTGAACTACAGAGTAGGACCTCACCCAGGGTGCCCCTTTAAGTGCCTGACATGCCAAACTACAGAGTAGGACCCCAGCCAGGGGGGCCCCCTCTATGTGCCTGACACACTAAATAATAGAGGACCCTAGGCAAGAGAGCTCTCTAAGTGCCTGAATGGGCAGAGCTACAGAGAAAGACTGGCCAAAGAGGCCTTCTGATCGCTAGCTACAAGAGGCTCGAAAAAAGACTCTGATAGGGTCATAACTCCTGCAGTAGAGGCAGTCTGTGTCCCTGCACACTTGGCACAGCCAGGGTCCCCGCAAGCCAAGCAGCTGTGCCAACTTCATGCTCAACTCTCACTGGGGCAGAGCTGCCACTGGCAAAAAAGTCTTGCATCTATGTTCCCAGGGTCACTTTGGGAGTGTCTGACTGAGACCCTATAGAGTGTGGCCTTCCAGGCTTCTCTGTCAGGGAGAGGGATTCTCTGGGCAAGAATACTGGAGTGTATTCACCAATACTGGTTGCCATACCTTTCTAAAGTGCTATATTTCCTGCTGCCCTACCTGCCAACTACCCTAAGTACCTGGTGCTGCCAGAACCCCTGCAATCCAAGCAGCTGCACCACCTCCACACCTGGCCTTCACAGGGGCAAACCCAAGTCCTTCAGGGCAGCCTCAGGAGCAAACTCCAGTGGACAACCCACACGCAGAGGTGGAAATAAAACCACAATTGAAACCCAGGGGCAGTGTGACTAAAGAAGAAGACCCAAAACCTTCCCACCAGCTGTACAAGCTGCAGATTAAATCCATATGATAACTAGGCAGACTCTGTGTCTATGGAATATATAAAAGGTCATTTAGAGCTCCCACAAAAGAAAACACACTAGTTCTAATAGCTGTGGACATTGGAGACAAAACACAGAGGAGTAGGACCAGATTAGAATCTGAGAGCCCCCACAACAGGTCCAGAGATCAGCACAGTGTTGGAGGGCATCCTAGGGAGGTGAGGTGGACTGTGACTCCCAGCGAGTGAAAGAACTCTGACAGCAGTGACTCAAGAAAAACATTTATTATTCTTATGTTTTGGCTTGTTCTGCGGATTCTTTTGGAGTTTTTTCCTTTTCTCCCCCCCCACCCCCCCCACCCCCCATTGTAGTTGTTGATGTTATTGGCACTGTGAAGTCTAATTAAGCTTTTGAGCTTTTCTTTTTTTACTTTTTTTCCTCGGTCACAGTTTTTACTTTTGTTATAAACATCTGCCTCTACACTGGGCTTTTGCAATTCTGGGGAGTTTTCCTTTTTTATTTTTTTCTCTTTTTTTTTAAATTTTAATTTTTTAAACCTGTTATTATTTTTCTACATTTATTCCTTTGTTTGCATTTCCTACTGTTCTTTCCCCCTTGCAGTTAATCCTTCATATATATAAATCTTCTTTATCTACCTCTATTTAACTTTGCATATATATTCTTTCTTTCTTTTCTTTCTTTCCATTCCTCTCAACATATTTGTTAGTTTTATTTTCTTTGCTTTCTTCCCCAATTGGCACCTTGCTTTAGTTTTATTTTCCAGTTTGTGCTTTAGTTACTTTTGTTCTGGTAGATATAATTTTTGGTTTCCTTTGTTTGTCAGGTCAGTCTATTGTACTTTATTTTTGTTGGACTGTTTTGATTTTGCTTGTGGGTGTGTATGTATATGTGTATATTCAGTCACATTTTTTTATTGTTGTTCTAAACCTCTGCATCTACATTGGGCTTTTGCAGTTCTGTGGTGTTTTCCTTTTTTTTTTTTCTTTTTTCTTTCTTTCTTCTGTTTTTTTCTTCTTTTCTTTTCTCTTTTTTATATTTTTAACCTTTAATTATTTTAAACCTATTATGTTTTTTCTACGTTTACTCCTTAGCTTGCCTTTCCTCCTGTTCTTTTCCCCTTGCAGTTACTTTACTGTATATAAATCTTCTTCATCTACCTCGACTTAACTTTCCTTATCTATTCTTTCTTTCTTTTCTTTCCTCTCAACATATTTGTTATTTTTGTTTTCATTGCTTTATTCCCTGCTTGGTACCCTTCTTTGGTTTTGTTTTCCACTTTGTACTTAGTTTTGTTCTTAACTGGTAAATATGATTATTTATTTCCTTTGTTTGCCGGGTCAATCTATTGTACTTTATTTTTGTTGGATTGTTTCGACTTTGCTCATGGGTGGATATGTATATGTGTATATTTCATTATTTCATTGCTTTATTCCCCGCTTGGTACCCTTCTTTGGTTTTGTTTTCCACTTTGTACTTAGTTTTGTTCTTAACTGGTAAATATGATTATTTATTTCCTTTGTTTGCCGGGTCAATCTATTGTACTTTATTTTTGTTGGATTGTTTTGACTTTCTCATGGGTGGATATGTATATGTGTATATTTCATTATTATTATTTGCCTGATTTTGTAACTGTCATTTGTCTGGGGTTCACCTTTGGTTTCTCATTTTTGGATATTTGTTTTAATCTCACTTAATGCCATTAAAAAAACCACCTCTGGAATCTTCGTTCCTGACCAGAGATCAAGCCCTGAGCCTTTGGAGTGAGAGCACTGACTCCAAGACCCTAGACTACCAGAGAATTAGCCCTAGGGAGTATCAAATAGTGAGAACTCACACACAGGAAACACTTGAATACAAGACCTGGCATCACCCAACCACCAGTAGCACCTGTGCAGGATGCCTCATATAAACAACAAAAACAAAAATACAAACCAAATAATCAGCAGACAGAATTACCACCTCATTCACCCTTGCCCATCAGAGGAAAAACAAACAGAAACTCAGCACAACTCTCACCCTGTATGAAGCTTACACAAACCACTGGACCAACCGTAGGGCAGAAACCAAAAGGAAGAAAGAATTCAATCTTGAAGGCTGAGAAAAGGAGACCTCAAACACAATAAGTTAAAAAAAATGAAAAGTCAGAGAAATACTACACAAATGAAGGAACAAACTAAAAATACGAAAGTCCAAATAAATGAGGAAATAGGCAAACTCCCTGAAAAAGAATTAAGAATAATGATAGTAAAGAATATCAAAAACCTTGAAAACAAAATGGAGAAAATGCAAGAATTAATCAACAAAGACCTAGAAGAATTAAAGAATAAACATACAGAGACAACACAATTACTGAAATTAAAAATACTCTAGAAGGAATTAATAGCAGAATATCTGAAGCAGAAGAATGAATCAGTGAGCTGGAAGATAAATTGGTAGAAATAACTTCTGAAAAGCAGTATAAAGTAAAAAGAATGAAAAGAACTGAGGATACTCTTAGAGACCTCTGGGACAATATCAAACACACCAACATTAGAATTATAGGGGTCCCAGAAGAAGAAGTGAAAAAGAAAGTGTATGAGAAAATTTTTGAGGAGATTATAGTTGAAAATTTCTGCAATATGGAAAAGGAAATAGTCAATCAAGTCCAAGAGGGCACAAAGAGTCCAATACAGGATAAACCCAAGGAGAAACGCGACAAGACACAAACTAATCAAACTAACAAAGACTAAATACAAAGAAAAAATATTAAAAGCAGCAAGGGAGTAACATACAAGGGGAAACCCCATATGCTTAATAGCTGATCTTTCAGCAGAAACTCTGCAGGCCAGAAGGGAATGGCAGGATATATTTAAAGGACTGAAAGGGAAAAATCTTCAACCAAGATTACTGTACCCGGCAAGGATCTCATTCAAAACTGATGGAGAAATAAAAAGCTTTTCAGACAAGCAAAAGTTAAGAGAATTCAGTACCACAAAGCAGCTTTACAACAAATGTTAAAGGGACTTAAATAGTCAAGACATACAAGAGAAGAAAAAGGATCTACAAAATCAACCCCAAACAATTAAGAAAGTGACAATAGGAACATATATCTCAATGATTACTTTAAATGTAAATGGACTAAATGCTCCAACCAAAAGACACAGAATGGCCGAATGGATACAAAAACAAGACCCATATATATGCTGTCTACAAGAAACCCACTTCAGACTCAAGATACATATAGACTGAAAGTGAGAGGACGGAAAAACATATTCCATGCAAATGGGAAGCAAAAGAATGCTATAGAAATCCTCATATCAGACAAAATAGACCTTAAAATAAAGAAGATTACACGAGATAAGGAAGGACACTACATAATAATCAAGGGATCAATCCAAGAGGAAGACATAACAATTGTAAATATCTATGCACCCAACATAGGAGCACCTCAATACATAAGACAAACACTAACAGACATAAAAGGGGAAATTGACAGTAACACGATAATAGTAGGAGGCTTTAACACCCCACTCACACCAAAGGACAGTCATCAAAACAGAAAATTAATAAGAAACACAAGTCTTAAATGATACATTAGATGAGATGGATCTCATTGATATTGTCAGGACATTCCATCCAAATGCAGAATAATACATCTTCTCAAGTGCACATGGAACATTCTCCAGGATAGACCACTTTTTGGGTAACAAATCAAACCTCAGTAAATATAAGAAAATTGAAATCGTATCAAGCATCTTCTCTGACCACAGTGCTATGAGACTAGATATCAACTACAAGAAAAAAAGCTGTAAGAATCACAAACACATGGAGATTAAACAACACATTTCTAAATAACCAACAGGTTACTGAAGAAACCAAGAGGGAAATAAAAAAATTTCTAGAAACAAATGACAATGAAACAGGACAACTCAAAACCTATGGGATGCAGCGAAAGAAGTCCCAAGAGGGAAGTTTATAGCAATACAATCCTACCGCAAGAAACGAGAAAAACATTGAATAGACAACCTAACTTTACAGCTAAAATGACTGTAAAAAGAACAACAACAACAAAAAATTAGTAGAAGGAAAGAAATCATAAAGATCTGAGCAGAAATAAATGAAAAAGAAATGAAAGAAACAATAGCGAAGATTAATAAAACTAAAAGCTGATTATTTGAGAAGATAAAATTGACAAACATTTAGCCAGACTCATCAAGAAAAGAGGAATCAAATCCACAAAACTAGAAATGAAAAAGAGATTACAACAGACAATGCAGAAATATAAAGGATTTTAAGAGACTATTATGAACAACTATATGGCAATAAAATGGATAACCTGGACGAAATGGACAGATTCAGTCTTGGAAGACTGAACCAGGGAGAAATAGAAATTATGAACAATGCAATTACAAGCACTGAAATTGAAGCTGTGATAAAAAAAATCTCCCCAAAAACAAAAGCCCAGAATCAGATGGCTTCACAGGAGAATTCTATCAAGCATTTAATGAAGAGCTAATGCCTATCCTAAAACTCTTTCCAAAAAATTTCAGAGGAAGGAACACTTCCAAACTCATTCTACAAGGCCACCATCACCCTGATACCAAAACCAGAAAAGGACAACACAAAAAAAACCACAGGCCACTATCACTGATAAGCATAGATGACAAAATCCTCAACAAAATTTTAGCAAACAGAATTCAGCAACACATCCAAAAGCTCATACACCATGATCAAGTTGGGTTTATTCCAGGAATGCAAGGATTCTTAAATATATGCAAATCAATAAATGTAATACACCATATTAACAAATTGAAAGATAAAAACTATATGATCATCTCAATAGATGCAGAAAAAGCCTTTGACAAAATTCAGCACCCTTTTATAATTAAAACTCTTCAAAAAATGGGCATAGAAGGAACCTACTTCAATGTAGCAAAGGCCATATATGATAAGCCTACAGCAAACATTATTCTCATTGGTGAAAAACTGAAAGCGTTTCCCTTAAGATCAGGAACAAGACAAGTGTGTACACTTTCACCACTATTATTCAACACAGTTCTGGAAGTCCTCGCTACAGCAATCAGAGAAAAAAAAGAAAAAGAATCCACACCGGAAAAGAAGAAGTAAAAAACTCTGTTTGCAGATGACATGATACTGTACATAGAAAGTCCTAAAGATAGTATCAGAAAATTACTAGAGCTAATCAGTGAATTTAGCAAAGTTGCAGGATACAAAATCAATACACAGAAACCACTTGCATTTCTATATACTAACAATGAAAAATCAGAAAGCAAAATTAAGTAATCAATCCCATTCACCACTGCAACAAAAAGAATTAAATATCTAGGAATAAACTTACCTAAGGAGACAAAAGAACTGTACACAGAAAATTATAAGACACTAATGAAAGAAAGACATAAACAGATGGAGAAATATTCCATGTTCCTGGTCAGTCAGTCAGTCAGTTCAGTTGCTCAGTCGTGTCCAACTCTTTGCAACCCCATGAATCACAGCACGCCAGGCTACCCTGTCCGTCACCAACTCCCGGAGTTTACCCAAATTCATGTCCATTGAGTTGGTGATGCCATCCACCATCTCATCCTCTGTTGTCCCCTTCTCCTCCTGCCCCCAATCCCTCCCAGCATCAGGGTCTTTTCCAATGAATCAACTCTTTGCATCAGGTGGCCAAAGTATTGGCCTTTCAGCTTCAGCATCAGTCCTTCCAGTGAACACCCAGGACTGATCTCCTTTAGGATGGACTTGTTGGATCTCCTTGCAGTCCAAGGGACTCTCAAGAGTCTTCTCCAACACCATGGTTCAGAAGCATCAATTCTTTGGCACTCAGCTTTCTTCACAGTCCAACTCTCACATCCGTACATGACCACTGGAAAAACCATAGCCTTGACTAGATGGACCTTTGTTGACAAAGTAATGTCTCTGCTTTTTAATATGCAGTCTTATCTTTCCTTCCAAGGAGTAAGCTGTAAAGTTTAGATGAGAGAAAGTGGGAAAAGGTTATTTGAATCAGAGCATGATGTCTTCAGGAAACTTTCTGGCTAGATTACTACTCATAGCCTCTGTGCTAGGACTATGGTTCATTCACTGACTGACTAAACATTCATGAAGTTCTTTTAAGGCCAGAGTAGAGATGTGGGAAAATTGAGGTTCACAGAAACTCATTCCCAGAACCCTGGGATCTCTCAGTTGTAGGGTCAGAGCACAGATACCTTGCCAGGTAGGGATAAGCTACTCCGGGGCCTCAGGTGAAGTCACTCCTAGGAATTTCCATCTAGTGCCAGGCAAAGACACAGGGAGTCCAGGGGCGGGGAGATCTCAAAGCTGAGGGGCAGTTGCTGTTGCTCCAGGAAGTGGAGCTCAAGATCAGTGGTACAGGTCTCAGAGAAGCATGCTGGGACCAGGGTGGGGTCTTATCCAGAGGGTTCCAGGAGTTAGAACAGGCATTTGAAAGCCAAGGTTTAGATGAATTGAGGCAGGAGACTTGATAGTGAGATTCTTGGCTCAGGGGAAGTCAGGGTACCCAGTTAGGCCTGGGTACCACAGTGTAGGTAATGTGACAGACGTAGGGAAGAGGCTGGAGCCATTTCTATACCTGCTACTTCAGTTAGAACCAGGACAGGATGGGCCCTCCTGTGGGAACACTGTAAGGCCTGGCTGTGGGAGCTGGGAACTGAAGCCAGGAAAGGAGAAGGGCACAGTCAAGATGTTCAGTTCTGGATCTTAGCCTGACCCTCATCTCCCTAGTTTCTCTTGACTTCTGGAGACTCTGGTTTCCAATGGGTAAAGAGGAGGTGTTCTACTTGTCCTGGGAGTACAGCTTATGCTAACAACTGACATTGCTCTTCCTAAGAAGTCCCTGAGAGCCTCCCAGAAACATCTGCTGGATCTGAGGGGACCAGGGGTACCTCCTTCATCCCCTCAGTGTATGGGTTTGGTGTGGGATTTGCCAGTCTGGGAAGCTCAGGGCTCTGGGCAGTTCAGGCCTGGCAGATTTCCCCCACCTGCCTAAAATTCAGCCCAGGAGGGCAAAGTCCCCTCCCCAGCCCAGTGCTGCACCTCCACTCTCCAGTCTTTGGAGCTGCGGCCTTTATTTCAAGTCCTGGTTCCCCAGGGGCTGAGTGGGGAATGAGGACAGCTGATAAGCCTGACATTATTGACGTTATGAGGAGTATGCAATGAATTTACTCTCTGCAAGAAGGCTGCACTCTTATCTGCTACCCACAGAGCATCTAAATCCTCATCTAGGGGACCCATTCATGAATCATGTCTCTTACAAAGACCAGAGAGTATAAAGAGAAAAAAGGGAGTCGCATTCCCACCCTTTTCTTTTCTCCAGTACCTGGCTTTGCCCACCCTCACTGCCCTTACTTTCCCACTGCCCTCGGGTTTATTGGCTGGAAATAGAAGCACTCACAGCTCCAGGCCTACAGAGTTGAGGCCAAGCCAGCCTGGTCTTGAGAGTGTCCGCAGCTGGGCACACTCAGGGCTGTGTGTGCATCCCCCTAACTGGTAACTAAGGCAAGAAAAGCCCACTCACTTGAAGCCGTTGTGTGCCCTGGTTTCTGCTGCAACTGTCAACATTTGCTCTGGACAAAAATGAAATACCCACCCAGCCTCAACACCAGGTGTCTTGGTGGCGAAATGTTAGGGCAGGCCAGGGGGAGGTTACCAAGGGGCCTGGGGTCTAGGGAGCTGGAGAGTGAAAATTAACTGTAAGAGAGAGCCTGCTGGTCAAGAGAAGTTTTTCCTTCTCTTCCTCTGATATCTTCATTCATCCAGCCCTGCAATGTTGGCTTCAGTTAGTGGAAGGAAATAAATGCTTTTTTAGTAAGTAGCACAAGATCCAAAGCAACTGGAAGGAGAGAGGTGGACAGCCAAGATAATGGGTTGAGCAAATGAAAGAAAAAAAGTGCCGTTTGATTAGGGGGAATTAGAGGCACGTGTTCGTATTCCCTGTCTAGTTTTTGGGTAAAGTTTTCTGGTAATAAAATGATTGTTTATTGATCAGTTATACTTGAGCATTTATTCCCAAGCATTAACTTTACATACATTAGAACACTGAATCTTGCAATAACCCATGAAATTGATATTATTTCCACTTTACAGCTGAGAAAATTGAGACTGGGAGGAGTTAAGTAACCTGCCCAGTATGGCAGCTGGTGTTGGAGCAGGAATTCAAATTCCAGTCTGCCTCCAAAGCCTAATGAAGGGCCTCTCAGCTTCTATGCCAGACTGCTTTCCACTTGGTATTCCTCAGTAATTTTTCCCACTTAGTCTACTGCATATCAGTGAATATTTATCACCCCCATTTTATAGAAAACAGGCTCAGAAGAGTATTTTTTTCCCATTTGACCAACTTTTGATTTCTTAAGCAAGTGGCCAGTTTAACTGAGAATGTTACCGTGTATCAGTGAGTCTTTAAACAAATTAAAAAATTCCTCTACTTAAATCCAAACCAGTAACCTCATCATTGTGCTCATCCCAGGCAAGGCACTGGGTTAGCAGATAGAAAAGAGGGGAGACAAGAAGAAAGGGCATCAACGAGGCAGTTGAACAGTGTTAAACAACAGTGCAGGGAGCCTTTGCAAATCTGATTCCGGATTGTGGATAGATCACTCTCCCCACCCCTACCCGCTTTATTCAAACAGGGCTCCTCACGTGTGGATCCAGTTGAGGACTGTCATTTGCTGATTCCTAGATGCAGGATGCTTGGTAACAGGCTGTGGCAAGCTTCCAAGTAAGGGTAATTGTGTTTACAGTGTAATGTTATTTCTCCTCCTTTGTCAAGGAAAGTCACTGTGTGCTACAGGGGAAAACCTGGTTCAGCAGGTTTGTTTTCTCCTAATCAGTATCATTTTTTTTTCCTCTGTTGTTCCTATCTATAAGTATGTCCAGGGCTACAAAACCTGTGTACCTTAGGGACTCTGGTCTAAAGATTCTAGCATCTTCACTTTTCTGTCACGACTAGGGAATAATCTCAGGGAAGTCCCAAAATGATGATGAAAAGCCAAATCTCTCTTTTCTTGGGAGAGAAGACCAAAGCTCCCACCCTTCCCAATGGGCCATGTCAGTGTATTTCTCCCTTCCACATACCCTGGTTTCCCACGTCACCCACTTTCATCATAGAGGAGCTAGCTACTTGCTCTGTTATTTTTCTATTTGGGGGATGTTAGAGGACGGGTGGCAGGAAGAGTCTCAGAGGAGGGGTGCTCATCAATCAGTTGCCCTGTGGGTCCTGTGAATGGAGTGACATTAAATCCATGAGAATTTATAGCCTCTGCTGGCTCTGGAAAGATGTTTGTATAAGTACTGCTAGTAATACAGTCAGCTACATGTGAAGACTTGTTTGGGCATACATTTTAGTATTTAGGGAAATACTAAATTTATTTGGGAGCTAAATTGTGTGGGAGCAATATTTTGTTGGTGGCTCAGATGGTAAAGAGTCTGCCTGTAATGCAAGAGACCCAGGTTCAATCCCTGGGTTGGGAAGATCCCCTGAAAAAGGAAATGGCAACCCACTCCAGTATTCTTGCCTGGAGAATTCCATGGACAAAGGAGCCTGGTGGGCTACAGTCCATGGGGTCGCAAAGAGACATGACTAAGTGACTTTCATTTTCACAATATTTTGTTTTGTCTAGGATAACAACTTGTTGTTAATGTAAGTTTATAATGAAAATATTTAATTTTTCATTCAGTTCAGTTCAGTCGCTCAGTCATGTCTGACTCTTTATGACCCCATGAACCGCAGCATGCCAGGCCTCCCTGTCCATCACCAACTCCCAGAGTCCACCCAAACCCATGTCCATTGAGTCAGTGATGCCATCCAACCATCTCATCCTCTGTCATCCCCTTTTCTTCCTGCCCTCAACCTTTCA
The DNA here is from genome assembly GCF_023091745.1 of Budorcas taxicolor. NCBI lineage: Eukaryota > Metazoa > Chordata > Mammalia > Artiodactyla > Bovidae > Budorcas > Budorcas taxicolor. Next base: position 98,810,791 of record NC_068917.1, read on the forward strand.
CAGCATCACAATCTTTTCCAGTGAGTCAGCTCTTCGCATCAGGTGGCCAAAGTATTGGGAGTTTCAGCTTCAACATCAGTCCTTCCAATGAACACCCAGTCCTACCAATAATCTCCTTCAGGATGGACTTAGTTGGATCTCCTTGCAGGAGGCCAAGGGACTCTCAAGAGTCTTCTCCAACACCACAGTTCAAAAGCATCAATTCTTCGGCACTCAGCTTTCTTTATAGTCCAACGCTCACATCTATACATGACCACTGGAAAAGCCACAGCCTTGACTAGACGGACCTTTGTTGACCAAGTAATGTCTCTGCTTTTCAATGTGCTGTCTAGGTTGGTCATAACTTTCCTTCCAAGGAGTAAGCGTCTTTTAATTTCATGGCTGCAGTCACCATCTGCAGTGATTTTGGAGCCCAGAAAAATAAAGTCTGACACTGTTTCCACTGTTTCCCCATCTATTTCATAAAGAATGAGAAAATTGGGTAAAATGCCTAGCATGACACCTAGTACTTAGTGCTACATAAGGGATAAAGAATTCAGTGTGTGGCCTGGAGTTGGTGCTTGATGCCACCCCCTTTGTCAATCCATCATCCTCTTGGCTGTATCCCTATCACAGCCTCCTAGTCTCCCCACATCATTTCTTGGCCCCCTCCATACAGCAACCAGAATGTTCTCATTTCCTTAAACAATCATTAAAGAAACTCCTTCCTTGGCCTTAGAAGCATTCACTTTACAGAAACAAGTTATGTGACTTCTGATGGAGAGTGGGGCAGGCTGGAGGCAACCGTTTGGAGAATGAGTCGTCACTGTCTTATGTTCATTCATTGAAAGCAAATAAACTGGAATGAGACTTGTTTTAAAGAATCCAAAATGGAGATGGGGGCTCCTTTAAGAAACCAAAGGACTCAAAGGAACCTAAATTTCCCAAATAAAATGTCACAGAAAGATAAAACCTATGACCAAAAGTAACACCCTCATACTGACAAATTTAATTGTAAAAGAACAGTTTATTTGGAAAATGCAAATTTGAAAACAAGAGTTGTAGTATCATAAAACAAAATGGAATTCATGACAAGAAGCAAGGCAAAGAAGATCATTTTATGTTGACACAGGGCACAGTTCTCTTAAGTCAATAAAACTTCCATGAGTCTTTATGTATGAAATGCCTTGTATTTCAGGGTATAAAAATCTAAAGCAAACACTCCTGGAAAAACCAAAAGGAAGGAAACAGACACAAAACAGTAGAGGAAGATATTCACATAATTCTAACAGATCAAATAGACCCAAACTCCCATGAATATAGAAGATCAATTTAGTGGATATATATAAAAAATTTTATTTTTCAAACAGAGGATATACCTCCTTTTCTGTTACCTATGGGTCATTTATGGAAGCTGATCATGTTTTACCAAAGAGAAACTCTCAGTAAATATCCTAAAGCAAAAATAATACAAGATATATCTTTGACTACACTGCAAGAAAATTAGAAATTAATAGCAGGTATTTACCAAAAAAATACCACAATAAGGAAATTAAACAACAACAACAAAAACTTCTCCAAAAGAAAACTTAAACAACCCATGTTAGAGGTTAACAGCAAAGATACTCGAGTGGAAATGCAGGATGACATCAAAGATGTATCAGAAGAAAATTCATAGCCTGAAGTGCTGTTCTTTTTAAAAAGAATGTAAACTAATGGACAATCTAAGAATGGGAGGTAGAGAAGGGACAAAATAAACACAGGCAAATGAAAAAGAGCTGATGTAACAAAGATATAGTAGAAAGTGAAATAAGTCAAAGGGAGAAAGACAAATACAGTATAATTTTACTCGTGGAATACTTAAAAAAAGTAAAACTTAGATGTAGAAAATGGAGTAGTTCTTACTAGGAGGGAAAGGGGTGGGGATGGGGCACAATAGCTAAAGAGGGGCCACTGTATTGTGACAGAGGGAAACAGCTTTTGATGGTGAGCACTCTCTACTTTTGGTAGTATCCAGGGAAACCTGGCGTGCTGCAGTCCATGAGGTCACAAAGAGTCAGACATGACTGAGCGACTGAACTGGACTGAACTGAACAGAAGTTGAAATCTATTATTGTACACATGAAGCTTATATAGTGTTATAAACCAGTTACACCAATTTTTGAAAGAAGATGGAACCTAGAAAGTCCAAAAAAATTTAAAAGATAGTATAAATTAATACATTAGAAAATGAGAAAAATGATGAACCATGGAGGGAGTTTTTTAAAAGAGAAATGGACAAGCTCTGCAAAGCTAATAACAGAGAAGTCATAAATATACAAGGAATGAGAAAGGTGATAAAGTAAATATCAAGATAGTTTTAAAAACTTTGAATAACTGTATGTAACACTTTATTAATGAATGTGAAAATGTCAAAGTTTTCTATGTCAAAGTACCAAAATTAACTTGAAAGGTAGTACACTTGAAGGAACAAAACCTATCTAGGATTGACTAGGAAATTCTATTAACTGTCAAGAACCAGCTAATTCATGTGATGAATAAACTGATGGAAGCTTAACAATAAATGCATGAAAGGAGAGCTGGATGTATAACTGCATAAATGGAGAAAAAGATGGATGCGTTGGGGCCTGGATAATGCAGAATTAGGAACTGGGAAGGAGGTTAAGATGAGCAGGGAAGAAGAGAGTTTTAAGACTGGATAGAGCTGATGCTTGACCTTGAGCCAAAATGACCTTAGCCCACAATCACCTGGGCTAACCGGAATCCCTTCTGAACACCTCAGTTTGGTCTTTCCTGAAGCTGACAACCCCAGCACACAGGACTAGAGATCCAGCATCACAGGCTAATCCAGACAGATCAATTAAGTCAGCAGAATCAGAAAGGCTAACAAAGCTGGAGCCCTCCTAACGACCTAGTTCCCTCCCCAGCCCCCTCGTCCCTCCCCAGGACCCTGTCCCCACCTCCCTCCCGCAGGTGCAGTCTCTCCAGGGGGCGGTGAGAGCCATGAATAGTAAGGGTCTTAGCTCAAGCACACAGAGGCGTTTAGCTGCCCAAACCTAATCCCCCAATAATCGGATTATGTAAATTCCTACTTCAACCCCTTCCCCTGCAAGACCTTGCCCCTAAGCTCTCCACACTGTGGGACCAGCAGGAAAGACAGCACAGCACGCCGAAGAATCACTGCTAGTGGAATGCTGCACCAAAATGCTTTCCCCATTTTAAAAATTATAAAACCAGCAATAACATGGAAGAAACTTCGGAGAAGAAACCAAATGTTGACCTCGGTTGCACTGTGCTGGCACCTCTGTGCTCCATTCTCTGCAGTCCTTATCTTTCCCTTTGTCCTGTCTCTCGATCCTGGTCCACTTGCACACAGATCCTGTTGTACAATTACTGTTGTTTCCCTTAGCTTCACGTATTTCCAGTCTTGCTTCCTAGTTACTGTGCTGTGCTTTGCTTAGTCGCTCAGTCGTGTCCAACTCTTTGTGACCCCTTGGACTGTAGCCTGCCAGACTCCTCTGTCCATGGGGTTTCTCCAGGTAAGACTACTGGATTGGGTTGTCACACCCTCCTCCAGGGGATCTTCCCAATCCAGGGATCAAACGCAGGTTTTCCACATTGCAGGCAGATTCTTCACTGTCTGAGCCACCAGGGAAGCCCAAGAATACTGGAGTGGGTAGCCTATCCCTTCTCCAGGAGATCTTCCCAACCCAAGGATCAAACTGGGGTCTTCTGCATTGCAGACAGATTCTTTACCAGCTGAGCTACCAGGGAAGCCCTGCTGCTGCTGCTGCTGCTAAATCGCTTCAGTCGTGTCCGACTCTGTGCAACCCCATAGACGGCAGCCCAGCAGGCTCCCCTGTCCCTGGGATTCTCCAGGCAAGAACATTGGAGTGGGTTGCCATTTCCTTCTCCAATGCATAAAAGTGAAAAGTGAAAGTGAAGTCGCTTAGTCGTGTTCGACTCTTAATGACCCCATGGACTGCAGCCCACCAGGCTCCTCCGTCTATGGGATTCTCCAGGCAGGAGTACCGGAGTGGGGTGCCATTGCCTTCTCCGTACACTTCTTCTTTATAACTGTAGAATGTGCCATTAAGAATATATTACCTCGCAGGCTTTGGCTGAGAGGAAGGATAATGTAGGTTCTTGGTTTAAATTCTAACGTGTGCTCTATCAGGACTGTGGTAGGGTGGAAAAGCATGGGCACCAAGAGGCCCTGTGAGAAAGCAGTTCTCCTCAATGGTACACAGAGACAGGCAGCAGAAAGGACAAATCAGGGCTGCTCACTGCAAACACCAGAGTATGTTCCCAAAGGCCCCTTTGAGCCTGTGCATCACTGACCAATTCATTTTCTCCAACCCACCCTCCAGTCCATCCTCTGACGCCAGAATAAGCCTCAGAACCGGTAAACCTAAACATATCACTCTTACGTTGGAGGCACACAGTTGTCTTCACATGGACTGCCCTCTCCTCCACTCCTGCATGTGTGATTCCTACCCAGCATCTCCCACTCTTGTACCCGGGCAGCCCAGGCCCCTGCCTTGGGTTTTGTGCTTTAGATGGCCCTGCCTTGCTCTGGCCCTACTCCTGTGCCCACCATGTACCTGCCCATTTCCCACATTCTAGACCATGCTTAGGGTATCAGGGACCCCTGAATTTAGATCACACTCTGTATCCAGAACCGCAGCATTTCTGCTCAAATGGCCTTGAGTCCATTGTCAGAACCTACACGGACGTGAGTCTGAGTGAACTCCGGGAGATGGTGATGAACAGGGAGGCCTGGCGTGCTGCGATTCATGGGGTCGCAAAGAGTTGGACACGACTGAGCGACTGAACAGAACTGAACTGAACACGGGCCTTTTTCTTAGGTCCATGTGAACTGGGAGTCCACGTTAGATACCAGGCCCCTCACAGAGCAGGACAGCTTGAGGTGGGAAGAGAAAGGGATGGGGATGGGTCAGGAGTCTCCATTTGTACCCTTGTCCTGGGTCCACCGATGTCAGAGGCAGCCCTGCCTCAAGGCCTAGTTTAAATGTCATCCTTCCCACGATCAATTACTGATCCTCCAGCTAGAATCTTTGCCTCCCTACCTCCAATTTCATACTCTCTGGCACTCAGGACTCTCTGCCTTGTATTTGGTCATTTTTGTCATGTCCTCTTCCTCCCAAAGACTGTGAACTAACTCCTTGAAGGCAGATATATAATTTTCTTAACTTCCCTGCCCTCTGAGAACCTAGCAATTTGGGCAATAGCTTTCTTATTTATAATAAGAACTGTATTCATTTTTTTTGAAGAGGGGGGCAAACAACCCCCAAATCTCAGTGGCTTACAACAGCAAAGATTTATTCCTGTCTCATATTATGAAGGCTGGAGTTGGCTATGGGTTTGTTTCTTCAGAGAGCAACCCTCAACATGACTTTCTCATGACTGAGCTCAATCAGCAATCACTCTTAAAGCTTCTAATCCATTACAACCAAGTCAAGTCCATTCACATTCCATTGTCTGATGTAAGTCACATGGTCAAGCCTGGAAGGGAGCAAGCTGTCTCTTTACCTAAATTACCTACAGGGAAGCACTGCCAGTCACATGACAATCCTCTCACAAGGAAGGGAGGGAGCCAGTAGTTGTAACAATAATGCGATTTATCAGAGTAAAATTTGCATTAGTCTGACTGTGTGCTAGGCCCAGTGCTAAATGCTTTACCTGTTTTGTTTTTCTCATTTAGTCCTCAGTTCAGTTCAGTTCAGTCGCTCAGTCGTGTCCGACTCTTTGCGACCCCATGAATCGCAGCACGCCAGGCCTCCCTGTTCATCACCATCTCCCAGAGTTCACTCAAACTCACGTCCATCGAGTCTGTGATGCCATCCAGCCATGTCATCCTCAGTCGTCCCCTTCTGCTCCTGCCCCCAATCCCTTCCAGCATCAGAGTCTTTTCCAATGAGTCAACTCTTCTCATGAGGTGGTCGAAGTACTGGAGTTTCAGCTTTAGCATCATTCCTTCCAAAGAAATTCCCGGGTTGATCTCCTTCAGAATGGACTGGCTGGATCTCCTTGCAGTCCAAGGGACTCCCAAGAGTCTTCTTCATCTAGTCCTCATGACCCTATTATTGTCCCCGTTTTACAGATGAGGAAATTGAGGTAGGGAGAAGTTACATGATTTGCCTATGGTCATATAAGTGGATAGATAGGGGATTTCAACCTGGGTAGTGCAAATCCAGAGTCCTTTGCTCTTACCCACTAAGCATTAATGCCTCTGTGAATTTATTGTGCCAAATCCTATGCTGGTACCTTCAGAGAGTGTGATACCTAGAAGTTTGATTTATTAACCAGCATTTGAAGAATGCCTATTCAGTGGGACTGGAGAGACAGACAAAACAAACAAGTAAAATATTACTACCTAGCAGTGAATACTAAGGAGAAAAATAAAGCAGGGTAGGAAGATGCAGAGCCTTGTGTGTGTGAAGGTGCAGTTTTAGATCTTGTGGTCAGAGAATCTTCATTGAGAAGGTGACATTTGAGCAAAGACCTGAAGAATGTCAGCTCCTTGAGGGCAGAAATATGTGTCTGTTTTGTTTGAATCCCAGTGCCTGTAACAGGCACTGGCTCATAGTAGATACTCAGTATTAATAATTTCTGAATGAATCAAAGGAGGTGAGGGAGGGAACTATTTGGATTTTGAGAGAAGAGTGTTGCAAACAGTGGAAACAGACCATGCAGAGGCCCTGACGCAGGAGGGTGCCTGGTGCCTGGAATGTTCATGAAACTACAGATGTCAGAGTGGCTAGAGCTGAGTACACTTCAGCTTCTTCTCAGGCAGAGAAGGAACACACAAGTCAGGTAAAAGGTATCTGGGAGCCAGTGTTAAAGACTTCAGCTTAATTCTGAGTGAAATGGGGAGCCAGAGGAGGGTTTTGAGTGAGAAGCAACAGGAACCTGACTTGGGTTTTCAGAGGATCATTCTGGGTGATGCTGGAGAATAGATGGAAAGAGGAAAGTACAGAAGCAGTAAGACCAAGGAGGAGGCACTCTGGAACATGGGATGAATAAATCTGGGAATCTGTCCAGTGCAGTGACTGTTAAACTTCTCTGTGTGTGTTAATCTCCTGGGACACTTAGTAAAAAGGCAGATTTTTAACCCTATCCCCAGGAAACCTGATCTGGTGGTCTTGGCTGTGGGTGTTGAAGTCTATACCTTCCCTCACCCATGATTTTGAAGTAAGTGGTTCTTGAACTACAGTTGGGAGACTCACTGGGGCTTAAATGATTGACATCCGATGAGTTGATGAGTTGACCTCCGGGCACGCACTTCCGGAGGTTTGTAGACACTGTAGAAAAGGGTTGGTAAATTGCATTCCGCCCTCCGGGGTATGCTGTAGTCCGGGTGAGTGTCAGGACCCCCTCGCGCCCCAACCGTTACACAAAGCTGGGGCTTCTTCCGCTTCTGCTCTGTTCTAGGGCACAGGGAGACTGGTCCCGGGAAGCGGGGATGTAGGGGTGGAGGGTGGGTATGGGAGGGACCTGCGGGAGTCTAGGGCGGGGAAGGGGCCCCGTGGGTCCCTAGACAAAAGGCGATGCCTATAAAGGCGGTGGCGAAGGGGCAGCGCCCAGGCGAGGGCGACAACTGCGGCGCGGGCTCCCTGCTCGGAGAGGAGGTGCGTGAGCTCCAAGAGGGTTGGGGGCGCTGCTGGGTTTGGGCGCCAGCGAGTCTCCGGCGCAGTTCCCCAGTCCGAGCCGCACTCGCCGCGGAGGGCAGGGGTGTGGAGGTGACTTGGTGGCAGCCACCAAGGCGACTCGGTGAGAAGACGTGGGGACTTTCCGCGGAGCAGGGGCCGTGGTGCAGCTCCGGGGAAGCCTAGCGGGTACCTAGCGCGTGTCGGCGGGGCTGCTGAGCCTTGATATGTGATGTCCCGGACACCCAGGAGCATCTCCGAGGGCCGTCTTGACAGCTTCTGAGTTGGGGTGAGCGACTCCTGGAAACCTGGCAGGTGCGAAACTTTAGATGTTTCTCCAGAATGCCTGAACTTAGTCGCAGGGCAGGCGCTGCAGGCAAGGGGGAGCAAGAATTAGAAAAAGAAAAAGGGAAAAGCTGGGAAGTGAAGCGGTCAAGGGCAGCAGGTTGGGTCGGGTGGGCGTGAGCTGGGAAGGCAGGTGTAGAGCGCTGTTTTGAAACAGGTGGCCCTCCCAGTGGACCGGGAGCCCACCCAAACATCCACATTCACAGTAAATGTACTTGTTTAGAACATCAACATGCAGAGCTGTCTGGTGAGAAAAGTAATTGCATAATAGCACGTATGGTGATTTTTTAAAATATATAGAGAGGATATATTATATAAAGACACACCAAACTGGCTGCTGCAGGAGAATGAGTTTGAATAGGTAGATGGATAAGGGAGGGGGACTTTTTTTTGCTTTATCACTTGCGGTACTGCTTGATTCCCCACCCACACCCCACGCCCCCCTTAAGTTAGCCTGTGTTACTTCTATAGCAACTTCTAAAGGCAAACCTGTGCCTGGTGTTTGAGGTTAGGCACCTTCCCCAAACCCAACTGTATAAACCACCCTTCATTACCCTCCTTCTGTACCATGTTTCCACTTACTTTTCAAAGAGAGATGAAAGAAGAGAGAAGTATACAGGACCAAATGCCAGAAAGAGAAGTTAACATCTTATGAGAAGAGAGCAGTGTGAGCCCGAATGCCTGGCACAGTCCACCGTAGCAACATTAGCTGTCTGTACGCCTGTGCTGCTGCCTTTCTGGTTGACCTGGGCTCCATGTCCAGGAAACATCCACACGAAAAAGCAGCAGCACCTGTTACAGGTAGTGGTCACCTTCTCAGGGGGCATCAGGTTGTTCTTTTCTCCAGTAACCTGTTACCTTCTGTGGTAACGAAGTTTGTGCTCATCTATATTCCTATTCAATTTACTGTGACATTCCTCCTATTCAGGCATTCTTAACCTTTGGCCCATGACACCTACCCACCCAGGGGTGTGTGGATAAAACTCAGGAGATTCTAAATTACATCCTTTTATCTACTAACCTTTCAACTAAATTGAGCATTTCCTTTATTTATGAATGTTTATGTAGTTTATTATGAATCAATACAGTGGTGGTAGCAGTGCTGATGCCTTTGTCATCCGCAAAAATCATAGGCACCTTCAACTCTTGTTACAGATGTTGCTGATCTTCTGAAAAAAACCACTTACCAATCACTGGTTAGAAATGATGGTGACAAATCTAATTATTTAATGTGTTAAAAGTGAAGCATAGGTTTTATTATTTTGCATTTTAGAATTATTATCATACCTATAAAGTATAACTGGTTATTTTATGTGTCCATGTATTTCAATTCATGCCTTTTAACTTAATATTCTGAGAAGACTTTTCCCTTTATATATTTGAAATAATTGTTCTGAGATGAAATCTGTCCCTGGGCTTCCCTGGCCCCGACTCAGCTGGCGTCAGTGGTGACTCAGGCTTGGGACACAGGCTCTGCCACATTGGGCTGTGTGACCTGGGACAAAGAACTGCACCTCTGTTTCAACATCTGTCTGATGCTCTCTGATTCTGTGGCATCTGGAGTATTTTTTAAGCTCTTAAAGTACTCTGAATCAAGATTTGCAGCAGTCAGTACTTGCAACAGGAAAAACACTAAATGCCATTTTCCTTTGATTTAATAAATACTTTAATAATTTTCCAGTGACCTCTACTTTGAGTTTTTCCAGCTTATTGAATCACTGATTTTTATTTCCCAATGTGGAGAAGGAGAGTAACACACTTGAGGATAAATCAACAAGTAATTATTAAGCACCTCCTAGAATGGCAAGACTACATTTCAGAAGCCTGCCTTCTCTCCTCCCTGTTTCTGCTTCTCACAATAGGATGGAGCTTTCTCAGAAGAGAACATCAGTTAGTTTATCCTGGCTAATCTTTTCTTCCCAGCTTGAAAATGACCCTCCCATGGGACTAGTGAATAAGCTAAAGCCTCTTTTGACAAGAGAAGCTTAAAAGTAACTTTACTCCTACAGTCCTGGCTGCAAAGCAGCCAGTTTCAACGTGAGCACAACTGGATAGTCTTAAAAATTCCCTTGATTTAGGTTCATACTTTCATATTGTAGGTATAGTTAGATACAGGTCCGACAATGCTCATTGTAGATATAAAGGCCAGGTTAGACACTGGTTCAATTCCTGGGTTGGAAAGATCCACTGGAGAAGGGATTGGCTACCCACTCCAGTATTCTTGGACTTTCCTGGTGACTTAGCTGGTAAAGGATCCACCTGCAGTGTGAGAGACCTAAGTTTGATCCCTGGGTTGAGAAGACCCCCTGGAGAAAGGATAGGCTACCCACTCTAGTATTCTGGCCCGGAGAATTCCATGGACTGTATAGTCCATGGGGTCACAAAGAGTCAGATATGACTGAGCAATGTTCACTTTCACTTTAGGTAGATAAAAGGCAAAGGCAGGGCATTGTGGCATTTCAGCACAGAAGGAGGCCTTGGGTATCACCCCCTTCAGATTGGAAGTGCCCTGGATTGCCTGAGTTAGGTGCTATTTCTCTGATCCTCCAGACCCTGGGCTTCCCATCTGTGTCATAGGGCAGAGGGCTCCTCAGTGTCCAGCAGCCAGTACAGTGTCTGGCGCATAGGGTCAGTAATTGTTGATAGTAAACTTTGGAGTACATGTGACTGTATTGGATCATGGATCCAACCAGGGTGTCTCTACAGAGATAGAGGAAGTAAACCTAAGTGGCTGATGGGGGAAGCTGGAGGGGGCCTGAGATCAGCCACTAAACTTGAGCTGCCATGATTCTGCTCACCACTGGTTTCTCAGCACAGCACTGGCCTCTCCTACCCAGGCAGAAGCAGGAAGGTCAACAAGAACCTGCATGGGGAAATGTCCTAGGGGCATATATCCTTCTAGCTGATATTCTATGTAATATTAACAGTTTGTCACTCTTAATCCCCTAAATACTGCTTCCTTCTTAAACATAGTTTTGCTGGGTTTCAGAGCTTCTGTTTGGAGAGCAAGGCAATGTTCTTAGCGTAGGCTGCACAGGGAGATCATGTGAGGGGTGCACTGATGGGACCTCGCTTCAGGAAAACACTTGCAGTTCAGCTGCAGGGAGCGCAGTTAGCTGACAGCCATCAGTAGCAGTGCTGACTGGACTCAGGACTGGGCCTCCATTCTTCAGGTAGCTCCCAGCCTATGAGTGAGCGTGGCAGCGCTGCCAGGACCTGGCGATTCTTGCCCCATAGCGTCTCCTTTACAGGCACTTTCTGCCCCAGATCTCCCTGTTGGGTTGGCTGCCACTTTTCCAGCTCTGTACTGCAGCCTGAGGCTCTTCTGTCCAGTCCTGCAGCCTCCCTGCTTTGATTTTGCAAGTGTCAGATGTGCATTGCAGTCTGAAGACATTCTTGGCCCAAGTCTTTCTTTTCTTTTTTCATCTTTCACAGGCCTTAACTCCCAATAAACTGCTAGTTGTACATCCAACTCCAGCTTGACATCTGCTTCCTGGAGGACCAAGCTGATCCACCTGGGGAGTTTTAAAAAACACCAATGCCCCCAGAAATTTTTATTTAATTGGCCTGGGGTACAGTCTGGGTGAATCCAATAAGCAGTCCAAGTCAAGGGCCACTGGAATAGAAGAAAAGTTCTGGAGCAGAAGTTCCAAGTGTTTATTAAGTTAGAAAAGGATCTGCTTTCTCATAAGTCACTAGGACTTCAACAAATCACTTCTTTAGGTCCTTTTCAAATAAAATGGGCCCACCCTTTCATGCCACAGGTGCCAATTTGTAACCCTCCAACTCCTTCCTGCAATAGTGGGCCATTAACACAAACAGTTGTGGAAGGAAGCTGGCATTTTGAGAGGCACCTACCAACTTCCTGGTATTCTATATGTTGCTTTTATGTAACCTATGTCAGATACTCAGTGTTTACCTACAGACTCATATCCTTGTGTGTGTGTGTGTGCTCACTCAGTCATTTCCGATTCTTTGCGACCCTATGGACTACAGCCCACCAGGCTCTTCTGTCCATGGGATTCTCCAGACAAGAATACTGGAGTGGATTGCCATCCCCTCCTCCAGGGGATCTTTCCGACCCAGAGATCAAATCTAAGTTTCCTACATCTCTTGCACTGCAGGCAGATTCTTTACCGATGAGCCACTGGGGAAGCCCCTCATATCCTCAGAAAAGCCCAAATAACAGTAGAAGAAAGGTAGAATTTAGGGAAAAGCTCAGCAGCGTTGATCCGATCATTTTGGTCTTGACATGATCCCTTGACACTTTTCTCTAGTCAGCAAGTGTCTCTCTGGATTTGGCCCTTAGTGTGTGGGACCTTGTCCTGTGATTCTTAAATGTTTCTGCATGTGCTGCCTTCTCCATCAGGCCATCCAATAAGCTCCTTGAGCACAAGTATCCCATCCCAGCCAAGTCCACAAGCCCAGCTCATAGCACGGGGCCTAGCACAGAGCAGGTCTACGGGAAGGGTTAAAATAAAGGAACAAAGGTAGCAAGAGCCAAGAGGTTGTATAACCACACTTGGTTATAGAAAAACAAGATATTACCTTCCCCCTAGTATTCATAATTCAGTATTTCACAAGTCATTTTATTTATAAACATATTTTTGTTGTATTTATTCCTCAACACTTTTATAGCCATTACTGTGTGTCAGGCACTGTTGAAAGTGATTTACAAATATTAAGCTTATTTAATTCTCCTAATAGCCTTTGTCTACCACCAGTGGCTGCAGGGGTTCAGCAAGGGAAGGATATGGGAGGCTCTGGGATGGCCTGGAAGGGTTTGTAGGAATGGAAAGGAGGATTTAATCTGCTCTTTAAAGATTGTGTAGAAATAGGCAAGAAAACAGTGAAGAGGGAACTCATGGGACAGAAAATGCAAAGGTATGGAATTGGGAATATTTACTACTCTTTTGGTGGGGGGAGGTGGTGGTGTGGGGAACAGGAAGGGACCCTCTGCCCAGGTTGCTGAGACTGGAGCAGGTGGCAAACTGGTAGCCATGAGCCAAGGGTACCAAATGTCTGGCGCTGGGTTTTGGCTTATTTCCTGATGTGCCATAAACATTGCCATTGATGTATGTTAATCCAAGCCACCTGAACAAAGGGGCCTGTGCCTCTCAGAGGAAAAAATGGCACGATTAGGATTGGCAATACGTGATAACAATCACCTCGCCTACGGTTGGAAAGATCATCCAAATTCAACCTTGGGGAGCCTGGTTATCTTCCGCAGCATCCATATCACATTGTCGCCCTTCACCTACTCCTTTTCTTTGTTTGGCATGCTAAATAACCCCATTGCTATTCTTCATACAACTGGACTTCAAGATTCTTCCTCACCCTGTTCATCCTTCTCTGACTGTGGTCTGGTCTAGACATTTTAGCTCTTACACAGTGCGCCCAATCCTACAGATAAAGTCCACCAGCCAGAAGAGCTGTGCTGTCACCTTCTTCATTCCTAATGTTATGTTGTAAATGAAATCTAGGATCGCAGCCCCCTCCCCCCTTTTAAAGAATCTAAATTCAACTCCCTATTAACAAATATGTATTTTATTCTCCTGTGTACTCAGTCCTGCGCCGTGCCTGATTCTGAACACTTAGGAAGAGTTGGTTATAAAAGAAGTAACGGGAGTATTAGGATAAAACCACCATTTTACCTGGAGGCTTCGAAACAACCAGGGGGAGAAAAGCTGACAGGAGGTGTTCTCACCCTGCCCTTTCTTCTGCCGCATTTTCTTCTCTTGTCACAGGAAGATCCACAACACCTGGAAATGAGGCAGCACATCCCCTAAGATCTGGGTGGAAAAGATGAACGGCTCAAGCTCCTGGCAGGACATGGGCTGCCCAGCAGGCCTCTGACAAGGTGTTGGCCCTCAGGGCCCTTTCTCTTTCTTGTCTCAGGAACTCCAACATGACCAGAAAGATCTTCACCAACACCAGGGAGCGGTGGAGGCAGCAGAACGTCAACAGTGCCTTTGCCAAGCTGAGGAAGCTCATCCCCACTCACCCTCCAGACAAGAAGCTGAGCAAAAATGAAACACTTCGCCTGGCCATGAGGTACATCAACTTCCTGGTGAAGGTCTTGGGAGAGCAGAGCCTACAGCAAACAGGAGTGGCCGCTCCAGGAAACATTCTGGGCCTTTTCCCCCAAGGACCCCACCTGCCAGACAGGACTCTGCTTGGTGACTACCAGGTTCCATCATCCGGCTCAAGCCACCACATTCCGTAATAGTGGGGCTCTGGCTGTTGTGACCCCAGGCAGCACTGGTTCAGAAGTCACTAGCTGTCAACAGCCTTTTTGCAAGTACTAGAGTCAGCATGGTGAATAATTTGTGAGGCGTGAACTCAAGCTTTGTAGGAGGTGTCTCATGGTCAGCTGCAGAATGCTAAAAGAAGGCCAGAGGGAGGTGGCCACACAACTCCTTCCCCGGGGGCTTCAGGCAGAGCAGCCTGTATCTGTTGATTTTATAAATCCAGGTTCCTGCATAAGATGTTATTTGGGGGGAAAAAAAAACCCTTAGACTAAAAAAACTGGTTTGAAAATCACTGCTTTATGTAATATGTTTTCAGTTGTAAGAAGAGTTTCCTCAAAATGGATCGCAGATCGATGAGTAGAAAATGCTACCCTCCAAACATATCTTAAAGTTTGTTCTGAAAAATGAGGCATATGTGATCAAGGGTGAACAGCATAAGACAAATGAAAAGATAGCTCTTGCAGAAACCAGCCTGGAGACTTGTGGGGAATCTGTGGATAAAAGACCCTTCTGACACCTGAGGACCACAAGAAGGCAGCAGATATGTGCAGGAGAGCTCTGCATCCTCTATCTCTATGGAAATGTGAGGTGTCACTTGCATTGCACCACGAGTATATGTGTTATCGCTAAAGCCAAATGGCAGATTATACCTATGAGAGGAAAGGACATGATAATTTGTGAGAGTTCATGGTTTTCTTATGAAAAGAAGTACTAAAATAGTTTTCCTAATCCTTTAGTTTCACATATCAGGTATTGAAAACTTTCAATTCAGCATGAGTTCTTGATGATTTAAGACCTGTGAAATTCAAATAGAATGATGAAAATCTAAATATTACCATTTAACAGCTCATTTAACAGAGAGCTTAACAAAAGATTTAGAGTAGACAATAGGAGTGTAATACCAGACTCTTATGAATTGATGGATATGTGATTTGTTTTCCCTGCTGAGGAACATTAGCTCAGTTTTGCACTGGGAGGGGTGGTGCCCACAAAAGAATGAAAGGCGTGGATCTGGCAGAACTCAAACCGTATGCCGCCATGCTGACGCTTGGATTCAAAAATGAATCCCATAGTTAAGCCCAGAATACAAATAATGTCATTTGATTGTCTCATCTCTGGAATGTTTTATTTTCCCCAAATTCTTGACAGAACATTGGTGTTAAAACCTTCTGAACTATAGGTAGGAAATTGATGGGTTTGAGATTATATATACACAATAGAGGAATTTAAATTTTCTGCCCACTCTAGAAAGAATATTCAATTTATGGAAGGCTGAAATGAACCTCTTTGGTTTGGTGATCAGAAGAAATCTGGATGAGTCATCCTCAGAATCTCATTATCAAAACAGCAAGTTCATAATGTCATTAAACTCTACACAGCATTCACACTTACGGCACAATGCATTTATTAAAACAATGCATTTAGGACTTCCCTGGTGGTCCAGAAGTTAAGACTCTGCACTTCCAATGCAGGGGTTGTGGGATTCCTGGTCAGGGTACTAAGACCCCACATGCCGTGTTAGTTAATTCAGTCACTCAGTAATGTCTGGCTCTTTGTGACCCCATGGATTGCAGCACTCTAGGCTTCCCTATCCATCTGTAACTCCCAGAGCTTACTCAAACTCATGTCCATCAAGTAGGTGATGCCGTCCAACCATCTCATCCTGTGTCATCCCTTTTTCCTCCTGCTCTCAATCTTTCCCACCATCAGAGTCTTTTCCAATGAGTCAGTTCTTCGCATCAGGTGGATTGGAGCATCAAAATATTGGAGCCTCAACTGAAGCATCAGTCCTTCCAATGAATATTCAGGACTGATTCCCTTTAGGATTGACTTCTTGGATCTCCTTGAAGTCCAAGAGACTCTCAAGAGTCTTCTCCAACACCACAGTTCAAAAGCATCAGTTCTTTGGCACTCAGCTTTCTTTATAGCCCAACTTGCAAATCCATACATGACCACTGGAAAAACCATAACTTTGACTAGACAGACCTTTGTTGACAAAGTAATGTCTCTGCTTTTTAATATGCTGTCTAGCAAGCATCTTTTCATTTCATGGCTGCAGTCACCATCTGCAGTGATTTTGGAGCCCAAAAAAATGAAAAAAAAAAAAAAAAAAGAGCATGCTGTGTAGCATGGACAAAAAATTAAAATAAGTAATGAGAATAATAAAATAATTTTTTAAAAGAAACAATGCATTCTTGTGTGTAGGTCCTTTCTTTAAACAGCATTCAGTAAACATCCCCACAGACTCAAAGTAGTCCAGGCAAACACATAAACACAGAAACCAGGGGATTCCCCCTAATTTGCATTTCTTTCTCATGAGCTTTTATTGTTCTCATGAGCTTATGTGGACTTAAATTTGTCCCCAAACTACCACGTGATATCACATCTCAAAACTCTGGTGACAGTTGTCAGTTGAGTAATATTGCTTATTCTCTCATCTGGCATTAAATCACATTAACACTTTTGACAGTATTTTTATACTGTGCTGTGCGTCAGTCATATCTGACTCTTTATGATCCCATGGACCATAGCCCATCAGGTTTCTCTGTCCATGGGGTTTTACCAGCAAAAATACTGGAGTGGATTGCTATGTCCTCCTCCAGGGGATCTTCCCAGCCCAGGGATTGAAACTGGGTCTGTCTCCTGCATTGCCAGTGGATTCTTTAGCACTGAGCCATTAGTAGCTTCATTTGAACTGTAGCCGAGGAAGGCACAGAAGACCTTTTTGTGTGAACATAGGATTTTACTGCTCTTCTCAGAGTGAGTGCACTTCTCTGCTGTTGGGGCCTTGTCTGCTGTGCACAGGGGGCCTTTCCACTGAAATGTAACTGAGTGCCATTGATAAGTCATGAGAAGACTGAGTATCATTAAATTAAATGAGGGGAACAGTTTTTTAAAAGAAACTCTAAAGGAAATTCCTATGATAAGTGAGTAAACATTTAATATATTACTTAATGTAATTTATCTCTTAAATTATTTCTTTTGCAAGTTGAGTCTTGGTCTGTCAAGTTGTATTAGGTTAAAGTGACTGTCAAAAGGAATTGTAGGTACCTGTGTATCAGAAGCTTGGCAAGGTACACATGAGACTGGAAGCTAATTCTAAAATCACTCCACAGCTTTCCTTGGTGGCCTGTATTTACAGCTTGGTGACTGGAGTAGTAAGAATTTATGGTTCAAATGCATTATAGTTCACTGATGGTACATCTCTTTATGGATCATTTGAACCCAACAGAAAGATTTAGACCAATTATATCATCTATGCTTCTCTATTACTTGTTCTGCTATGGACACCACTGAAAGCTTCCAGAAACCAGGTATAACAAGTCCTTTTGTTTATATAAATCATTAGATTGGCTTGTTCTACTCCTCACTTTACAGAGGAGAAAACAGTCCAGAGGGTTTTGAAGTAACTTTCTAGTGGTCACATGGACAATTAGTGGAAACCCAGGACATAGTGCAAGATCCCCTGACCCAGCATCCAGTTTATTCAGCCATGAAGGATTTTAGGATTGGAAATGGACAAGTATCTTATTATTAGGCTCATCTCTTTGCGATACTGTTTGGTGATCTTCTTCATACGCTTTTTAATTGAAATTGGATCAATGTGCTTTGTAGAATGTGATTAGCGGTACCAACCAAAGGTTTTATTTGTTGATGTTTTGCGAGTTTTTAATCATCGATTCTAATTTGCTATTTAACTATTAATTTATTGAAAATAAATTATTTAAGAAAAGAAATTGTTATTTTTTTCCTTTTTAGAAAATATATCACAAATTTACTAAGCATGCCCTCCATCTCTCCGTCCTCATAGCAACTGTCCTGGCTTTGAACCTCACTCCTTCTGTTGTCTCTAGTCTAAAAAAAAATATAGCATTCCCTGATTAGTGCCTCCTTTTCCTTCACTTTCACACAGCTTCCTAATTGTCCTTCTCAAATCACAGTCATCCCCAGCTATCAAACCTTCAGTGTCTCGTCCACCAGACTGAGACAGATACTGTATCTCAGCAAACCAGGCCTTCTGTAGTCTGGCTCAGTGTACCCTTCTTTTCACAACTGCCTGAATGTATCAGACATGCTAAGGAAACTGCTTCACTTGATGGTCCCCAAACACTCTCCACTCTTTGATACCTCCAGCTTTACTCTTGTGAGTCTCTCTTCTTGCACTAAATTCCATTTTCTAAAATCCTTCATGACTGATCTTAGATACCACTCTTTCAGGAAGCTTGACTCATCTTAAACACCATCTTACATGAAGTCCTCCTAGATTTCCACCACTCAATATAATCTCTTCTTTTGTAGAATACTCTTATTGCTTCAAGACCCTTGCTTCCTCTTCCCTGTATTACAGACATCTTGTGTATGTTCTGTCCCCAGCAACAAGATCTCCTTGAGGGCAGTGACAATTTATAACACTGAATCCTCACAACAACCATGCCAGTAACTTTACTTTCAAAATGAGAAAACTAGATCAAGACTGGCTCCATTAAGAATATTTCTCTAGCCTCTCTTAAAAGATAACATTGAAATGGAACTTGAAGGAATTCACCAGCAGTCCAGTGGTTAGTACTTAGCTTTTCACTGTGTAATGGCCTGGGTTCCTTTCCTGGTCGAAGAACTAAGATCCCACAAACCTCACTGTGCAACTGAAAAAAAAAAAGAAAGAAAATGATGCAACTTTGGATCTTGAACAAGCTGAATTTCCCTGAGAAATCCAAAGTCTAAAGCTCTTTTTAAAAGTTTGTTTCTCAGAATTTCCATTCAACAAGGCCTTTGCAGCACCTGCCTGATGAGGTTTCACCACCTAAGAATGGCTTGAGATGACACAAATATATGTAAGTTATACACAACTGGCTTTGTCCTTAAGAGGCTAAAGGATGAAAGGAGCCAGGAGAATGGACAGCTTAACTCCTGACCCATAGGCCAAAGGTTAGCTGAAAGTCACATCCTTAAATAAAAAGGTCAAAGATAAGGAAGGAATCTCAGAGCTCAATGGCAATGCAAAGTGGGGGATTTAAAGTGGCAGGTGCTAGGAAGGAATGCCAAGGGGAGAGTGTGGCTAAAGGATTACAGGAAGCCAGGGTGTGGCCTCCTAAACACAGTTTCCCTTCTGTGACTGTTAGAGCTTACCATAAACTGGGAAAGTTTCTGTCCTATATTCTTTTTGTTGCTAATGACCTATCACTAGCATTAAAATCACTCGGTTTAAAAAATTTTTCTAGATTTTAAAAAGCACTCGATTTTTACATAAACCTTAGTTAGGTTTGTAATCTGTCAAATAATATTTAAGAATTTAATTTTCAGAGCTCAAAGGGGTAGTTAAACAAGACAAGCTGTAGAATTGCCTTTTCTGGATAATTTTAAAAATCAGGATTATCCAATATGTTCATACGCTTGAATCTAAGTAACTCTCCTTCTCGGAAGTTATCATAAAGAAGTAATCAGAAGTATGGTCAAAGGATTATCTGTGTGGGTATCTATTTCAGAGTTATTTACAATGTAAGTAAAAATAAAATAAATTTATAACAGTAAGAGTCAGAGCCAAGATTTGCTGAACATCTTTGCCTACAATATGCTAAGCACTGTGACAAGAGTTTCTAGCATATCAGCTCACCTAATCTTCATAAAAATTTATATTGTTACTGTAATATCCATTATATGTTTTGTTCTTATTTCACAGATGACAAAACTGAAATTTAGGAGATGATTTTTTAAAGGATGAATTTTTTTAAGTTTTTATTTTATATTGGAGTATAGTTGATTAATAATGTTGTATTAGCAATGGAATATTACTTGCATATAAAAAGGATTGCATTTGAATCAACTCTAATGAGGTTGGTGAACCTAGAGCCTACTGTACAGAGTGGAGTAAATCAGAAAGAGAAAGACAAATACCATATATTAGTGCATATATATGAATCTATAAAGATGGTATTGATGAGCCTGCTTGCAGGGCAGCAAAGGAGATGCAGACGTAAAGAACAGACCTTTGGTCATAGTGGGGGACGGAGAGGAGATGACTTGAGAGAATAGTATTGAAACATATACATTACCATATGTAAAACAGATAGCCAGTAGGAATTTGCTGTATGATGCAGGAAACCCAAAGCCAGTGCTATGACAACCTAGAGGGGTAGGATGGGGAGGGAGATTTCAGAAGGAGGACGCACATGTATGCCTGTGGCTGATTCATGTTGATATGTGGCAGAAACCATCACAATATTGAAATTATCCTCTGATCAAAAATAAAAGTTAAATTAAATCATGTGTTAGTTTCAGGTGTACAACAAAGTGATTGTTATACATGTATCAATTCTTTTACAAGTTCTTTCCCCACTTAGGTTATTACACACTACTGAGCAGAGTTCCTGTGCTTATACAGTAGATCCTTGTTGGCTTTTTTTTTTTTTTTTGGCTGCAGCACATGACATGTGGACCTTCCCTGGCCAAGAATCTTGTGCTCTTTACATTGAAAGTGTGAAGTCTTAACCACTGGCCCACCGGGGAAGTCTTGGTTATCTATTTTAAACATAGCAGTTTGCACATGTCAATCCCAAGTTCCCAATCTATCCCTCTCCCCCACCCTTCTCCCCTGGTAACCATAAATTAGTTCTCTAAATCTGTGAGCCTGATTCTATTTTGTAAATAAGTTCATTTGTATGATTTTCTTTTTTTAGATTCCCCATATAAGCAATTTCACATGATATTGGTCTTTCTCATCTGACTTCACTAAGTATGATAACCTCCAGATCAGTCTATGTTGCTGCAAATGGCATTATTTCATCCTTTTTAATGGATGAGTAATATTCCATCATATATATTACCACATCTTTATTCATTCATCTGTGAATGGACATACAGATTGCTTCCATGTCTTGGCTATTGTATATGGTGCTACAGGGAGCACTGGGGTGCATGTATTCTATTAAACCATGTTTTTCTCTGGGTGTGTGCCTAGGAGTGGGATTGCTGGATCATATCTTAGTTCTATTTTTAGTTTCTTAAATAACATCCATGATGTTCTCTATAGTAGCTATACAAATTTACATTCCCACCAATAATGTAGGAGGATTTTCTTTTCTCCATACTATCTCTAGTTTTTGTAGACTTTTTGATGATGGCCATTCTGACTGGTGTAAGTGACATCTCATTATAGTTTTGATTTGCATTTCTCTAATAATTAGCCATGTTAAGCATATTTTCTGTGAACTTCCAGATGTTCAAGCTGGTTTTAGAAAAGGAAGAGGAACCAGAGATCAAATTGCCAACATCTGCTGGATCATGGAAAAAGCAAGAGAGTTCCAGAAAAACATCTATTTCTGCTTTATTGACTATGCCAAAACCTTTGACTGTGTGGATCACAATAAACTGTGGAAAATTCTGAAAGAGATGGGACTACCAGACCACCTGAACTGCCTCTTGAGAAACCTGTATGCATGTCAGGAAGCAACAGTTAGAACTGGACATGGAACAACAGACTGGTTCCAAATAGGAAAAGGAGTATGTCAAGTCTGTATATGGTCACCCTGCTTATTTAACTTCTATGCAGAGTACATCATGAGAAATGCTGGGCTAGAAGAACCACAAGCTGGAATCAAGACTGCCGGGAGAAATATCAATAACCTCTGATATCCAGATGACACCACCCTTATCGCAGAAAGTGAAGAGGAACTAAAAAGCCTCTTGATGAAAGTGAAAGAGGAGAGTGAAAAAGTTGGCTTAAAGCTCAACATTCAGAAAACGAAGATCATGGCATCTGGTCCCATCACTTCATGGAAAATAGATGGGGAAACAGTGTCAGACTTTATTTTTCTGAGCTTCAAAATCACTGCAGATGGTGATTGCAGCCATGAAATTAAAAGACACTTATTCTTTGGAAGGAAAGTTATAACCAACCTAGATAGCATATTCAAAAGCAGAGACATTACTTTGCCGACTAAGGTCTGCCTAGTCAAGGCCATGGTTTTTCCAGTAGTCATGTATGGATGTGAGAGTTGGACTGTGAAGAAAGCTGAGTGCTGAAGAATTGATGCTTTTGAACTGTGGTGTTGGACTGCAAGGAGATCCAACCAGTCCATCCTAAAGGAGATTAGTCCTGGGTGTTCTTTGGAAGGACTGATGCTAAAGCTGAAACTCCAATACTTTGGCTACGTCATGAGAAGAACTGACTCACTGGAAAAGACCTTGATGCTGGGAGGGATTGGGGGCAGGAGGAGAAGATGACAGAGGATGAGATGGCTGGATGCTATCACTGACTCAATGGAGATGAGTTTGAGTGAACTCCGGGAGTTGGTGATGGACAGGGAGGCCTGGCGTGCTGCGATTCATGGGGTCGCAAAGAGTCGGACACGACTGAGTGACTGAACTGAACTATTTTCACATGTCTCTTGGCCATCTGTATGTCTTCTTTGGAGAAATGTCTTTTTAGATCCTCTGACCATTTTTTGATTGTGTTGTTTGTTTTTTGAATATTGAGCTGCATGAGCTCTTTGTAAATTTTGGAGATGAATCTCTTATCAGTCACACTGTTTGCAAATATTTTCTCCCATCCTGTGGGCTGTCTTTTCATTTGTTTATGGTTTCCTTTGCTGTGCAGAAGCTTTTGAGCTTAATTGGTTGGGTCCCATTTGTTTATTTTTGTTTTTAATTTCCATTACTCTAGGAGATGGCTCAGAAAAGATATTGCTGCAATTTATGTCAAAGGGATTTTCTGTCTATGTTTTCCTCTAGGAATTTTATATTATTCAGTCTTACCTTTAAGTCTTTAATCCATTTTAAGGTTATTTTTGTGTATGGTGTTAAAGGATGTTCTAATTTCATTTTTTTTTTTTTTACATGTGGCTGTCCAGTGGTCCCAGGACCGTTTATTGAAGACACTGTCGTTTCTTCATTGTATTTGCCCTCTTTGTTGTAGATAAATTGACCGTAGGTTTGACTATTGCCAAACCTATGTGTCTAGAGAGAGCATCTTTTCTAAGGATAACTCGCACTGCTGCCTTTTCTGCCACTCCATTATTCTATGTAAAAGGATGTGTGAAATGCAACTGTTTCAGCCCACCGCCCAAGGGAGACAGTGCCTGTCAGAGCTCATGAGCTTCTCAGGCCTTACTCCATCTACTTTTCACCTCTCTTCTCTGAATATCAGGCCTCCAGATCCCCAGATCACACTTAAGGTATTTCACATGTTCAATTTCCAGTTCCAGTTCAGTCATTCAGTCGTGTCTGACTCTCTGCGACCCCATGAATCGCAGCACGCCAGGCCTCCCTGTCCATCACCAACTCCCGGAGTTTACCCAGACTCATGTCCATCGAGTCAGTGATGCCATCCAGCCATCTCATCCTCTGTCATCTCCTTCTCCTCCTGCCCCCAATCCCTCCCAGCATCAGGGTCTTTTCCAATGAGTCAACGCTTTTCATGAGGTGGCCAAAGTATTGGAGTTTCAGCTTTAGCATCAGTCCTTCCAAAGAACACCCAGGACATCCTTTAGAATGGATTGGTTGGATCTCCTTGCAGTCCAAGGGACTCTCAAGAGTCTTCTCCAACACCACAGTTCAAAAGCATCAATTCTTCAGCGCTCAGCTTTCTTCACAGTCCAACTCTCACATCCATACATGACTACTGGAAAAACCATAGCCTTGACCAGACAGACTTTTGTTTGCAAAGTAATGTCTCTGCTTTCGAATATGCTATCTAGGTTGGTCATAACTTTCCTTCCAAGGAGTAAGCGTCTTTTAATTTCATGGCTGCAATCACCATCTGCAGTGATTTTGAAGCTCAGAAAAATAAAGTCTGACACTGTTTCCCCATCTATTTTCCATGAAGTGATGGGACCAGATGCCATGATCTTCATTTTCTGAATGTTGAGCTTTAAGCCAACTTTTTCACTCTCCTCTTTCACTTTCATCAAGAGGCTTTTTAGTTCCTCTTCACTTTCTGCGATAAGGGTGGTGTCATCTACATATCTGAGGTTATTGATATTTCTCCTGGCAATCTTGATTCCAGCTTGTGCTTCTTCCAGCCCAGCATTTCTCATGATGTACTCTGCATATAAATTAAATAAGCAGGGTGACCATATACAGCCTTGATGTACTCCTTTTCCTATTTGGAACCAGTCTGTTGTTCCATGTCCAGTTCTAACTGTTGCTTCCTGACGTGCATACAGGTTTCTCAAGAGGCAGTTCAGGTGGTCTGGTATTCCCATCTCTTTCAGAATTTTCCACAGTTTATTGTGATCCACACAGTCAAAGGCTTTGGCATAGTCAATAAAGCAGAAATAGATGTTTTTCTGGAACTCTCTTGCTTTTTCGGTAGGTGTTCTGAGAGGGCATCAGAGGGCAGACACACTGAAACCATAATCACAGAAAACTAGCTGATCTGATCACATGGACCACAGCCTTGTCTAACTCAATGAAACTAAGCCATGCCATGTGGGGCCACCCAGGATGGCCAGGTCATGGTGGAGAGGTCTGACAGAATGTGGTCCACTGGAGAAGGGAATGGCAAACCACTTCAGTATTCTTGCCTTGAGAACCCCATGAACAGTATGAACAGGCAAAATGATAGGATACTGAAAGAGGAACTCCCCAGGTCAGTAAGTGCCCAATATGCTACTGGAGATCAGTGGAGAAGTAACTCCAGAAGGAATGAAAGGATGGGGCCAAAGCAAAAACAATACCCAACTGTGGATGTGACTGGTGATAGAAGCAAGGTCCGATGCTGTAAAGAGCAATATTGCATAGGAACCTGGAATGTTAGGTCCATGAATCAAGGCAAATTGGAAGTGGTCAAACAGGAGATGGCAAGAGTGAACATCAACATTCTAGAAATCAGCGAACTAAAATGGACTGGAATGGGTGAATTTAACTCAAATGACCATTATATCTACTGCTGTGGGCAGGAATCCCTTAAAAGAAATGGAGTAGCCATCATGGTCAACAAAAGAGTCCAAAATGCAGTACTTGGATGCAGTTGCAAAATCTGTTCGTTTCCAAGGCAAACCATTCAATGTTCACTTTGGGTTCTGGCGAATAGAAATTCTTTCCTTACCTGCCTCCCTATACTAAATTTCTTCCCTAGGCTCCAGAGCCTCTGAAAACAGCCTCACACTGTCTTCCTTGTTCCTCTCTGAGAGGCTGCATGACACTAGGCTCCGGGAGAAAAGATGCTTCATCATAGAAATGGAGGATAGATATACTGGTGGAAAGGGAGGAGATAAAGCAGAGGAGAGACAGTTGTCTGGACTAGAAAACTTCACTGTGTTTGGCTATCAGGATCCATCTACCTGGACACACGACATAAGAGAACTGAAGATGGCATCTTGCAGGTGGGATGGGAAATATAAATGCCTTGAGGAAGGGTTATTCATATTAATTGAGTGTTTGCTATGTGCCAGACATTTTATAAATGTCATCTTCAATACTTCTAACTACCATTTAGTGGAGGTATTTGCTTTAATTTACAGTCAGGGCGATTGTGGCTTTGAAGAGTCTAGGAGACCAACTCAAGATTCGTGCAATGAGCAAGCAGCAAGACAAGGTTCTAAATCCGTATCTGCCTTTCAGCACAGGTGAAATCTCTCTGTGTTCTTCTACCTTGAAGAATGGAAACCTCTTAGGGTTTCTAAGTGGACTTAGTTTTATAAGTGGACTTCCCTGGTGGCTCAGAAAGTAAAGAATCTGCCAGCAATGCTGGAGACCCTGGTTTGATCCTTGGGTCAGGATGATCGCCTAGAGAAGGGAATGGCTATCCAGTTCAGTATTCTTGCCTGGAGAATTCCATGGATAGAGGAACCTGGTGGTCCATGGGGTTGCAGAGTCAGATATGACTGAGCAACTAACACACACACAGGAAGTAAGTGCTCACTGCAGGTAGGCAATGATTGAAATGAAATTTTTTTTTAAGTACAGAGTAATTTGATTGGTAATTTGGATTTTCTATCCACAAGAATTATTTGATAGAGAATAAATTAAAGGAAATGATGGGGCTTCTGCTCCTATTATGTTGAACACCACTTTAAATTATTTTGAACACCACTGCAGATGATGTATCAACAGAAATGAGCCTCCTCTATCTGGCCTTTGATGTTCACATTGTAAGTCAGGTTTAAACAAGGTTTCCTTTTAATCTCATAGAGTTGGACACATTCAGATGTTCTCTGAGCATCATGTAAACTGGTGCAGAGGGTCAATCCCTAGCAAGTACAGGGATGTCGTCTCAGGACTCTTTCATCTTTAAGGGTAAAAAAATATTTCTTCCAAGTAGGAAGGGTAGAAGAAATCACCTCCTGGAAATTCAAAATTTATCACACACATAGATTAGGGTCCTTCTTAGTTTTCAAAATAATGAAAATTTCATTTATACCCATAAACTGTCTATAGCCAAGAAAGGTGCACTCAGTTAAAAAAATTCCCTGGCTTTCCCTATTTTAACAGTTTTGATAGCTGAGTTTTCCTCTTGTGGTTTCTAAGCACACATCACCCACAGTCCTAAAACAACTACCATCACCCAGCTTTTTTGTTTGTTTTCTTTTCCGGAAATAAAGGAAAAATACAGAAGTCCAGTTCAGCAAGTACTGAAATAAAATATCCACTGAACTTTGTTCCCAACAAGTAAACCCCTTATCAGTCTCTTGCAGAGATTCTAAAATGCTTATCTCGATAGACCCGATTATGGGGCTGACCCACTCTCAATGCTGAGTAGGAATCAAACGGGCATTCTCTTCTGTCAGCAAGCCCCGCTTTGCGATCCAGATAAATCAATTAATGGGATGCAGAGCCGCTGTCCTGCCTTTCTCTTCCCCATACTTCCCTCCCCCAGCTCCCTCGGACTTCTCAGTCCCCCGTTTAATACCATCTAAGAGTCCTTATTTACAAGAGGGCTTGTGCAGGTGCAAGCTTTCAGGCCAGCAGCCCAGGAGCAATTGTCCCCTCTGCCCTTCCAGCTCCAGGCCCCCCTCTTTGTGAGGCACTTTTCTTTTCTCTGCTTTTCAGACAGAAAAAAATGCCCCTCAGCAGCTCATCTAATCGGATTATGCTAATTTGTACTTCATGAACCTAAACAGCATAACTAGATCTGCAGAGAGCTAGGGCCAGGAAGAGAGGGACAACGACTTTGTCGGTAAACCTACCCCGCAAAAGTGCCAAAAGAAAGTACATCATGTGTTCAGTCACAGAAATCTGCTAGTCCGGAGAGCCCACCGAACTCTTGACAGCTGAGAGTGCCCAGTAGCCGGCTGTGTTCGAAACAGAAAAGGCAAGGCAGCACAGTGAAGGCACAATGAGGACTACAATGTCAAGGCTGTTTGCCCCTGTTGTAAAGAAAGTTTCCTCTTCCTCCTTCCCAACTTACTCACATTTACCCTCTTGGCAACTCAATATATCCGGTTAGAAGCTGAAGCCAGGTGGTACAGTTCAACAAACATTTATTGGCACCTACAACCTCTTAAGGATGACAGTTGTGGTCCTGTCTTCCTTGGACTGGGAGGTGCAAAAGTGTCTAACACTTAACTCCTGCCTTCAAAATGTGCACTCTGGTAGAGAAAGATACTCGAGGTATGGAAATTAGAAAACACCTCAATGAGGCAATTGCTATTCCTGTATTTGTTCTCTGCCTTGTGTTTGCTGACTCCGCTAGGGGCATCTTCTGGAATCTTCCACACCTGATTTTAAAAATAATTAATGTTCATTTAAAGCATTATGTTTATTCAAAATATAGAAGTATATAATTTAATCTTCATAATGGACAGTGAGATCAACAAAACTGGTATTTTCAAACCATTTTCAAGTGTCAAAAATTCTCCAAGCCAGGCTTCAGCAATACGTGAACCGTGAACTTCCTGATGTTCAAGCTGGTTTTAGAAAAGGCAGAGGAACCAGAGATCAAATTGCCAACATCCGCTGGATCATGGAAAAAGCGAGAGTTCCAGAAAAACATCTATTTCTGCTTTATTGACTATGCCAAAGCCTTTGACTGTGTGGATCACAATAAACTGTGGAAAATTCTGAAAGAGATGGGAATACCAGACCACCTGACCTGTCTCTTGAGAAACCTATATGCAGGTCAGGAAGCAACAGTTAGAACTGGACATGGAACGACAGACTGGTTCCAAATAGGAAAAGGAGTACGTCAAGGCTGTATACTGTCACCCTGCTTATTTAACTACTATGCAGAGTACATCATGAGAAACGCTGGACTGGAAGAAACACAAGCTGGAATCAAGACTGCCGGGAGAAATATGAATAACCTCAGATATGCAGATGACACCACCCTTATGGCAGAAAGTGAAGAGGAGCTAAAAAGCCTCTTGATGAAAGTGAAAGAGGAGAGTGAAAAAGTTGGCTTAAAGCTCAACATTCAGAAAACGAAGATTATGGCATCCGGTCCCATCACTTCATGGGAAATAGATGGGGAAACAGTGGAAACAGTGTCAGACTTTATTTTTTGGGGCTCCAAAATCACTGCAGATGGTGACTGCAGCCATGAAATTAAAAGACGCTTACTCCTTGGAAGGGAAGTATTCAAAAGCAGGGACATTACTTTGCCAACTAAGGTCCGTCTAGTCAAGGCTATGGTTTTTCCTGTGGTCATGTATGGATGTGAGAGTTGGACTGTGAAGAAGGCTGAGCGCCAAAGAATTGATGCTTTTGAACTGTGGTGCTGGAGAAGACTCTTGAGAGTCCCTTGGACTGCAAGGAGATCCAACCAGTCCATTCTGAAGGAGATAAACCCTGGGATTTCTTTGGAGGGAATGATGCTGAAGCTGAAACTCCAGTACTTTGGGCACCTCATGCAAAGAGTTGACTCATTGGAAAAGACTCTGATGCTGGGAGAGATTGAGGGCAGTAGGAGAAGGGGACGACCAAGGATGGGATGGCTGGATGGCATCACGGACTCAATGAACATGAGTCTGAGTGAACTCCGGGAGATGGTGATGGACAGGGAGGCCTGGCGTGCTGCGATTCATGGGGTTGCAAAGAGTCGGACACGACTGAGCGACTGAACTGAACTGAACTGAACTGAAAGGAGTCAATCTAAGGAGAATCCTCCAGTTAATAACTTGAGCTTCTGAGTCCAAATCCAGTGTGCTCCCTGCCCCCAACCCCTGCATGCTGCTTCACATTGACTTCACACTGCCTCACATGCTACCTCAAGTTGACTTACATTCTGTAAGACTGTAAACAAAACGTTAACTTTTATACTAATGGCTTCAAAAAAGCTTCACGTATTGTGAAATTGGAAAAGCTGATTTGAATTTTTAAATAGGTAAGTGAAATTGTTCTAGAATAATCTAAACAAGTGTTTTCAAGTAACTTCGACTCACTTTTAGCCCTTAACTTTCCTGCCACTGTTCTTCTATATTTATACCATTCACTTTCCTCCTTTCTTGGTCAAGACATAGTCAAATGCTGCCTGAATTGGTCTCTTCTACAGATTCAGGAGTCTGACCCTTTCACACATCAAGTTCTTGCTGCCTAGGTAGTTAGTACTCAGCCCTTGAGCTTGTTAGTTTCTAAACTGGTTACACACTCTTGGGTGATGAAGTCCCAGCTGTTGTAGCTATATTCTCTGGAGATTGCCACATACCTGTCTCTATCATAACTTTCTCTAATTTCAAAGCCCTCATTCCCTCTCAGATCTCACACTGAGTTCCGGTATCTGATCTGAGAGATGCTTATAATTCACGTCCATTTACAGAGTTGAAAACATCGAGTGTCCTGAAATTAATGAATGATTGAGGCCTTCTCAGTTCACATGCTCATTTCACCACACCTCCCTCTCCATCACCCCTAAAGTAGCCTAAATATGCAGCAGTAATGTTTCCATCAAGAGAAGAAAAGCAAAGCATGTTTCATCTCTGCTGTCCTTTTTCTCCCACCTTCTGTCCCCTCTCTTTGCTGTTTTTAATACCTAAAAATTTATTCTTATACTCTTATAGCCTCAGATCCTCATTAGGATGGAATGTGGGAGGCAGAGTTGAATATTTCAGATGTGTTTAAATAAATCATTTCTTGCCACAAAAGTGTTATTTTTACTCAATTTACAATTTATTTAAGATAGATTTCTTTTGGCCTGAAAATTTTTCACCAGTATTTTTGAATAAATTTCCTTATACAGTTGAATATTATAGGCCAATTTCAGACTTCCTTTTGCTAGTAGTTTAATAGCCAGCAATCTAAAAAATAATGAATATGTAAACATATTAACCTTGGCGTTAATTTAGCTGCAAATGGCCTTTTTTTCACCACTATTGGATTTTTTTTTTTAAGTTTTAAAATGCTTTATTGCTAAAAAAAAAAATTAACTGTCATCTGAGCCTTCAATGAGCTGTGACATCAAAGATCAGTGATCACAGATCAGCATAACAAATATACAATAAAGCAAAAATGTGAAATATTGCAATTACCAAAAGGTGACACAAAGATATGAAGTGAGCAGATGCTGTTGGAAAAATGGTGCTGATAGACTTGCTGGATACAGGTTACCACTAATGTTCAATTTTTAAAAAACAACATTTGCAAAGCACAGTAAAGCAAAGCATGACAAAACCAGGTATTCCTATATTCTTTATCTTCCTCAGTCAGTCAGTTCAGTCACTCATTCGTGTCTCTTTGTGACGCTATGGACTGCAGCACACCAGGCTTCCCTGTCCATCACCAACTCCCGGAGCTCCCTCATGTCCGCTGAGTCGGTGATGCTATCCAACCATCTCATCCTCTGTCATCCCTTTCTCCTGCTGCCTTTAATCCTTCCCAGCATCAGGGTCTTTTCTAATGAGTCAGTTCTTCGCCTCAGGTGGCCAAAGTATTGGCGTTTCAGCTTCAGCATCAGTCCTTCCAAAGAACACCCAGGGCTGATCTCCTTTAGGATTGACTGCTTGGTTCTCCTTGCAGTCCAAGAGACTCTCAAGAGTCTTCTCCAACACCACAGTTCAAAGGCATCAATTCTTCAGCACTCAGCTTTCTTTATAGTCCAACTCTAACATCCATACATGGCCACTGGAAAAACCATAGCTTTGACTAGACGGACCTTTGTTGGCAAAGTAATGTCTCTGCTTTTTAATATGCTGTCTAGGTTGGTCGTAACTTTTCTTCCAAGGAGCAACCATCTTTTAATTTCATGGCTGCAGTCACCATCTGCAGTGATTTGGGGGCCTCAAAATATAAACTCTGTCACTGTTTCCATTGTTTCCCCATCTATTTGCCATGAAGTGATGGAAACAGATGTCATGATCTTTGTTTTCTGAATATTTAGTTTCAAGCCAACTTTTTCACTCTCCTCTTTCACTTTCATCAAGAGGCTCTTTAGTTCTTCTTGCTTTCTGCCATAAGGGTGGTGTCATCTGCATATCTGAAGTTATTGATATTCTCCTGGCAATCTTCATTCCAGCCTGTGCTTCATCCAGCCTGGCATTTCTTATGATGTACTCTGCATATAAGTTAAATAAGAGGGTGACAATATACAGCCTTGATGTACTTCTTTCTCTCTTTGGAACCAGTCTGTTGTTCCATGTCCAGTTCTAACTGTTGCTTCCTGACCTGCATACAGGTTTCTCAAAAGGCAGGTCAGGTGGGCTGGTATTTTCATCTCTTTAAGAATTTTCGAGTATGTTGTGGTCCCCACAGTCAAAGGCTTCGGTGTAGTCAATAAAGCAGAAGTAGAGGTTTTTCTGGAACTCTCTTGCTTTTTTAGTGATCCAACAGATGTTGGCAATTTGATCTCTGGTTCCTCTGCCTTTTCTAAATCCAGCTTAAACATCTGGAAGTTCATGGTTCACATACTGTTGAACATACATTCACATACTGTTGAACATACAAGACCAAGAGCTAGCTGTGGCTCAGAACTCCTTACTGCAAAATTCAGACTTAAATTGAAGAAAGTAGGGAAAACCACTGACTTCCCTGGTGGTTCAGATGGTAAAACGTCTGTCTACAATGAGGGAGACCCGAGTTCGATCCCTGGGTCGGGAAGATCTGCTGGAGAAGGAAATGGCAATCCACTCTAGTACTATTGCCTGGAAAATCCCATGGACAGAGGAGCCTGGTAGGCTACAGTCCATGGGGTTGCAAAGAGTCGGACATGACTGAGCGACTTCACTTACTTAGGGAAAACCACTAGACCATTCAGGTATGACCTAAATCAAATCCCTTATGATTATACAGTGGAAGTGACAAATTGATTCAAGGGATTAGTTAGGCAGAGTAACTGAAGAACTATGGACGGAGGTTCATGAAATTGTACAGGAGGCAGTGATCAAGACCATACCTAAGAAAAAGAAATGCAAAAGGCAGAATGGTTGTCTGAGGAGGCCTTATAAATAGCTGAGAAAAGAAGAGGCTAAAGGCAAAAGAGAAAAGGAAAGATATTCCCATTTGAATGCAGAGTTCCAAAGAATAGCAAGGAGAGATAAGAGAGCCTTCCTCAGTGATCAATGCAAAGAAATAGAGGAAAACAATAGAATGGGAAAGACTAGAGATCTCTTCAAGAAAATTAGAGATACCAAGGAAACATTTCATGCAAAGATGGGCTTGATAAAGGACAGAAATGGTATGGACCTAACAGAAGCAGAAGATATAAAGAAGAGGTGGCAAGAATGCACAGAAGTACTATACAAAAAAAGATCTTCATGACCCAAATAACCACGATGGTGTGATCACTCACCTAGAAGAGCCAGACATCCTGGAATGGGAAGTCAAGTGAGCCTTAGGAAGCATCACTACGAACAAAGCTAGTGGGGTGATGGAATTCCAGTTGAGCTTTTAATCTTTTGTATTCTGTTAATTTCGCAATTATGTATGTCAGCATAGGTTTTCATTTATGGTATAATTCTGGTTGGAATTTTCAAATCTGGGTCCTCTCCCACCATGCTACATCCACTCATTCACTGTTTTTTATTTTTTGTTCATTTTGAACTCTTACTAGATGTATGTTGGACTCCCTATATTGATTTTTTTATTTTACAGCTTTTCTCTTATTTGTCTTTTTACCTTTTCTTACATTTTCCTTTTTAAAAATTTATTTATTTTTTAATTGAGGGATAACTGCTTTATAGAATTTTGTTGTTTTCTGTCAAACCTCAACATGAAGCCCTATTGGATTTTTATTGCTCCATTCTTGCATCAAATTCTTATAACGTACTAAGGACTAGAGGTTAGGTTTGATGTGGGTTGAAGTCTTGGGACTTTGCCAAGGTGACTGCCTTGACTTCATTCAAATCAAGTACTACAGACATAGCTTTGTTAAAAAGATGACTTCTTTATGAAAATTGTAGCAATAATAGATTTTTTTAACCTAGAAGATTAAAAAATTTGGCTAAGATTAAGAAATCTTGTTGAATAGAAAATGCTTAAAGTTAGATATTCATAAGATATACTAAGAGAAAATCATTACTGATTTCATGCTGGCAGTTTTTCCCCTATGTTTTGCGTAGATCTCAGGATTTCTTAAAGCCAGACTCCAGCAAATCTCTGAATGTGGAAAACTGTGAATGAGCCTCTCCTCTCCAGTTAAACAGCAGGGGATGTACTCTCTAAGAGGTGCTAGTGCAAAAACAGGAAAGGAGTTATGTATCAGGTTAGAATCAGTTCAGTACAGTTCAGTTCAGTCGCTCAGTCGTGTCCGACTCTTTGCGACCCCATGAATCACAGCACGCCAGGCCTCCCTGTCCATCACCAACTCCGGAGTTCACTCAGACTCGCGTCCATCGAGTCAGTGATGCCATCCAGCCATCTCATCCTCGGTCGTCCCCTTCTTCTCCTGCCCTCAATCTCTCCCAGCATCAAAGTCTTTTCCAATGAGTCAACTCTTCGTATGAGGTGGCCAAAGTACTGGAGTTTCAGTTAAACAGCAGGGGATGTACTCTCTAAGAGGTGCTAGTGCAAAAACGGGAAAGAAGTTATGTATCAGGTTAGAATACTCAGGATACCAAAGCAAAATCCAGATATCTCTGAGTGTTTTTGCCTAGGATCATTTTCTAAGGTCACAATGGAAATTCCCAACATAAGAATCAAAGTCCACTGTCACGTCTGGGATTAAAGCCAGAGAAAGTTAACCGATAGGAAAGATCAGAGGAATGACATCACCAAGAAAGTAGACAGGAGGCTCTAGTCCTTATCCCTCCACATGGAAACGACAATTTAACAACCATCCATGAATACCTTCATTAGAGCTCTGGAATCGAATGCGAGGTCACAGCATCCCATTCTATTTTCTAGTCAGAGACAATAGAAAAGATACAATGAAAGGGTAAGAAGAACAGATTCATTCTGTGCATGTCACCCTTCCCCAGGCTGGCACAGCACAATACTGAAAGAGATCCCTTTGAGTTGATCATCCATCATGGGGTAAGGAGAGGGCAAAGTGAGAGCCTGACTTCCTCTGCCTTTCAGACTGCAATTTGGGAGGCCCTTTTCTGTCACGCTTCACCCAAAACCCTGAGAGAATTGACAAGGCTAGATCTCTGGGAAGTCGCTAAGAACAAAGAAAAGGGATGCACAGATCTCGGCTGCTGCCTTGCAACACCCAGTAGCAAGCAGACCGCTCTTGATCCCTGGGACCAGGTCCATCTGCCTGTGGACCCCCACCAGCCAGCCCATGAAGAATCTCTGGCTGGGCTAACTGGTGAAGGGCTTTCCCTCCACCTTGTCAGGGCTTTACCTGACAAGCCCTCCCTAACAAGTCTGTAGAAACTGGAAAAAGATGACAGGTTCTTCAAATGTGCAAACAGCAGTGGAAGGCTGCAAGGATCATGAACAAATACCACCAAAGGAACAAAATCAAGCTCCAATAACTGACCCTAAAGAAATGGAGACCTATGAACTGCCTGACAGAGAATTCAAAACAATCATCTTAAAGAAGCTCAGTTAGCACAAGAGAACACAGATAGACAACTAAACAAAATCTGAAAATCAATACATGAACACAACAAAAAGTTATAGTAAGGGAAATCATAAAAAAGAGCCAAACAGAATTCTAGAGCTAAAGAATGCAGTGACTGTAAAGCAATTATACTGCAATAAAATGAAAAAAAAAAAAAAAAAGAGAATACAATGGTTGAACTGAAAATTTCAATAGAAATATTCAACAGTAGACCAAATCAAGCAGCAGGAAGAATAAAAAAGCTCAAAGACATATCATTTGAAATTATCCAGTTTGAGGAACAAAAAGAAAAACGAATAGAAAATAGTGAAGAAAGCCTATAGGGCTTATGGCATATCTTCAAAGAAAACAAATGTATTTGTGGTACAAGTCTCAGAAGGAAAAAAAAAAAAGAGAGAAAGAAAAGAAAACTCATTTAAAGAATAATGTCAGAGAATCCACTGATGAATGGATTAAAAAAAGGGGGTATGATGGAATATTATTCAGCTTCAAAAAAGAAAGAAACCCTACTGTTTCCTGCAACATCATGGATGAACTTTGAGGGCATCATGTTATGTAAAATAAGCCAGACGTAGAGGACAAGCACTAAACAATATTGGTAACATATGGGATTTCTTTGGAGGGAATGATGCGGAAGCTGAAACTCCAGTACTTTGGCCACCTCATATGAAGAGTTGACTCATTGGAAAAGACTCTGATGCTGGGAGGGACTGGGGGCAGGAGAAGAAGGGGATGACAGAGGGTGAGATGGCTGGATGGCATCACTGACTCAATGGACGTGAGTCTGAGTGAACTCCGGGAGTTGGTGATGGACAGGGAGGCCTGGCGTGCTGCGATTCATGGGGTCACAAAGAGTCGGACACAACTGAGCGACTGAACTGAACTGAAGGAGGCTAAGGGCTTCCCTGGGGGTTCCAACAATAAAGAATCTGCCTGCAATGCAGGAGACCCATGTTCGATCCCTGGGTCAGGAAGATCTCCTGGAGAAAGGACTGGCTACCCACTCTAATATTCTTGCCTGGAGAATTCCATGGACAGAGAAGCCTGAAGGGCTACATCCATGGTGTTACAGAGTCAGAGATGACTGAGTGACTAACACAGACACACAAGGAGTCTAAAATAATCACTCATAGAAGCAGAGAATAGAATGGTGGTTGATGGGGCAGGGGGCTGAACAGGGATGTTACTAGTCCTAGGGTACAAAATTTCAGCTTCCCAGGTGACTCAGTGGTAAAGAATCTACCTATCAATTCAGGAGACACAGGAGATGTAGGCTCAATCCCTGGGTCAAGAACATCCCCTGAAGGAGGAAATGGCAACCCACTCTAGTATTCTTGTGAGAAAAATCCCATGAACAGAGGAACCTGGCGGGCTACACGCCTTTGGTGTTGCAACTGAGCATGACTTCTCAAATTTTCACTTATATAAAATGAATAACTCCTAGAGATCTACTGCAAAATTTAGAGCTTATAGTTTAATAATACTTATTATATTGCTAACAGTGTAAATATTATGTTAAGGGTTCTTATCTTACACAAATAATGAATAGGATGAGAGGAGACTTTTGAAGATAATGGATGTATTTATACATGGATTGTAGTGATGGTTTCATGGGTGTATACTTACTTTCAAGCTCATCAAATTGTTTATTAAATATGCATAGCAATTTGTATGTCAATCACACCTCATATTTTTTTTTGACATAGGAAAGACCGAATAGTTATCAGATCTATGTGGCAGTTGGGTGTATTTGGGCTTCTTATAAAGATATGACGTCCCAGCCCTGTGGTTGTCTTTCATTGTTCATAAGACCTAGCTCTCTGAACTGGTATGTGACACTGGCTTCCCACCATGGTGTTCTTTCCTGCAGCTCTATGCCAGTTCTCTGCCTAAGTAGTGGCTAGGCTTTGGAACTGTAGGAAGGTGATAATGGAAGAATCCCATATGTTTGAGGTATTATAGAAATTGGCAGCAAATTTTCCGTTTCACTCTTTGGCCATTTTCCCAATTCCCAATTCTCATCCACTAAACGTTGCAATTGCTCTGATGCTAGTGGGAGTCTTTGAACTTTTCACTATTCTGAAGGATTATTAAAGATTATCTGCTTTCTAAGCCTGGTCTTTGGTAGATGAATATGTGATGGAACAGGGGCCACATGTGGTACCTACAGACATAGTAGTGGGCCTTACAGGGCCCTTAGTATGATGTTGGGGGCCAGCAGGGGGAGCATGTATGGAGTGCTTGGCTCATGGGTGTGTAAAAGGAGCATGAGAAGTACTTGTTGTTCAGTCACTCAGTTGTGTCCGACTCTTTGCCACCCCACGGACTGCAGCAGGCCAGGCTTCCCTGTCCTTCGCTACCTCCCAGAGTTTGCTCAAACTCATGTCCACTGAGTCAGTGATACCATCCAACCATCTTATCCTGTCACCCCCTTCTCTCCTCCTGCCCTCAATCGTGCCCAGCATCAGAGTCTTTGGAGCTTCAGCTTCAGCATCAGTCATTCAAATGAATATTCAGGATTGATTTCCTTTAGGACTGGCTGGTTTGATTTCTTGCAGTCCAAGGGACTCTCAAGAGTCTTCTCCAACACCACAGTTCAAAAACATCAATTCTT
Organism: Budorcas taxicolor; assembly: GCF_023091745.1. Taxonomy (NCBI): domain Eukaryota; kingdom Metazoa; phylum Chordata; class Mammalia; order Artiodactyla; family Bovidae; genus Budorcas; species Budorcas taxicolor. Next base: position 98,848,522 of record NC_068917.1, read on the forward strand.
CTGAGCTCAGGTTTCTTCATGGTCCAACTCTCACATCTGTCAATGATTACTGGAAAAGCCAGATCTTTCACTGTATAGATTTTTGTTGGCAAAGTGATATCTCTGCTTTTTAATATGCTGTCTAGGTTAGTCATACCTTTTCTTCCAAGGAGCAAGTGTCTTTTAATTTCATGGCTGCAGTCACCATCCGCAGTGATTTTGGAGCCCAAGAAAATAAAGTCTGTCACTGTTTCTATTGTTTCCCCATCTATTTGCCATAAAATGATGGGACCAGATGCCATGAGCTTCGTTTTTTGAATGTTGAGTTTTAAGCCAGCTTTTTCACTGTCCTCTTTCACCTTCATCAAGAGGCTCTTTAGTTCTTCTTCACTTTCTGCCATTAAGGTAGTGTCATCTGCATATCTGAGGTTACTGATATTTCATCCAGCAATCATGATTTCAGCTTGTGCTTCATCCAGCCAAGCATTTCGCATGATGTACCCTGCATGTAAGTTAAATAAGCAAGGTGACAACATACAGCCTTGATGTACTCCTTTCCCAGTTTTGAACCAGTCCATTGTTCCACGTCCAGCTATAACTGTTGCTTCTTGACCTGCATACAGGTTTCTCAGGAGGCAGGTAAGGTGGTCTGATATTCCCATCTTTTTAAGAGTTTTCCACAGATTTTTGTGATCTTTACAATCAAAAACTTTAGCATAGTCAGATGTTTTTCTGAAATTCCCTTCCTTTTTCTATGATCCAGCAGATGCTGGCAATTTGATCTCTGGTTCCTCTGTCATTTCTAAATCCAGCTTATACATCTGGAAGTTCTCAGTTCATTTATTGTCTAACACTCGGAAATGAACTGTCCAAGGAGACACATGTGCTGACAAAGCAAGAGATTTTACTGGGAAAGGGCACCTGGGCAGACAGCAGTTGGGTAAGGGAACTCAGGAGAACTGCTCTACCATGTGACTTACAGTCTTCGGTTTTATGGTGATGGGATTATTTTCCTGGTTGTCTTTAGCCAATCACCTTGACTTAGAGTCCTTTCTGGTGGTGCACACCTTGTTCAGCCAAGATGGATGCCAGTGAGAAGGATTCTGGGAAGTGGTCAGACATGTGCTGTCTCCTTTTGACCTTTTCTGAACTCTTCTGGTTGGTGGTGGCTTATTAGTTCCGTGTTCGTTACCAGGACCTCCTTTCATAAAACAGCTCATCCAAATGGTTACTATGGTGCCTGGCCAGGGTGGGCAATTTCAATCAGTGTGCTTCCCCTAACACTTCCTGTATGTTACAAACCTCCATCCATAGTTCTTCAGGCACTCTGTCTATCATATTTAATTCTTTAAATCTATTTGTCACTTCCACTGTATAATAATAAGGGATTTGATTTAGGTCATATCTGAATGGCCTAATAGTTTCCTCTACTTTCTCCAATTTAAGTCTGAATATTCAATAAGGAGCTCATGATCTGATCTACAATTATGTTCATGATCTGAGAAGCAGAGTGCTCTGCAAAGTGGAGCAAGGAACAAGACAACTGTTCCTCCACCTAATTTAAACAGAAATTGTTGCATCAGTTCATGGACTTGGACTTCTAGGAGACAGCTGTGACAAATTTTAGACTTGTAGACCAAAGTCCTGATCAAGTCCCAAGTCTTGTTTATTTAGTTGGAAGCTAGACACTCTATGAATTAATATCTGGAGATAAATATCTACTATTCAGAGACCTGATTTGCTGCCATGTGATTGGTTAGGAGCCTCCTGAAAGAAATCCTCTATTTCATAGCCAGGGATGGCAGGCAAAACACTGTGGTGTACAATATGGGGTTATGACTCTAGCGTATTTGCTAAGTAAACAGCTATTTTCCAGACTTTCTCAACCTTCTGGGTCTAGGCTAAGGGCTTATCCTCTAAGAGCTCTCATAGTGCCTTGTGCTTTCTGCTGTTGGTAAGTATATAGTAAGTATATGGTAAGGATATAGTACTTACCAAGCCATATAACCTTTGTTCATTGGTCTGTATGCCATTAGAGAAAAGCTCCTGAGAGCCTGGAGGTGTTTTTTGTCTACAGAGAAAGTAGTTCACCTATACATAAAGATGCATGAATCAACCTGTTAGAGTTTCTTCACAAGAGCCCAATGTAGATGGTGGTGATGGTGGTCATTTTTCATATAATGGTTGAACCATTCACCATCCCCATCTGAATGGCAATCTTTGGGTGAGTTGTTATGTTCTCACTGCCCCCGCTCCCCCTGCCCCTCCACTACCTCTCATGATCTAGCAGCCTGGTGGAGAATAACTGTTTAGTGAATTCTGAGCCTGACTCTAGGTTCCCTTGCCATGGAGCTCTGAATTCAAGGTATACAACAAAATTTGCATAGTTGGAGCCGAGATGACGTTTTCTCACACAACAGCACAAGACTCTTAACCCTAGTTAGCTAATTTTACTTCCCTTTCAGGAAGGAGAAGAGATCCCTTATAATATGCAGAGGCACATAATTGAGGGCCCCCAGAATGGAAAGCTCAACATTCAGAAAACGAAGATCATGGCATCTGGTCCCATCACTTCATGGGAAACAGTGGATACAGTGTCAGACTTTATTTTTTTGGGTTCCAAAATCACTGCAGATGGTGATTGCAGCCATGAAATTAAAAGACACTTACTCCTTGGAAGGAAAGTTATGACCAACCTAGATAGCATATTAAAAAAGCAGAGACATTACGTTGCCAACAAAGGTCCGTCTAGTCAAGGCTATGGTTTTTCCAGGAGTCATGTATGGATGTGAGAGTTGGACTGTGAAGAAAGCTGAGTTCTGAAGAATTGATGCTTTTGAACTGTGGTGTTGGAGAAGACTCTTGAGGGTCCCTTGGACTGCAAGGAGATCCAACCAGTCCATTCTGAAGAAGATCAGCCCTGGGTGTTCTTTGGAAGGAATGATGCTAAAGCTGAAACTCCAGTACTTTGGCCACCTCATGTGAAGAGTTGACTCATTGGAAAAGACTCTGATGCTGGGAGGGATTGGGGGCAGGAGGAGAAGGGGACGACCGAGGATGAGATGGCTGGATGGCATCACCGACCCGATGGACATGAGTTTGAGTGAACTCTGGGAGTTGGTGATGGCCAAGGAGGCCTGGCGTGCTGCAGTTCATGGGGTCGCAAAGAGCTGGACACGACTGAGTGACTGAACTGAAACTGAACTAAACTGAGAGTGGACTTGGTATCTGGTGACCATCCCCACCTCTCACCTCCAGTCCCACTTTTTAAGCAGCTCTGTCCTTAGTGTAAAAATTTTTTAAAAGGAAAATGATTCAAGGAGCCAAGCATTAAGACCTGAAATTACTGGCACCTAATGACTAACTCCTGGAGAAAGCGATGGCATCCCACTCCAGTACTCTTGCCTGGAAAATCCCATGGACGGAGGAGCCTGGTGGGCTGTAGTCTGTAGGGTCGCACAGAGTCAGACACGACTGAAGCGACTTAGCAGCAGCAGCAGCAATGACTAACTCCAGGATGATTGTTATTGACTTCATCTGCTCTGGAAGGAATTCTTTTAGTTCAATATTTATTTGTTTCACTGCATTGGGCCTTAGTTGTAAAAGTACATGAGATCTTTGTTGCATCATGCAGGATATTTCATTGAGGACCACGGACTCTCTAGTTGTGTCTCAGTAGTTGTGGCACACGAGCTTTGTTGATTTGTGGCATGTGGGATCTTAGTTCCCTGACCAGGGATTGAACCTGTGTCCCCAGCATTGCAAGGGGGATTCTGAATCTCTGGACTACCAGAGAAGTCCCATGGAAGGAAGTTTTTAGAAACAAGAGAGTATGGAACTAAGGGAACTGCAGACAGCTTAGGTATTGTGTAACCTCTGATGATGGAGAAGGAAATGGCAACCCACTCCAGTGTTCTTGCCTGGAGAATCCCAGGGATGGGGAAGCCTGGTGGGCTGCCGTCTATGGGGTTGCACAGAGTCGGACACGACTGAAGTGACTTAGCAGCAGCAGCAACCTCTGACGAAGCTGATGACATAACAATGCCTTTAAATGGACTGCAAAAACTTAACATGAATCGGGATAGGCTTTTGTACCTTAGCTCACCACACTACTCCCACAGACACTGGGTTTCTTCTGGGGAGACAGAAAACCTAGTCACGTCCAGACTACCTACCAAGCCCTGGTAAGTTTGTTAGAAGATGTCTTTCTTCTTCTTTAAATGAAAAACTTTGAAGTATAATATATGTATAAAACATGCACAAATCATAAAAGTGCAACTCTATGTATTTTCACAGTGAATGCACCAATATCATAAAACAAAACCAAAACTCCTGCCTTGAAGAATATCTACTACATTACTCTGTCTTCTATCTCCATACATTAGTTTTGCCTGTTTTTAAACTCTGTATAAATGGAATCATGCAGAATGTATTATTTTTTAAATCTCTGGTTCTTTCTTTCAGCATTATGTTTGAGATGCATTGATATTGGTACAGTAGCAGTATTTCATGATTTTCATTACCAGGTGCTGCTAATGGTAAAGAACACACCTGCCAATGCAGGAGCCCTAAGAGACGTGGGCTCAATCCCTGGGTTGAGGAGATGCCCTGGCGGAGGGCATGGCAACCTACCCCAGTAGTCTTGCCTGGAGAATCCCACAGACAGAGGAGCCTGGTGGACTGCAGTCCATGGGATCACAAACAGCCATACACAACTGAAGTGTCTTAGCACACACACATATATTACAAGCATATAACAGAGTTTATTCATTTTATTCATTCGTATTACTTTTGATGAACATTGGTCTGTCTAGTCAAGGCTATGGTTTTTCCAGTAGTCACGTATGGATGTGAGAGTTGGACTATAAAGAAAGCTGAGCGCTGAAGAATTGATGCTTTTGAACTGTGGTGTTGGAGAAGACTCTTGAGAGTCCCTTGGACTGCAAGGAGATCCAACTAAGTCCGTCCTAAAGGAGATCAGTCCTGAGTGTTTATTGGAAGGACTGATGTTGAAGCTGAAACTCCAATACTTTGGCCACCTGATGTGAAGAGCTGATTCATTTGAAAAGACCCTGATGCTGGGAAAGATTGAGGGCAGGAGGAGAAGGGGACGACCGAGGATGAGATGGTTGGATGGCATCACTGACTCGATGGACATGGGTTTGGGTGGACTCCGGGAGTTGGTGATGGACTGGGAGGCCTGGCGTTCTGTGGTTCATGGGGGTCACAAAGAGTTGGACACGACTGAGCAACTGAACTGAACCGAACTGGGTTATTTTCATTTGGGCCCTATGAACATTTGTATGCATATCTTTTGGTAAATATATGAATATAGGAATGGAATTGCTGGGTCTAAGGATATCCGTGTTCACTTTTAGCACATACCACCAGTTTTCCAAAGTGGTTGTATCAAATTATACTCTTATCAGCAGTATAAGAGAGTTCAAGTTTGCTTAACGTCTTCAGCATCACTGGTTAATTTATCTCTTTCATTTTAGCCATTTTGATGTGCATATAGTAGTGTCTTGTAGTCTTTTTTTTTTTTTAGATTTTTATTTTTTATTTATTTTTTAATTTTTATTTTTACTTATTTTACTTTACAATACTGGTTTTGCCATACATTGACATGAATCCGCCACGGGTGTACATGAGTTCCCAAACATGAACCCCCCTCCCACCTCCCACCCCATATCATCTCTCTGGATCATCCCCGTGCACCAGCCCCAAGCATCCTGTATCCTGTATCGAACAAAGACTGGTGAGTCGTTTCTTACATGATAGTATACATGTTTCAGTGCCATTCTCCCAAATCATCCCACCCTCTCCCTCTCCCTCAGAGTCCAAAAGTCTGTTCTATACATCTGTGTCTCTCTTGCTGTCTCGCATACAGGGTTACATTACCATCTTTCTAAATTCCATTTATATGTGTTAGTATACTGTATTGGTGTTTTTCTTTCTGGCTTACTTCACTCTGTATAATTGGCTTAATTTGCCTTTCTATGATGACTATTAAAGTTGAGCGTGTCTGCATATGTTTATTTGTTATTTGTATATCCTCTTTTGTAAATTAGCCCCCTCATGGCTCAGAAGGTAAAGAATCCACCTGCAATGCAGGAGACCCAGGTTCAATCCCTGGATTGGGAAGATCTCCTCAAGAAGGAAATGGTGACCCACTCCAGTATTCTTGCCTGGAGAATTCCATGAACAGAGGAACCTGGCAGGCTACAGTCCATGCAGTCACAAAGAGTCAGTCATGACTGAGTGACTGACACTTTCTTCTTTCTTTTTGTAAATTACTTGCTCAATTTCTTGCTCAGTTTTGTACTGAACTTTAAGAATGCTTGTTCTCTTCTACTTATTAATTTATATGGGTTCTTTGTGTTTTCTGGGTAAGACTCCTGTATTGGAGATAAACAGATGAAGCAAGAATCTTCTACTTTGCGCTTGTCTTTTTATTCTCTTTATAGTGCCTTTGGTAATTGGAAGTTCTTAATCTTAGTGTAATCCTATTTATCAATTTTTTCTTTTAGAGTTAGAGCTTTTTCTGCGAAGACGTCTTTTGAATAGCAGGGTTTTTTTGGTATAACTTTTCACTCATCAGGGAGAAATTTTTGTTTGGCTCCTGCCAGGTGTGAACATCAGGAGTTTTACTATGGCTAGTCATTCATACCTTGTCACCCATGTGTTTCTTGCTTTATTGGCTTAACTTTTTTCACCTGACATTTTTGCTCTGGTAATGTTTGACTTTGTTCCTGCTTATGCCTGCTGACTAAACCTTATCTGGTCCTCAGGTTGGATTTCTTAGTCTCATTTACAATCTCACTGAGAAAACTTGCCAGTTGCTCACTCTAATGAGCCAGTCTCAATATCCCTACGTCTAATTTTATCCTCAGTCTCTCTCGGTTATGAATTTGCAACAACTGTTGGCCCAGTATTAACCTCTGTCTGGGAGTGAATGTTCCCAGCTTTTCTTTGGAATATGCCCTGGATAACTCTTCTTTTTTTTTTACATTGGCATATAAAAGTTAGGTGAATTTAGAGGATTGGAGGTCCTGCTAATGGCTTTTTCTGAACTGAACTAGTAGATTTCAGTGTATATGACTTATGACTGAGAGAATAAAGTGAAGTCGCTCAGTCGTGTCTAACTCTTTGCAACCCCGTAGACTGTAGCCCACCAGGCTCCTCCATCCATGGGATTTTCCAGGCAAGAATACTGGAGTGGGTTGCCATTTCCTTCTCCAGGAGATCTTCCTGACCCAAGGATTGAACCCATGTCTCCCACATTGTAGGCAGATGCTTTTACCATCTGGGCCACCAGGGAAGTATGAGAGAATGTGATAAGAGAACTAGAAAACCTCAAAAACATGCCTTTGGCTAAAGCAATAGCGCTTTCTTCATGTATTCAGGGAAGCATTATTGTTATTTTTATTCGGGTGCACATTACTATTATGAGGTATAGTGCTAAAGAGAAGGAAATAAGAAAACACAACACAAAATCCAAAAGGAGACAAGGAAAGGAGAAATGCCTGTACTTGTTCTTGTAATGTGTGTATGTTTGCTCAGTTGTGTCTGAGTCTTTGCGACCCCACGGACTGTATCCCACTAGGCTTGTCTGCCCATGGAATATTCTAGGCAAGAATACTGGAGTGGGTTACCATTTCCTTCTCCAGGGAATCCTCCTGACCCAGGGATCGAACCTGCATCGCCTGCATTGGCAGGCATCTTGGAATGCTAAGGATGCTTTACTGAACTTTAGGAAGTCTGCATCCTTTTTTTATTGCACACTGATCATTCTGATCATTCTTTAGGTCAATATGTGCTGTGTGCTTAGTCACTCAGTCATGTTCGACGCAACCCCATGGACTGTAGCCCACCATGCTTCTCTGTCCATGGGGATTCTCCAGGCAAGAATCCTGGAGTGGGTTGCCATGCCCTCATACAAGGGATCTTCCTGACCCAGGGATCAAACCCACATCTCCTGCATTACAGGCGAATTCTTTACCATCTGAGCCACCAGGGAAGCCCTCATATGTTTAATATTAGTGTGTTAATCTCAAAGGAAAGTTAAAAAAAAAAAAACAACTGCTGAAACATAATCTAATATCACACATATAACATTTAAGTATAACAAAGAACTAATACAGGGGAGCCGTATTTCTATGCATTTTACATTTATTAACATGATTCTTCTGGTGTATTTTACTATTAAAGTGATAATATGATAGTAGGAGACAGTTCTATTGTAATCTTGTTGCAGTGTGTGTGCATGCTCAGGTCAATATGCTGCTGCTATGTTGCTTCAGTCGTGTCCAACTCTGTGCAACCCCATAGACAGCAGCCCACCAGGCTCCCCCATCCCTGGGATTCTCCAGGCAAGAACACTGGAGTGGGTTGCCATTTCCTTTCTCCAATGCATGAAAGTGAAAAGTGAAAGTGAAGTTGCTCGGTCGTGTCCAACTCGTAGCGACCCCATGGACTGCAGCCCACCAGGCTCCTCCGCTTATGGGATTTTCCAGGCAAGAGTACTGGAGTGGGGTGCCATTGCCAGAACACAAATTTGAATGCTTTCATATGTAGACATTTTCTATGAAATTAGGTCCAAATTGAATTGTATTCATGATAAGAGAAAACTAAACTATTTATGATGTTGGGTAAGTAAATTTTGAATAATAATAACTAACATTTATGGGATTTCTATTTTCTAGGCACTATTCTTTACATGTCTTAATATATTTAATCCTCAGAAAACTGCATGAGTTATTTTCACCATTTTAGAAATGAGAAAACTGAGGTGTAGAGAAACTTGTGTGAGGTAATTTGGTGAGCAAGAGCCAGAATCAGGATTTGACTCAGGACATCTGGTTTAGCAACTGCACCCTTAAGCACTATGTCTCTAAAGTTAGTGTAATGTATAAACTTTAGAAGTTAGAAAAGCAGTAGAAAAGGGACTTCCAAGTTCCTCTTAAGAGATCTAAATATCATAGAAGAGTCATAACTAAAATTAATTGAGCAGGTACCATGTGTCAGGTACTTGGCTAAGGAATTCACGTGTATGCGCTTTTAATTTTTCCTTCAGTTCAGATCAGTTCAGTTCAGTTGCTCAGTCGTGTCTGACTCTTTGTGACCCCATGAATCGCAGCACGCCAGGCCTCCCTGTCCATCACCAACTCCCGGAGTTCACTCAAATTCATGTCCATCGAATCGGTGATGCCATCCAGCCATCTCATCCTCTGTTGTCCCCTTCTCTTCCTGTCCCCAATCCCTCCCAGCATCAGAGTCTTTTCCAATGAGTCAACTCTTTGCATGAGGTGGCCAAAGTATTGGAGTTTCAGCTTTAGCATCAGTCCTTCCAATAAACACCCAGGACTGATCTTTAGAATGGACTGGTTGGATTTCCTTGCAGTCCAAGGGACTCTCAAGAGTCTTCTCCAACACCACAATTCAAAAGCATCAATTCTTCGGCACTCAGCTTTCTTCACAGTCCAACTCACCTAATTTTTCCTTCAGTTCAGTTCAGTTCAGTCGCTCAGTTGTGTCCAGCTCTTTGCGACCCCATGAATCACATCACACCAGGCCTCCCTGTCCATCACCAACTGCCGGAGCTCACTCAGACTCGCGTCCATCGAGTCAGTGATGCCATCCAGCCATCTCATCCTCTGTTGTCCCCTTCTTCTCCTGCCCCCAACCCCTCCCAGCATCAAAGTCTTTTCCAATGAGTCAACTCTTCGCATGAGGTGGCCAAAGTACTGGAGTTTCAGCTTTAGCATCATTCCTTCCAAAGAAATCCCAGGATTGATCTCCTTCAGAATAGACTGGTTGGATCTCCTTGCAGTCCAAGGGACTCTCAAGAGTCTTCTCCAACACAGGTCCTGTTTATCTGTCAGGTCGGTTTGGTTTTTCCTGTTTGTTTCCCTTTAAATTTCTTACATAGTTTTTAAAGGTTACACTCCCTTTATAGTGACTTCAAAATATTGGCTATATTTCCTGTGTTGTACAATATATCCTTGCAGTCTATCTTACACCCAATTGTTTGTACCTTCCACGTCTTCACCCAAATATTGCTCCTCCCCCCACTGGTAACCACTAGTTTATTTTCTGTATCTGTGATATGCTCTCAGTTTTGAAAACAACACTGTTAACTAACTACTGTTATTTCTAGGTTAAAGATGAAGACAGAAGTTTACAGAGATCTAGCAACTGCTTTCTATAAGGTTACACGGTAAGTAGAATGTCTAACTCTGGAGCCTGTGGATTCTGTGTTACCACCCTTGTACACCATCTCCGAAGATGAGAGTTTTGCAAATGAACTCCTTGGTATAAAGTCAAGAATATAATTTTGTATGTTACTTATGGCTGGTTAAACCTAACAGAAAGGCAGCTGAAGAGATGGAGGGAAAGACTTTAACATTGTGATCTGATGGGGCTAATCTGAAAGATAAGATATATAGGTATTGAGTAAATGAACATTGTATATAACCCGATAGTACAACTGACTATAGTGGAGACAGGAAAAACTTTATACAGGGTTCTCAAGCTGGATTTCCAGTTTTGTGAACTGTTTGGAGGGGAAAAAATAGATTTCCATGGCTAAACATTTTGAGAAATTATCAATGGCACCCCACTCCAGTACTCTTGCCTGGAAAATCCCATAAGCAGAGGAGCCTGGTAGGCTGCAGTCCATGGGGTCGCTACGAGTTGGACACAACCGAGCGACTTCATGTTCACTTTTCACTTTCATGCATTGGAGGAAGGAAATGGCAACCCACTCCAGTGTTCTTGCCTGGAGAATCCCAGGGACGGGGGAGCCTGGTGGGCTGCCGTTTATGGGGTCGCACAGAGTCAGACATGATTGAAGCGGTACTTAGCAGCAGCAGCAGGAAGATAAGTTTAATGCCTATAAGAACTTGTGATAATATTAGAAATATTCTCTTTAGCTTTTTTAAACTAAGGAAATATTTATATTTTTGTATGCAAAAGCAAGAATACTTGGCTTCATAGATAATAAATGCTAAGAGATTTTTACATTTTAGAGAGTTTACATCTTCCATGACTTATACAGATTTACAGACATTGAAGGAACATTCAGTGATTGACGCAGTCTCTGGAATATATGTTATATCTAAGGATATACATACAGTTTCACTAATTGAACATTGAATTAAAAAATAAACTCAGGAGATATGTAATGTAGATATTGCTGTTTCATTGTTCAGTTGTGTCTAACTCTTTGCAACCAATAGACTGCAACCTGCCAGGCTCCTCTGTCCATGGGATATCCCGGGCAAGAATACTGGACTGGGTTGCTATTTCCTATTCCATGTGATCGTCCCAATCCAGGGATCAAACCTGCATCTCTTGCAGTTCTCTTGTGCTGTAGTTGAATTCTTTACTGCTGAACCACTGGGGAAGCCCCAAAGTATTATTATTATTATTATTTTTGTATAAAATCTGGGCAGCTTGGGGCTCAAGCAATGTGTTTATTTGTCAATTGTCATATATGGACAGCTTTACATTAAAATGACTTCTTTCCATAATTATGGGTCAGAATCATAATTGGTTCTGACCACCATATGGGTCCACCTGTGACTGCATTGGCTCTGTTTGTACTTATGGAACTCCCTGTTATTTGGACATATTTATGACTCTTTAGGTAGGTGAGATTCCTTTTGTTTGCCCAAACATCAGGTGCACATTGTGTTCTCTTTACTAATGTTTTGGTTTAATCAACTCATCTACACAGATTACTGACATTTTGTGAGCTCCTAGCTTTAGCTACATGCATTTTCTTTTAAACTTCACTCACGTCTCTTTAAAAATTTCTTCTATTTGCCTGTCTTTGGTATAACAAGATGTTAGTTGGGATTTTAAAAATATTTATTTATTCACTTATTTTTGGTTGTGCTGGGTCGTCATTGCTGCACCTGGGCTTTCTCTAGCTGTGGAGAGTTGGGGCTACTCTCTAGTTGCAGTAGGCGGGCTTCTCATTGCCGTGGCTTCTCTTGTTGTGGAGCACAGGAGCTAGGGCATGTGGGTTTCAGTAGTTCCTGCACGTGGACTCAGTAGTGGGGCTTGCAGTCTCCAGAACGCAGACTCAGTAGTTGTGCCTCACTGGCTTAGTTGTTAATGAAGCGTGATCTTCCTCGACCAGGGATTGAACCAGTGTCATCTGCGTTGCAAGGCAGACTTTTAACCACTAGACCACCAGGGTAGCCCTTAATTGGGGTTTGTTATATTGGAATTCCAGGTAGAGCTCTAAAGACAAAGGATGTTACCTTCACATTCTAAAGAGAGGAGCTGGGCTGTGCAAGTATGACTTAATTAAAGATAAAAACTGGCCCAGAGAACTCCACTCCCAACAGCCCAAGAGATCAAAAATCTGAGAGAAAATTCACAGAAGGGAATTCAAAAGGTTAAGAGTGCTGTGCTCTTCTACTCCTCTCTCTATGAGGAAGGAGGTGCTTCCCTTCCCCAAGCCAATTGAGACTCTATTTAAACAGATGAAGGGTAATTTTTTTCTTGCGTAGCAGCAAGTCTGAGAGAGAGAACTGATACTGTCAGCTATCTACTCTTTTCTTGACCCTTCTTCCATGGTCACAGGGCTTGCCCCAGCTCAAGGCAGGAAAAAAAAGAGAAGGGCCTATCTCAAGGGCATAGTCACTTTAATTACAGAAGCCACATTGCTTTCATCCACTTGTTTGTCTCTTCCCAATGCCACACTGTCTTGATTATTATAGATGTATAGTAAGCCTTAAGATTGTGTAGTGTCAGTCCTTCAACTTCATTCTTCTTCACTTTGTCTTTGGAAGCATGTTAAACAGATTCGCTTCATTTTCATTTGCCAATATTCTAACACATTGCCACCCCTTGCTGAGAGACTGGAAAAAACACATTAATGTTTTAACTCAACATACAAAGTTAGATGTGCCTGTTGGGTTAGCCATCTGATGGTATTTGCCATAATTTCAGGTGTTGCTATCCAGAGGTCCATAGCCTCTTTGTGAAATTCACAAATGTACCCTATGCATGAGTCAGCACTGGAGCCTGCTGTAGAGAGTATCAGTAGCAAAAAGAAAAACAAAAACTATAACAAACACTTGTGAATTAGAAAGCCTTTTGTTCCCTTTCTGTAATTTCCTTATTTGACACCTTAACCCTGGAGGACACAGAAGGTGTAAGGGAGAGATCAGGAAAGGCTGAAAGACCACCCCATGACCCTTTCCCCCACTGCAGGGCTCTGGGCCAGGCAGACCTGAGCTGAGGGACTGGGGAAAAGCTCTGAATTAGATGCAACATTGACATTTTAACTGGATTGGACTTTTAACTTTTTAGTATTTTAAATGATGAGGAAGTAATGGAATCTGCTGACATAAAGATAAAGGTTGGGGGCTTTGTCTGGAGGATAATAAATCCACTTCCTGGCGGCCTCACTGAGTTCACCCTCTTCAACACGTTGGTTATGCTGGAAACTACAAACTCCTTTAATCCTGGCTGTTGACCCACAGCCCTGACTCCTAGTAGGTCTTTCTCGCTCTCATCTGGTAGCCTTTTCATTGCTGTGGGGATGCTATATCTGTCAGTAAAAGGCAACTTTAGGAGAACCATTTGGGTTGCATGGAACCAGAGAAAGCCCAGTAGGGAGATTGATTATAATAGGATAATAACAAATCCTGGTCTGTCACTGCCTGCGTTTGTGATCTCTCTCTCTACCTCTGAGTTGCCTTCTCTGAAATAAATGGCCTAAAAATGATTGTAATAGATACCTCTTGTGAAGGCTGTGTGACTTCATCCATTTTCAGGACACTGCCTCCGATACCTAGGGAAGTGACCCAGCATCCCTCTGAGGTGATTAACCAGGAGAGGGCATCTGTCCCAGGAGAGAGCAGGCTTTCTTTCCTGGCAGTATTGAATTGGGGACACAGAACTAGACAATGTTGACATTGACTATCATTAGTAACTAAGGGCAGCCCACACCCACCTGCTGCTGCCGGCATCAGAAATGCCCAGCTTTTTGCTCTTTTGGGGGATTGATGGCTGATTCCCTGGTAGCCTTTCAGTAAATCCCTCACTTTGTTTAAGCTGCTCAGAACTGTTTTATTTGACTCACATCCAAAGTTACTTTTTTTTAAAGAGTCCATTCAACTTGCACAATTCTATTATCCTTTGATTTAATGGTACCTGTTACTCTTGAACAGAGATGAATAATAACTTGGAGGACTGGTAACCATAGACACCTGGCAGCCATGGCACCAGTGGCTGACTGCAGTTTTGGCCCTGGGGGCTCAGACAGTAAAGCGTCTGCCTACAATGCGGGAGACCCGGGTTCAGTCCCTGGGTCGGGAAGATCTCCTGGAGGAGGAAATGGCAACCCACTCCAGTACTCTTGCCTAGAAAATCCCATGGATGGAGGAGCCTGGTAGGCTATAGTCCATGGGATCGCAAAGAGGCAGACACGACTGAGCGACTTCACTTTCACTTATACTGATGAACACTAGAGATATCCCTTTTAATAACATCAGATTGTTAAGTAGGTAAATTTGTACTTGTTACACATGGAGAGTATTTTTAGTATAATTTTTATATTACAGGTGTAAATGATGTTTACAGAAAAAGATTTTAGTTTCAAGCGTAAGAAATGTAAGCCAAGTTATTATTTTCAAGTCATCACATTAATGTGTATTATTAGATACACACTGAATCTAAAGAGTTGAGTATATAATTGAATTGATTTATCACTTAAATCTCATTTGCCAGCATTTCATTGTACTGATTGAATTCAGGGCAATTGGTGCTCTTTTAGTTAATCCTCCTTGAGAATGCAGAACATTGAAAAATAGAATTAAACTTAAACATACTTTGTCTTAAATGTCATACATTTTTACACTATAATTTGAAAATGCATAGTTATCAAATCCCTATAAAAACAACTTTAGAATGAAAATGCCTAACCAGATACTAAAGATTAGAAGTGAAATTGGCTCCTTTAATGTGAAACTTCCTCATCATGGACTCTTCATGGTTTTTAAAAAGTTATTGTTATTGACTTCCCAAAGTGAAAGGCATGCCACTCAGTGGATAGAAAGCAGTATTTCAGATTAATAGCTAGGATTACCTTTGTGGTGGGCTTCCCATGTGGCGCTAGAGATAAAAAATCCCCCTGCCAGTGCAGGAGACATGAGAGACGCAGTTTTGCTCTCCAGGTCAGGAAGATCCTGTGGAGTCGGAAACAGTACCCACTCCAGTATTCTTGCCTGGAAAATTCCATGGGCTAGAGAGCCTGGGGGTTGCAGTCCATAGGGTCCCAAAGAGTTGGATACAACTGAGCGAGTGACACACACACACACACACAGATACACACACATACACCTTTGTGGTGCTGGGTTTTGAGATGTTTTCAACTTGATCCAGGGGATAAATGATCAAGTTATGCAGAATTAACTTGATGATTAATATTAGATGCATATCGATAATGTTTGTATATGCATTATGGAACATGCTGTCCAAAATTTATTTTTTTATAAAGTAATTCTGAACTAGGGATTTTTTGCTCTCCCCCCACCCCCTGCCTCAGGGACATTTGGCAATTCTAGAGACATTTTTGGTTGTCACAGTGTGTGTGTGTGTGTGAGTGTATATGTGTATGTGTGTGCTACTGGCATTTATTAATAGTGGGTAGAGGACAGGGATGCTGTTAAACATTCCATAAGACATCCCACAAGACTACAAATTATTCAGTCCAAAATATCAAGAGCATTGCTGTTCAAAGACTTGGAGTATGACAATTAGTTTCACATGTTTTTCTACTAAAAATGCTTTGAATATGTTTAGTCAAAACTCTTTTCCAGATTTCATATGGTTAGGCCAGTTTTGCATTCTATTATATAAGCAATACTTTTATAATTTGGATTTCTTTTATCTGCAATAATTATGTAACTTTGTAAACTGCTTCCAAAAGTCAGGGCAGGTTTTAATTTTCATGAATAATTTCCCCAAATCTTGCCTTTCCCTGTTACCAATTTAAAGTCTCCCCTCCTTTCATTGCCTGCTTCATTCTGTTCTGCCCATTTCATTAGAACAGCTGAAGCACTGACCAAAAGCAAATACGGTGAGCACAGTTAAAATGTAGAAGGTGTCTTTTTGTGAGGTTATGATTTCGTTTCTCTTAGATAAAAAAAAATTCTTTAGGCTCTAGGCAGATGTGGGGGGATCTGACATATTTTTAGTTTTGAAATGAAACAAGTTTCAGATTACTTGTAGAGTCTGAAATGATCCGTTCTTTTCTGTTGGAATTAATATGTTTAGGGTAAGTACAAAAAAGATCTTCACGACCCAGATATTCATGATGATGTGATCACTAATCTAGAGCCAGACATCTTGGAATGTGAAGTCAAGTGGGCCTTAGAAAGCATCACTACGAACAAAGCTAGTGGAGGTGATGGAATTCCAGTTGAGCTGTTTCAAATCCTGAAAGATGATGCTGTGGAAGTGCTGCACTCAATATGCCAGCAAATTTGGAAAACTCAGCAGTGGCCACAGGACTGGAAAAGGTCAGTTTTCATTCCAATTCCAAAGAAAGGCAATGCCAAAGAATGCTCAAACTACCGCACAATTGCACTCATCTCACATGCTAGTAAAGTAATGCTCAAAATTCTCCAAGCCAGACTTCAGCAATACGTGAACCGTGAACTCCCTGATGTTCAAGCTGGTTTTAGAAAAGGCAGAGGAACCAGAGATCAAATTGCCAACATCCACTGGATCATGGAAAAAGCAAGAGAGTTCCAGAAAAACATTTATTTCTGTTTTATTGACTATGCCAAAGCCTTTGACTGTGTGGATCACAATAAACTGTGGAAAATTCTGAAAGAGATGGGAATACCAGACCACCTGACCTGCCTCTTGAGAAATCTGTATGCAGGTCAGGAAGCAACAGTTAGAACTGAGCATGGAACAACAGACTGGTTCCAAATAGGAAAAGGAGTACGTCAAGGCTATATGTTGTCACCCTGCTTATTTAACTTATCTGCAGAGTACATCATGAGAAACGCTGGACTGGAAGAAACACAAGCTAGAATCAAGGTTGCCGGGAGAAATCTCAATATGCAGATGACACCACCCTTATGGCAGAAAGTGAAGAGGAGCTAAAAAGCTTCTTGATGAAAGTGAAAGAGGAGAGCGAAAAAGTTGGCTTAAAGCTCAACATTCAGAAAACGAAGATCATGGCATCTGGTCCCATCACTTCATGGGAAATAGATGGGAAACAGTAGAAATAGTGTCAGACTTTATTTTTTTGGGCTCCAAAATCACTGCAGATGGTGACTGCAGCCATGAAATTAAGAGACGCTTACTCCTTGGAAGAAAAGTTATGACCAACCTAGACAGTATATTCAAAAGCAGAGACATTACTTTGCCGACTAAGGTCCGTCTAGTCAAGGCTATGGTGTTTCCAATAGTCATGTATGGATGTGAGAGTTGGACTGAGAAGAAGGCTGAGCACCGAAGAATTGATGCTTTTGAACTGTGGTGTTGGAGAAGACTCTTGAGAGTCCCTTGGACTGCAAGGAGATCCAACCAGTCCATTCTGAAGGAGATCAACCCTGGGATTTCTTTGGAAGGAATGATGCTAAAGCTGAAGCTCCAGTACTTTGGATACCTCATGCGAAGGGTTGACTCATTGGAAAAGACCCTGATGGTGGGAGGGATTGGGGGCAGGAGGAGAAGGGGACGACCCAGGATGAGATGGCTGGATGGCATCACTGACTCGATGGACGTGAGTCTGAGTGAACTCCGGGAGTTGGTGATGGACAGGGAGGCCTGGCGTGCTGCGATTCATGGAGTTGCAAAGAGTCGGACACGACTGAGCGACTGAACTGAACTGAAGCAAAATGTTTGATATATCTTAAAAAACAATCAAACAAACTCTAGTGCTTTTCACTCTTGCCCTATTGGTGTTAGTAATGAATTTAATTATGCCTCAGAGTGATGTTGGCATAGACATATGATTTAGAGATATTATAGTATTTTAAGTCCAAGGACAAAACACATACTTTGTGGAGTTTAAGACATTAAAACTAAAATTTGGGGAAATAACATCCAAGTTCTGCCCCTAAATTCACAATACTAAAATGCCAAAGATAACGAAATGTATAAAAATTGTGGAAAGAACACACTGAAACATCAAGATATAAATAATCACGAGTTGCTTTTTTCCTTAGTTTGGTGCAAGGTCACTTGGTAGGATTAGTAGTAAAGCACCAGTCTGCCAATGCAGGAGACATAAGAGAGCGGGTTTGATCCCTGGGTGGGGAAGATCCCCTGGAGGAGGGCTGGTGCCCTACGCCTGTATTCTTGCCTGGAGAATCCCATGGCCAGAGAAGCTTGGAGGGCTCCGGTTAATGGAGTCACATAGAGTCGGACACGACTGAAGTGACTTAGCACGCACAACTCTGAGCGTCTCCTCTTGTGAACTGCGTTTATCCAAAATTATAGAACTTTATACTAAAAAGGGTGAATAAAATGTACGTAAATTAAACCTTTAAAAAAAGTTGCCTTAAAAAAAATTGTAAAGGATCCCGGAGTCCTGAGACTTTATGTGGGTTTCATTTATCAATACTTAGCATATTAGAAATAACTAAGAAACATTTAAGGAAATGGCCACCCACTCCAGTGTTCTTGCCTGGAGAATCCCAGGGACGGGGGAGCCTGGTGGGCTGCCGTCTATGAGGTCGCATAGAGTCGGACGCGACTGAAGCGACTTAGCAGCAGCAGTAGCAGCAAGAAACATTTAAAATAGTTCTTTATTCGTTTTAAAAATAAGAAATGAACTAAATGTTAACTGAAATAAAGCACTTTTTATTCATTACGTATATTGCATTCATTTGCCCATTCTCCAGATCTGGCACAACCCCCTGCACCGAGAAGATGCTGGACCCTTATTAGGAGAACGAGGTTCGGCTGTGGCGGGGCAGCCGGCTCATCCCGCTCACCCGCCAACCGCTCGCGCGCCCGAAGCTCCCGGGACGCGCGGCCCCGCCCCTCCGCGCGCCAGCCTCTGGAGCCAGGGCGCACGCGCAGGGCTCCCGGAGGCCGCGTCGAGGAGCGCGCGGCCGCGGCCGTCCCCTCCCCCCACCCCTCGCCGCGCACGCCGGGAACCCGTCTCCGCGGCTGCTTCGGCTGCGGCGGTCGGTAGTCGCGATGGACTCTCCGTGGAATGAGCTGACCCTTGCCTTTTCTCGCACTTCCATGTTCCCCTTTTTTGATATCGCCCACTACCTGGTGTCGGTGATGGCGTTGAAGCATCAGCCGGGTGAGTGTTGGGCGCCGAGGATCGTCCCCCTCAGGGACCACTCACCGCGGGGACGGCCTGAGCTGGGTGAGCGGCCGAGCTGCCTCGCGCCGGCAGTCCTGTTGTCAAGCTAGAGGGGGCAGGGGAGAGGGGGCCCGTCCTACCGCCGTATAGAAGGGGAAACTGAGGCCGAGGAGGAAGGTGGCCCCGGACCCCGCCAAAGGAGTCACGGGGGGGAGTGCGGGGCGGTCCCACTGCCGCGGGCGGGACTGCCGGGACAGGTGACCGGGCGGCCGCAGCCACTTTGGGCAGTCCAGGACTGCCCTCGTTCGCCCTCGGTGGCGCCGTCTCCCGGCCGTGCCCCCTCTTCCTTGGGAAATATTTTTAAAAGACCTGGGAACCGAGCTCCCGCAGAGCAGGTCTGACTTCCTCGCTTGGACTAGTAACTGGTTCTGGACTGCTCTCCGGCTGTGAAAGCTGTGTAAACACTGAAATAAAAAGCCTCAAGTAGGCACCCCCTACATTCCCCGTAACGCACAGGTCTCCCACCTTGCTTAGCATGTTAGACACAGTGATTGCTGAGAGGAGAGTGGATTCCCCCTGGGGGTCGTATGAATGCTATTGCACACGAAGAGCCGTTTGGTGTAGTTTCATTGCCAGTAGAGGGGATGCGGTCTTAAAACAGAGTTTGAGTTCCTTTAAGTGTGCATACAGGGAGCAATGTTTGTTTTTTCTCGTATTTTTCATTCAGGAGATGTTTGCTCCTGTATTGCTTGACTTTTGCAGTTCTGCCTGCTTTTTCATTTTGTGCTCTTTTTTCCTGAGGTCAGGTATTTTCTTTGCCTTACTTTCTCCATGTTCTTGCTGCCTTTGATACGCCTTGTCCTACAGTCCGTGAGTGAAGGCTCGACGATGGTGCTGTGCCTCTTACTGTCTGATTTTTCTTTTTAAAACATTTTAAAACTAATTTTTAATTTTTTGGCTGAACCAGCATGGCATGTGGGATCTTAGTCCCCCAACCAGGGATGGAACCCACACCCCTTGCATTTTAAAGCCTGGAGTCCTAACCATTGGACCACTAGGGAAGTCTCTGGTGGTTTGTTTTTTTTTTTTAACTCATGGACCTCTGAAATGTTTTTAATTTAAATTGAGATTGGTAGCTCAGTCTAAATCATTGTTTGATAGAAGTTTTGACCTGGATAGAGGGAATAGTAGTGTATTAAATTGAATGGATAATCATAAGAGACACTTTCCCTGATTTGAAAATAAGTATATTTTATTACTTTACCGTCTTTAATACTTGATATTTTCTTGTATAGGTTAGATCAAAGATTCTCCAAGTATGGTCCAGGAGCCCTGGGGTTCCTGACATTTCCAGCTCAAAATTATTTTTGTAATAATATGCAGGTGTTGTCTTTTTCACGCTCATTTTCTTACAAGTGTACAGTGGAATTTTCCAGAGGCCAAATGACCTGTCATACTGTAACAGGTTGAAAGCAGAAGCAGATATGAGAATCCAGCTGTTCCCTATTTGAAGGCAGACATTAAAGAGATTGACTCAAAAAATGTGACTTTTCTCACTAAATATTTTTTGCTTTGGAAAATAGTTATTTTTCATGAAGAATACATTATTAACATTCAGAGCATTTATTATTTTAAAGATTTTCTCATTAAAATTTTTTTTGATAGTTTTATTTATTTTTGGGTATGCTTGGTCTTGTTGCTGCACGAGCTTTCTCCAGTTGCAGCGACCCGGGCTACTGTCCAGTTGCGGTGTGGGTTTCTCTGCAGTTACTGCTCTTGTTGCCGAGCACAGGCTGTAGCGCACAAGGGCTCCAGTAGCTGTGGCTCCCAGGCTCTAGAGCACAGTTTCAGTAGTTGTGACAGATGGGCTTAGATGCTCTGCAGCATGTGGGATCTTCCCCAGTCAGGGATCAACCTGTGTTTCCTGGATTGGCAAGCAATTCTTCACCACTGAGCAACCAGGGAATCCCTGATTTTTCTCATTTATAATTTATAATATGCTAGATATTGATAGCGTGAATAAACAGAAGCTCTTTAGGATCTTCAAGAATTTTTTTTTTTTGAGTCAGACTTTTGGAAAGTTTAATTTACATGTATTCACTCCTTTAAATGTAAAATTCTGTTATTTTGGACAAACATACAGTCATGTACGTACCACCACAGTCAAGATATAGAACAGTTTCATCATCCATCCCAGATTCCTTCCTACCCTTTTGGGGGCCACAAAACTCGCCAATATTTGGCAGAAAATCTTGCCCCCTCTTGCCTGGAAAATCCCATGGACGGAGGAGCCTGGTGGGCTGCAGTCCATAGGGTCGCTAAGAATCAGACACGACTGAGCCACTTCACTGTCGCTTTTCACTTTCATGCATTGGAGAAGGAAATGGCAGTCCACTCCAGTGTTCCTGCCTGGAGAATCCCAGGGACAGGGGAGCCTGGTGGGCTGCCGTCTATGGGGTTGCACAGGGTTGGACACGACTGAAGCAACTTAGCAGCAGCAGAGGAGTCCTGAAACCAAAATCTTTGAGGACCACTGGACTAACTGGACACTGATACAGTATTCCACCTGGTTTAAAAATGTTATATTCCAGGACTAGTACTTGTGAACATATAAAAAGTATAGAATTCACACTGGCGTGTGAGATGAGTGCAATTGTGTCGTAGTTTGAACATTCTTTGGCATTGTCTTTCTTTGGGATTGGAATAAAAACTGACCTTTTCCAGTCCTGTGGCCTCTGCTGAATTTTCCAAATTTGCTGACAAATTGAGTGCAGCACTTTAACATTATCTTTTAGGATTAGGAATAGCTCACCTGGAATTCCATCACCTCCGCTAGCTTTGTTTCAGTAATGCTTCCTGAGGCCCACTTGACTTCACACTCCACGATGTCTGGCTCTAGGTGAGTGATCACACCATTGTGGTTATCTGGGTCATTAAGACCTTTTCTGTACAGTTTCTTCTGTGTATTCTTGCCACCTCTTCCTAATATCTTTTGCTTCTGTTAGGTCCATACTGTTTCTGTCCTTCAGTGTGTCCATCTTTACATGAAATATTCCCTTGTCATAGTTTCACTGGGTTACACAAAACTGTGATCCATGCGATCATTTTGGTTAGCATGAGGGCGATGTAGAAGGACATGCACTCATCTTCTGCTGTGAGTATTTGGGAGTGTCTGGCAGAGGCTTGGGTTGATAGCGGCCTGTTGTGAAGTCAGAGGCATTGGCAGCAGCAGTCCTGGGAGGTGCAGCATGCTGCCATAAGTCGTTTTGGAGAAGGTCGGTATAACCCCTTTCAGTTCAGTTCAGTTCAGTTCAGTTCAATCGCTCAGTCATGTCCGACTCTTTGCGACCCCATGAATCGCAGCACGCCAGGCCTCCCTGTCACCACCTCCCGGAGTTCACTCAGACTCAAGTCCATCGATTACTCCTTTAGTTTTGACTAATAGTACAGGGTTTTTTTTCATTTATTTTTTCTATTTTTCTGGATATCTTATTGGGCTTCCCTGGTGACTCAGCTGGTAAAGAATCTGCCTGCAATGAGGGAGACCTGGGTTCACTCCCTGGGTTGGGAAGATCCCCTGGAAAACGATGATGCTGTGAAAGTGCTGCACTCAGTATGTCAGCAAATCTGGAAAACTCAGCAGTGGCCACAGGAATAGAAAAGGTCAATTTTCATTCCAATCCCAAAGAAAGGTAATGCCAAAGAATGCTCAAACTATCGCACAATTGCAGTCATCTCACATGCTAGTAAAGTAATGCTCAAAATTCTCTAAGCCAGGCTTCAGCAATAAGTGAACCGTGAACTTCCAGATGTTCAAGCTGGTTTTAGAAAAGACGGAGGAACCAGAGATCAAATTGCCAACATCCGCTGGATCATGGAAAAAGCAAGAGAGTTCCAGAAAAACATCTATTTCTGCTTTATTGACTATGCCAAAGCCTTTGACTGTGTGGATCACAAGAAACTGTGGAAAACTCTTAAAGAGATGGGAATACCAGACCACCTGACCGGCCTCTTGAGAAACCTATATGCAGGTCAGGAAGCATCAGTTAGAACTGAACATGGAATAACAGACTGGTTCCAAATAGGAAAAAGAATACGTCAAGGCTGTATATTGTCACCCTGCTTATTAAACTTATATGCAGAGCACATCATGAGAAACGCTGGGCTGGAGGAAGCACAAGCTGGAATCAAGATTGCCGGGAGAAATATCAATAACCTCAGATATGCAGATGACACCACCCTTACGGCAGAAAGTGAAGAAGAACTAAAAGAGCCTCTTGATGAAAGTGAAAGAGGAGAGTGAAAAAGTTGGCTTAAAGCTCAACATTCAGAAAACTGAGATCATGGCATCTGGTCCCATCATTTCATGAGAAATAGATGGGGAAACAGTGGAAACAGTGTCAGACTTTGTGTTTTTTTGGCTCCAAAATCAGCGTAGATAGGGATTGCAGCCATGAAATTAAAAGACGCTTGCTCCTTGGAAGGAAAGTTATGACGAACCTAGATAGCATATTGAAAAGCAGAGATATTACTTTGCCAACAAAGGTCCGTCCTAGTCAAGGCTATGGTTTTTCCAGTGGTCATGTATGGTTGTGAGAGTTGGACTGTGAAGAAAGCTGAGCGCCGAAGAATTGATGCTTTTGAACTGTGGTGTTGGAGAAGACTCTTGAGAGTCCCTTGGACTGCAAGGAGATCCAACCAGTCCATCCTAAAGGAGATCAGTCCTGGGTGTTCATTGGAAGGACTGCTGTTGAAGCTGAAGCTCCAATACTTTGGCCACCTGATGCGGAGAGCTGACTCATTTGAAAAGACCCTGATTCTGGGAAAGATTGAGGGCAGGAGGAGAAGGGGACGACAGAGGATGAGATGGTTCGATGGCATCACTGACACAATGGACATGGGTTTACATGCACTCCGGGAGTTGGTGATGAACAGGGATGCCGGGGGTGGTGCAGTTCATGGGTTGCAAAGAGCTGGACATGACTGAGCAACTGAACTGAACCCACTCCAGTGTTCTTGCCTGGAGAATTACATGGAATGTATAGTCCATGGGGTTGCAAGGAGTCTTGTATTTTATTAGGAAGTTGGAAAATGCTGTTTTAGGAGCTGTTGGTTAGAAACCATTTTTGCAGAATATTTTTGTCACTAATTTTAATTTCTTATGCTTTTAATCTGTCCTCTTTTTTTTCTTATTTAAATTTTCATTAAAATAAGCACATTTCTTCAGTCCTGCACTGATATCAATCTGAAATTACTCAGATTGCTATTTTCTGTTAGACATCCTGAAAATTTAATCTACCATGATTTTTACTTGATTTTTCACACAAAATCTATTATTTTTTTTTTTAATTCTCTGACCACTATTTTGCTAACTTCCCTCAGATCATATGTAGTTCATTAAGTAGCTATTCAGTTTATTAGGTACTATATTAGATGTTAAGGATACTAGAATGAAAGATATTCTTATATCCCTAGAAGAACTTGATTGTGCTGTTGTCATTGTCATCTTTTCCCCTTCCCCTGCTCATCCTCCCTTTCCTACTCTTTCCTTACAGTGTCACATAAGATTGTACTACCTTTCTTTTTTTTTTAATATTTATTTTATTTTTGGCTGCACTGGATCTCTGTTACTGTGCGCTGACTTTCTCTAGTTGCAGAGAGTGGGGGCTACTGTCTAGTAGCAGTGTGCAGGCTTCTCCTTGCAATGGCTTCTCTTGTTTTAGAGCACAGGCTCTAGGCCTGTGGACTTCAGTAATTGCAGCACACGGGCTACATTGTGGTGCAAAGGGTTAGTTGCCCCACAGCATGTGAGATCTTCCCAAACCAGGGGTTGAACCCATGTCCTTTGCATTGGCAGGTGGATTCTTAACCGCTGGACTCCCAGGGAAGCCCCTACAACTGCCTTTCTTACACAGTAACGATATTCATTTCAGATAACATGGAAAACATTTCAGTATGTTAATTCTAATCCTCATATATCTCTTTAGGTAGGTAGTATTGAACTTATTTTACAGATGAGGAATACTTTTATAGGAATAAAATACATAAGTTACATAGTTTAGTTAATTATAGAGCTATTTCTTGGGCTAATTTCAAAGTTCTGAACTTTTCTCTAGCTCTCTCTTTGCAGATTCTGGTTTCTCAACATTTAACAATTTCTCAGTAAGCTGTCATTTGACATGGTTATTTTTTCCCATGGTTTTGGTCGTTTTTACATCACCAATCAGTTTCTCATTTGCTTTTGGGAATTAAATCCAGAAATAAAGTGTGTCGTTCCTTCCTATAATCTGTGAGAGATGAAAAGACAAATAAGATATAAATTTATCAGTTTTTAGGATTCTGGGAAGGTGGCAGCATAATTTTGCTATCTTTATGAATTCCCATGTAAAAACATACAGAAAAGTGCAAAAATAATAGTGAAAGTACAGCTTAGTGAATTTTCAGAATACGCACAACTAAGTTAAGCAATATCCAGAGAAAATAGAACATCTATGATATCCTCAATAAAACATCCATGCCCCCTTTGTGATACCATGCTTTATAAAGCCAGAGCAGATTCTGCTCGGTGTGGGGTAGAAAAGGGTGTCTCAGAAGTGATAGTCCGTAATTTACTTCTTTGAGTTCAGAGAATCTTACTTAAATATCTTTAATATTTTTTAATCTAAAGAAAAGTTAGAGTATTTGAGTGACCTGACCAAATATTAATCAAGAAGTGTTCTGTAGTAGAAAGAGTTCATAAAGTCAGAAGTCAGAAGACCAGTGTTTAGTTCAAACTCTACCACTATCAAGGTAGCTTGGAATGAGAACTTAAAACTCAATTGCTTATGCAGTGAATGAGCTGGACCAGAACACCAGCTGAGCAGTGTGTCCTCCTCAGGAATCTCAGTTTTGACTCTAAGGAGCACTTTGTCCCGGCTTCTAAGTTTTAATAATTTGAGCCTATCCTTTGTTCCCCCAGGAGTGGTAAGAACTTTCTGTATTTATACCTCTATGACACCACAGTATTTACTTTTTACTTTTTCAGATCTTATGATTTTATGCCCACTTTTTTATATTAAGTTCTCTTTGTTAAGCAAACTTTATATTTTCTGTTTCCTGACTGGACTCTGACTGGTGCAGAAACTTAAGGGTAAGGTTTAACTTCGTGCTTGCTGGTTTTCATTATGTTGTGTTAAAATAGCTAAAGTGCTGGCTACTACTTGTTTGTAGATCCAGTCAGCATAATGCCTTCAGTGTAGCAGGCAGTTGTGACGTTCTGTGTACTCCAATAAGATCAAAGTCTCTGTGGACTCTTTTGGAGAGCAGGAGCGTTGACAGATCTGAGGAAAGAGTGTGATAGTGTACTGTTAAACTTGCCAGGTAAAAGCAAAGTGCTTTTGGGATTCTTTGCAAATTAATATGGAGAAAAAAGCATTTCTTTACCAGGTTACAGGGATTAATACTAATTTGTTCCAGTAAAAATACTGTATTTTGAATACCAGCTGCAGTTGGAGTTGCTACTTGTCTGCATTTATTTATAATTCAGTTATTTTTCAACACCCATCTGCTTTACACATAGTCTAAACAGGCAAGTTGTTAGTGGGATGTGATAGATATCATCCTCGTTCATGTTTTTTGATCATGGCACTCATCTTTAATACTTCATTTTAAAAATATCTTGGTGAGAAGGAGAAGAAACTCTAGTGGCTTCTACTTGATTGTGTGTGTGTGCTCAGTTGCATCCTAGTCTTTGCAACTCTGTGGACTCTAGCCCGCCAGACTCCTCTCTGTCCATGGAATTTTCCAGGCAACAGTACTGGAGTGGGTTGTAATTTCCTCCTGCAAGGGATCTTCCCCTGGGGTTGAGCTTATGTCTCCTGCATTGATGTATACTTACATATACTTGAAAGTCACTTAGTCATGTCCAACTCTTTGGGACCCCATGGACTATACAGTCCATGGAATTCTCCAGGCCAGAATGCTAGAGTGGGTAACCTTTCCTTTCTCCAGGGGATCTTCCCAACCCTGGGATCGAACTCAGGTCTCCCACATTGCAGGCAGATTCTTTATCAGATGAGCCACAAGGGAAGCCCAAGAATACTGGAGTGGGTAACCTTTCCCTTCTTCAGGGGATCTTTCTCACCCAGGAATCGAACTGGGGTCTCCTGCATTGTAGGTGGATTCTTTACCAACTGAGCTATCAGGGTAGTGGATCCTTTACCACTGAGCCACCAGTGAAGCCCTCTGCTTGATCATTCCTCCCATAATGATTCTTACTCTATGGATCAGAGAATCAATATGGTAAGTGTGCCAGTTGCTAAGTATGTCTGTTCTGGTTACACAGTGGGGAACTGGGGGACAGGGTGAATCTGTGGATTTACTTGGCCCACTGTGATTTGATCTGAAACTCCTTAAATTGTGTCACAGATAATCTGTAAACCTCTGTTGTCTACATGATTATTTTTAAATAATTTTGATGAAAAAATGTACTTGAGGCATATAAGATATGTTACTTTTTCTTTTTTTAAAAGTGATAAATCTATAAATGGGAAAGACTAGGATAGTTTAATATGCAATTTAAAAATACATAATATCTGGCAATAAGGCTTTAAGATGGCTAGAACATTCCCCTGCTTCTTTCTGGAAGTCACATCAACCACCAGCAAGCCTAATGCTGTTTGAAAATAGCCACAGTGCAAGTAATTCTTAAAAATAGAGATGCTTTAGACTGAGTATTTTACTGGAGTAAAATTAGACTGAGAATATCAAAATAAAGAAGTCATGTGTGCAGTACATTAAAAAATGCCCTTCTAAGCTTTGTTTTAACTAAGTTAATAAAACTATTTTAAACATAGTCTAATAATTCATTTGGCCAGAGAATGGGATTATTTTGTGGGTGTGATTTTAAGTGAATTAAACAGAATAAAATGTGACTTTATTTCTCAGCTTTCATTTCATAATGAAACTATTTTGATGTTAAAGTCCCCTGGTGGTTGTATGTTTAAAAGTCTTATGCCAGAGATCAAATTGCCAACATCCGCTGGATCATGGAAAAAGCAAGAGAGTTCCAGAAAAACATCTATTTCTGCTTCATTGACTATGCCAAAGGCTTTGACTGTGTGGATCACAATAAACTGTGGAAAATTCTGAAAGAGATGGGAATACCAGAGCACCTGACCTGCCTCTTGAGAAATCTGTATGCAGGTCAGGAAGCAACAGTTAGAACTGGACATGGAACAACAGACTGGTTCCAAATAGGAAAAGGAATACGTCAAGGCTGTATATTGTCACCCTGCTTATTTAACTTCTATGCAGAGTACATCATGAGAAACGCTGGACTGGAAGAAACACAAGCTGGAATCAAGATGGCCGGGAGAAATCTCAATATGCAGATGACACCACCCTTATGGCAGAAAGTGAAGAGGAGCTAAAAGCCTCTTGATGAAAGTGAAAGAGGAGAGTGAAAAAGTTGGCTTAAAGCTCAACATTCAGAAAATGAAGATCATGGCATCTGGTCCCATCACTTCATGGCATCCGGTCCCATCACTTCATGGGAAATAGATGGGGAAACAGTGGAAATAGTGTCAGACTTTATTTTTTTGGGCTCCAAAATCACTGCAGATGGTGACTGCAGCCATGAAATTAAGAGACGCTTACTCCTTGGAAGAAAAGTTATGACCAACCAAGACAGTATATTCAAAAGCAGAGACATTACTTTGCCGACTAAGGTCTGTCTAGTCAAGGCTATGGTTTTTCCTGTGGTCATGTATGGATGTGAGAGTTGGACTGTGAAGAAGGCTGAGCTCTGAAGAATTGATGCTTTTGAGCTGTGGTGTTGGAGAAGACTCTTGAGAGTCCCTTGGACTGCAAGGAGATCCAACCAGTCCATTCTGAGGGAGATCAACCCTGGGATTTCTTTGGAAGGAATGATGCTAAAGCTGAAGCTCCAGTACTTTGGCCACCTCATGCGAAGAGTTGACTCATTGGAAAAGACTTTGATGGTGGGAGGGATTGGGGGCAGGAGGAGAAGGGGACGACCAAGGATGAGATGGCTGGATGGCATCACGGACACGATGGACGTGAGTCTGAGTGAACTCCGGAAGATGGTGATGGACAGGGAGGCCTGGTGTGCTGCGATTCATGGAGTCTCAAAGAGTCGGACACGACTGAGTGACTGAACTGAACTGAACTGAACTTTGAATTAGATTCAGGTTTCAGCGTGACAAATTTTGCTAAGAGTTCGGGGAAATAATTCTACTGATAATGTATCACAAACATCTTAAGGTAGGACAGATAATTTTTTTTTCTCTTTTAAAGCCAGTATGTTAAAAATAATGTGTCTAAATTAACATAGCTTATTTCTTAGCTAAAGGGATACACCTTTGTTTAAAACTGAGGAAAAATTAGCTCTATATTAACATTTTTTCTTCTGAAAATTATATGCCTTAAAGATATACAGCTTTTTTTTTTTTCCTGTATTTTCTTTTTCTTTTCTTTGAGCTAAATTTTGAAAGCATTATATTTTTATTTTGGCCATGTCATGTGGCTTGCAGGATCCCCTGACCATTGATCAAACCTGCACCCCCTGCAGTGGAAGCACAGTGTTAGCCACTGGACCACATTAAACTAACTCTGGTGCTGGTAGGATATATACAAAGGAACATAATACCCAGATACTTTATTGTAAGATTGTCTCATGGTGAAAAATGTATTACCACAATGTGTGTACTGAAGAAAGATTTAAAGAAAAACCTGTTTGAGTTAGAGAAATTTTTCTGGCTGACATAATTTTGAAAATTAGGCATAAAAGACTGGTATGAGAAAGACCCTCCCTTCAGCTCTTTTTTCTTTTCTTTTTGGTCTAATAAAACCTTAGTTTCATTAATTTAAGACTGTTGGGGTTACAGGTACCTTTTCAGTGCCCTAATGTGTCACTCTCATCCCAGCCTTGCAGTAGGAACTCAAAACAATTATATCTTGGGCTCAGAGAATTTCCAGAAGCAGCCCAAGAGTTGCATTTTCCTAACCTCTTTTCTCTGTTGTCAGTAATCAACCCATTCAGCACTTAAGTCAACACGGTGTCTGACATGTACTGGGTAGTATATATGTGTTTTTATGTATATTCTCTCATTTTAAATTCTTATAAGTTATGTATTATTTTCACTTTATGAAACTTGAAGTTTAAGCAAAGACAGGTTAAAGGTCCTACAAAGAGTCACAGAATTGGGATGTAATGACAGCTGTCTCTCTTGGTGACTTATGATAAAACTAAGGGACACTAATGGTAGTAAAATTGTCATACTTATATTTTTGATATATTGCATATTTATAGAGCATCTACTTTATACAAAGTTTCATAAGTGTCTCAAGGAATGACAGTCTTATAGTGGAACTAACACTTGTGAACAAATCTAGAAAATGATATGTCTCAGGAGGAAAGGATAAAATACTGGTAAGTTGAGGGAAAAGGAAAGTTATTTTGACAGACTATACTGGAAATGCATATTACATGAGTGAATAATTTATGTGAAAGCATCAAATTTAGTTAACTTGATTTGGATTGTTTTAATAGTCAAAGGAAAACATTTTGGCACCAGGGACTGGTTTCACGGAAGACAATTTTTCCTTGGATTGGGGTGCAGGGGGATGATTTCCAGATGATTCAAGCAAATTGCATTTACTGTGCACTTTTTTCTATTACTTCTTATTTAACTCCACCTCAGATCTCAGACATTAATTAGATCCTGAAGGTTGGAGACCTCTGGTCTAAGCCAAATTGTTAGTGTCAAATGGATGATAGTAATGGGGATAGAGACATATTCCCTAATAGTATATTTACCAAAAGTAACCAATTATTTTGGAGTGTGCCTTCATAGTACTGTGCAGTGATGGACCCTTTGTATTAATAGCTCTCATTCAGTTAAGAGCTCCCATTTCCAGAATGTGTCTGCAGAGCTAATCTGGGTATATCAGAGAGGAAGACATGCACAAGGCAAGATTGAGGGAGGAGAAGGTCTTGAGGGGGAGAAGGAGTGTATATGTGTAAATAAGCATAGGAAAAAAGACTCGAAGTTGTCACTCTATAGAAAATGAGTGTGATTAAAGGGTAGAAGTACAGAGGAAAGGGTAATTTTATTTCTGTTTACTTCCATAATATCTCTACCGAAGTGCTGCTAGTAGTAAAGAACCTGCCTGCCAATGCAGGAGTTGTAAGAGACTTGGGTTCAATCCCTGGGTTGGGAGGAACCCCTGCAGTAGGAAATGGCATCCCGATCCAATCTCCTTGTCTGGAGAATCCCATGGACAGAGGAGTCTGGCAGGCTGTGGTCCATGGAGTCAGAAAGAGTCAGACATGACTGAAGAGACTTAGCACACATACTTCTATGATAGTGATAGCTATACTTGTTGCTTACTATCTGCTAGGTCCCCATTCTAAGTTTTTAAATGTATTCACTCATAGTCAGTAGATGGGGAAATAGTGGAAACAGTGAGAGACTTTATTTTGAGGGGCTCCAAAATCACTGTGAACTGTGGTGTTGGAGAAGACTCTTGAGAGTCCCTTGGATTGCAAGGAGATCCAACCAGTCCATTCTGAAGGAGATCAGCCCTGGGATTTCTTTGGAAGGAATGATGCTAAAGCTGAAACTCCAGTACTTTGGCCACCTCATGTGAAGAGTTAACTCGTTGGAAAAGACTCTGATGCTGGGAGGGATTGAGGGCAGGAGGAGAAGGAGATGACAGAGGATGAGATGGCTGGATGGCATCACGGATTCGATGGATGTGAGTCTGGGTGAGCTCCGGGAGTTGGTGATGGACAGGGGGTCCTGGCGTGCTGCGATTCATGGGGTTGCAAAGAGTCGGACACGACTGAGTGACTGAACTGAACTGAACTGAACTGAACTGAAAATCACTGCAGATGGTGACTGCCGCCATGAAATTAAAAGATGCTTACTCCTTGGAAGAAAAGTTGTGACCAAACTAGACAGCATATTAAAAGCCAGAGACATTACTTTGCTAACAAAGGTCCGTCTAGTCAAAGCTATGGGTTTTCCAGTAGTCATGTATGGATGTGAGAGTTGGACTATAAAGAAAGCTGAGCGCCAAAGAATTGATGCTTTGGATCTGTGGTGTTGGAGAAGACTGGAGAGTCCCTTGGACTGCAAGGAGATCCAGCCAGTCCATCCTAAAGGAAATCAGTCCTGAGTGTTCATTGGAAGGACTGATGTTGAAGCTGAAGCTCCAATAGTTTGGCCACATGATGTGAAGAATCGACTCATTAGAAGAGACCCTGATGCTGGGAAAGATTTAGGGCAGGAGGAGAAGGCCATGACAGATGAGATGGTTGGATGGCATCATCGACTCAATGGACCTGAGTTTGAGTAAACTCCAGGAGTTGGTGATGGACAGGGAGGACTGGTGTGCTGCAGTCCATGGGGTCGCAAAGAGTTGGACACGACTTAGCGACTGAAAAATAACTAGTGAAAACTAAAAGCTATAGACAGTAAGATGCGAGAGTTCAGCTTTGGCTCCATCTCTTCATTCTTTCTGGAGTTATTTCTCCACTGATTTCCAGTAGCAATTGGGCATCTACTTACCTGGAGAGTTTTATCTTTCAGTGTCGTATCTTTTTGCCTTTTCATACCATTCATGGGGTTCTCAAGTCAAGAATACTGAAGTGGTTTGCCATTCCCTTCTCCAGCGGACCACATTTTGTCAGAACTCTCCATCATGACCCGTCCGTCTTGGGTGGCCCTACATGGCACAGCTCATAGTTTCATTGAATTAGAAAAGGCTGTGGTCCATGTGATGAGATTGGACAGTTTCCTGTGATTGTGGTTTTAAGTCTGTCTGCCCTCTGATGAAGAAGGATAAGAGGCTTATGGAAGCTTCCTGATGGGAGAGACTGACTGAGGGGGAAATTGGGTCTTGTTCTGATGGGTGGGGCCATGTTCAGTAAATCTTGAATCCAATTTTCTGTTGATGGGTGGGGCTGTGTTCCCTCCCTGGTATTTACCTGGGGCCAAACTATGGTGGGGCCAAGCCTATGCCCCAACCAGTAATGCTGAAGAAGCTGAAGTTTAATGGTTTTATGAAGACATCCAAGACCTTTTAGACTAACACCCAAAAAAGATGTCCTTTTCATTATAGGGGACTGGAATGCAAAAGTGGGAAGTCAAGAACACCTGGAGTAACAGGCAAATTTGGCCTTGGAGTATGGAATGAAGCAGGGCAAAGGCTAATAGAGTTTTGCCAAGAGAATGCACTGGTCATAGCAAACACCCTCTTCCAACAACACAAGAGAAGACTCTACACATGGACATCACCAGATGGTCAACACCGAAATCAGATTGATTACATTCTTTGCAACTAAAGATGGAGAAGCTCTATAGAGTCAGCAAAAACAAGACCAGGAGCTGACTGTGGCTCAGATCCTGAACTTATTGCCAAATTCAGACTGAAATTGAAGAATGTAGGGAAAACCACTAGACCATTCAGGTATGACCTAGATCAAATCCCTTATGATTATACAGTGGAAGCGAGAAATAGATTTAAGGGACTAGATCTGATAGACAGAGTGCCTGATGAACTATGGACGGAGGTTGGTGACATTGTACAGGAGACGGATCAAGACCATCCCCAAGAAAAGAAATGTGAAAAAGCAAAATGGCTGTCTGAGAAGGCCTTACAAATAGCTGTGAAACGAAGAGAAGTGAAAAGCAGAGGAGAAAAGGAAAGATATAAGCATCTGAATGCAGAGTTCCAAAGAATAGCAAGGAGACATAAGAAAGCCTTCCTCAGTGATCAATGTGAAGAAATAGAGGAAAACAACAGAATGGGAAAGACTAGAGATCTCTTCAAGAAAATTAGAGATACCAAGGGAACATTTCATGCAAAGATGGGCTCGATAAAGGACAGAAATGGTATGGACCTAAGAGAAGCAGAAGATATTAAGAAGAGGTGGCAAGAATACACAGAAGAACTATACAAAAAAGATCTTCATGACCCAGATAATCACGATGGTGTGATCACTCATCTAGAGCCAGACATCCTGGAATGTGAAGTCAAGTGGGCCTTGGAAAGCATCACTATGAACAAAGCTAGTGGAGGTGATGGAATTCCAGTTGAGCTATTTCAAATCCTGAAAGATGATGCTGTGAAAGTGCTGCACTCAATATGCCAGCAAATTTGGAAAACTCAGCAGTGGCCGCAGGACTGGAAAAGGTCAGTTTTCATTCCAATCCCAAAGAAAGGCAATGCCAGAGAACACACGATTGCACTCATCTCACATGCTAGTAAAGTAATGCTCAAAATTCTCCAGCTGTGAACTTGCAGATGTTCAAGCTGGTTTTAGAAAAGGCAGAGGAACCAGAGATCAAATTGCCAACATCTGCTGGATCATGGAAAAAGCAAGAAAGTTCCAGAAAAACATCTATTTCTGCTTTATTGACTATGCCAAAGCCTTTGACTGTGTGGATCACAATAAACTGTGGAAAATTCTGAAAGAGATGGGAGTACCAGAGCACCTGACCTGCCCCTTGAGAAACCTATATGCAGGTCAGGAAGCATCAGTTAGAACTGAACATGGAATAACAGACTGGTTCCAAATAGGAAAAGGAATATGTCAAGGTTGTATATTGTCACCCTGCTT
The DNA here is from genome assembly GCF_023091745.1 of Budorcas taxicolor. Taxonomy (NCBI): domain Eukaryota; kingdom Metazoa; phylum Chordata; class Mammalia; order Artiodactyla; family Bovidae; genus Budorcas; species Budorcas taxicolor. Next base: position 98,883,432 of record NC_068917.1, read on the forward strand.
ATTAAACTTATATGCCGAGCACGTCATGAGAAACGCTGGGCTGGAGGAAGCACAAGCTGGAATCAAGATGGCCGGGAGAAATCTGAATAACCTCAGATAATGCAGACGACACCACCCTTACGGCAGAAAGTGAAGAGGAACTAAAGAGCTTCTTGATGAAAGTGAAAGAGGAGAGTGAAAAAGTTGGCTTAAAGCTCAACATTCAGAAAACTAAGATCATGGCGTCTGGTCCCATCATTTCATGAGAAATAGATGGGGAAACAGTGGAAACAGTGTCAGACTTTGTTTTTTTTGGCTCCAAAATCAGTGCAGATAGGGATTGCAGCCATGAAATTAAAAGACGCTTGCTCCTTGGAAGGAAAGTTATGACGAACCTAGATAGCATATTGAAAAGCAGAGATATTACTTTGCCAACAAAGGTCCATCCTAGTCAAGGCTATGGTTTTTCCAGTGGTCCTGTATGGTTGTGAGAGTTGGACTGTGAAGAAAGCTGAGCGCCGAAGAATTGATGCTTTTGAACTGTGGTGTTGGAGAAGACTCTTGAGAGTCCCTTGGACTGCAAGGAGATCCAACCAGTCCATCCTAAAGGAGATCAGTCCTGGGTGTTCATTGGAAGGACTGATGCTAGAGCTGAAACTCCAGTACTTTAGCCACCTCATGCGAAGAGTTGACTCATTGGAAAAGACCCTGATGCTGGGAGGGAATGGGGGCAGGAGGAGAAGGGGACAACAGAGGATGAGATGGCAGGATGGCATCACCGACTCGATGGACGTGAGTTTGAGTAAACTCCAGGAGTTGGTGATGGACAGGGAGGCCTGGCGTCCTGTGATTCATGGCGTCACAAAGAGTCGGACACGACTGAGCGACTGAACTGAACTGAAACTGGTGGAGATAATGAAGATAATGGTGACCTCTTTCAAAAGATCCCGTGCATGCACTGCTGCACTCAGTGCCCTCAGCCCTGCAGCAGGCCACCATCAACCCACGCCTCTGCTGGGGACTCCTGGACACTTACAGGCAAGTCTGGGTCAATCTCTCTCTCTCTCTCTGTTTTTTTTTTTTTTTTTTAACAGGAAATAGCGTTTATTGGTGAGCATGATTAAGGAGGGGACATTGCTGATGCTCATGAGTGCAGGGCCCGCCATTTGTCCAGGGGACCACGATTAGGGATGTATTTGACCCCATAGCGGTCTGGGATGAGTTGGTTTTCTGCCACCATGTTCTCAAATCCATCTGCATTGAAGTTGGTAAATCCCCAGTTCTTAGAGATGTGGATCTTCTGGTGGCCAGGGAACTTGAACTTGGCCTGGTAGAGGGCTTTCAATCACATGTTCCTTGGTCTGCAGCTTGGTGCAGATGCACATTATGACCTGGGCAGTGTGGGCCCTGGCCACTGTGCCCTGGGGCTTTCTAAAGGCACCAGGCATACCTGTCTGGAGTCTAGCAGCTCCAGTGCAAGACAACATCTTGTTGATGCAGATGACACGGAAGAGGTGGAGCTGCACTAGGATGTGAAAACCATCTTTGCCACAGCTTTCACCATGTACTCGTTGGCACAAATATGGGCAGCCTCCAGGGTTTCAGAGGAGAGCTGCTCATACTCATCTGATACCATGTGGCCACAGAGTGGGAACTCATCCACTTTGGCCTTCTTACACCCCAAGTCAAAGATGCGAATGTTAGCATCAGGGACACCTCGGCAGAAGCGGGACTTTGGGTATGGCTTGTTCTTAAAATACCAGTAACGCCGGGCGGGGCGGCAGCCCATGGTGACACCAGGATCTTCAGTGGCGTGCCAAAGGGAAAGAGCTGGGTCAGTCTCTTGTGGGGCCACTGATCCTTTCTCCTGGGTCCTGGTGCACATGAGGTTCTGTTTGTGCCCACCAAGAGTTTGTTTCCCAGTCCTGTGTAAGTTCTGGTGGCTCTGTGGTGGCGTTAATGGCGACCTCCTCCAAGAGGGCTTATGGCATACCCAGGTCTACTGCACTCAGAGCCCCTGCCCCTGGGCAGTCCACTGCTGACCTGTACCTCCACAGGAGACACTCACAGTTCTGTCTCAGTCTCTGTGGGGACTCTGGAATTTGCCTTATTGGGAAAAGGCAAAGATTGGTTAAAAAATATTTTATCCTAGTCTTTTGTTATATAGAGGTTAAAAAATTTTTTAACAACTTGTCTTTATTTATTTATGACTCTGCTGGGTCTTCCTTGATGGGTGTGGGTTTTCTGTCGTTGCAGTGAGTGGGGGCTATTCTCTAGGTGTGATGCACGAGCTTCTCATTGAGGTGGCTTTGCTTTTTGCAGAGCATGGGCTCTAGGTCTCATCGGCTCAGTAGTTGTGGCACACGGGCTTAGTTGCCCCGTGACATGTGGAATCTTTGTGGGCCAGGGATTGAACCCATGTCCCATGCATTGGCAGGTGGAGTCTTAACCACTGAACCACCAGGGAAGTTCAGAAGTTTTAAATTTTGATGGTGTCAAACTTACAAATCCTTTTCTTCATGGCTTCCTCCCACCCCATTCTTAGATTAATAGATTAAAAAAAAAAAGAATGTTAAAATTTTTATCAAGTGATTTTTTTAATGTCTATTTTATCAAGTGATTTTTTTAATGTCTAAAGGAGTGATCATGTTAACTTGTTAGTATAGTGAATGATTTTAATGAATTTGTGTTGAACCTTCCTTAAATTCTTTGGACAAAAATCTACCTGGTTATGATTTTGTGATCCTTTTGAAAAACTACTGATTTCAATTTGTTATGGATGTGTTTGTGTACTGTATAAGTTAAAATTATAGTGTGACTTGCAGTGTTTTCTCCCTCTTTTTTTCCTTCCCTCCTGCTTTTCCCTCCTCCCTTTTTCCTGACTCCCATCCTCCTTCCTCTCTCATTCTGTCTCTCTTCTTTATTTTTCTTTACGGTTTTTTCTGTTGGAGTTGTTTCACAGAATAAGTTTTTCTAAACTCTGTAATGGTTATATAATATAAAAATGAGTAATAAGAAATTATTTAGTATTTGTCCACTAGTCTGTCTGGGTGTAACACCTTTTTTAGGATAGATCTTGGGACTACCCTGTAATTTTTTTTCATAGTTATTTGTGTGTTCAAGTTTCTACCTATCCTTAAGGGAATTTTGCAATATATAGTTTTTTTAGGAAAATTGTCCATTTCAATTTCCATTTCAACTATATGTTCACCTTTATTAGATTAAATGTTTTCTTTTTTTTTTAATTTTACTTTATTTTACTTTACAATACTGGATTGGTTTTGCCATATATCAACATGAATCCGCCACGGGTGTACATGAGTTCCCCATCCTGAACCCCCCTCCCCCCTCCCTCCCCATACCATCCCTCTGGGTCATCCCCGTGCACCAGCCCCAAACATCCTGTATCCTGCATCGAACCTAGACTGGCGATTCGTTTCTTACATGATAGTATACATGTTTCAGTGCCATTCTCCCAAATCATCCCACCCTCTCCCTCTCCCTCAGAGTCCAAAAGTCTGTTCTATACATCTGTATCTCTTTTGCTGTCTTGCATACAGGGTTGTCATTACCATCTTTCTAAATTTCATATATATGTGTTAATATACTGTATTGGTGTTTTTCTTTCTGGCTTACTTCCCTCCGTATAATCGGCTCCAGTTTCATCCACCTCATTAGAACTGATTCAAATGTATTCTTTTTAATGGCTGAGTAATACTCTATTGTGTACATGTACCACAGCTTTCTTATCCATTCACCTGCTGATGGACATCTAGGTTGCTTCCATGTCCTGGCTATTATAAACAGTGCTGTGATGAACATTGAGGTACATGTGTCTCTTTCAATTCTGGTTTCCTTGGTGTGTATGCCCAGCAGTGGGATTGCTGGGTCATAAGGCAGTTCTATTTCCAGTTTTTTAAGGAACCTCCACACTCTTCTCCATAGTGGCTGTACTAGTTTGCATTCCCACCAACAGTGCAAGAGGGTTCCCTTTTCTCCACACCCTCTCCAGCATTTATTGCTTGTAGACTTTTGGATTGCAGCCATTCTGACTGGTGTGAAATGGTACCTCATTGTGGTCTTGATTTGCATTTCTCTGATAATGATAGATGTTTTCTTATAAAAAATCTCAAATTATTTCCATTTTTTGCTTATAATATTATACATTATTTTCATTCCTGCCCTTTCCACACCCATTTTTCAGACTTACTGAACAATATTCTGTTTTATTGGTCTTTTCCAAGAAAACCTTTGGGTTGGCTTTATTGATTACCTGTATCATCTGTTTGATTTCTACTTTCATTTTTATAATTTGCTTCTATTTTTCTGGCCAGGTTAAAAAATTTTTTTTGTACTGTATCCTGTAATAATTTTGCTTATAGAAAGTTGCTGGACTAGGTCAAGGAAGTCCTATGTACTTTACCCAGAATCACCAACTGACATTTTGCCCCATTTATTTAATTTTTTCCCCAGCTTTATTGACCTATAATTGACAAAATTATATATATTTAAAGTGTACAGTGTGATGATTTGATATACATAGTACATTGTGAAGTGATTACCACAATGAAGTGATTAACATGTTTATCATCTCACATAGTTACCTTTTGAGTGTGTGTGTGTGTGTGTGTGTGGTGACACTTAAAATCTACTCTTTTAGCAAATTTCAAGGATATAATATAGTATTATATAGTATATTTAACTATAGTCATTATGCTGTACATTAGATCCCAAGAACTTATCCATGTATGACTAAAAGTTTGTACCTTACCATTTCTCTGAATGTTTTTATCTCTGTAGAGTATTTTTGCAGAACCACTTGAGTGTAAATTGGAGACATTTTGCCCAGTTACTTCTGACTACTTAAGTGTGTTGATTTTAAGAGTCATATTACAGTTATCAAAATCAGGAAGTTTAACAGTGATACAATACTATTATTAAAGACACAACGTATGTTTAAATTTTATCAATTTTTTGTCTGTAAAGTTCTTTTATAAATGTTCTTTCTCATTCTGAAATATGATCTAGGGAAATGCATTGCATTTGGTTGTCTCTTTAATGTCATTTAATCTGAAACATTTCATCAGCCTTTTTTTGTGTGTGTTCTTTGACCTTTATGTTCTTAAAATATAGGCCAAGTGTTTGTTGTTAGGTTTTTTTTTTTAGAAAAACCCTCAGTTTGAGTTTGTGTAATTAAACTAGTTGAGGTTATACATTTTTGGCATAGTAGAAATACTACAGTAGCAATGATGTGTCCTTAGTGCATAGTATCAGAGATCACCTGATATTGTTTGTTTATAGTGATGTCTGCAAGGTTTGCCCAATCTAAAGTTACTGTTTCTCTCTGTAATAAATAATCTGTTAGGAGACATTTGAGATGATGTAAATACCTATTTCTCATCAGCCTTTCACCTCTGAGTTTATTTTGTCATTCTGTTTCAAGTCTGTCATAGTGAAACTTTAGTTTTTCAGCTTTATTTTCTAAAGTACTTAAGATTATAAATTTTTCTTAATATATCACTTGGACATATTAACTGATGTACTTAGAGTAGGTTGGAAATGAAAGGAGACAGGCGATGGGGAGATTGTCTATATAATAACGTACTATTGGGCAACTGGCAATAAGATCCTGAAGTGAAGTGAAGTCGCTCAGTCGTGTCCGATTCTTTGCGACCCCATGGACTGTAGACCACCAGGTTTCTCTGTCCATGGGATTTTCCAGGCAAGAATACTGGAGTGGGTTGCCATTTCCTTTTCCTGGAGATCTTCCCAACCCAGGAATTGAACCGGGTCTCCCTCATTGTAAACAGTCACTTTACTGTCTGAGCCACCATGGAAGTCCAGTAAGATCCTAAAGAGGGTATTTTAAAGATGCCCCAAGTCAGCCATGTCTTAACAAAATGTTTCCAGTGTTGATTTAAAGAACAGGAGATACAGTTTATGATGATCATGATTGTTATGAGTAATAGTAAGTTCCAGAAAATTATGAAATTAAGACGTGTGTTTCTTTAGTGCCACTGGTACCTCCGGACTTGTTTAGTGTACAGTATCGCAAACATTTACTTTATCATTTCAGGAGCAGCAGCGCTGGCATGGAAGAATCCTCTGTCAAGCTGGTTTACTGCTATGCTCCACTGCTTTGGTGGAGGAATTTTATCCTGTGTACTGCTTGCAGAGCCTCCACTTAGGTTTCTTGCAAACAACACTAATATATTACTGGCATCTTCAATCTGGTAAGCTGCCATTGTGGTGAACTATTTAAAAAATTGTTCTGTAAATTGTTAGTAAATGGTATTTTTTTCTTTAAAAATATTTTATGTTCTTAGAAGTTAATGCATTTGCAAAGGAAGGCACCCAAATAATGCCAAAGGTTTTAAATGCTAAGTATGTCTCTTTCTCACCCTTCTCCCCTATTCTCTCTCAGAGGTAGGAATACCATTTTCTTATGTGTCTTTAGTGGAGGCATTTCAAATATGAAAGGACATCAAATATTTGACCCCCAACAGTTGATCTTGTGAACCTAACCTATGCTCATAGTTATACAACTTAATAATCAAGAGTGTGACCAACTATACAAAAAGTCCAAGTGATTATGATATTTCGGATAATTGTTCATGTCATACTCTGCTTGATTTTTCAGAGCCTTATGAAATTTAACATTATTTTTGTTTTGAAGTGAAGAAAAAATTGTTAATAGGAATTGCTTTGGATTCTTGGAAATTCAGCTTCAGTTATCTTTAAGAGGAGTGATCCTCCAAGTTAAAAAAAAGTATTATACCAGTTGGAGAGCTTTGTTAAACCTAAAGTGGAAACTTTTGATTAAAATTAAATAAAAAAAAATAAAAAAAATCAATGAAATATGTAACATTAGGAACATTAGAAGTTAATTTTTATTGCGATACTTTTTTTTTAATTTTTAAAAGCTCTATTTATTTGGCTGAGTCGGGTCTTAGTTGCAGCATGAGAGATCTTCGTTGCATCCTGTGGGAGCTTCTCGTTGTGGCACATGGATCCCCTAGTTGTGGCGGTCGGTCTTCTGTAGTTTTGACACAGGGGCTTCAGTTACTCCACAGCTTGTGGGATCTTCGTTCCCTGACCAGGGCTAGAACTACCTCACCTGTATTGCAAGGCAGATTTTTAACCACTGGACCACCAGGGAAGTCCCTACTGTGATAATTTTAAATATGTGCTCAGTTGCTAAGTCGTGCCTGACTCTTTGTGACCCCATGGACTGTAGCCCACTAGGCTCAGACTTTGTCCATGGGATTTCCTAGGCAAGCATACCGGAGTGGATTGCCATTTCCTTCTCCATTTAAATATGTAACCAGTTATAAAAGGGGATATTATAAATAGTGGTAGCAATGGGAAAAATAGTGGGAACCTGTAGCCATAGAAACCGTTCGGAGTAGAACAATAAGTTTGATAGCAAATACGTATTGAGCTGTTACCATGTGTCAGCTAAAATTCTTTATATTCATTGTCATATCACAAGGGTCTAATGAAGTACCTCCTATTATTTCCATTTGAAAAATGAGAAAACTGAGGCATAGAGAAACTTCGTGGTTACTTTCATATTTAGTAAGTGATTGAGCTAGGATCAAAACCAGGAAGCTTGACTGTAGAGCTTAATAACCACTGTCTCTCATTTATTTGCTTAACTATTAAACTATTACCTTCCAGTTACTATGTGTTTTAAAACACTTTCTCAAGGACTTTATTTCTTTAGCAATATTTTAAAAGGATGTTAACACTTTGGAGAATTTTTTTTTTAATGTGTCTAGATGCTGAAACTATATGAAAATAGGACATCCAGACTCTGATACTTTTCATCACTTTCACTTCTACTCCTGTATACTACCACTATTGCCTGGACAGTTTCAGTAGCTTCCTAAGTGGTCTAGCTGCTTCTTTCATTATCCCCCCTGAGTCTTGTCTTTATTTTTGCTGCTGTTTAGTTGCTGTCATATCCAACTCTTTTCAACATAGTAGATAAAAAGTGATTATTTAAAAATAAGTTGTTAGAACATATTACTTCTATGATCAGTATATTCTTATCTTATTAAGAGGAAAATTCAGAACTCTTAGTGTACCCTGTAAGACTGTAAAATCTTCCTTTCCACTCTGTGTTGTAATGTCTTTCTAGTCTATTCCTGCTCAGTCTGCTTTAATCACCTTGGTTTTGCCATTTTTTTGAACACAAAGATATTGTTCTATCTCAGTGCCCTTGTGCTTGCTCTCTTTTCTCTGTGACGTTCTTTTCCCAGGAGGCTCGTAGTTTCTTTCTTTGGAGAGGTCTCTAAAAAACATACCTTCTCTCCCATGACTATCTCATCATACTTCTTTTTTTTTCTTCCTAGGGTTATTACTATCTGGTGTGTTGTCTGTTTATTTCTTTTTATGATGGTTTGTCTCACTCCACTAGAATAGCAGCCTATCAGAGCAGGGACTTCGTTTTGTTGATTGTGTGCCAAGTACTACTGTTCTAGGCTGAGTAAGTACATTGCTAAAGGAATGGACTGCTTGTGTTACATGGGAGTTCTGTAATTGAGTGGCAAGAAATTACAGATCTTGATTAGTGGTTCATTAAATGAAATAAAATTGCTTGTCTATAAATATATACTTTCTTGGCTGAAACTAAGATATGTTAGAAATGGAAAATAAATGCATTTTTATGTAGTTAACTAATAATATAGTATTTAGTTGTTAACTTGAAATCTTTTATTATTCCCATTTAATATAAGAGGAAATTGATGATTGATATATTGGTAAATGACAGGGTCTCAATTTCAAATTAGCATGATCTTAACCAAGATGAACTTTCATTATAAACAATATATGTTTTTTAATTTTAAACTTTCAATTAATATTGAGTAGGTGCAAAGGAATATTTATAATATATGCAGAAGACAAAGAATTATGACACAATAAAAACTTTTATATCCATCATTTACATTAAAAAAAAATTCAGTTCAGTTCAGTTGCTCAGTCATGTCCGACTCTTTGTGACCGCATGGACTGCAGTGTGCCAGGCCTCCCTGACCGTCTAGAGTTTACTCAAACTCATGTCCATTGAGTCGGTGATGCCATCCAGTCATCTCATGCTCTGTCGTCTTCCAAAAATATTTTATTATAAAGTAAAAATTCAGAAAACCAAGTACATCGCCCAATGAATTATTGCTAGGTATATCCTTGAAACCATGACCCAAGTCAAGAAATAAAGCTTTGTCATCTGTCCCAGAAGTTCCTTCCGGGTGTCACATTCCAATCACAACTCCCTTTCCACCTTAAATAATAAAAGAAGAAAAGACTGAGTATTGCCATTTTGAAATTCTCAATTAGTTATCAGACAAAAGTCATTAAGAGTATTAACATCAGCAAAAAAAAAAGCTTATCAGACATTTTGGGTCTCTTATGGTCTTGCTAAATAAAAGGATCTAACCTGAATTTGATTTGGATTCTTTCTTCCAGAAGAAAGTACAAGATGAATCTTATAGTAACTAGCAAGGAAGCTAATCAGTATCAAGAGCCAATCTGAAGAAATTCCCCCTGGTCAATGAAGGGACAATTTGAGCTTTAATAATAAAATTCCAATTTATTGAAACCCATAAAATATGCTTAATCCATGAGCTCATACTTACTTAAAATTTTTTTTTTTAAATAACAGGAACAAAAAGAACTGGAAACTTTTGGAGAACAGCAGGGGACCAGTTCATATCCTGAAAACTGTAAACAAAGAGCAAGAATCAAGTATAGATCCTTCCTTTCCTGGATGAACTAGGAAGCCAAATGATAGATGATAGCACACCATTATCCTGACTTTTATGTTCATGACTTCTTTGCATACAAAATTTTATCATCCAGATGTTCATTCCAAGACACTATAATTTAGTTACACCCATTAAAAATTTTAATGTCTCTTAAGTCTCTTTGATTTTATCAGTTTCCCTTCCATTCTGTTTTTCCTTATAGTTACCTCATGAAGAACCAGAGCTATTTGACATGTAGACTTTTCTTTACTTGTGAGTTTGCTGATTGCATACTTATGGTGCAGATCATTATATTCCTCTATTCTCTGTTTCCTGATAATTGGCAGATTGATCCAGAATCCAGAGCAGATTCATATTCAGTTCAGTTCAGTCGCTCAGTTGTGTCCGACTCTTTGAGACCCCATCAACTGCAGCATGCCAGGCCTCCCTGTCCAACTCCACCAACTCCTGGAGTCCACCCAAACCCACGTCCATTGTGTTGGTGATGCCATCCCACCATCTCATCCTCTGTCGTCCCCTTCTCCTCCTAGATCCCTTTGATTAGTAAGACCATAAGAGACCAGAATGTGTGATTAGCTTTTTTTTGATTGATGTTAGTACTCTTTCAATGGCTTTCATCTGATAACTAATTGAGAATTTCAAAATGGCAATAGTCCGTCTTTTCTTCTGTATATTAATTGAAGTAGTATTATGAATAAATACTTCCCACAAATCATCCATTATTTGGTTACCCAAGTTATATAGTTTCATAAAGGAAAGGAGGATAAATACTTGATTCTTGCTTTTTATTTACAGTTTTCAGGATTATGAATTGGTCCCCTGCTGTTCTTCAGAAGTGACCAGTATTTTTTTGTTGTTGCTGTTGTAATTAAAAAAAATAATTTTAAGTAAGTATGAGCTCATGGATTAAGAGTATTTTATTGGTTTCAATAAATTGGAATTTTCCTATTATTAAAGCTCAAATTGACCCTTTGTTGACCAATGGGATTTCTTCAGATTGGCTTGTAAGATTTTGATTAGCTTCCTTGCTACTTAATCAATACAAGATTCATCTTGTACTTTCTTCTGGAATTACTGATTTCTGTAGTAAACTCTGGTTCCTTATAGGAGAAAAGGTATTTCAGGGTCACAGTCTGAACACTAGACATGTTCATTATTCTTAACTACTTATGTATTCTAGGTCTTTTCAGTGGACAGAGCTAGGAAAAATAAAGATAAAATAACTCATGAGTTCATTGATATTTCTAACTGAAATTCAGAATCGTAGAATTTATGTAACTTTTCTCTGTTACATATGTATCTTCTTTCTTCCACACTAAGAATTTTGAATTAAGAATTCAGTATCATGGTAATACAAGTCTGTGCCCTGACCAGTAATGCTGAAGAAGCTGAAGTGGAACAATTCTATGAAGATCTATAAGACCTTCTAGAACTAACACACAAAAAAGATGTCCTGTTCATTCATTACAGGGGAGTGGAATGCAGAAGTAGGAGGTCAAGAAACACCTGGAGTAACAGGCAGATTTGGCCTTAGAGTACAGAATGAAGCAGGGCAAAGGCTAATAGAGTTTTGCCAAGAGAATGCACTGGTCATAGCAAATACCCTCTTCCAACAGCAGAAGAGAAGACTCTACACATGGACATCACCAGATAGTCAACACCGAATCAGACTGATTATATTCTTTGCAGTCAAAGATGGAGAAGCTCTGTACAGTCAGCAAACACAAGACTGGGAGCTGACTGAGGCTCAGGTCCTGAACTCCTTATTGCCAAATTCAGACTTAAATTGAAGAAGGTAGGGAAAACCACTAGACCATTCAGGTATGACCTAAATCAAACCCCTTAACGATTATACAATGAAAGTGACAAATAGATTCAAGAGATTAGATCTGATAGAGTGCCTGATGAACGAACTATGGACAGAGGTTGGTGACATTGTACAGGAGACAGGGATCAAGACCATCCCCAAGAAAAGAAATGCAAAAAGGCAGAATGGCTGTCTGAGGAGGCCTTACAAATAGCTGTGAAGCGAAGAGAAGCGAAAAAGGAGAAAAGGAAAGATATAAGCATCTGAATGCAGAGTTCCAAAGAATACCAAGGAGAGGTAAGAAAGCCTTCATCAGTGATCAGTGCAAAGAAATAGAGGAAAACAACAGAATGGGAAAGACTGGAGATTTCTTTAAGGAAATTAGAGATACCAAGGGAACATTTCATGCAAAGATGGGCTCAATAAAGGACAGAAATGGTATGGACCTAAGAGAAGCAGAAGATATTAAGAAGAGGTGGCAAGAATACACAGAAGAACTATACAAAAAGATCTTCATGACCCAGATAATCACGATGGTATGATCATTCACCTAGATCCAGACATCCTGGAATGTGAAGTCAAGCGGGCCTTTGGAAGCATCACTATGAACAAAGCTAGTGGAGGTGATGGAATTCCAGTTGAGCTGTTCCAAATCCTGAAAGATGATGCTGTGAAAGTGCTGCACTCAATATGCCAGCAAATTTGGAAAACTCAGCAGTGGCCACGGGACTGGAAAAGGTCAGTTTTCATTCCAATCCCTAAGAAAGGCAATGCCAAAGAATGCTCAAACTACCGCACAATTGCACTCATCTCACACGCTAGTAAAGCAATGCTCAAAATTCTCCAAGGCAAGCTTCAACAGTACTTGAACTGTGAACTTCCAGATGTTCAAGCTGGTTTTAGAAAAGGCAGAGAAACCAGAGATCAAATTGCCAGCATTTGCTGGATCATGGAAAAAGCAAGAGAGTTCCAGAAAAACATCTATTTCTGCTTAATTGACTGTGCCAAAGCCTTTGACTGTTTCTGTCACCACAAATTGTGGAAAATTCTTGAAAGAGATGGGAATACCAGATCACCTGACCTGCCTCTTGAGAAGTCTGTGTGCAGGTCAGGAAGCAACAGTTAGAACTGGACATGGAACAACAGACTGGTTCCAACGAGGGAAAGGAGTACGTCAAGGCTGTATATTGTCACCCTGCTTATTAACTTACATGCAGAGTCCATCATGAGAAACACTGGGCCGGAGGAAACGCAAGCTGGAATCAAGATTTTCAGAAGAAATATCAATAACCTCAGATATGCAGACGACACCACCCTTATGGCAGAAAGTGAAGAAGAACTAAAGAGCCTCTTGATGAAAATGAAAGAGGAGAGTGAAAAAGTTGGCTTAAAGCTCAACATTCAGAAACTAAGATCATGGCATCTGGTCCCATTACTTAATGGCAAATAGATGGGGAAATAGTGGAAACAGTGTCAGACTTTATTTTTTGGGGCTCCAAAATCACTGCAGATGGTGACTGCAGCCATGAAATTAAAAGACACTTGCTCCTTGGAAGAAAAGCTATGATCAACCTAGACAGCATATTAAAAAGCAGAGATATTACTTTGTCAACAAATGTCTGTCTCGTCAAAGCTATGGTTTTTCCAGTAGTCATGTATGGATGTGAGAGTTGGACTGTGAAGATAACTGAGTGCCAAAGAATTGATGCATTTGAACTGTGGTGTTGGAGAAGACTCTTAATAGTCCCTTGGACAGCAAGGAGATCCAACCAGTCCATTCCAAAGGAGATCAGTCCTGAAAATTCATTGGAAGGACTGATGCTAAAGGTGAAACTCAAATACTTTGGCCACCTGATGCGAAGAATTGACTCATTTGAAAAGATCCTGATGCTGGGAAAGATGGAAGGTGGGAGGAAAAGGGGACAACAGAGGATGAAATGGTTGGATGGCATCACTGACTCAATGGACCTGAATTTGAGTAAACTCCAGGAGTTGGTGATGGACAGGGAGGCCTGGCGTGCTGCACTTCGTGGGGTCGCAAAGAGTCAGACACCACTGAGCCACTGAACTGAACTGAAATGAAAAATTTTGATTCTTAAGGGCACAAGATATGATAGAATTAGGATATTTCAACACTGCCCATTTATTTTGTATCATTCACACAATACATAATAGTTTTGGAGTAATCATATGAATACCACCACTGATATGATTACTGAAAATATTTTCTTGCATATACTGTTTTCATTGTCTTCCTATTTTTAAAATAGATGAACTATTCTACACTGTCATAGTAATAGTTATTGTGTACTATATTCTTCCTTCTACATTCCTTTTCAGTGTTTGTTTTATAGCTAACTGTATATTTAATGTTTTTTTATCAGTCCTTATGTCTGTGTCTGTTGTAATTTTGGTTTTCTGAAGGTTTTTTCTCTAATTCATTCATCTGGAATAGTAGTCCCTAAATTCTCATGTGTTGGTAAGTTTGTGTTTTTTGGACTTGAAAGTCAGTTTTATTGGATACAGGATCATGGGATCATACTTTCCAGCTCAGAGTATTTTAAATATGTTACTCAGTTTTCTTGTTTATGAAGCATTCTGTGAAAAACTGATCATTTAATTTTCTTTCTCTTATAAGTCACATGTTTTTCTTTTCTAAATGCTCCAAAGCTTTTTTTTTCTGGCATGAAAGTCTAATAATTTAAATTAAATATTACTAGGTGTTAGTCATTTGGGGCTCATTTTTAGGTATGTGGTCTGTCCTTTTTAGTAGCTATGTGTGTGTGTGTTTTAAATTGAGAAAACTTTTATAATATGTACTCTTCTCTTGCTTTGATTTTCTCCAGGAACTCCTATTGGCTCTTTTTTGCCTTTCTTCAGTGAACCTTTTTATGTCTTTAAACTTTTTAAAAATTTTTCTTTTTTACCTAGTCTTTTTTTAGAAGGCCCTATTATTTTATTTCTCTTTGTTTTACTTCTAGTTTGGTCTTCATTACTGAAATAATTTTTTAAATCTTTTTTCTTACTCTTTGTGAGCATTTTATCTCTGGTTCTCTGTTTTTCTGTTTTTGATGTGCATTGTTTTATGTGTTGTATCACTTTCTTAATGTCTTTACCTTGTTTTGAAATAGGTTGCAGTTTTGATCTGTTTTGTGAACACATTTACCTGAGTACTTTCATTATAGGGAATTTTTTTCTCTTATAATAATAAATTTATATAGGGTTTGACCTGATAATTTTCTGTTGGTCATTTTTATGTGGAGTCAAGTTTGTTGAACTTTTAAGATAAAGTAAAACTCATGAAAGATTCTCTGACTTCATAGAGTTCCTGCATCGGTTGTTATATAGTATTCAAAAGATGATGACTTGCTTTCTGAGATTTCACCAGTCTTTTCCTCTTCCCCGGTTTGGTCTGTACTTTTCCCTGCTTTTGTTGTTCTGTCCTGCTCAGTTTTTTTTTTTTTTTTTCACCACACCCCGTGACATGTTTAACTTCCTTGACCAGGTGTCAAACCTGAGGCCTCTGCAGTGGAAGCTCAGAGTCTTAACCACTGGGCCACCAGGGAAGTCCATGCTCAGTTTTGATTCTCATTATGGGACTTGTTCTAGGTGGATCAGTTTTCAGAGTTCATGGGGACTATGTTGGTCAAACCCCTATGGACCTTCTTATCATGGACACTTTGTCTTACCTAGTATTGGAAATGTCAGAATCCTTCCAGTTTCAGCTGTTGTTTTCCAAGTTGGCCTGCTGTGTTTTCTAGTGAATACCCGATAGTTATTTTGAAGCTGTTTTGTTCTTAGGTCTGTTAGCTGCCGCTTACTTTCTTCTTCCTGTCAAGCAGTTTAGGTCTGTGGGTGCTGGTGATTTGCCTCTCTATTTACACTTTGGGATTTGAAGGGATACCTTGTCACATAGTTCTGTTGTAAGTGCTGTGGATGGGATTTTGGCTTTGCTCTCTAGTTGCCATGTCTGTTTTTATGTGGGGATTGGAAGAGATCTAAATCTGTGCAACTACTGCTGCCACCACCTTCTCAGATTACTTGTCATTAGTTTTGATGTCCCTTGTGTGACCTTCCATGCTCAGCCCAATCCCATCTCCTTTCTTCCTTCAGTTCAGTCGCTCAGTCATGTCTGACTCTGCGACCCCATGAATCCCAGCACGCCAGGCCTCCCTGT
Source organism: Budorcas taxicolor (assembly GCF_023091745.1). Lineage (NCBI taxonomy): Eukaryota > Metazoa > Chordata > Mammalia > Artiodactyla > Bovidae > Budorcas > Budorcas taxicolor. Next base: position 98,899,162 of record NC_068917.1, read on the forward strand.
CCATCACCAACTCCCGGAGTTCACTCAGACTCACATCCATCGAGTCGGTGATGCCATCCAGCCATCTCATCCTCTGTCGTCCCCTTCTCCTCCTGCCCCCAATCCCTCCCAGCATCAGAGTCTTTTCCAATGAGTAAACTATTTCTATGAGGTGGCCAAAGTATTGGAGTTTCAGCTTTAGCATCAGTCTTTCCAGTGAACACCCAGGACTGATCTCCTTCAGAATGGACTGGTTGGATCTCCTTGCAGTCCAAGGGACTCTCAAGAGTCTTCTCCAACACCACAGTTTAAATGTTGTACCTATCATTTCTTTACTTTTCTGTGTAGTTCTGGCATATATATTTCTAAACAGTATATTTCATGACAGTTTTATAAATGAAATCATATATATGTATTTTTCATTGACTTGCTTTTTTTGTCCAGCCTTTGTTCCTGAGATTCAGCCTTATGGCGTATGGTTATAATTTACTAATTTTCTCTCCTGTATAGCTTATCAGAATGAATTGTGGTCATATTTCATCCATTTCTTTGTTGACATAGAATTGTATCCAGTTTTTTTTTTCTATTATAATGTTGCTAAGAACATGATACACATGATATGCCAAGAGATTTTTCTTTTGGTATAATTTAAGAATATATTTTTTGAGTTATAGGGAAAGTGATTTTTAAGCTCTACTAGATAATAACAAATCATTTCTCAAATGATTATGCTAATTTTCTCTCATCCCATCTCCCTGCACTTTTTGTACAGATAATTTCTGCCTTGTTTGTGTTTATCTTACTTTTTAGAAAAAGGTGTATATCTTACACATGAATATCTAAACAGCATATCTTTTTAGTTTTATTTGTTTTTTGCCCTGTTTTAAAGTGGAGTATTATATAGTTCTCTACGGCTTTTTTCACTCAGCATTATGTTACTTAGATTCATCTGTGTTTTGTTTGTAGCTGTGATACATTCCTCCTCATTGTGGTATAATCTATTATATTAATATCGATATTCATTCTTCTTCTGATGACCTTTTTTATTGGTTCTAGTTGTTTTGTTGGGTACTACGAAACAACAACAATAGCACCCACTGATGCAGTACTTACTGTTTCAGGCACTTTTCTAAGTGCTCTATATTTGTCCTCTCATTTAACCTCACAGGAAACCAGTGAGGCAAGTTCCGTTTTATTTTCATTTGGTAGATAAGGGATCTGAGACAAGAAGGCTTAAATAACTTGCCCAAGGAATCACAGGTGTCTAGTAGCTGGAGCCAGGATTCAAACCTAAGCTACCTAGTCCTTTAGTCTGCCCTTTCACAGCTTTTTGTTTTGGATTTGGGAAATACATTGTCTTTGTGTTCACAGACCCTTAAATACAAAAAAATGGTGCTTGCTTAAAGACACATTGTATTTTAATGTTTTCTTTTTTCAGGTTTTAATGTTGAGAACAAGTTTCTAATCTTAGCTTCATTTGATTTTAATTTGAGAGATTGAAATGTTTGTGGTATACTTTTAACTCTAGCAAGTTAAACTAAGGGAGTATGTGAATACAATTATTGGGAAAGTCATCTTTAGTATAATAGCTCTTAGTGCTCACGTCTGGAAATTAGCACCATCTGCTGGCAAAGGGAAACAGTAACTTGGTGTGTCATGGTAGGTTCAGTGTCGTTTGGAAGACAGTATAGCCTTTCATAGGATTTTTCCTTTTGAAAACTGTTTCTGGGAGGAAGTAAATATTTTATAATTCGTCTATGTATTGATTTTTATGCCCCAGTTTATTTTCCTTTAACTTCTAAGTATCAGTTATTATACATTGCACATTTACATAACTGATACTGCATTTTTATGAGGAGAAATACAACAAAAAGTATAGTTATGGGCGGCGATGCTGGGAGCCTGGCAGGCGCGGAACCGTTAGCGCAGTTGGCGGCGGCGGCGGTCGGTGACGGCACAGCGCTCAGCGCACACAGGGCCCCCGCAGCAGCTGTAGCGGAGGTGCCCTGCGGTCCCGGCCCCGGCGCGGCCACCCTCGCTCTCTCGGCCTCCCTGCCTCGCTTGCACCATGGCTGATCAGCTGACCGAAGAGCAGATTGCTGAATTCAAGGAAGCTTTCTCCGTATTTGACAAAGATGGTGATGGCACCATCACAACCAAGGAACTTGGAACCGTCATGAGGTCGTTGGGCCAGAACCCAACAGAAGCCTAATTGCAGGACATGATCAACGAGGTGGACGCCGATGGTAATGGCACCATTGACTTCCCAGAATTTTTGACTACGATGGCGAGAAAAAAGAAAGACACCGACAGTGAAGAAGAAATCCGCGAGGCATTCCGAGTCTTTGATAAGGATGGCAACGGTTACATCAGCGCCGCAGAGCTCTGCCCCGTCATGACAAACCTGGGAGAGAAACTGACAGATGAGGAAATAGAGGAGACGATCAGAGAAGCTGACATCGATGGAGACGGACAAGTCAACTACGAAGAATTCGTACAGATGATGACTGCAAAATGAAGACCTACTTTCAACTCCTTTCCCCCTCCCCAGAAGAATCAAATTGAATCTTTTACTTACCTCTTGCAAAAAAAAAAAGTTCATTTACTCGTTCTGTTTCTATATAGCAAAACTGAATGTCAAAAGTACCTTCTGTCCACACACAAAAAATCTGCATGTATTGGTTGGTGGTCCTGTCCCCTAAAGATCAAGCTACACATCAGTTTTCCGATATAAATACTTGTCCTACCTTAACAATAAGGAAGCACTTCGTGGACTCCTGGCAGGTCCATCTGCTCATGATTAATAACACTGTTTGGGCTGGCCAGTTTTTCATGCATGCAGCTTGACAATTGAGCACAGTCAGGCGTTTGTATTAAAAATGAAAAAGTGAAAAAAACAAATTCAAAACCTGCTCAGAGGGGTTCTAGTTCAAATTGTTAGTGTAAATTGTCATAGCTGGTTTACTGAGAAGAGGCATTTAAAATTGGTTCGCCTCAGGATGCTGTGTGGGTAACTGTCCAAGCAGAGCTCCCCTGCTGCAGGGCGGGCCTCTCTAACGCCCCTGGCGACCCTGACGCACACTGGCGGCGTGTCTGTCTGTCTGCAGCGTTGTCCGCGTTGTGCTGAGTGGAATGGGTGTCAGGCTATCACCATTCATACAAATTTTTAAAAAGAAACTTTGATCAAGGGAGCATCTTTGCACTCTCTGTTTCTAAAACCTTCCAAACCATGACTTGAAGCCGGCAGAGTAGGCTGTGGCTATGGACTTCAGCACAACCATCAACATTGCTGTTCAAGAAATTTACAATTTACATCCATTCCAAGTTGTAAATGCTAGTCTTTTTTTTTTCCCCAATAAAAAGACCATTAACTTAAAAAAAAAGTATAGTTATATAAGTCTGTCATCTGTAATAGTCTTTTTCAGAGAATATATGTAAAGTTATTAATTTGTTAGAGATTGAGAGCAAGAGAAAAGCTATCTTATTGGACTAATATGAACTGCGTTTAGTTTATTGCTCTTTTGGCTTGGTTAAGTTATCCTGTTTTTGGTAGTCAGAGGAGGGGAATTAAGGGGGAATGAAGGCAGAGTTCTCAGTGATTAACCGTGGAAGCTCAACTCTTCGTATTAACCTAAATTCTCATTTCATCTTCCTATTTTAACTGTTTCAACTTTTATTTGTCAGTGGCCTTGCATCCTGTTTGTATCCTATTTTAGACTAACTTTTGTTATTTAGCACTATTCCTTGTCTTTTTTTTCTCTCTGTTAATATAAGTGACTTAAAAATATATGAGAAATAAATTGCCTTCTTGTTCCATTTCCTGTTATGTTGCAGTCCTTCTTTTCTGATATGTTTTCTTTAAGCGCTTTAAAGTTAAAAGTTCCTTAGATGCGACAATTTTAATTAAAGGTGAAATTATAATCTTTACAGAAGGAAGAACATGATTCCTTAATGAGTGTTGGTTGAGTGAGTCATCAACGGAATTTTAAAAAGCTAACGTGTTATAGAGCGGGAATGGCTGTTTAGGGAGCCGCTGGTCTGATTTGCTTACTTGTAAGTCTGTGGAGCACAATAAACAGTTCTTTTGCCCTGTGGCTATTTAACACTTGAAATGAGAACTATTTTTGTCAAATATTAGTGTGTTATAGGTATACTTTAGAAATATTTGAAATGCAATAAAGACCTATTTATTAGAAATAGCAGTAATTACAGATTTTTAGACCATATGCCAAAATGTCACATCAGTTCAATTCAGTCCCTCAGTCGTGTCCGACTCTTTGCGACCACATGAATTACAGCACGCCAGGCCTCCCTGTCCATCACCAGCTCCCAGAGTCTACCCAAACTCATGTGCATCAAGTCGGTGATGCCATCCAGCCATCTCATCCTCTGTCGTCCCCTTCTCCTGCCCCTAATCCCTCCCAGCATCATCAGGGTCTTTTCCAATAAGTCAGCTGTCAGTTCAGTTCAGTTCAGTCGCTCAGTCGTGTCCAACTCTCTGTGACCCCATGAATCGCAGCACGCCAGGCCTCCCTGTCCATCACCAACTCCCGGAGTTCACCCAGACTCACGTCCATGAAGTCAGTGGTGCCATCCAGCTATCTCATCCTCTGTCGTCCCCTTCTCCTCCTGCCCCCAATCCCTCCCAGCATCAGTCTTTTCCAATGAGTCAACTCTTCACATGAGGTGCCCAAAGTACTGGAGTTTCAGCTTTAGCATCATTCCTTCCAAAGAACACCCAGGGCTGATCTCCTTCAGAATGGACTGGTTGGATCTCCTTGCAGTCCAAGGGACTCTCAAGAGTCTTCTCCAGCACCACAGTTCAAAAGCATCAATTCTTCGGCACTCAGCTTTCTTCACAGTCCAACTCTCACATCCATACATGACTACTGGAAAAACCATAGCCTTGACTAGACGGACCTTTGTTGACAAAGTAATGTCTCTGCTTTTTAATATGCTATCTAGGTTGGTCATAACTTTTCTTCTAAGGAGTAAGCGTCTTTTAATTTCATAGCTGCAGTCTCACCATCTGCAGTGATTTTGGAGCCTGAAAAAATAAAGTCTGACACTGTTTCCACTGTTTCCCCATCTATTTCCCATGAAGTGATGGGACCAGATGTCATGATCTTAGTTTTCTGAATGTTGAGCTTTAAGCCAACTTTTTCACTCTCCTCTTTCACTTTCATCAAGAGGCTTTTTAGTTCCTCTTCACTTTCTGCCATAAGGGTGGTGTCATCTGCATATCTGAAGTTATTGATATTTCTCCCAGCAATCTTGATTCCAGCTTATGCTTCTTCCAGCCCAGCGTTTCTCATGATGTTCTCTGCATAGAAGTTAAATAAGCAGGGTGACAATAAACAGCCTTGACGTACTCCTTTTCCTATTTGGAACCAGTCTGTTGTTCCATGTCCAGTTCTAACTGTTGCTTCCTGACATACAGGTTTCTGAAGAGGCAGGTCAGGTGGTCTCCAAGCCAAACTTCATCAACACGTGAACCGTGAACTTCCAGATATTCAAGCTAGTTTTAGAAAAGGCAGAGGAACCAGGGATCAAATTGTCAACATCCGCTGGATCATGGAAAAAGCAAGAGAGTTCCAGAAAAACATCAATTTCTGCTTTATTGACTATGCCAAAGGCTTTGACTGTGTGGATCACGATAAACTGGAAAGTGTCACATAGCTGGATATAAAAACTCCAAGATTGAGACTTCCTTGGTGATCCAGTGGTTAAGATTCAGTGCTTTCACTGCAGGGGGCATGGGTTTGATCCCTAGTTAGGGGGGGAAAAATGCCAAGATTGCTCTTGTAGTTTAGGCTTTCAACTCATGTTGAAGATAATTTCTGTGTGGAGAATGAAAATGGGGTCATTTGTATTATTTTTATTTGTTGTGTTTTTGTTTTGAGTATTTTGAGCATACATTATTTTTATTTTACTTAAAATAATACTTTAAAAAATTGCTTAAGTGTAACTCTTTTCTTTTCCTGGCACCTAACCTACTTCCTGGAAATTTGTTCTACTTTTAAAGAGAGAATTTAAAGAGAGGCTTTCAAAATATTATATAAACATGTAAAGTTTTTATATCATACCAGTCATTTTCAAAAAGCTTTTAACTATTCTTAGGTAATTTAGTTTTTTCTTTAAAGCTCTTTAATTATCAGATGGTTCTTTGATATGTTTTGTGTTTTGCCTCCTACTAATTTATTAGCTGTTAATAAATGATTTAATTCAGGGGTACTTTTTATTATGCTGAGTTTTAGGTGAGGGGGTAACACAATGAATGATTCCTGCCATTAAGGACTGTTATAATTTATCATAAAGAAAAGGTATAGAAGAGCTATGTTGAATATAGGAACCATCAGAATTTAGTCTGAACTGAGACTATTAAATGAAACTCCCAAAGTCAATGTATATGGTAGTATTTGAGTGAAATCTTGAAGAAAAGGAAGAATTGGTAAGTGGAGTTGAAGAAGAGAGGGTGCTTCAGGCCTGACAAATCATTGCATCTTATATTTGGTCTCTGAAGTAATGTTTTGGTGAACAGGTTTCATATTCCATGAATACTATTGGGAATTTGGATTTATGAACCATGAATTACAGTAAGATTAACAGCGTCTTTTAGAAAAGATAGAGTACCTCTTTTAAGCAGTATATTCCTCATTGCTTCAAGATAAATATTCTGCTTTAAGCACAAAATTGTCTGCCAGAGAGTGTTAGGAATATGGGGGTGGGGGAGTGCTATGTCTTCCTATCAGTACTACTGTTGAATTGTTGAACAGATGCTTAGAACAAATGAAGCTACAGAAAATAATTCACCTGAGGAGTGAATTATTGTTAAACTAATATCACAATTTAATTGGTTGAAATTTAAACTTACTCAACTGAGTTGAAGAACAAGCTTCATATTCTTTTAACTGTATGAAAATGTGTTTTCCCTTAACATGAATGAATCTGTCTCGTTGAGAGCTATGACCTTTCTCTGAATAGGTTGCAGTTTATACACAAAGGGGCACAGTTAAAGATGTAAGTGGGGTTGAAATGCTGCTCCTTGCTCAGTTACCAAAGGCTCATTTCTAATTTGAAAGACACTGTACCTAGAGAGGGCTTCCCTTGTGGCTCAGCTAGTAAAGAATCCGCCTGCAATGTGGGAGACCTGGATTCAATCCCTGGGTTGGGAAGATCCCCTGGAGAAGGGATAGGCTGCCCACTCCAGTATTCTGGCCTGAAGGATTCCATGGACTGTATAGTCCATGGAGTCACAAAGAGTCAGACACAACTGAGCGCCTTTCACTTTCTATCTAGAGAAACCCGAAAGCAGAAGTGATTATCAAGTTCAAGTTCAGTTGCTCAGTCATGTCTAACTCTTTGTGACCCCATGGACTGCCCCATGCCAGGCCTCCCTGTCCATCACCAACTCCCGGAGTCTACTCAGACTCATGTCCATTGAGTCAGTGATGCCATCAAACCATCTCATCCTCTGTCATCCCTTTCTCCTCCTGCCCCCAATCCCTCCCAGCATCAGAGTCTTTTCCAGTGAGTCAACTCTTCTCATGAGGTGCCCAAAGTACTGGAGTTTCAGCTTTAGCATCATTCCTTCCAAAGAACACCCAGGGCTGATCTCCTTCAGAATGGACTGGTTGGATCTCCTTGCAGTCCAAGGGACTCTCAAGAGTCTTCTCCAGCACCACAGTTCAAAAGCATCAATTCTTTGGTGCTCAGCTTTCTTCACAGTCCAACTCTCACATCCATACATGACTACTGGAAAAACCATAGCCTTGACTAGACGGACCTTTGTTGACAAAGTAATGTCTCTGCTTTTTAATATGCTGTCTAGGTTGGTCATAACTTTTCTTCCAAGGAGTAAGCATCTTTTAATTTCATGGCTGCAGTCACCATCTGCCGTGATTTTGGAGCCCATAAAAATAAAGCCTCTCACTGTTTCCACTGTTTCCCCATCTATTTCCCATGAAGTGATGGGACCAGATGTCATGATCTTAGTTTTCTGAATGTTGAGCTTTAAGCCAACTTTTTCAGTCTCCTCTTTCACTTTCATCAAGAGGCTCTTTAGTTTTTCTTCGCTTTCTGCCGTAAGGGTGATTATACACTTGGTTTATATTGTTGGTGCATTCAGTACTTAGCTTCTAGAGTAGTACAGACACAGGTTAGGAACTTACTGCATATATAGAGTACTCAGGAGTACAAAATTTATATTCCTCTTTCATTATGACTTTTTGACATATTTTCTTTTATGTGCTTCATGTGATTTAAAAAATACACTTTGGAACTTCTCTGGCAGTCCAGTGGTTAACAATTTGTGCTTTCCTGCAGGGAGCATGGATTGTTCCCTGGTTGGGGAACTAAGATCCCACATGCCTCATGGAGCAGCCAAAAAAAAAAAAAAACTGACTTGATTCAGATTATCTGTGGTCTTCTTGCAGTCAAATTCCATGTTTATTTGGATAATTTCATTTGTTGTGTTTTATCAGATTGTTATTGCTGATAAACGCTAGATTTTTTTTGTTCTGATACAGTCATATTAAAATATTTAAATTTTAATTTCAGGTATATTGCATTTTTTTGCCCATATGACCTAATTTCCCAGGGATACTCATTCCTACCTGTTCAACTGTTGGCTGCGGGAATGAAGGAAGTGACCAGAACTTGGAAAATAGTAGGTGGAGTCACACATGCTAATAGCTATTACAAAAATGGCTGGATAGTCATGATAGCTATTGGATGGGCCCGAGGTAATATTAACAACATGTGTTCATAAATATTCTGTTATTGGTATACTACAAATACTGAATAGTTCTTTAGTTACATTAGTGGGGACCACATACTTTAATAACAGAGACTTCTTTGGAATATGAAAGCATTGTTTCTGTTGACTGGTTAATTTAATCCAAAACTGGCACTCTTAACTAGTACTAGTCATCAGCCATTATTTTACAGCTGATTGTCTTAAAATATACAATATTTATTATTGGTTTGATTAATAGCTGTAACCAGAGAGATTCATAGTTAATTAAGGTGTAGTTGTCATCATAAATAAAACAAGTTTACATAAGAAATTATGTTGTTTACCTAATTAAAGAAATTTTGCTCTTTGTTTTTTCTGGATTTTTTTTCCATCTTGCATACTCTGAAATAGTAAATGTGATAGATTATGGGTTTATGTTCACTCTATATTACCTACCTTTATTGTTCTTTTGTAAGTTGAAATTAAATTTTCAATCTGTTGTTACAGTTATGCACCTAAAACTAAAATCAGGGAAGGAAATGATAAAGCAGAGGAGTTTATTTTTTCAGGTCAGAAACAAACCTCAAGTTACATCTCTGTCTGAGACCCTAGTTTTAAACTTAATTGTAGTACAATAAACAGCTGCCATGAAAGAACTGCAGTTGTCTCGGTACCATAAATGTAGAAAGCAACATTCTTCTTCCTCCTAAGAATTATAGCTTGGAATTTTAAGTCAGGAGAGAATTATGGCTTCATTTCATATATTTTCTCAGGAATATTTGGTTAAGTATTCTTGTTTCGGTGGTTCAGACGGTAAAGTATCAGTCTGCAGTGCAGGAGACCTGGGTTGGATTCCTGGCTCGGGAAGATCCCCTGGAAAAGGGAATGGATACCCACTCTAGTATCCTTTCCTGGAGAAGTCCACTGACAGAGGAAACCAGTGGGCTGTAGTCCATGGGCTTGCAAAGAATTTGCCATGACTAAACAACTAACACATTCCTATCTTATTTTGGTCTTTTTAGGTGCAGGTGGTAGCATTATCACGAATTTTGAGCAGCTGGTAAAAGGATGTTGGAAACCAGAAGCTGAGGAATGGCTGAAGATGTCCTAGTGAGTTTGCATAGACTATACTGAGACGTGGTCTTTTATCTTTAGATTTTACCAAATTTATTTTTAAAACATTTTAGACTCTAAACATGAATGAAACAAACAAACAGAAAGACAAATAAAATGATAATGGGGAGAAAACCAGGAAACCTTTTTTTTTTTTTTTTTCAGAAAGTCTGCTGTCTTAAATGTAGCTTTAAAAATAAATATTGATTACTTTTTCTGTGGGTTCTTCCTCTTAGAAAATAAAACCAAGCAAAAGCTCTTGGATTGTTATAGAATTGTGGGAAGAGAGTGTATTTATGAACTGAGAACAGGAGCAGACTTCTCTGGAATCAGTGGCAGGCTTTTGGCATTTTCATTAATGGCTACATCATCACCCAGATTCCAAATTATTCATAGTTCTGGTGGTAAAATGTCAAACTTATGTGAATAGTCAATACATTATCATAAAGCTCTGTTAGTTTAAAAATGAGAGTTGAGTAACTACATACAAAAAATAAGAAAAAGAGGAAATAACCCATTCTGTGCTTGTACAATTCAAACTACCTTTTGCACCCATTTAGGAGAATCTAATTGTTAGATTTCTCTACAGACATTGACCCAATCAAATAAGTCACAAATGTATTCCTGATGCAACTGAAAATGAAATAAAAAAATATAGTTACCATTTGCACAATTCAGTAAGGAAAGACTTAGGCTTTAGTGGCCATAATAAGCAAGGTGAGGAAGACTTAATGTAAAATAAACTCATTAGAATGGATTAAAAATGAGGGTTGAGAAGTAGTATGAATGATGAAATATGTGTTTGAATGAACCAGTAGATGTCAGATGTTTAACTTAGAATGTATCCCTTAAAGCTTGAACGAGGTAGTTTAGAAATGGAACAAAGGAAGCTTTGCTTGATAAATACGTAAATGTTATAAATAAGAAGACATTAATGAAAGGGGACATTTTTCTCATTTTGAGTATATACCTTGAAATTTCTTCCGTGAAACATTTCTCAGGGCTGTAAAACTGAAATCAAGTTGTGATTCTCCTGTGTTTAAAACCTTGTAGTGTCCGCCCAAATGGCTTCTGAGACTCCCTAAGATACGTGTCTCCACCACACCCAATTTGCTTTGACTTCAGCTCTCACTGTTCTCTCCTTTGCTCACTGCACTGTATCCTTGAACAAGCCAGGTGTTGTCTGTTTTAAAACTAACTTCTCTCTCTGTCTAGAATCTTTTTCCTTAGGTGGCTAGCTCCCTTATCTAATTTGCTCAAAGTAGTTTTTCAGAGCTTAACTTCTCAATGAGGACTACCTTACTTAAAATTGAAACACTTCCCTCTATTTCCCCCCACCCAACATTTATCATATTTTATAATTTATTTATCCATTATGTTTGTTTTTCTCTCCCCTTGGCTTCCCCTCATGCTTCAAAGAATACCAGTGGCCAAGTACAGGGATTTTCTCTCTTTTGATTGCTTTTATATCTGGAGCACCTACCACATAGTAGATAGTCATTAAATACTATGTGAATGATTGAGTGATTAATAGTTTGTCAAGTGAAATCATGGGGTCCATTATGATATTTTGTGTATGCATGTATGTGTATGTGTGAAACTTGGGAAATAGTAGTTCTGTGTGTGTGTGTGTGTGTGTGTGTGTGTGTGTGTGTGTGTGAGAAAGTGGAAGTGTTAGCTGGTCAGTCGTGTCCGACTCTTGCTACTCCCATAGACAGTAGCCTGCCAGGCTTCTCTGCCCATGGAATTCCCCAGGCAAGAATACTGGACTGGGTTGCCATTCCCTTCTCCAGGGGATCTTCCTAATGAGGGATCGAACCCGTGTCTCCTGCATTGGCAGGTGGATTCTTTTACCACTGAGCCACCAGGGAAGGCCATGTGTGTATTTATGTATACAGTCCATGGGATCACAAAGAGTTGGACATGACTGAGCAACTGTGTACGCATGCACACAAATATGACACAGGGGATCCATGCCGTTAGTCAAGATGATCCTCCACAGACCTTTCCTGGATAATCTCATTTTTATTCCTGGCTTCTGCTGTGAGAGCTGAATGGATCCATGAATTATACACCTAATCTCTTAACACTAGCAAAAGTTGCCCAGCCACGTCCTTAACTTTCTCTCCACAGCTAGCTCTTCCTAAGAATAACTCTCCTAATTTTGTAATTTTTTACAGACTGGATAGGCTGATAATTTCCCAAATCATCAAGTCTTGGTTTTTTTGTTTAGCAGTTATTTCCTCAATTCAAAGCTTTCCTCTCACACTTCATTGTAAGAAGCAAGAAGAAACCAACTCAGACCATCAGCAGTTTGCTTCCAAATCTCAACTAAATATCCAAGTTCACTGCTTACCACAAAACTGTAGCACATATAACTACCTTTCTTTCAGTTTCCAGTATCATGTTCCTCATTTCCTTCTGAGACCTCACTGGTGCCTCTAATGTTCTTGTTTCTACCAACATTCTGTTTATTCTAACATACATATTCTCTAAGACCATAAAGGCTCTCTCCACTATGCAAAAGTATTTGGTCATAAATATATGAATATATATATATATGTGTGTTGTTTAGTCACTAAGTTGTGTCTGACTCTTTGTGACTCCATGGATTGTAGCCTGCCAGACTCTTCTGTCCATGGGATTTCCCCAGCAAGAATACTGGAGTGGGTTGCCATTTCCTACTCCAGGGGATCTTCCTGACACGGATTGAACCTGTGTCTCTTGTGTCTCCTGCAATGGCAGGCAGATTCTTTACCAACTTTACCACCTGGGAAGCCCACGTGTCACACATGCTGCTGCTGCTGCTGCTGCTAAGTTGCTTCAGTCATGTCTGACTCTCTGCGGACTCATAGACGGCAGCCCACCATGCTCCCCTGTCCCTGAGATTCTCCAGGCAAGAACACTGGAGTGGCTTGCCATTGCCTTCTCCATGTGTCACACATAGGAAGCCCTAAAGATTTTTGAAGATGTTATATCGATAGAATCACTTCAGGTTGGACTGAAAAGGACAGAGATAAGATGAAATAAAAGAATTCAGACTCTAAAAATTCTGTGGTTAACAGAATGATAAAACTTCTTAGCTGTAGACATATGCTGCCATTCAGGGAAAAGGAAGTATGGCTTTAAGGTGGGAATCGTGGTCTTAGAAACCGAGGCTAGACCCATAGGCTGGAGTCAGAGGTGAATAAGCCAGAGTCATGAGTGCAGAGATTAGAGCTGCAGACTCAGAGGATGGACTCCTTTAAGCCACAGAGAGTTAGTCCTGAGCCTTGAAATTTAATGGAATTTGACCTGCTGAATTTTGAAATTGCATAGGTCTGTGATCACTTTCTTCTTTACATTTTCCCCCTTCTGGAATGGCAGTGTGTATAGCTGTTATCCTTTGCCTGTTCCACTGTTGTATTTTGGAAGCAGATAGCTATTTACTAGATTCACAGGAAATTAATAAGCGTGAGAATTTTCTGAATGCATTCTGATCTTCCTAACCAATCTCACTGTCTTTTAAATCCTAACGCTGCTTCAACCACCTGCTCCAATTTATTGTTTACACAATCCTTGCTCCACCGATTCATTGCTTGTGAATTTATGCTTTAAGAGAACACAATCCAAAATATAGTGTGTGTATGCTGAGATGCCTTTGATGAGACACTCTGTTACAGAAACTGAACTATTAGAAACAGAGTAGCAAAATGACATTAAGACAATTTTTAAATCTCATCCTTTTAAAAAAGTCAGTTTGGTGTACATTTTATGATATAATTGTATATGTACATAATTAAAAAATAATTGATATATATTAAGAAGTGTCTTAAACACTTTTACCATTAGAGACGCACAGTCAAAAAGCTTGTGGACCACTGTCCTAAAACAGGAACGCTGCCCTGTTATTGGTAAGCAAGACCCAAATCCTGTTACCCCAGCCTAATTCTGTTTTGAACTCAATCCTTAGTTTGTACTAATTAAAGAAGGAACTTATTTTTCACAGAGTTACTTATAGGGACTTTTACATTTGTCATATTTTGCAGTATGGCTTTCTGAGAGTTTATTATTTGTCTTTTTCTAGTTGTAAGCATAAATAGCTAGAAAATGATGTTACTGAGATATACTTTAAGTGTGTGGCAAATATATGACATGAAAATAGTACTTCTTATTTGTAGATTAATATCTTATTATAGACTTTAAATTTTAAAGATATTGGCTAATGCTAATGTTTTGTACCGGAGTTAGCTAAGTAATGTGCTGGTGCTGGCTCATGCTGTTTTATGAGAGTGATTATGCACAGCAGCCTGAAGTGGGCTGTGGGAGTACAGTTGGCCCTGTATATCCAAGGTTTCTGCCTTTGTGTATTAACCAGCTGTGGACCAAAAATATTTTTTTAAAAATTCCAGAAAGTTTCTGAAAGCAAACTGAATTTTTCATATGCTGAGAGCTGTTTACATAGTATTTATATTGTATTTACAGCTGTTTACATGGTGTTTACATTATGTTGGTATTATAAATATTCTGGAGATTATTTACAGTTTGTGGGAGGATGTGCATAGATTATATGCAACTATATCAGTTTATATAAGGGACTTGAGCATCAGTGAGTTAGGTATTTGTGGGGGGTCCTGGATCAAATTGCCTGCGAATACCACAAGGTATTTACACCATGGAAAATGAGGAACTGCTACAAATCAAGACTTTCTTTTCCTTTCCCCATCCCACCCAAGGAGCTTGGTTAGCACTGTAAGATTTTTCAGAATTAATATGCTTTTCTCAAATCATGCTATAGAACGTGGGACTTTCGAATCCTTTTGAAACAATGTTATATGGCCAATTCAGAAATATTGCATATAGAAAAGCACTGTCTTTATCAGAAAGTCACAGTATGTATGAACATTCTAAAATCTGATACTTTATGCTGAGAAGAAGGGTGTTTAACTTCATATAACTCAGCATTTCCAAAAGTTTATAGAATTCATTTTTGTGTTACATCTATTAATAACTCATTTAATTAATAATTTGAGAATACTCTGAGAAATATAGAGATAAATCATGCTTAATACTTACTGAGTTAAAATGTGTTTTATTTTCAGCCCTGCCAAGGTAACCCTGCTGGGATCAGTTATCTTCACATTCCAGCAAACCAAGCATTTGGCAATTACAAAGCATAATCTTATGTTCCTCTTTACTGTGTTTCTTGTGGCCACGAAGGTAGGTGTTAAAAGTAGCAACAAATCAGTATTATAGATTTTGTGTAACCAGAATTCTGCATAAGGCAAGTAACAGAAATAATTACTTTGTATGATAGTCTAAAAATATCAGTTTTGGGGAGTTTATTCAGCACATCCATGACTTAGTGAAACATAGCTCTTCTATGATTCCTCATTTGATTTATTTATGCTGATGCTATCATGAAGGATTTGCAGATAGTCTTTTAATACATCTGCCTGCAATGCAGGAGACCCAGGTTTGATCACTGGGTCAGAAAGACCCCCTGGAGAAGGGAATGGCAACCCACTCCAGTATTCTTGCCTTGAGAACTCCATGGATAGCGGAGCCTGGCAGGCTACAGTCCATGGGGTCACAAGGAGTCAGACATGACTGACTAACCCTTTGACTTTGTAATACGTTGGAGGATAGAGAGTAGCGGAAATAGCCAAGGCTAATCAGAGACTGCAAAGTATTGTGTTATTTGTAAAATGAGGTACTTAGCGTAGATGTTCTCTAAAGTTCTTTTAAACTTTTAATATTTTTATATTAGTACATATTTGTGGTTAATCTCTCTAATTACTATTGCCTGATTGGATGTTTTATCCCTTCTTTAAGATAGGAAATAGTATGATATCATAGGTTTTAGAGACAGGCAGTCTTAAATTCAAATCCTAGCTTTGTTTAATCACTGAATAGGCAAGTTACTTAATATCTCTGAACCCTGATTTCCTCATCTTCACTGTACCGATTGTTGACAGGATTGGAGATGACATGTCTTATTCTATGACTATGTCTGACACATCTTATGCATTTTACTTGCAGCTTTATGATGAGACTAATTCTAATTATTATTCTTAAAGTTATTATATATTGTTCAGTGGTATACAGTTGATTTTTAAAGTATTATTTAGGCCTAGAGAAATCTTACAGATAACTCTGTCAGCCTAGATATTTTTGGCTAAAAACATACCTATGAGATGCTTAGAAGGAAAACAGAATATCTAATATAAATTTATACCTTAGAAAGAACCAAATCACTGTAGAGAGAATTTTTTTCCCCAGTATTCTCTGCAGTAGAGGTGATCTGTGGTGGTTGTACTTCGGATGTCTAAGGCAAAATCTCTTCATATGTGTCCTTTTCTTCTGGTCATTAAATTTTGAGCTGGTTTTTTTTGGTAATAGCTTTACTGAAGTATATTTTACACACTATACAATTCATACATTTAAAGTGTTCAGTTCAGTGGTTTTTAGCACAGAGATGTGCTGCTGTTACCACAATCGATATTAGAATGTTTTTATCACCCAAAATAAACCTCATACCCATTAGCATTCCCTTCATGTTTTTCCTCATTCCACTCAACTGTAGGCAACCAGTGATCTACTTTATGCCTATAAATTTGTCTATTCTAATATTTCATGTAAGTGAAGTCTTAAGTGTTGGACCAGTGGGGAAGTTCTCCCCAAAAAAACCTTTTTAGAGAATGATTTCTCTTAGAACTGCATTGTGGACAGTATATGTGGTTATTATATAACTGTGTGTTATTGTTTGATATTTGTTGAGACTTCATTTTTATTCTGTTATTGATGAGATTTTGTAATTATTTGTATGTGTGAAAAGTAAATATATTCTTTATTGTGAAGGCATAGGGAGTCTACTTTTATTGACATATATACTTGTTCGTTATGTTTCAGGTACGTAGTTACATTTTCCCTGTCCCATCTATTAATTTTTTTCCTTTCAGAGAGAAGTATGTTTAATTTATCCTTTCTTCTCCTCTTGTTTTTTTTTTTCTTCAGTTCTTTCCCTCCCTCCTTTTAATCCTCCTTTCCTTTCTTCCCTAGCTCAAACAAGCTGAACATTCTTTGAATGTTCTTTCCTCGTTGGTGGGGGGGGGGGGTCCCAGTTTCTTTCAAGGAGAACTTAGTTCTACTTTTCCCACTTTCAAAAGTCCTTTGTGATTGTTAAAACTCAAGTCTCAGAGGAAAGAAACTTGTGCCAACTGAGACTCTTGGTATGGGGAAGGCACATGGGCTTTGGAACTAGACAGACATATGTTAAAATCTAGGCTTCACAATTTTGAGTAAGTCATTTATGTTTCTCAGACTAGAATTATACATAACCCAGGGGATATATTTTGACATTATGTACAGTCATACTATAAATATGTATCATTGATTAGTCTCAATGTTAATTTAAGTGTTTTAAAGTTGAATATGAATATATTACAGAATTCAAAATTCACATACATTTTTAAGATAAAAAATGACATATTTGGCTTGTCTTTGATTGTTTTTTTGGCTATTGGGATATTTGTATATTGGGATATATTTGGCTATTGGGATTCCCTGATAGCTCAGTTGGTAAAGAATCCTCTTCAATGCAGGAGACCCTGGTTCAATTCCTGGATTGGGACGATCTGCTGGAGAAGGGGTAGGCTACCCACTCCAGTATTCTTGGGCTTCCATTGTGGCTCAGCTGGTAAATAATCCGCCTGCAATGCAGGAGACCTGGGTTTGATCCGTGGGTTGGGAAGATCCCCTGGAGAAGGGAAAGGCTACCTACTCCAGTATTCTGGTCTGGAGAATTCCATGGACTGTATATTTGTGGGGTTGCAAAGAGTTGGAGACAACTGAGCAACTTTCACTTCACTTGGTTATTTTGGCCAAGTTTACTTTCTCCCACCAGAGACAACTTGAGAAAAGTTTCAGAAGCATGAAATATCTTTTGGTTTCTCTGTGTAAGACATCATGTGAAATAGTGTAATTGTGAAATAAAGCAAAAGGAGACTGGAGTGGTCAAGAATGATTAAAACTGAAAAGAGGCTGTTGAATTTTGAAAATAAGAGGTATTTGGTAACCTTGGTAAAAGTAGTTTGAATGGACCGTTAGAGAATAGAAAAATATTTTTACTAGACTAGGTGAATAAGAGGAAGTAAAGACGAAGAGTATGAACTACTTTAAAGGGATTTAGAGTCGAAACAAAAACAACTTGGGAGAACAGTTTGGCAATATCTGATGAAGTTGGAGATTTATGTACCTTGTAAATTAGTAATTTACTAGTTTACTCCATTTCTGGTTGTAACCTATATGAGTCTTGCAAGGTATACAGTACAGAGCCCAGCTTTATCAGGATCTCTTAAAAAATGTTTTAGCAAAGAATAATTTACAAAAAACTTAGGAATGAGCTCCTTTAAAAATAAAAAAAAAATCAACTTTACTGTAGTATAATTTGCATAATAAAATACACTCATTCTAGAATTTCAGTAAATTTGTATACCTTTGTAACCACCACCACAACCAAGATATGGAATGTTTCCATTACTTGAATAGTTGCTTGTGCCCTACTCAAGTAAATCCCAACCACCACTGATGATGAAATCATACAGTATGCATCTTTGGTGTCTGGCTTCTTTTGCTCAGCAGAAGGTTTTTGAGATTTACCCATGTTGTTGCATATTCCTTTTTATTGCAAAGTAGCATTATATTCCACAAGTTGTTCATCTAAGGAGAGTAAAAAAATTGGCTTAAAACTCAACATTCAGAAAACTAAGATCAGGGCATCTGGTCCCATACTTCATGGCAAATAGATGGGGAAACAGTGGAAACAATGACAGACTATTTTTTGGGGCTGCAAAATCACTGCAGATGGTGACTGCAGCCATGAAATTAAAAGACACTTACTCTATGACCAACCTAGACAGCAAATTAAAAAGCAGAGACATTACTTTGCCAACAAAGGTCCATCTAGTCAAGGCTATGATTTTTCCAGTAGTCATGTATGAATGTGAGAGTTGGACTGTGAAGAAAGCTGAGCGCAGAAGAATTGATGCTTTTGAACTGTGGTGTTGGAGAAGACTCTTGAGAGTCCTTGGACAGCAAGGAGATCAGTGGTCCATCCTAAAGGAAATCAGTCTTGAATGTTCATTGAAAGGACTGATGCTGAAGCTGAAACTCCTGGCCACCTGATGTGAAGAGCTGACTCATTTGGAAAGACCCTGATGCTGGGAAAGATGGAAGGTGGGAGGAGAAGGGGATGATAGAGGGTGAAATGGTTGGATGGCATCATTGACTCAATGGACCTGAGTTTGAGTAAACTCCAGGAGTTGGTGATGGACAGGGATGCCTGGCATGCTGCAGTCCATGGGTTCGCAAAGAGTCAGACACGACTGTGTGACTGAACTGAACTGAATTACCTGTTAATGGATCTTGGATTATTTCCAACTTTTGATTATTTGACTAAGTTATGAATAAAGCTGCTATGAACATGTTTACTTTGTGTGGAGATATTTTTTCATTTCTCTCGGGTAGATAGTAGAATTATTAGGTCATATGGAAAGCTTATGTTTAACTTTTTAAAAAATTTATCTTTAATTGAAGTAATTTTGGTTTATAACACACAAGTTTCATGTGCACATTGTGATTCTACAGCTGTATGCTCACCATCAGAAGTTTACTTTAGGGAATTCCTGGTGGTTCAGTGGTTAGGACTCTGTGCTTCCACTGCTGGGGCCTGAGTTCAATCCCTGGTGGGGGAACTAAGAGCTTACCAGCTGTGCAGGATAGCCAAAAAAATTTTTTTTAATTAAAAAAATATATTTTGCATCTGTCACCATACAGTTGATCTCCTTTACTCATTTTTCCTTCCTACTTTGTCAGCTTTGCCTATCTTTTCAAAGAAACAGCTCTTAGTTTGATCTTTTCTATTGTCTTTTGAGTGTCTGTTTTGTTTCCATTCTGATCTTTATTATTTCCTTCTTTCTACTTCATGTTCTTTTTCAAGTTTCTTTTGGTGTAAGATTAGATTGTATATTTGAGATTTTTCTTGTTCATTGAAGTAGGCCTTTAGTGCTATAAACCTCATTCTTAGTACCACTTCTGTATCATCCCATAGATTTTGGTGTATTGCATATTTATGTTCATTTATCTTCAGGTAGTTTTTGATTTCTCCTTTGATTTCTTCATTGACCCATAGTTGTTAAATAACTTGTTGTTTAGTCTCCACATATTTGTGACTCAGTCCATTTTCTTCTGGTAGCTGATTTCTAGTTTTATACCATTATGATTGAAAAAGATTCTTGATCTGATTTCAGCCTTCTTAAATTTACTGAGACTTGTGTCCCAACATATGGTCTATCCCTGAGAAAATTCGGCATGCAGTTGAGAAGAATATGAATTCTGCTGTGTTTGGATGCACTGCTTTATGCAAATCTATCAAATCTATCTGATTTAATGTTTCATTTAAGGCTGCTGTTTCCTTATTGACTTTCTGTCTAGAGGATCTATCCAGTGATGTAAGTGGTGTATTAGAGTCCCCTACTATTATTGTGTTGCTATCAGTTTCTCCCTTTAGGTCTGTTAATTGCTTTATATATTTTGGTGTTCCTATGTTAGGTGCATATATAATATTAATAACTGCTAATGTCTTCTTGATGCATTGTCATCTTTATCATCAAATACTGTCCATCTTTGTCTCGTTAAATTTTTTGACTTGAAGTCTGTTTTGTCTGATATGAGTATGGCTACACTTGTTTTTCTTTTGGCTGCTGTTTCTGAAGTATCATCTTTCATTCCTTCACCTGAAGCCTACATTTGTCTTTAGAGTTGAGCTAAGTCTTCTGGAGCACATATAGTTGGGTCTTATTTGATTCATCCGGCTGCTTTGTCTTTTGGTTGGTAAATTCAATTCACTTATGTTTCGGGTGATTGTGGATGGATGAGGACTTAGTGCTGCTGTTGTATCTTTTGTTTTCTGATTGCTCTATATCTCCATTGTTTCTTTTCCCTGTGTTTCTGTCTGCCATTTTGTTTGGTGGTTTTCTGTGATGTTCTTCTCAGTTTATTCTTTTTCTCTGTTTCATGTCTTGCTCTAGATTTATGTTTTGTGGTTAACATGAAATCATAGATAATACCACGTCATAGGTAAAATAATCCTTTTCCATGGATAGCATTTTATCTTCATTTACTTACGTAAGTTCTATTCTTTTTTCTTCTCCTATTGTGTTTTTGTCATCTCAGATTTCCATTTTATGTTGTGAATTTGTTACCATATTGTAATAGCTGTAGTTATTTTTCTTCTCCCTCTGCCCTTTAACCTCAATGCTATATTAAATTAAAAAAAAGTATTTTGGTATTGAGTTGCAATTTTCTGATTCTGTTTCTTACCTTACTGAAAATATTGTGTGCTTTTACCTTTTTATTTCTTAAATTTCTTGTAAAGCAGCTCTAGTGTTCAACTCTCCCAAGTTTTTCCCTGGGAACAAACAAAACCAAATAACTTTGCTAGACAGAGTATTCTTGGCTGACAGTTTTTACTTTTCAGTATTTTGAGAATGTCAGTTTACTTCCTCCTGGACTATAGTTTCTGCTGAGAAATCTACTGATAGCCTAATGAGGGTTCCTTTGTAGGTTACTATTCTTTTTAAAAAATTCTTTCTTTGACTGACTTTTGACAATTTTAATATAACATGTCTTTGAGAAGGTGTTTTAGCATTGAGGTAGTTGGATTTTTTTTCATGGATTTAAATATTCACCTCTTTGTCCAACTTTTGGAAGTTCTCAACTATTAATTTTTTTTAAAAAGATAAGTTGCTCCCTTCTTCCTCTCTTTTCTTTCTGGATTACCAATTACCCTAATGTTGCCCTTCCTAAGAGTCAGATCTCTCTCATAGAATTTTCCTACTTTTAAAATACCATGAGTCTCTTTCGTCTTCTACTTCTGTCATTTCTAGGTTTTTATCTTCACGCTCGCTAATTCTCTCTTCCTCATGATTTGCTCTATTTCCAGTGCTTTCTAATGCATTCTTCTGTCTCGTTTAGTGTGTTCTTCAGCTCCAGAATTTCTGTTTGGTTCTGTTAATAGAGTGGATTATACTGATTTATTTTTTTAAATGTTGTATAAACCTTTCATTTCTGTCATAAACCCCACTTTGTCATGATGTATCTTTTTTGTGCATTGCCAGATTTAATTTGTTAATATTTTTTAAGTATTTTTTTTTCCATTGTGTTCATGAAATATATTTTCTTTGTAATCTGTATGGTTTTGTATCATCATAAGACTAAGCTTATTAAATAGGTTGAGAAATGTTCAATTCTTTACTCTCTGAAAGAGTTTAGGTAGATTTGGCATTATTTTAGGCATTTGATATAGGACAGTTTACATTATCTATTTTATTTGTGTTCATTTTGGTAAGTTGTACTTTTCACTCATTTTTTTCTTTTTTTTTACATTTTGAAAATATTTATTGTGTTTATTGGATGTTTGTATTAAGAATATTAATTGTTGAGAAAGAATTTTTTTTTTTTACTTTACAATACTGTATTGGTTTTGCCATACATTAACAGGAAGTGCCATTTAAACTTTTGATTTTGTTAATGTGAAATTGTTAATAGTAGTTCTTTGTTATCCTTTTCATGTCTATAGTGATGTCTCCAGTTTGATTTCTGGTATTGATCATTTGTATCTTTATCTCTCGTTTCAAATTGGTCTAACTAGAGGTTATTAGTTTCATCAGTATGTTTGAAAAATCTGGCCTTTGCTTTCTTGTTTTTTGCTTTTTAAAGTTTTATTGACGTATAATTGACTTACAGTGTTGTCTTCATTTTTTAGATGTACAGCAGAGTGATTTATATATATATATACACATACACATATATTATTCTTTTTCAGATTCTTTTCCCTTATAGATTATTCAGTTCAGTTCAGTCGCTCAGTCGTGTTTGACTCTCTGCGACCCTATGAACCGCAGCCCACCAGGCCTCCCTGTCCATCACCAACTGCTGGAGTCTACCCAAACTGATGTCCATTGAGTCAGTGATGCCATCCAACCATCTCATCTTCTGTCGTCCCCTTCTCCTCCTGCCCTCAATCTTTCCCAGAATCAGGGTCTTTTCAAATGAGTCAGCTCTTCGCATCAGGTGGCCGAAGTATTGGAGTTTCAGCTTCAACAGCAGTCCTTCCAATGAACACCCAGGACTGATCTCCTTTAGAATGGACTGGTTTGATCTCCTTGCAGTCCAAGGGACTCTCAAAGAGTCTTCTCAAACACCATAGTTCAAAAGCATCAATTCTTCTGTGCTCAGCTTTCTTTATAGTCCAACTCTCACATCCATACATGACTACTGGAAAAACCATAGACTTGACTAGATGGACCTTTGTTGGCAAAGTAGTGTCTCTGCTTTTTAATATGCTATCTAGGTTGGTCATAACTTTCCTTCCAAGGAGTAAGTGTCTTTTAATTTCATGGCTGCAGTCACCATCTGCAGGGATCTTGGAGCCCCCAAAAATGAAGTCTGTCACTGTTTCTGCTGTTCCCCCATTTATTTCCCATGAAGTGATGGGGCCAAATGCCATGATCTTAGTTTTCTGAATGTTGACCTTTAAGCCTACTTTTTCACTCTCCTCTTTCACTTTCATCAAGAGGCTCTTTAGTTCTTCTTTGTTTTCTGCCATAAGGGTGATATCATTTCTACGTATCCTATTTACAAAGAGAACCGGGCACTTTTTCAATCTTTTCTGGATATTCTGGCATGTTTGTTTATTTTCAGTTTTTTTTTCCCCAGCTTTTTTGGCATATTGATATGAACTTTTAATGGTAGTTTGTCTAATACCGTAATGGAATTTGTCGGTGTTTTTACTAAGATTATATTTGGTTTATAAATTATCTTAGGAAGGCAATTACATTACATATGGACAAAGGCTAGAGACAGGAGAAAGGACAGAGTCATGAGATTTTCTAATATTTAGAGAAAGAAGATCCAGAGTGAGAAATTGGAAAGAAGCTGCTGAAAACCAGGAGATGGTATTAAAGGGATGGTCAGTTATGCTCAATGCTTTTGAGAGGTTTCTTCAGGTCAGTCACACCCCCTGGTGAAGGAAATGGCAACCCATTCCAGTATTCTTGCCTGAAGAATTCCATGGACAGAGAAGACTGGTGGGCTATAGTCCATGGGGTCACAAAGAATTGGACATGGCTGTGTGACTAACACTTAATTACTTAATATTGAGATAGTATAGTATTGTTGAATACATGAATGAGGGACAATAGTATTAAGCTCTTTGGGGGATACAAATGGACACATAAACTTTGACTAAGACAAAGACTCTTTCTTCAAGATGTTATTGTCTAAAAAGAAATACAAAGCACTGTGCTTTTAAACTTCATGAGAATAGGGACCAAGTTTGTTTTATTCATAACTGTATCCCTAGCATTGTGTCTGGTGCCTATAGTAGATTTTTAATATATATTTGTTGACTGACTGATAAATGGCCAAAATGTTCTTTCATAGGTGGTCTCTCTCTATTTAATTCAGTTCAGTCACTCAGTCGTGTCCGACTCTCTGCGACCCCATGAATCACAGCACACCAGGTCTCCCTGTCCGTCACCAACTGATGGAGTTTACCCAAACTCATGTCCATCGAGTTGGTGATGCCATGAGCCATCTCATCCTCTGTGGTCTCCTTCTCCTCCTGCCCCCAGTCCCTCCCAGCATTAGGGTCTTTTCCAATGAGTCAACTCTTTGCATGAGGTAGCTGAAGTATTGGAGTTTCAGCTTCAACATCAGTCCTTCCAATGAACACCCAGGACTGATCTCTTTGCAGACCAAGGGACTCTCAAGAGTCTTCTCCAACACCACAGTTCAAAAGCATCAATTCTTCGGTGCTCAGCTTTCTTCACAGTCCAACTCTCATATCCATACATGACAATTGGAAAAACCGTAGCCTTGACTAGATGGGCCTTTGTTGGCAAAGTAATGTCTCTGTTTTTTAATATGCTGTCTAGGTTGGTCATAACTTTCCTTCCAAGGAGTAAGCATCTTTTAATTTCATAGCTGCAGTCACCATCTGCAGTGATTTTGGAGCCCCCAAAAATAAAGTCTGACACTGTTTCCACTATTTCCCCATCTATTTCTCATGAAGTGATGGGACCAGGTGCCCTGATCTTAGTTTTCTGAATGTTGAGCTTTAAGCCAACTTTTTCACTCTCCTCTTTCACTTTCATCAAGAGGCTTTTTAGTTCCTCTTCACTTTCTGCGATAAGGGTGGTGTCATCTGGATATCAGAGGTTATTGATATTTCTCCCGGCAGTCTTGATTCCAGCTTGTGCTTCTTTCAGCCCAGCATTTCTCATGATGTACTCTGCATATAAGTTAAATAAGCAGGGTGACAGTATACAGCATTGACATACTCCTTTTCCTATTTGGAACCAATCTGTTGTTCCATGTCCAGTTCTAACTGTTGCTTCCTGACCTGCATATAGGTTTCTCAAGAGGCAGATCAGGTGGTCTGATATTCCCATCTCTTTTAGAATTTTCCACAGTTTATTGTGACCCACACAGTCAGAGACTTTGGCATAGTCACTTATTTATCTAGGGCTAATACTACCATATGAACAATTTGCTTGCCCAGCTTACTGAAGAGATTTATAAAAATGAGGATCTGAAGATTTGACAGTCGTTCAGGTTAATAATTATTAGTGTCTGAGTGAATGATACCACCAAAGAAGAAGTATAGAGTGACCAGAAAACCTGGTTGAATGTACCATATTCTAGAAGCTTATTATAGGGCAACGTGATTTTCATTAGAGGGTGTTGGAGAACGTTTAATGGAATAGACACCTTGCAGTTATACTGCAAAAGATGTTTGAATTTGGGCAGATGGAGACAGGAAGAAGTATGTTCTGGGTGGAGAGAAAGATTAATTTTGCTTATACAGATGTATTATAATAGTCTTGGCTTCCCTGGTGGCTCAGAGGTTAAAGCGTCTGCCTCCAATACAGGAGACCTGGGTTCAATCCCTGGGTTGGGAAGATCCCCTGGAGAAGGAAATGGCAATCCACTCCAGTATTCTTGCCTGGAGAATCCTATGGATGGAGAAGCCTAGTAGGTTACAGTCCACGGGGTCGCAAAGAGTTGGACACTACTGAGCGACTTCACTTTCACCTTCACCTTGAATTATTCATGTGATGTAGAAATTGTGTTTATTCATTGTATTCTATTCTTATTGCTATGCACTATAGAGGATATAAAAGTATATGAGTCCTATTTGTGCCTTTGAGGAACTTATATTTTAGATCACATTTTTCTGGGCATATTTTGAAATGATACAATATGAGATATAAAGAATGTGGAAAAGCTTCACACAGTTTCTTTGGAATTAAGTTATGTTTTAGAATGTGTTTAAATATCAGAGTATCTTTAAAGTTTTTAGACTCTTTCATTTCCTTCCCTTTTAAAGTTAGAGACTGTGAAGTCAAATGCTATTTAATTTAGGTAATATGCTTTTTCTTTTAATAACTTGCTGAGTAGGGAGAGTTTTATGTTTTATTTGTAGAAGAATAAGGGTTCATTTCATTTGTCACCATTATATTTGTGTCACCTTGCTGAATCAAGCCCTAAGAAGAGGCTGAATTCACAGAAATCTGTCCATGAACCTCATAAGTCTATCTCAGCAGTAATTTCTGATGTCAACAGTATTCCTCAGCTGAGTGATGAGTCTACTGGGAGTGGAAATTCTATTAAAACTTGACTTTGAAAAATACTTAACTATAGTTCACATTCTCAGGAATTACTTTAGTTCCTGACACTCTTCTTTACTGGATTTTAAATACATTGCTGTTTTCCAGACAGTGGACCATTGTTTGATCTGAATTCTTTTGTATTTTGTTGACAGTCCATGAAGTCAAGCTATGACCAGAATAATTATGGTAGTACATGTCATTGTAACTGTTTATTCTAAAGAATAATTTTATCTAAAGAAATTCTTCTTGGATCTTAACCAGTAGTGACGTAAACTCAGATATTAACATTGTATTTGGACTCTTCTCATTCTATATTCTCTCTAGGTGATCACATTCATATTTATGCCCTTATCTTTTACTTGTATCGTAATGACTTCCAAATTCATTTCTTAACATTTCTGGCCAAGTGTCTATTATTGGACTTACTCCATTGCCATTGTATTATTACTGATTTGCTTACCTGTCTGACTAGTCTGTAAGATCCTTGAGGTCAGGGATTACACTCAGCATTCTTTTGGCAGCCAAGTTTAATGCACAAAGCCTGTTGGTTTTAGGCTTTGTTAGTGCTATTGTAGTTCAGATTTGCCTTTCTAGAATGGGATCCTTTTGGGGGTCTCAGCTTAAGCCTGAGTTGTACCCCTGGGGAGCTCCATCTGGCCTGATTTTGAACTCCAGCCTGTCTTCCTAGCATCAAGCAGCAGGCTGCTCAGCTCTTTGGCCTCCCAGCTGTTGTTCTCCCCTTTAAAGAAAATGCCAGGATAAATGTGAAGTTCATTTTGTTGAACTTCCTTCCTTTTAGGGATCATAATCCCACCAGGTTATACCTGTATTGGTTACACTCCAGTGCCTTTTAACAGTTGTTTTATGTATTTGTGTCTTTCATATTGATTCTGTTGGGATACTAGTCTGATATAAGCTTTTTAGTCATGATTGGTCTGTAGTTTATGTATATGCAGTAAAAGTGTTCATTTTTTATTTGTTTATTTTTACTGAGGTCAAAGTGGCATAGCAGATTCAGTTATTTAAAATTATACAATTCAGTGGCGTTTAGTACATTCACAATGCTATGTGTGTGCATTTTTAAATTAATATCAATGATAGTACATTAGAGCTTTTGTTCTTTGTCGCATTTTCATCTAATAATATATCAAGAATTTTTCCATATGACTTTATAATTTATTACTTTTAACAATTATACGGTGTTTATTTTACTGATACATTCTTCTTGTAATGGACACCTACTTTGTCTCCAGCTTCCCACTACCTAAACTATATTGCAGATACTAGAAATTTACTCTTGATTCCATTGTCCTTAAGAAAGCTGATTATGTAGGTACCTCTTGTGAATATTTAAAAATATTTATTTTTAGTATTTAAAAAAATACCTAGTTTGATTCATTATCTGCGATCTGCTGGAGGAATTGACTCTTGAAAATTCATAGACTTTTGGGAACCTTTCTGAATCGTAAAGTTCTCCCAGATTCATTTTGGTACCAGGATAATTTCTTGAGCAAATCTAAATATCTCTGAACATTGTATATTTTGCCAGATAATATTGGTACCTCTCTTCATTCTACCTCCCACTATCTCAGTTTATATATGGGAAATTTTGGATGGCTCCCTGGTGGCTCAGATGGTAAAGCGTCTGCCTGCAATGCCGGAGACCCGGGTTCAATTCCTGGGTCGGGAAGTTCCCCTGGAGAAGGAAATGGCAATCCACTCCAACACTCTTGCCTGGACCACAAAGAGTCGGACACGACTGAGTGACTTCACTTCAGTAAAGACTTAGTACATTCCCTCCTACTGGCACTATTCTATACTTTAGATAGTGGTAGACTGCAGGATATTTAGTGATTGAAGTCAAAATCTGAGTGTTCCAAACTACTTTACCACTTATTAGCTCTGTGACTTTGAACAAGTTACTTAACATGTCAGAACCTGAGTTCTACATCTTTATGATGAGAGTAATGATAGAGTAGTTTTTGGATTACATTTAAAGAGAATAAAGTAACACAAACACATTATCACACAGCTCTAGCACATGTTAAGTGCATAGTAGTAATAGCTATTATTGGTCATTTGGTGTAGGTTGTAAATGATATTTTGTCTTATTTCCTTTTGTTACTAAATGTATTTTGTTTGTTTGTTTACGCTGCTCATTGGCACTCACAATGTGGTATCTTTTATTATTGTTAAGGAGTTGTGTTCTTTTCCGTTAGTTAAGTGTAAAGTTATAGAGAACAGATTTTTTTTCCCCCTAGTATCGAGCTTAATTTGCTTCTCCTGAAGATTAAATTAAGAATGCATTTTTGAACACAGAACTTCAATGTAGAAAATAGGAAATTCAAGAAAGTACTAGAGTTACAGAGCTGAAGACTATAATAACTGAACTAAGACATTTACTACAGGGGTACAACAGCAGACCAGATGGAAGCAAAAAGGATCAGTGAACTTAAGGACCAGGCAGTAGGCCTCGCCCACTGAGAGCTGCAGAAAGGAAGGAGAACAAAAAGAGTGAAGATGACTTAGGGAGTTTATGGAACAATCTCGGAAGGACTTACATTCACGTAACAGGGCTCCCAGAAGGAGATAGGAGAGAGGAAGGGGCAGAAAAATTATTTGAAGAAATAATGCCTGAAAACTTCCCTAATTTGGGGAAGAAAACAGACATGCAGAACCAGGAAGCCCAGAGATTTCCACACAAGAGGACCCCAAAGAGACCTACACCAAGATATATTAATGATTCTTTTTAAAAATATTACTTGATTTATGGTTGCACTGGGTCTTCATTGCTGTGCGCAGGCCTTCTCTGGTTGTGGCGAGAGTGGGCTGCTCTTGATTGCAGTGTGTGGGCTTCTCTTTGAGATGGCTTCTCTTGTTGTGGAGCACGGGCCCTAGAGCATGCTGGCTTCAGTATTTTGTGACACATGGGCTTAGTTGTTCTGTGGACCACCTGTGGACCAATCTTGGTTGTTCTTAGCTTGCATGTGGGATCTTCCTGGACCACGGATTGAAAACTGTGTCCCCTGCATTTGCAGGCAGATTCTGCAGTGGACCACCACTTCCAGTGGACCACCAGGGAAGTGAACATTATAATTAAAATGTCAACAGTTTAAGGCAAAAGAGAGATTCTTAAAAGCAGCAAGAGAAAAACAATGTGTTATGTGTAAGTAAACCCCCATAAGACTATGAGCAGATTTTTTCCAGCAGAAACTTTGCAGGCCAGAAGGGGGCAGCATGATATATACTGAGGGGAAAAAAATTCCTGTCTAGATGACTCTACCTGGCAGAGTTACATTAAAAATTAGGGGAGAGTTAAAGATTTTTTCCAGACAAGCAAAAGCTAAAGAAGTACATCACCACTGTGTTAGCCTTACAAGAAATGTTAAAGGGACTTCTTTAAGCTGAAAGAAAAGGATGCTAATTAGTAAGAACAAAACATGAAAATATGAATCTCACTGGTAAAAAATAATAAATATATAGGAAAGGTAGTAGCTTAATCACTTGTAAAGCTAGCATGAATCTTAAAAAATAAAAGTAGTAGAACCATAACTACAACAATGAGGGAATACATACAAGATAAAAAGATGTAAAATATAATATCAAAAACATAAAAAACATTGAGGGGAAGAGTAACAAAATAAAGCTTTAAAATGCATTTAAGTTGTTGTCAACTTAAAGTAGACTTATTTATGTAAGTTGCTATATGAAAGTATCATGATAAATACACAAAGGATGATGAGAAAGTAAGCATTCTAAAGAAAGTCACCAAGCCGTAAGAGAAGAGAGCAAGGAATGAAAATACCAGAGAGGAACTACAAAACAGACAGAGACAATTAACTAAATGACAATAAGTAGGGTTGCAAAGAGTAGGACACAACTGAAGCCTTAGCACACAAGCATTCACATACTTATTAATTACTTTAAATGTAAATTGACTGAATTCTCTATTTAGAATACATACAATAACTGAATGGATAAAAAAAAAGGTCACATTTCTGTGCTGCCTGCAAGAGATTCACTTCAGATGTAAGGAGAGAAACAGACTGAAAGTGAAGGGATGGAAAAATATATTTTCTGCTAAAGAAAGCCCAAAGAAGGTTGGGGTAGCTCTGCTTAAATCAGATAAAATAGACTTTAAAAAAAAGACTAATTAGAAA
Source organism: Budorcas taxicolor (assembly GCF_023091745.1). Lineage (NCBI taxonomy): Eukaryota > Metazoa > Chordata > Mammalia > Artiodactyla > Bovidae > Budorcas > Budorcas taxicolor. Next base: position 98,929,866 of record NC_068917.1, read on the forward strand.
GAAGGGTAGTAAGTAATGATAAAGGGGTCAGTCTAACACGATATATAACATTTGCAAATATTTTGTTGACGTTCCGTCACTAAGTCTGTCCAGTTCTTTTGAGATCCCATGGACTGCAGCATGCCAGACTTCCATGTCCTTCACTATCTCCCAGGGTTTACTCAAATTCATATCCATTGGTTGCAGATATTTATGTCTGTCTACATAAATATTTAAAGCAAATAATAACAGACCTAAAGAGAAATAGGAGGCTTCCCTGGTGGCTCAGACAGTAAAGAATCCGCCTGCAATATGGGAGACCCGGGCTTGATCCCTGAGTCAGGAAAATTCCCTGGAGAAAAAAATAGCTATCCACTCCAGTATTCTTGCCTGGAGAATTCCATGGACAGAGGAGCCTGGTGGGCTTCAGTCCATGGGGTTGCAGTCGGACAGAACTGAGCAACTGACACTTTGTAAAGAGAAATAGACAGCAAAACAGTGATAGTAAGGGACTTGTTACAGTCTCTTCACTTACAATAATGGATAGATTACTAGTCAAAATCAAGAAGGAAATGTTGCCTCAAAGGACTTAACATTGCTCAGATAGACTACAGATTAGATAGGACATTCCATCCAAAAGCAACAGAATACATTTTATTCTCATGCACACATGGCATATTATCCAGGGTTCATCATACGTTAGATCATAAAACAAGTCAATAAATTTAAAAAGATGAAAATCATACCAATAATCTTTTTCTACCAGAATAGTATGAAACTAGAAATCATTTACAAGAAGAAAACTGGAAAAATCACAGACATGTGGGAATTAAACATAATACTATAGAACAACCAGTGAGTCAATGAAGAAATCAGTGAAGAAATTTTTTTTTTTAAGTACCTTGAAACAAAAGTAGAAATACAACATACGAACCTTACAGGATGTAGCAAAAGCAGTTTTAGGAGGAAAGTTCATAGTAATAAATGCCTACCTCAAGAAATGAGAAAAATCTCAAATAACCTAACTATACCTAAAGGAAGTAGAAAAAGAAGAACAGATGAAGCCCAAAGGTGATGGAAGCAAGGAAGTAACATACAGTGGAAATAAATGAAATACAAGCTAAGAGGACAATAGAAGAGATCAGAGTAAGAGACAGTTCTTTGAAAAGATAAACAAGATGAACAAACTTTTAGTTAGACTCACCAAGAAAGCAGAAGAGAGAACTCAAACGGACTCACTCAGAAACAAAAGAGGACATTACAACTGATACCACAAAAATACAGGGGATTGTAAAAAACTACTGTGTGCACTTGCATGCCAACAAAGTGGACAAGCTGGAAGAAATGGATATATTTCTAGAAACATATGACCTACCGAGACTGAATCACACAAAAAAAGGAAATCTGAACAGACCAATTACGAGTAAGGAGATTGTATCAGAAATCAGAAATCTCCCCACAAAAGTCCAGGACCAGAGAGTTTTGCTGGTGAATTCTACCAGACTTTAAAACAATTAATACCAATCCTTCTCAAACTCTTCCAAAAAAAAAAAATGATGGAATGCGTCCAAACTCATTTTACAAGGTCAACAGTACCCTGAAACCAAAATCAGACAAGGATGCCACAAGAAAAGAAAATTACAGGGCAATATCCCTGATGAGCATAGATGCAAAAACCAACAAAATATTAGCAGACCAGGTTGAACAATACATTAAAAAAATTATACACTGTGATCAAGTGGGATTAATTCCAGGGATGCAAGAATGGTTCATCATCTGCAAATGAATCGATGTATCACATTAACAAAATGAAGGATAAAAATCATATAATTATTTCAGTAGAGGCAGTAAAAGCATTTGACATAATTCAACATCCACTTACAATAAGAAACTGGGTATAGAGGGAATGTACCTCAGCATAATAGAGGTTACATATGGCAAGCCCACAGCTAACATCATAAGTGGGCATTATGCCAGGTGAAAAAATGAGACAAAGACCAATACACCATGATTTCATTTACATGTGGAATCTAAAATTTTAAAAAATCCAAGCTCATAGATACAGACAACAGATTGAGTGAGTGAGTGAAGTTGCACAGTCGTGTCCGACTCTTTGCGACCCCCATGGACTGTAGCCTACCAGGCTCCTCTGTCCATGGGATTTTCCAGGCAATGGTACTGGAGTGGATTGCCATTGGTTGTTGGCAAAAGGTGGGGGGTAGGGGTGGTGAGGCTTGGTGAAATAGGTTAAAGGGAGTCAAAAGGGCCAAACTTTCAGTTATAAACAAATAAGTCATGAAGTGTGTAATGTATAGCATGGTAACTGTTGTAATATTTGAAAGTCATTAAGAGAGTAGCTCTTAAAAGTTCTCATCACATAAAAAAATTGTTATGTAACTGCATGATGAGGAATGTTAACTAGACTTGCTGTGGTGGTGATTTCACTTTATATATAAATATTGAACCACTGTGTTATATTCTTGAAACTAGTATATTGTTATATGTCAGTTATCCCTCAATAAAAAAATGTGTTTTGACTCTTTCCCTCTTTTCACTTTCTCCTCTCAGTTTTGGGGAACAGAAAACATTTGTATTTAAATTCAAAATTGAACTTTTTTTTTCAGATAACCATGATGATTACAGAGACTGCTCTTATGCCTTTTGCTTGTTTTGAAGATACATTGAGTCGGATGCTGTTTGGCTGGCAGCAGCAGTTTTCACCATTTGAAAAGAAAAGTGAAACAAAATCATCTTTCAATGGTACTGGTTCATCTACCTCAAAACCTGTAGCTAACGCTTCAGATAAAGTTAAAAAGAAACATAGTAAGAAGACTGAGTAAATTCACTCGATGAGCTTTAGAAAGCAAAAAATTTTCTTTTTCTTATCTACCTGTGAGATTGTGATAAATATTTCTTGTAAATGATGTAAATAAAGATTATAAGGATTGGAGGTGACAAAAAGAAAGAACTTTCTGTTTCAGGGAGACTGTCCCTTCCTGGATTGTAATTTCCTGAGTGTTATGAGTATATCATGTGAAATTGTTTTTCTAAGTTATATATAAAAGATTCTATTGTGATTTTTAAAAGTTTTATATGGATAAAACAAGGCTGGATTTTTAAAAAATGTTAGGAAAAGTAAACCTATTGTCATTGCAAAATAACAAAAATTAAATTCTTATTGTTTAAATATTTTCATAAATTTTTATTTGAATCTATTTGAGCTTGAGTTCAGCAAAATTAAACTTTTATTTCACATTACCATTATAATTCCTAGATATGAAAAACAGTTCTTGTTTAGTTTTGAGTACTGGGAAGAGTAAACTTTACTAAATCACTTTATATTATGAATGAAAATAAATTACTAGTTTATATCTCAGAAATGAACATTGTATTTTTTTCCCACATTAAATGGAAATATCTGAAATTTAATTGTTTCCTCCTAGCATTTTTCAGTGAGACTAGAACATTATTAGTCTTAATTTTAAGTGTGTTTCTTGTACTATTTCTTTTTTCTCAAAAGAAAATCAGGGGCATAGTTTTTAATAAGTTACCAAGCCTATGTTTTGCTTTGTAAGTTTTGAGGAGCTTATTTTTTTCTCTGTCCTTAAAACACATTTGTCTTAACTGGGAGAAATTCTTTGGAGCATTTCGTATATTCTTGAGGATTATTTAAATTGAAAAAATTTACCCTAATGTTTCCTTCCTTATGAATACTTCTCAGTTTTCTAGCTGAATGTCTCTTACTAGTTTTACCTATGTTTGTTATGTTTTAATGTACATGTTCATATATTACTAATCTTATTTTACATTAAAACTAGTTACCCTTACGTGTAAATACTCAGCTCTAATGCGAATTGTCCTGGGGCATTTGACAACAACCGGCTAATTAAGAAGAAACAAACTAAAATCTTGTATGGTGGTAGTCTACTTGAGTAAAGAATGATGATGTTACATTTTGTACCTTATTGGCAAAAATAATTATAATGATATAATAATAAGTAGAAAAGTTATTAAATAATGTTAAACTTTCTTTATTTTATAGTTTAAAATTCCAGTTATAATTTTAAAAGCTCTGTGACTGACATGATTTCTTCTGCTAAGACCATGAGCCTGCATAGAGTTAGTATGTATCAGGCATTTTTGGATGACATAGAAATATTCAAATCATATTCAATTTGGAAGTCTTGGTTTTTAAAATTAAAAAAAAAAAAAACACTAGCAGGTACTATACTTTTACTTGCTAAGAAAGGTTTTTTTTGAGGGGGGAGGACCTTTGATAGCTTTGGAATTATCAGAAGTTAATTTTTTAATATTCTGACAAAAGTCATTAAATATTTAAGGGGTTCTATATTATATTTGATAGTTTTATAGTTAAAAACTTTTCAGAATTAAAATGTTGCTAATTACTGGCTTAGTTTTGAAGTTTGGGTTTAACTGTAATTGAAATGGCAGGAATCTTATTTTACACTTGTATTAAAGATAAACTTATTGCAATAAATTATTTAGTACCAATGGAGTAGTATATTATTATTATGTTTTTTTCTATTTTTCTTGATATAGGAGTTTATAGCTCCTGTGGCCTTTTGGTTGATTTGATATATATCTAGATGTTACTCTCTGCATGAGATATACAAACTTCATTAATCTTTGCAAGTATCCATAACCTTTAATTCAAGATTTTTAAGAGCTCTACTGGAGGACATGGCTTAGGCCTGAAACCTCCCTCTTCATGCTGCCTGCAGAGACTTGACTGGATTTGCAAAGCAGATTGTTACATTCCTTACCCAACATATAGCATGAATGAAGCCTGTGGACCTGCTTCACACAGGCAGATAGGTAGCACTGAGAAAATTAAGATCTGGTAGGTTTTCTTAAATAAGAGGAGGCAAGAAACTGGAAAGAACATGGGCTGGCTTAACTCAGTGATCTCACCCTCTAGTAAAATAAGGCCAAATTAATATCAAACTCTTGATTTATCAGATTAGTCACTCTTCCTTGCTGAGGGTGTAATGGCTGGAGAGGGACTCCACAGATAATGTGGAGTGAATGGATTTCAGGGAAATTCCAGCTTTCCTGTAGGCAGAAAGCAAAATGTGGAGAGAAGAGGAGAGGCTTTCCCTGTTTGGTGTATTTTTTTTTTTTGTCTATTCCTTTAAGGCGTACATCATTCTGTTAAAATCTACCACAAATCACAAGTTGATCGCAAATGAGTGATACATCAGAAGTGGAATAACATGTTCAAGAATACCATCTCTCCCCCCTCTGCTTTCTTGTTGTTTATATTTTACTGGTGGTGAGACATAGAATAAGCAAACAGATATGTTCTTGTGGTAATACTAAAGGTTATGAATATATATTCAGCAGGACCCAAGGACAGAAAGTGAGAGAGCTGGGGGTACTTGTTAAGTAGGAGTTAGAAAGGCCTTTCTGTTAAAGTTGTATTTTACTGGAGAGGAAGTGGGGGAATAAGTCAGGCAGACATCTGTGTTAAATGCAAGGGTCATTCTGTTTCTTCACTTAGTTAACTGAGATTATGTATTTTTCCCCCAAATTATTGAATTTATTTTTCTTGTTTAGTACAACTGCACACTTGTTTTTAACAGACATATTTCTTTGATAGGATTTTTCTTGTTTTTACAGTTTGTTCCTTTTTAAGTTAAAATTCACATACAATGAAAGCATATATTTAAAGAGTTGGCAAATGCATGCAACTGATACAGTCTAAACTCCTGTCATTACCAGTGCCTCAGGAAGTTCATTTCTAGTTAAGCCCCCTCCCCACAACTGAATAGAAATAAAATCATGCAGTATATTCTCTTTGGCATAACACATCTTTCAAACAGCATAATGTTTTTGAAATTCATTCATCTTGTTGGATTTATCAGTAGTACATTCCTCTTTAATTATTTATAGCATTGTGCTATATGACTATGTCACAGTTTGTTTATCCTATTGATGCCCATCAAGGCTGTTTCTAGTTTGGGATGTTCTGAATAAGCTACTGTGAACCTTTTTTTTTGTACAAATCTTTTGGGGAACATGTATTTTTATTTTTGTTGAACAAATACCTTGGAGTAGAATTATGTTTTGTTAAAAAAAAGGCAACTACTAGACGTCTTTTCCAAAGTAGTTGTACCATTTTACACTTCACAACAATGTATGAGCGTTCCAGTTGATCTACAGTCTTACACAGGATTAGTGTTGTCAAGCATTTTAATTTTGTTCATTTCCAATGAGTGGTTTATAGTTTTTATGGGTTTTAATTTTCATTCCCTTAATGATTAATGTGATGTAGAGCTCTTTTTTGTGTGTACTTACTGGCCATTTGTGTATCTTGCTCTGTAAAGTGTTCCTTTGGATGTTTTGCCCATATTTTATTTAATTTATCTTTTTATTATTAAGTTGTTCTTCATGTATCTTGGGTATCCATTCTTTGTTAAGTAGGTGTTTTGTACATATTTTTGTGGGGACTCTGGACTGCCTATATAATGATGTCATTTTTATAATGATGTCATTTAATGGGCACACATTTTAAATTTCAAAAAACTAATTTCCCAGAATTCCGTTTTACAGTTATTGTTTTCTATGTCTTAAGAAACTTTTGCTTACCTCTAAGTTATAAATATGGGCTTCCCAGGTGGCGCTAGTGGTAAAGATTCTGCCAGCCAATGCAGGAGATGCAAGAAATTCAGTTTCCATCCTTGGGTTGGGAAGATCCCCCGGAGTAGGAAATGGCACCCCACTCCAGTATTCTTGTCTAGAAAACTCCCTGGCAGAGGAGCCTCATGGGCTACAGTCCATGGGACTTCAAAGAGTTGGATGCAACTGAGCACACAAGTCAAATACATTTGCCCATCTGAGGAACGCCAAATAAAGGAGTGCCTCGCTTTTGTTCTGAAAAGCACTTAAAAGAGGAACACTTTATGCTATTATGTAATGATTCTATTATTTGGGCCTAATTTTTGGTTCTGCTTCTCAAAAATCACTGTACATGGTATATATGCAGTCACTTTTTCTGTAGGAATTTATAATGTGTAAATTCCTATAATGTATTTATTTAAAGAATACACAAGACTTTTTGTGTTGTGCTTAGTCGCTCAGTCATGTTCGACTCTTTGCGACCCCATGGACTGCAGCCTGTCAGGCTCCTTTGTCCGTGGGGATTTTCCAGGCAAGAATACTGGAGTGGGTTGCCATGCCTTCCTCTAGGGTATCTTCCTAGCTCAGGGATAGAACCCAGGTCTCCTGCACTGCAGGCGGATTCTTTACCAGCTGAGCTACCAGGGTATGTCTCTTTTAGGGAGTTTGTGTGTAGGCTTGTCCTTGGTTTATCACAACTTTGGTATTTACAAGAGATGGTGAATAAGAATCTGACAATAAAAATCCTCTAAGCTCAGTCTGGGTATGGGATTAGTTGGGAAGGTAGTGATCCATATTGAAATACACAATCCAAATGCATCTAGTTTGAAAATCAGTACAGCTTTGTTTACATGGCTGTCTATTAATCCATGACAATACAAAGTTATATGGCACACTGAATTGAAGTTGAAAACTATTGTGTTTAGTAATTTAATTGGGATAAAAATAAGCAATTCGTATGGTAGGATTGTGGTTTGGTATGGGGGAGAAAAGGGGACTCTCCTGCTGAATAAAGTAACTTTAGATGTATTTTTATCCCTCTAGAATGTATTAGTAAAGAGAATAAAGTTGATAATGAATATTTGTATTTTTAGAAATATTTTGTGTAACCATATGAAGTTTGATGTAAAAATTCAGTCTGTCTCAGTAAAATAGACTGTAGACTAAAACCTTTCTTGAGGATAATATGAAGTGAAAGGAATAGGCTACAGTGGCTGATAAGCAACATTGTTACATTGACATCTTAATGAGATGTGAGAAGAAGTACATAACATCTTGATTAAATTTGCAGAGGACATTTGGTATTATGAAAACCTGTGTAAGTGACAGGAAAAACTCAAAGGACTAATAGTATGCTTGGGAAATGATTCAACTTAAAAATGTTGAAGTATACAGCTGGGAAGATTGCATGAGGTCTAAACCTAAGGAAAAATGATTTTATTTTATAAAAATATGAGTAACAAATTAATGAAACATTAGCTTGTTATGGTCTTCATTTTGAGCAGCTGGTATTTTGGGGGTTATATTACTAAGGAAGAGAACAGTTTGTGTTAGAGGATACATAACTGTCTTTGCCATGTCGGCTTACCTTAAAGGAGGGTTTTGAAAATAAGGTATATGAAAATGTGTTTAAAACATTATTTCACAGAGAGGCATCTATTTGATTTATGGATATAAGAAGAGTTCTGCCGTTTGGAGTGCAGAATACTGTGCCGCAGTCATTTCCTATGTATAATATTTAAATACCACAGGTCAGTAAGATTTGTTCAGAAGTCTTTTCTCTTCATTGCACTGTTACTGTGTTTTATTTTGCTGTTATGATGTTATGGTGATATAATGATAGTATTATGGAGGAGCTCACTGGCTCTGTACGGCCTTCTGACTCACGCACTTAAGTAATTCTTTCATTGCTGTTACTGCACTACTATGCCAATTACTGCATTCACCTTATGTCTTATCTTTCATGTTCTTAGTTGAATACAAGTCCTCAGAAGCTCACATTATTATACTTCTTTCTGATTGCAAGTAGGTATTATGATAAGTTTTATGGTAATTAAATTCAGTTGAATACAATCTTTTAAAATCCTTCTGTCTCCCTCTAAAGTTAGGTATGTGTTCAAGAGGCTTCAGGTTTGGTCCTGACTCCTTATCTTGAGCAGTGTTATTAACGTTGTTCTGTGTAAAAAAGACTTGAAATCAAACTGTCCAGAATCTTTAAGTTGCAGCCCCTGTCTGAACCAAATCTTTGGGGTTCTAGACATTTAGGTTCATAAATATTCTAGTTTTTTATACCCAAATCAAAACTTTTTTTTTTTCTTTGATAGTAGCCATCCTTATCAGTGTGAGGTGGTATCTCATTGTAGTTTTGATTTGCCTTTCCCAAATGATTAGTGACTTTGAGGATCTTTTCCTGAACTTACTGGCCATTTGTAAATCTTTGAAGAAATCTTTATCCAAGCCCTTTGTTCATGCTATAATTTGGTCGTTTCTTTTTTTTTTTCCCCTGTCCCTGAGTTTTAGTTCTGTATATATTGGTTGTATAAATCCTTTATCAGATATATGACTTACAAATATTTTATCCTATATTGTGGGTTACCTTTTTACTCTTAATATTCTGGTGTACACATTTAAAAATATTTATGAAGTCCAATTTGTCTACTTTTTATTTTGCCTTTGCCTTTGGTGTCATATTAAAGAAATCATTGCCAAATCCAGTGTCATGAAGATCTATCCTATTTTTCCTTTTAAGAATTTTATAGTTTTAGGTGTTATATTTAGGCCTTTGATCCACTTTGAGTTAATATTTGCATACAGTGTTAGGAGGGTCCAGCTTTTTTCTTCTGTGTGTGTTCATTCAGTTCTCTCAGTCCCATTTATTAGAAAGGCTGTTCCTTCCCCACTGAACAGTCTCTGCACTCTTGTCAAAAATTTGACCATATATGTGTTTAATTTCTGGGGGCTCGATTCTATCTAGTTGGGTGTATATGTCTGTATGTCTGCTACTATGAACACTCTTGATTACTGTAGCTTTGTAGCAGGTTTTGGGGTCTTCCCTTGGAAGGAAAGTTATGACCAACCTAGATAGCATATTCAAAAGCAGAGGCATTACTTTACCAACAAAGGTCCGTCTAGTCAAGGCTATGGTTTTTCCAGTGATCATGTATGGATGTGAAAGTTGGACTGTGAAGAAAGCTGAGTGCCGAAGAATTGATGCTTTTGAAGTGTGGTGTTGGAGAAGACTCTTGAGAGTCCCTTGGACTGCAAGGAGATGCAACCAGTCCATTCTAAAGGAGATCAGTCCTGGGATTTCTTTGGAAGGAATGATGCTAAAGCTGAAACTCCAGTACTTTGGCCACCTCATGCGAAGAGTTGACTCATTGGAAAAGACCCTGATGCTGGGAGGGATTGGGGGCAGGAGGAGAAGGGGACGACAGAGGATGAGATGGCTGGATGGCATCACTGACTCAGACAAGAGTTTGGGTGAACTCTGGGAGTTGGCGATGGAGAGGGAGGCCTGGCGTGCTGCAGTTCATGGGGCTGCAAGGAGTCGGATGTGACTGAGCAACTGAACTGAGCTGAACTGGTGGCTCAGATGGTAAAGAATCTGCCTCCAATGCAGGAGACCTGGGTTCAATCCCTGGGTCGGGAAGATCCCCTGGTGAAGGGAATGGCAACCCACTCCAGTATTCTTTTCTGGAAAATCCCATGGACAGAGGAGCCTGTCGGACTACAGTCCCTGGGATCACAAAAGAGCAGGTTTTTGAAATGTGTAAGTATTCTAGCTATGTTCTGTTTCAAGATTGTTTTGGCTATTTGGTTTTGCTTGAGATTCCGTATAAATTTTAGGATGAGTTTTTCTAAAGAAATCAAGATATTGACAGGAATTCTATTGTAGATCATGGGTATTATTGACAACACTATTAAAACTTCTAATCCATGAACATGAGATGTGTTTCCATTTATTTATGTCTTCTTTAACTTCTTTCAGCAATATTATTATAGTTTTTATTGTGTAAGTCTCTCACCTTCTTGGTTAAGCTAATTCCTAAACATTTTTTTCTTTTTTGATGCTATTGTAAATGGAATTGTTTTCATGATTTCCTTTTCAGATTGTTCCTTTTTTAGTGTTTAGAAATGCTATTAATTTTTGTGTGTTTACTTTTTAGCCTGCCTTTTTGATGAATTCATTATTTTTAACTTTTTTGTTACCATATTTAGAGTTTTCTACATAGAGCACCATCAGCAGATAGAGGCAGTTTTATTTCTTCCTTTCCATTTTGAATGCCTGTTATTTCCTTTTCTTTCCTAATTGCTTTCGCTAGGACTTCCAGTGCTATGTTTGAAAGAAGTGGCAAAAGTGAACAACTTTGTTTTTCCCCTGATCTTTGGTGTACAATCTTAGTCTTTCACTGTCATGCATGATGTTCTCTGTATGTTTTTCATATATAGCTTTTATTATGTTGAGGTAATTTCCTCCTACTCCTAGTTTATTCAGTGTTTTTATCATGAAAATGTGTTGAGTTTTGTCAAATGCTTTTTCTGTATTTGTTGAGGTGATCATGTGGGGTTTTTTTCCTTTTTCCCTTCATGGGATTAATGTAGTATATTACGTTGATCAGTTTCATATGTTCAACCATCCTTGCATTCCAAGAATAAACCTCACTTGGTCATGGTATACGGTCATTTTAGTATGTTGTTGAATTTGGTTTGGAAGTGTCTTGCTGAAGATTTTTGCATCAGTGTTCATAAGGTATGTTGGTATATAGTTTTGTTTTTTCTTGTAGTGTTGTTGCTTAACATTGGTATCAGGATAATGCTGGCCTCTCATACAATGAGTTAGGAAGTGTTGCCTCATCTTTAATCTTTTGGAAAAGTGTGAAAGGATTAGTAATAGTTCTTTTATGTGTTTGATAGAATTCACCAGTGAAATCATTAGATCTGGGGCTTTCTTTGTTGGGATTTTTTTTTAATTTCTCCTTACTAGTTACAGATTTTCTCAGATTTTACATTTCTTTGTGATTTAGTCTTTGCAGGTTTTATGTTTCTAGGAATTTGTTCATCTAAGTTATCCAGTATGTTGGTATACAGTTGCTTATGGTACTCTCTTACAGTCCTTTTTTATTGCTTTAGAATTCCTTTATTCCTTTTCATTTCTGATTTTGGTAATTTGAATCTTCTCTCTCTTTTTTTTTTTTTTCTCAGTTCATCTAGCTAAAGGTTTGTTGATTTGTTTTCATTACTTTTTATTATTATTTTTCTGTTCTCTATCGCTGCTACACTCTGTGATTTTGTTTCTTCTGCTAGCTTGGGTTTAGTTTGTTCTTAAGATTTATAGTTTTTTAGGTTGTAAAGTTAGATTGTGGATTTGAAATCTTCCTTGTTTTGAATGTAAGCATTTTGGGCTATAAAATTCTCCCTTTGTCTGGCTTTCACTGTGTTCTGTAAGTTCTGATATGCTGTATTTTAGTTTCATTTGTCTCTAAGTATTTTCTAATTTCTCTTGTGATTTAACCTTTGGTCCATTGTTTAAGAATGTGCTGTTTAATTTCCACAAATTTGTGGATATTCCAATTTAATCCTATTACTGATTTTTAAATTTCATTCTATTGTGATTGGAGAAGATACACTGCATACTATCTATTTACCTCTCTTGTGACTTAATTCGTGACTTAAGATATATTCTATCCTGGAAAGTGTCCCATGTGCACTTGAGAAGAATGTATATGCTCTTCTTGGGTGGAATATTCTGTATATGTCTGTTAGATCTAGTTGGTTTATTGTGCTGTTGAAGTCCTCTATTTTCTTACCTTCTTTTTGGTGGTTCTGTTAATATTATTATGAGTATGGGGTATTGCAGTCTTCAGCTATTGTTGTAGAACTATTTCTCCCTTCAACTTTGTCAATTTTTTCTTTATGTATTTTGATGGCCTGTTATTAGCTATATAAGTATAGTGAATACAGTAATGATTGTTGTATCTTCATGCTCTATTGGATCTTGCCTTAATGTGTAATTATTAACACATAATGCCCTTCTTTGTCTCTTACAACTTTTCTTGATTTAAAGTTATTTTGTCATGCTCTCTTTCGGTTATTATTTGTATTGCATGCCTTTTGCCATCCTTTTACTTTCAGCCTTTCTGTCTTTGGGTCTAAAGTGAGTCTATTGTAGAGTGCATATGGTTGGATCATTTTTAAAATCCATTCTACCAATCTCTGTCTTTTGATTGGGGAGTTTAATCTGTTTCTACTTTATTGTTAAACAATGCTAACCGTCTTCTGAATCTTTTGGAAAGTTAATCTTTTTGTAATAGTAACATCATAGATCACTGATCACAGATTACCGTGACAAATAAAAATGAAAAAGTTTGAAATATTGTGAGAATTACTGAAATGTGACATTGAGACACAAAGTATGAGCATATGCTCCTGGGAATATAATACACTGACAGACTTGTACTATGCAGAGTTACCAACAAACTTCAATTTAAAAAAAGTACAATATGTGTCAAGTGTAATAAAATGAGATATGCCTGCAATTAGTGATGCAGAAGGACTTTCTCTTGTCACTTTCTATTTGTTTCATCTATGCCATATAACTTTTTATTCATTATTTCCTGCATTACTGTCTTCTTTAGCATTTAGTTGATTTTTTGTAGTGAAATGTTTAAGTTCATTTCCCTTTTCCTTTTGTATATATTTTACAGCTATTTTCTTTTGGATGCCATGAAAATTCCATGTAACATTCTGAAGGTCTCACATTCTTATTTGAATTTATACCATCTGAACTTCAACAACAGAAAAACTCTGCTCTTTTAATAGCTCTATTTCCACCCCTTTTGATTGTTGATGTCATAAAATTACATGTTTATACATTGTGTGAAGTTGCTTAGTCGTGTCTGACTCTTTGCGACCCCGTGGACTGTAGCCTACCAGGCTTCTCTGTCCATGGGATTCTCTAGGCAAGAATACTGGAGTGGGTTACCATTTCCTTCTCCAGGGGATCTTCCCAACCCAGGGATCGAACCCGGGTCTCCCGCATTGGAGGCAGACGTTTAACCTCTGAGCCACCAGGGAAGCCCCATCTTTATACATTATGTGCCCCCAAATATAAACTAATAATATAAATGCATCAGCTTCTTAAGTAGAAAACCAAATGTGGAGTTACAAACCATAGTTACAGTATTACTTAGTATTACATAGTTACAGTATTACTTTTGAACTAATAATTGTTTTTAAAAGATATATCAGTCTCTTACATTGTGGAAAACAAAATGTGGAGTTGTCAACCATTATTACAGTAATATCAGGTTTTATCATTGTACATCTCTTTGCCTTTATTAATTCTGTATTTCTTTATATCACCTCAAGTTACTGTTGAGTATCCTTTCATTTCACATAGCAACTCACTTGAGTATTTCTTTTAGGGAGGATTTAGTGGTAACAAACTCAATTTTTGTTTATTTGAGAATGCCTTGATTTCTCACTCACTTTTAGAGGATATTTATGCTGGATGTAAAATTTTTGGTCATCAGGTTTTTTTCTTTTAACATTTAGAATATGTTGGTCTACCTCTGGCCTCCCAACATTTCTGATGAGAAATCTGCTGACAGTATTATTGAGTATCCCTTATATATGATGAATCACTTCTCTCTTGGTGCTTTCAAGGTTGTCTTTTGAAAGTTTGATTATAATGTGTCTTGGTATGAGTTTCTTTGAGTTAATCTTACTTGGAATTCATTGAGCTTCTTGAATGTTTATGTCTTTCATCAAATTTGGAAAGTTTTCAGCCATTTTTTTCTTCAAATACTGTCTCTTCTTTCTTGCTCTCTTTTCCATGTGAGACTCCTACAGTGTGGATAATGTTCTGCTAGATGGTAGTCAGGAAGGCTCTGTTCACTTTTCAGTCTTTTTTCTTTCTGTTCCTCTAATAATTTTCATTGTCCTATCTTCAGTTTTGCTGATTATTTCTTCTGCCTATCCAAATTTATCTTTGCCTCTCTCAAGTAAATATTAAATTTCAATTGTACTTTTCTGCTGCAGAATTTCTTTTTGTTTTTTAGCTTTCCATCTAGTGATATTTCCTTTTTTTTTTTTTTAACACATAGTTGTCTTGGCTTCTCCACATCCTCTCTTAGTTCTTTGAGCATCTTTAAGACCTTTTAAAAGTCTTTATCTCGTAAATCTGCCACCAGGTTTACGAGTCTGTTTCAGTGACAGTTTCTGATTACTTATTTTGAATGAGCCTTTTGTGAATTTTGTTGACAGCTGGACATTTGAATCTAATAATGTTGTAAATGCAAATCAGGTTCTCTCCCTTCCTAGGGTTTGGTGGTTTATAAGAAATTGTTTTTGTTTATTGTTTTGTTTTGTCTTGTGTTTGTTGCAGATTATTTTTATGTTAGGAATTAGCCTGATGTATAAACATAAGGTCTTCTCATGTCTGTTTTCAGCCTGTGCCTTTTACTGGGCATGCACAGTCACTTTCACATTTCTTCCATAGATGCAATTATTTTTGAATGTCCTAGCCTTTAATGTCTGGATCCTAAAAGGGGGGCAAGAGAAAAATGAAGAGAAGAAAACAGGCACTGGCCCTGCATATCCCCTAGAAGTTATTTAATTCAGGGGGAAGGGCTGAAACAAAAATGGCTGCCTACTTTGCACCTTTGTGATCAAAAGCATCAATCAGCAAGCAAAGCATAGATTCCTGATATTTGGAAGACAATCTTTTTTGCCAGCCCTGGCTCCTGCAACTTGTGTGCAGGTTGTTCCTGGAACACATGTATGAATGCCTGAGAGGGCTAGGGTGGGGAAATGACTAGCTACTATTATGCTAAGAGTAGAAATTGACCAAAATTAAAAAGAAACAATCTGTGAACTACTGGAGTCCTGGAAGAAGAAGAGAGGTAGAGGAAGAAAGAAAGTTTATTTAAAGAAATAATGGCAGAGAATGTCCCAAATCTGGGGAACAATTTGGATATTCAAATTCATGAAGTTTGTAGGTCACCAAACAATCTCAACCTAAAGTGATATTCTCCAAGGCGCATTATGTTATAAGAAAGCTGTCAAAAATTAAAGACAACAAGAGAATCTTAAAAGCATCGAGAGGGAAGAAAGTTGTACTTACAAGGGAACTCCTATAGGCCTACTGGGAGATTTCACAGCAGAAACTTTGCAGACTGTGTGAGAGTAGTATGATATATTCAAAGTGAAATACATACCACTGAAAGGAACTCTGTGCAACTGAAAGAAAAAACTGCCAGCCAATAATATCTGACTGGCAAAGTTGTATCTCAAAAACTAACGTAATATAAGTACTTTCCCAGACAAAAGCTGAAGGGAGTGGCTCACCAGTGACCTGCCTTGTAAGAGATGCTGAAAGAACTTATTGAAGCCAAAATAAAAAGATGCTAATTAATAACATGAAAATATGAAGAAAATGTGAAAATATGTTAATTAGTAGTGTGAAAATATACATGAAAAGGTAAGTATGTAGTCAAAATCAGAATACCCTAATACTGTAATATAGTGATGTGTTAACCACTTAACTCTAGTATAAATGTTAAAGAACAAAAGTATTAAAAATAACTAATAATTTATGAATACATAATATAAAAAGGTAAATTGTGATATTGAAAACATGAAAGGGAAAGTAAGAGTAGTTTTGTATATCAGTTCAGTTCAGTCACTCAGTCGTGTCTGACTCTTTGTGACCCCATAAGTTTTGTATATAATTGAAGATAAATCATTATCAGTATAAAATAGACTGGTATATCTATAACATATGTAAGCGTCACAGTAACCACAAAGCAGAACCTACAGTAGATAAACTAACAGTAAAGATTCGAGAATCAAAGCATATCAAAATGAAGAATTATCAGTTCACAAAGGAAAGCAGCAAGAGAAGAGGAAAGGAATAAGGGAACTAAAAAACATCCAGAAAACAATAAGATGTCATTAGTAAGTTCTCACTTGATTAGTAAGTCATCAAAAAATAACTTGTAAGTGGATTAAATTATTCAGTGGAAAGTCATAGAGTGGCTAGATGGATAAGAAAATAAGACCCAACTATATGCTGCATGTAAAAGATTCACTTAAGCTTTAAGGATACACATATGCTGAAAGTGGAAACATAGAAAAAGATATTTCGTGTAAGTAGAACTTAAGAGACCAGGGCTAACTATATTTACATCAGACAAAATAGACTGTAAGTCAAAAACAGTAACAAGAAACAAGGTCAATAACTAATGATAAAAGGATCAATTCATTAAGAGGATATTCAATTCATTAAGAGGGTATAACATATATGCACCCAACATGAGAGCACTTAAGTATATGAAGCAAATACAGATCTGAGGGAGTAAAAAATACTATAATAATAGTAGGAACTTCAGTCCTCTATTTTTAACAATGCATAGATCGTATAGATAGTAAATCGATAAGAAATCAGTGAGTTTGGACAACATTATAGACGAAATGGGCCTAACACAAATACAGAATATTCCATTGAACAGCAGCAGAACATACTTCTCAAAGGCATATGGAACATTATCCACCGTAGTCCATATGTTAGGCCACAAAATAATTTCAGCAAATTTAAGAAGATACAAAACCTCACTGAAAGAAATGGAAGGAGACCTAAATAAATGGAAAGATAACCCATGTTCATGCATTAGAAGACTTTTAATATGTTAAGATGACAATATGTCCCAAAGCACTCTACAGACCCAAATGCAATCCCTATAAAAATTCCAATAATTTTTTTTTTTTTCAAAAAATGGAAAGGCCAATCTGCAATTTATATTGAGGTTATATATGATTTCAACAACATAGACTTCTCTCCACAGCCATCCTGGCTGTAGCTGCTGCTGAGTGCCCAATCTGCCAGCCATAGAGAACAGTACTAAGCCTACATCATGGCACCAGTTTGATTGCATTGGACTGCTTCCATCATGGAAGGGGCAGCACTTTGCTCTTACTGGAACAGACACTTTGGACATGGATTTGATTTCCCTGAATGCAATGCTTCTGCCAAAACTATCATCCTTGGGTTTACAGAATGCCTTCTGTACATCATAGTATTCCACATAGCATTTCTTCTGATCAAGGGATTCCCTTCATGGCAAATAAAGTGCAACAATTGGCCCATGGTCATGATAATTCACTAGTCTTAACTGTGTTCCCCATGCTTCTCCCTTGTGTCTTGTCTCTGCACTCTGCTGGTTCAAGTTCTGAGCCTCTCAAGCATGGCCAGAAGAGTATATTTCAGATAGGGATCCAGAACACCACTAACCGTGTTTATAACCTGGGTTAACAGAAGTTCATCTGGTTTCAGAAGTTCCTGATTACCCTAGAGAAGGCAATTTCCACATCTATCACAACAACAACAAAAACTACTCTAGAAAAGCAAAGGAAGTGAGTAATATGTTGACTGGAATTATGTTGGATCCTGTCATCTCTTCACAGAGTGACAACTAAAGTTACAGGCTTGCATTCCCTCACTGAGGGGTACCAGGCAAGCCACTCCTGGATGAGCAGATTGAGAGAAACGGGCTCAGGGCTGTGCGTGTGTATGCATCCTCATCTCCTTGCCTTAAATCCAGCTTTTTCATCCCTGAGTTCATAGACTGCCATGCTTATTTAGATGGGATTGGCAGATAAGAAGCTGGGATCTCAGCCATGCGTGGTAAGAGAAGCCAGCAAGCAGAGACTGAGTGCAGGGCCAGGGAGGTTAACTCATCAAGAAGGAGGGTCCTCGTGGATGATTCTCTATAAAGAGTATTTAGTGAATTGGGAGTTGATCCACTTGTATTAGTTGGTTACACCAACTGCAGTAACCAAAGTTTCCAGAATGTATAATGGCTCAAATACATTCAAGTTGATTTTCAGTTCCAACAAGGGTTCAAGACATTTCAGGTTGGTGGAGAACAATGCTTTGCACAGGCATTCAGAGAGCCAGGCTGATAAGCTTTGCAGTCAAAAAAAAAAAAAAAAAAAAGAAGTATAGTTGATTTACAATATTGTGTTTTAGGAGCAAAGTGACTCAGTTATTTTTTTTCCTCAGATTATATTCCATTATAGGTTAAGTGAAAGGCGTCACGAATTTGGGTGCCATCCTTCTGCAGGGGCCATGCTCATCTCTGTATCCGTCCAGTTTTTAGTTTATGTACTGCTAAAGCGAGCACAACTTTGCCATTTTTAATAAACGACTTTCAAGGTTGTCCTGGAAGGGGAAAGAGGCACATACAAGGTTTTTATGAGCTAAACTTGAAATACCATGACTCACTTCCCTTCGGTAAAACTAAGTGATACAGCCACATCTAACTTAAGAGACTGGACTATGAGCCCAAGAAGAGGAGATGAATTTGGTTAGAACTAGCAGCCTTGGACTGGAGAAGGCAATGACACCTCACTCCAGTTCTTTTGCCTGGAAAATCCCATGGGTGGAGGAGCCTGGTCGGCTGCAGTCCATGGGGTCGCGAAGAGTCAGACACGACTGAGCGACTTTGCTTTCATGCATTGGAGAAGGAAATGGCCACCCACTCCAGTGTTCTTGCCTGGAGAATCCCAGGGACGGGGGAGCCTGGTGGGCTGCCGTCTATGGGGTCGCACAGAGTCAGACACAACTGAAGTGACTTAGCAGCAGCAGCAGCAGCCTTGGACACAGCTGTGTCCAACAGGCAGTGTTGTGGTGTCTGGAGCAAGGCAGCAGGAGCTAAAGCCAAGATTTTGCTGGAATTCAGACAGGAGGCAGCATTCTGTTAGTGCTGTTCTGCCCAGTCTGAAGTAAGATATTAGCCAGCAGCAGGTGTGGAGATTATTTTTGGTGGTGGGACTGCTATGGATACTGGTGCCTAGGCCCTGGTAAACGGGGTGGGAGGGCTCCTGGAATCAAGTAGAGTGAGACTTCCAGACCTGAGCCTCAGGGACTGAGAGTCAAGTCCAGGTTCGTGCTGAGACTGAAATCCAGTAATATGGACAGATTTGGGAGAAGGCTTACATATGAAGGCTTACCTTGGGAATTTGCCTGTGACAAGAAACTGAATCCCAGGAACCCTGCTGGTGAGCCTCGGACTGTGGGTCAGCCTTGGTTCTGGGACAGTTTGGGGAGGGTCCTCCTCCTGAAATTTTCTTTAGTGCTGTCTTTGCCAGAAGGGCACTCACATATGCCCTTTAAAGAGTTTCATGTCCTCACAAGAGGGGCTGGTCCACGTGGCTTCCTCAAGCAACCATACTCGTAATCCCCAGCTTTTAGGAATTTACATTAAAATAACCCTGGTGTACAGGTCACAATTTTTTTGGGGGGTGGGGGCTGAGTTTTTGTTGCTGTACGCAGACCATCTCTAGTTGGGGTGAGCAGGGGCTACTCTCTTGTGGTGCTTGGGCTCTAGACTATGTGGGTTCAGTAGTTGTGGCGCATGGGGTTGGTTGCCCCATAGAATGTGGACTCTTCCCTGAGCAGGGATCAAACCCGTGTCCCCTGCACTTGGCCAGTGGGCTCAACCACTGGATCACCAGGGAAGTCCTAGGTCACAGATTTCTGATGTATAGTCTCA
Source organism: Budorcas taxicolor (assembly GCF_023091745.1). Lineage (NCBI taxonomy): Eukaryota > Metazoa > Chordata > Mammalia > Artiodactyla > Bovidae > Budorcas > Budorcas taxicolor. The sequence goes on from NC_068917.1 coordinate 98,950,037, forward strand.
TAGGGCACATTCTGTCTCACAGTTTAGGCATGTAACCTAGTGGCTAAATAACTACTCGATTCTAAATAACCAATAGAGCTGCATATAGAGAGCTGGGACTTGAATTGCTTGCTTTGTTTGCTTTCCTCTTTGGAGGTGGCCAAAAAAAATCTTAACAATGGCTTAGGGCTTTCTGAACATTGTCTTTTAAGGATGATACTGCATGTACTGTCTAGAGATGTTGTTGGAACAGATGTTGTGAGAGGTTCTTACACTCTTAATATGCTGAGAATGCCCATATATCCCCCAGGCGTCATCACAGAAAATCCTCAAACACAATCATAGCCCTACAGGGCGTTGCCTTCCACTTGACCCTTCCATTTTCTTGATTGTTCAATGCACAAGGGTTATTAAGAAGCTGAAAGATGATTGTTACACTCCATCGTGTCTGCCAGCTATGTGCTGGCAGATTTTTGCAAACAGATTCAGGAAAGCACTGTAGGTTAATGACATAATAGGATGTGGAAAAATTCTGGTCTTGTTCTGTGAAATAGCTAACCTATTTTATAGAACAAAATACGGGATGCTAAAGGATGCGGTAAGCTATAGTATTGGAGCATAGACTCTAGTAAATCTGCCATTTAATAACAACTTGATCTTGGGTTGATTTTAACTACTATCAGTATGGTAAAGAATCCTCCTGCAATGCAGGCGACCCTGGTTCGATTCCTGGGTCGGGAAGATCCTCTGGAGAAGGGATAGGCTACCCACTCCAGTATTCTTGGGCTTCTCTGGTGGCTCAGCTAGTAAAGAATCCGCCTGCAATGTGGGAGACCTGGATTCAATCCCTGGGTTGGAAAGATTCCCTGGAGAAGGGAAAGGCTACCCACTCCAGTATTCTGGCCTGGAGAATTCCATCGACTGTATAGTCCATGGGGTTGCATAGAGAGTGACTTTCACTTACTCTTTTCCTCACCTGAGACATGGGAATTGTAATGGTATTCACTTCCATGGGACTAAATGAGACAGTGTATGAAAAATGTTTAGCATGATGCCTGGCATGTAGCTGACCTTCAAAAAAAAAAAAAACATGTTACCTATTATTGGCTAACACGTTTTAAAACCCTGTCATTTGAGGAAAAAAATGGGAGATTAAGCACCACTAAATACAAACACTTGTTCTTAAAGGTTATAACTGAATCCTTGAAATTCTGGTGGTAAAAAGGAACATTTTTGATCATCTTCACCCACCCAGAGATAATCTCAGATCAAGCAGGGTAAAACAGCCCATACGAAAGTCTAGAGTAGAGGTTCTTGCATGACATCCAGGTCAGGTGCATCAACATCACAGGGAATTTGTTAGAAATATAATTATTGGGGAGGGAACCCTAGACCTTCTAAAACTCTGGGATGGGCCCCAGAAATATGTGTTTTAACATGCCCTCTCAGGGATTGGTAGCTCAGGTTTGTGGACCCAGGTGTAGAACCTCCAGAGATAAATTTGTTGATAAAATGCAGCGGTGCTTGTGGAGAACTTTTGTGAGTTCATGAGCCCAGACCTACGTTCGTGGCTGCCTTCTGTGGCCCCGCCCAAGCCCTTTATGCCCCCTGCCCCGCCTCCTCCCTGTGGCGTCTTGGTTAATAGTCCCACCATCCACCCAGCTGCCCACTCTTCTAGGTTCTTTTACTCTCTCACTTTTCATCCCACCAGGCACTAGGAACCTGTTGATTTCCCATCCTGAACACATATCTGCCTGCCCCTCTCTCCCACTGCCTCTTATTGGGTATAGGAGAAGAGTGCCATATTTTTGATGTTTCTGATCTTTGCTCTTTAGTTTCCCCACTGTCCTCTCCACACTGCTGCAGAGTGACTTTATAAACATGGATGGACCGGTTGCTCCAAGGCTTAAAATCTTCAAGTGCTGCAAACACATCCTTATTGTAATTTTCCAGGCTCTTCACTTCTTACCAGGGACTCTGTTTCCAGCCGGCTCCTCTTCTTACCCTTCTCCTACTGTATACTCCTGTCACTCTTGTCTTTCGTTCTGTCAATTCCAAGCTCTTTCATACCCTCTTGCTCTGCATATCCTCTTGTCCGCTGCTCTGCATGTTCTTATTCATCATCTGCTTACTGAGGTTCTAGTTAACAGCTCAGTTCCCACATCGCCGACACTGGAAACCATCCTTAACTCTTCTGTGCAGATCTGGAATCTTTCTTTTTGGTTCTCCAGGTAGATTCCATTTTAAAAGACATTCACTATTCATCCTGATGGTTTTCCTGCTAGGCTGTGAGCTGCTTCAGGGCCAGAGAAATTATTGTCTTACTCATTTCCTCACTCCGGCTCTCCGCACTGTGCTTAGCACTTATTAAGTAGCTGCTTAATAACTACTTGCCGAAGGAATGAAGGAATGAGAGTAAGTATGTAGTTACAAGAGGATTTTCCTTTTACGGAACTAAACCTCAGCTGCCCAGGCATAGAATACTGCCTTTGAGAGAGTATTTATGTTTTGGATCACGGCAGCCGTGGAAGAGGAATACGCCTCTCAGGGGAAGCCATGGGGGAGTCTGGGCAGGTGAAATGTAATTATCCAAGCTGGCCCTGGGCCAAGGCTACTCAGCGCTGCAGCGAGGCCAGGGCTCAACACAAATGGGTACGACCTTCATCTCACATCTCTTCTGAAGAGCTGCTCCTCTGGCAGCCCCGAGCCCCCTAACAGCTTTCCAGGGCCTGGGGTCAGTCTCACTCACAGGGAAGGGGCACCCGAGCCCTGTGACCCCGCTGAGCTGGCTGCTTGCCTCTCGGCTGCCTTTGGTCTAAGCACACAGCCTGGTGTGGAAACGGAAGCTGGCCTGTGATCTTTCGTTCATCCCTTTTGGCCGCACTGCTCGATTCCTTCCCGCTGAAGTTAGACCGCGCACTTGCCTTTGAGGACACAAGACCCTAGCACATAACAATGACTTGACCTCAAGTTACTGGCAGCTGACTTCCTCACTGTGTGTGTGTGCATGTTTATTTCTAAAAACAATAAATTCCCCTACCCAAATCACCAGGCGAGACGGGTATAAATGCACGAAACTGAAAAGCCTTTTTTTTTGCAGATAACCTTAACTCTTTTATGGAAGAAAGTGCAGGTTAAACAAAAAGTGGCTGAGCTAGGATTTAAACTTGGGAAATCAGACTCCATGGTTCGAGCTCTGAGACCCCCTGACCTGGTGGCAGGTTGGCCTCTCAGAAGAGCGACCTGGCCCGTGTGTCCTGTCGCTCAGTCAAGTCTAACTCTTTGCAGCCCCATGAATTGTAGCCGGCCAGGCTCCTCTGTCCATGGAGTTTTCCAGGCAAGACTACTGGAGTGGGTTGCCATTTCCTCTTCCAGGGGATCTTCCTGACCCAGGGATCCAACCTGTGGCTCCTACATTGACAGGAGGATTCTTACCACTGCCCTACCCGGGCTCCACCTGAAACTAATGTAATATCCTTAAATCAACTATATCTCACTTTAAAAAAAGATTTACTTGGGAGGGTTGGGATAACAGAAGCTGACAAGCAGAGCCAGGCCTCCTGGGCCCTTGTTTTTTCATATCAGTAAAACCATAGAGCCTTGGTACTTGCACAAGTAAATGACCTTGGAGACAGCCACAGGAGGCAGACAGGAATGCAGAGTGAAGAACAAGGCACGTCCTTTATACAAGGCAATCTTGCGTTCAGGCTGTGCCTCTCAGCCATTCTCCAGACAAGATTTTATGCCCAGAGCAGAGACTTTCCCCTAAACAGCAATATTCCTGTATGTTCTACTTTTCATTTCCTTGATTCTCCTCCCTCCAAAGGTCTCCAAGCAATTTACAAACTGTAGGTTGTGTTTGCAATTCGGAGCCTTAAAGTTTATCTGTCTTTCTCTCCCCTCTCACTTTTTCTTTGTCTTTTATGATTGTGATTGAAAAAGAGGAAGAGTTGGGAGACCAAAGCTCATGAATGTATATGAAGCCATTATATCTGCCGGGTGAGATGCGTGCACAGGCACTGTTTTTTAAATTGTTGTCTCCACATCGCCAGAACTGCTTTAGAGCTTTTTCCTCCAATTGCACAAATTCATTATTTACTCTTTTACTGTATCTATTTATAAGTCCACATGGACCCTCTGGGAGGCCCAGTTCGAGCCTCAGAGCTCCCGTAATGAAGCCTAGCTCACTCTCCTTTGATATATCTCCCTGCTGCTGCTGCTGGGGGAATAAAGAGTGTGCCCACCTGGTTTTTGGAAGGTCAGCCTGACTGAGGACAAAGGATTTTAAATTGTGCTCTGTGGAATCCTGGAATCCTGAGTAGGCTGCCTAGAGTTCTAGGAAATAACAATAGTAAAATCAGTCATGGACATTCATTTTTCAAGGCACTATGATTTTATTTTGGTTGTTAAACTTTTTCTGGGGTTAAAATAAATATGTAGCACAAGCTGACTGGACTCCCTGCAGTTTGTTGTCAGAGTTACCATAGGGCGTAGACTGAGAAGGAACTGAGGACGTTCTCTAGTTCTGACTTGTCCCAGAGAGAGGTTTTTTTTTTTTTTCTTGCTGCACTGGCTGGGTCTTTGTTGCTGTGTGCAGGCTTCCTCTAGCTGCGGTGAGTGGGCCCTGGTCTCTAGTTGTGGCGTGCGGGCTGCTCACTGCGGTAGCTTCTTGTGTTGTGGAGCATGGGCTCTAGGTGCCTGGGCTTCAGTAGTTGTGACGCATGAAGTTAGTTGCCCCTTGGCACTTGGGATTTTCCTGGACCAGGGATCGGACCCGTGTCTCCCAGGGAAGTCCCCCAAATAGAGATTTGTCACTTGACTAGGATGTCAGCCCCTAGAGTACCTGGCAATAGTAGGCACTCAATAAATATTTGTGGGATGAATAAATAGATGAATTTTCTGACCACCCTATGTCCTCTGACAGCTCCACCTGTAGCTTCATTTGCTTCAGACCTTGTGTCCATTTTGACCAAGGGCAGCTTTGCTCACATGCTTAGAGTGAAGGCCTTCAGGCCTGATTGGGACCAAGTGATCCCATCACAACTCTCCCGGTCTCCTTTCCTGCACGACATTTGCTCTCAAGGGAATTCCTGAGTGCTTGGCTCACCTTTGGTCCCAGCTCTTCCCTCTCCCTTCTGGTGATGGCTCAGGTGGTAATTCTGGTCCCTGTTCTTTAGTTCCTCTGATTCAAGGACAGAAGCTCTGGGGTCCTATCACTCTCGGGTTTTTCTCCAAATAAGTGCCTATTCTCTTAACTCAAGAGTCTTGTCCACCAACTGAGATAACCAGGTCTCTGGAACTGAGAACTTTGTGGCCTGGCTGTTTCCTGGAAAATGCTTCTCTAGGTAGCCAGACTTCCCAAACAGAGAGCTGAGCACCTGAGTATGACAGGACTGCCAGGGCTTGACTCAGTTTCTCTTCTAGCTAGTTGCTCCAGTCCCCCAGGCTCCAAACTCTACAGAAAAAAACAGACTAGAGGGGAGGGAAGTCTCTAACTTCTACCCCACTGCTCATAGGTAAGTTAATGACAAGTGCCTCACATTGTCATTTTGGAGTCCCTGGCCTGTTTGCTCTCTGAGGTTGCATTTTTAAGAAATGGACAAATTTATTACCCCCAAATTTCTTTATTACAGTTACCTTGGGAAGAGCGCACAAAGAGAACCTTGCTCCTTAGAGGACTTGACCCTTCCCTCAGTAGGGAGCCATCCTAGTGTGGCTCTGAGGCGGGAGGAGCAGAAGTCCTGCTGGGGATGTAGGTGGAATGGTTCCACGAGGAAGGAGAATAAAGACCTCAGATGGACAGGGTACCTGGGGAGGGTTCAGAGAGAGACGTGAAGATGTTGGAGGAAGCAGCTCTGGAATCTAAGAATTAGGGTAGAAGGGAAAATTTTAAGACATCTTACTTGGATTACGATTGCCATCTTCTCCAGAGTTTTTAAAGACCACAACGAAAGGTTCAAACTATTTTGGCTGCTGGAGTAGCTTACTTTAATGAGATACCATGCTGTAGTCGAACAACTTGAGAACCAGGGATTTCAAATGTTGAGTGCCAAGCTACTGTGGATATAGCAGTGGATGAAACAGACCCCAAGCCCCTCCTCATGGAAATTACTGGAAGAGATAGACAGTAAATACAGTATGTAAATTATGTCATCTATTGTAAAGCTGGAGAAGCTGTAGGGAATTCCATGTTGAAAATTATATGGTAGACAGGGAAACCCTCCATGAGAAAATGTCATGAGAACAAAGAGTTGAAGGCTGTGAGGGGGTGATCCAGGCAGGTATTTGGGGGCAGAGTCCCGGAAGAGTTAGAGTTAGGGCATGTTTGCAGGACACCAAGGAAGTCAGTGTGGCTGGAGTGGAGTGATGGAGGCAAAGCGTGGTACAAGGGATTTCCTTGATCATACAGGAGTTTGCAAATGCCTTTAACTCTCTCAGGAGAGCTCTGAGTAGAGCAGAGAGCTCTGATAAATATTAGGTCTAAAGTTTTAAAAGGAGGAAAGATGGACAAGGAGGCAGATATAAGCAGAACAGTTAAGAATTACTAGAAAAATTCAGATGATAGAGATGTTGGCAGTGAATATAGTGAAAAGTGTGTGCATTTGTTAGCATTGCACATCTACTTGTTTATTAACTTAATACCTCACTTGATAAATGAATCAGTAAATATTTATTGAATACCGACAGATTACACCTGAACTGGAAGACAAATAATGATCATAAACTCATTCAACTCCAGAGTTCTAGGAGTCTAGGAATCAGAGAAGAGAGCAATGCTCCTTCCTGTCATAGACAATATTTAGAGGCATGAAACAGTGTTTGGCAGGTGACATTCCTGTTTTGGGTAGAGAGAGGACAGAGCAAAGGCAGAGGCCCAGAGCATGGGGAATGCTGAGGGAGGCAGTGTTGGAGCCTTGTGGTGGTCATGCACCAAAGGCAGGTGGGAGACAACGGAGAAGGCTGTGGTGATGAGAAAGCCGCTAGGCTGGGGTTGGTGGTGGGCCTCCCCTTGGCAACAGCAGTCAAAGGGGACCAGCTTCTCTCAGTCTCACCTGTCCCGGGGGAAGGAGACAGCTAGAGTGCCTGCAGCCCAGTGGGGTGCTGAGGCTGAGGGTCAGGGCCGAAAGAGCCCTCAGAGGTCACCAGCCACATCTCACTATCCAGAGGATGCGTGGAAGCTCAGAGAGGGGAGGAAGTCTCCAAGTTCACCAGTTAGAAAATGGCAGAGCTGTGCTCTTAAGCCTGGACAGAGTTCTCTCCTATTGCACTTGAATATGTCAGAAGGTTTCTTCAATCTCCTTCTCTCCTTTGTTCAGTGGAATATGACCCTTTCTCTTTGGCATCTATTGCTCAGGATCCATCTCTGCTGATGAGCTGGTTTCTGTCGTAGACTTCGCCTCAAAGTCACAACTGGCCTTGGGCTCTTCCTCAGGAATTTTGACCTGTGGCCCTTTGTGCACCTCTGGCCATCTGCCTGGATTCGTGACTTGCTGTCTTGCTTGTGTGACTGCTCCTACCTGGTGACCCGTCTAAGGCTATGCCCAGCTAGATTCTCTCTTTACTAATCTCTCATACAACACACACTATCAAAGCTTCACTTCTCTCCCACCCCAAACTCTAAACCCAGCTTGTAAGGTCTCCCATGTCTGGATACATTCTTTCCATTTGTTCTTCATTCCTTTTCTGCTTTTAATTCTCCTTTTCCTTTTAAGAGGTATCCTCTCCCTCTTATATTCCCTCTCTTGTTGATTATCCCACTATTTATAAAAATGTCCAGGCACTGATTGAATAATTGGCAAGAAATAATTGTTTAGGGAAAGAGAGGTAAGGAGGGAAAGAGGCTGTGAACAGTCATACTTCATTGTTACTTTTTGTCACATCTGCGTTTCTCATAACACATACGGGCTAGAGTTTTTAATTTGACCTAGACCGTGGAGAGTCGGAGAAGGCGATGGCACCCCACTCCAGTACTCTTGCCTGGAAAATCCCATGGCTGGAGGAGCCTGGTAGGCTCCAGTCCGTGGGGTCGTGAAGAGTCAGACACGACTGAGCGACCTCACTTTCACTTTTCACTGTCATGCATTGGAGAAGGAAATGGCAACCCACTCCAGTGTTCTTGCCTGGAGAATCCCAGGGACGGGGGAGCCTGGTGGGCTGCCGTCTATGGGGTCGCACAGAGTCGGACACGACTGAAGCGACTCAGCAGCAGCAGACCGTGGAGAGTAGAGTGGAGGGTAGAGCTGTTAAGTCTCCTGTGCCCCTTCCTCTCTTTCCTCCTCCTCCTTCTTACTATGCATTTTCACATAATAGACAAAGATGTCCATTCTTCAGATTGTGACTTCAGACTGCCAGCAGTATGAGCTTCCTTTTCTTTAACCTGCTGTCCCTAAGCCAGGCCATCTTGGTTTGTTTATTGGAACCCCATTGTGTCATTTTTCTTGGTTTCAAGTTTTGATCAACCTTCAAATATTTCTTCTATTCTGATGGCCACCAATATTGTACCTCCAGCCCAAATATCTTCCTAGATTTAAGACCTTAAAGATTGTCAGGAAGCTATCACTCTCATGGCTGTTGCAAGTTTGGGGCTGAGTTCTAATCCCATTATTGTCTGGCTATCATCTAAGGTCAGTTCCTTAGCCCTCGAGCTGCTTCTTTCTCTGCTGAAAATAGGAAAGAATACGAATACCCACTGTGAAATCTGGTGGGAGGAAAAAATGATACAATGGATGTAGAATTGTCTTGTAACTTGTAATTGGATGTTTTAAAAAATCTCTAAGAATAGCTTTGTGGGTTGTATTTGCAACTTCAGCAGATACCCGCTAAATTTAGACATTGCCCCTGCAATAGACATCTGTTGCCACCAGGTGGCAGGAGAAACCTGTGATGCAATCAAGGAGAACACACATTCCAAAAGCTAGAATTAGATAAATTGTGCTTGTTAAAAGAAGCCAATTTAGTGATTATTAAATAAACAAAAAAGCCTATTTACAAATCAGTGTCCCCAAATAAAAAATATAAAGCTTCTAGTACAATGTGTTTGAAACAGTTTTTTAGGCAATCATGACCATTTTTCAGATAAAATCATATGCAAAATCTCATATAGATGAAATAGATGAAAGTGGCAGGAAGAGTGGTACTGTTTCTGAAGTAGGGCAGGGACACTGGGGGTCTGTTATCTCAACCTCCTCTTTCATCCTTGAGCCACCTTTGCTGAACCTCAGGGCTTCATGGGACAGAGTTTCATTTTTAAATTATTATTATTAAATTTTTATTTTTATTTTACTTTTACCAAATGGTTCTTTATGAGAAAATAGCTTCATTTCTAACTTGAACTGTCAATATCTTAGGCTATTGCATAAATTATAGGTTATATCTATTAACTGTATTCTCTAATGACCCTTTGCATGAAATGTTCCCTTGGTATCTCTAATTTTCTTGAAGAGATCTTTCCCATTCTGTTGTTTTTCTCTATTTCTTTGCATTTCTTTGCATTGATCTCTGAGGAAGGCTTTCTTATCTCTTCTTGCTATTCTTTGAAACTCTGCATTCAGATCCTTATATCTTTCCTTTTCTCCTTTGCTTTTCGCTTCTCTTCTTTTCACAGCTATTTGTAAGGCCTCCCCAGACAGCCATGTTGCTTTTTTGCATTTCTTTTCCATATGGATAGTCTTGATCCCTGTCTCCTGTACAAGGTCAAGAACCTCTGTCCAAAGTTCATCAGGCACTCTATCTATCAGATCTAGACCCTTAAATCTATTTCTCACTTCCACTATATAATCATACGGGGTTTGATTTAGGTCATACCTGAATGGTCTAGTGGTTTTCCATACTTGCTTTGATTTAAGTCTGAATTTGGCAATAAGAAGTTCATGATCTGAGCCACAGTCAGCTCCTGGTCTTGTTTTTGTTGACTTTATAGAGCTTCATCATCTTTGGTTGCAAAGAATACAATCAATCTGATTTTGGTGTTGACCATCTGGTGATGTCCATGTGTAGAGTCTTCTCTTGTGTTGTTGGAAGAGGGTGTTTGCTATGACCAGTGTGTTCTCTTGGCAAAACTCTCTTAGCCTTTGCCCTGCTTCATTCTGTACTCCAAGGCCAAATTTGCATGTTACTCCAGGTGTTTTTTGGCTTTCTACTTTTGCATTCCAGTCCCCTATAATGAACAGGACATCCTTTTTGGGCGTTAGTTCTAAAAGGTCTTGTAGGTCTTCATAGAAGATATTAAGAAGAGGTGGCAAGAATACACAGAACTGTACAAAAAAGATCTTCACAACCCGGATGATCATGATGGTATGATCACTCACCTAGATCCAGACATCCTGGAATGTGAAGTCAGTGGGCCTTAGAAAGCAGCACTATGAACAAAACTAGTGGAGGTGATGGAATTCCAGTTGAGCTATTTCAAATCCTGAAAGATGATGCTGTGAAAGTGCTGCACTCAATATGCCAGCAAATTTGGAAAACTCAGCAGTGGCCGCAGGACTGGAAAAGGTCAGCTTTCATTCCAATCCCAAAGAAAGGCAATGCCAAAGAATGCTCAAACTACCACACAATTGCACTCATCTCACACGCTAGTAAAGTAATGCTCAAAGTTCTCCAAGCCAGGCTTCAGCAGTACGTGAACCGTGAACTTCCAGATGTTCAAGCTGGTTTTAGAAAAGGCAGAGGAACCAGAGATCAAATTACCAACATCTGCTGGATCATGGAAAAAGCAAGAGAGTTCCAGAAAAACATCTATTTCTGTTTTATTGACTATGCCAAAGCCTTTGACTGTGTGGATCACAAGAAACTGTGGAAAATTCTGAAAGAGATGGGAATACCAGAGCACCTGACCTGCCTCTTGAGAAATCTGTATGCAGGTCAGGAAGCAACAGTTAGAACTGGACATGGAACAACAGACTGGTTCCAAATAGGAAAAGGAGTATGTCAAGGCTGTCTATTGTCACCCTGCTTATTTAACTTATATACAGAGAACATCATGAGAAACGCTCGGCTGGAAGAAGCACAAGCTGGAATCAAGATGGCCGGGAGAAATATCAATAACCTCAGATGTGCAGATGACACCACCCTTATGGCAGAAAGTGAAGAGGAACTAAAAAGCCTCTTGATGAAAGTGAAAGAGGAGAGTGAAAAAGTTGACTTAAAGCTCAACATTCAGAAAACGAAGATCATGGCATCTGGTCCCATCACTTCATGGGAAATGGATGGGGAAACAGTGGAAACAGTGTCAGACTTTATTATTTTGGGCTCCAAAATCACGGCCGATGGTGACTGCAGCCATGAAATTAAAAGACGCTTACTCCTTGGAAGAAAAGTTATGACCAACCTAGATAGTGTATTGAAAAGCAGAGACATTACTTTGCCAACAAAGGTCCGTCTAGTCAAGGCTATGGGTTTTCCAGTGGTCATGTATGGATGTCAGAGTTGGACTGTGAAGAAGGCTGAGCACCAAAGAATTGATGCTTTTGAACTGTGGTGTTGGAGAAGACTCTTGAGAGTCCCTTGGACTGTAAGGAGATCCAACCAGTCCATTCTGAAGGAGATCAGCCCTGGGTGTTCTTTGGAAGGAATGATGCTAAAGCTGAAACTCCAGTACTTTGGCCACCTCATGCAAAGAGTTGACTCATTGGAAAAGACTCTGATGCTGGGAGGGATTGGGGGCAGGAGGAAAAGGGGATGACCCAGGATGAGATGGCTGGATGGCATCACTGACTCGATGGACGTGAGTTTGAGTGAACTCCGAGAGTTGGTGATGGACAGGGAGGCCTGGTGTGCTGCAATTCATGGGGTCACAGAGAGTCGGACACGACTGAGCTACTGAACTGAACTGAACTGAACATCCCTGTCCCCCCACCCCTTTATTGCCCCTTCCCCTTCCCCTCTGCCCACTGGTGAGCACTCATTTGTTCTCTACATCTTTGAGTCTGCTTCTATTTTGTTGTATTTGGTAGTTTGTTGTATTATTTTAGATTCCACATGTAAGTGATATATAGTATTTGTCTTCTTCTGACTTAGATTTATTTTTTTATTGAGGTGTAATTGACATACATTATAGTAGTTTCAAGTATACAACATAATGATTCAGTATTTGTGTATATTTTGAAATGATCACTACAATAAATCTAATGAACATGTCACCAACATAGTTATAGAATTTTGGGACAGAGTTTTAAGCCACTATTCTGATATTTTCTCAACACACTCTTAAAACATTCTTTTATCATTATGAAAAAATATAGGGTAGTTTAAAAAATACAGAATTTTAAATAGTTTATATAAAATATAAATTATCAATATATAACATAAATATAAATTATAAAATTTATAGAATTCATAGAACAAACAGAAATTTTATAGACTATCCAGGATTATGACACATAATTATAAAATTTTAAATTTTAGAATAAAAATATATTATTTTAAGGCACTTAAAGTGCCTTAAATAATATTCTTTTTTTTTTAATTTTATTTTTACTTTATTTTACTATACAATACTGTATTGGTTTTGCCATACATTGACATGAATCCACCACGGGTGTATAAAAAATTTTTTATCAAAGCATAGTTGATTTACAATGTTTATTTCAGCTGTACAGCAAAGTGATTCAATCATATGTATATATATATGTGTATCGACTGAGCGACTTCACTTTCACTTTTCACTTTCATGCATTGGAAAAGGAAATGGCAACCCATTCCAGTGTTCTTGCCTGGAGAATCCCAGGGACAGCGGAGCCTGGTGGGCTGCTGTCTGTGGGGTTGCACAGAGTCAGAGATGACTGAAGCGATTTAGCAGCATACATTCTTTCTCATATTCTTTTCCATTATGGTTTACTACAGGATATTGAATATGCTTCTCTGTGCCATACAGTCATACCTTGTTGTTTATTCATTCTATATGTAATGGCTTGCACCTGCTAGTCCCAAACTTTCGATCAGTCCCTTCCCCACCTCTCTACTGCTTTGGCAAGCATGTCTCATCTCTGTGTGAGTCTGTTTGTTTTGTAGATGAGTTCATTTGTGTCATTTTAGACTCCACATAATTGATATCATATGGCATTTGCCTTTCTTTCTGACTTATTTCACTTAGTATAAGAATCTCTACGTCAATCCATGTTGCAGCAGATGGCATTATTCCATTCTTTTTTATGGCTGAGTAGTATTCCATTGTTTTATACACCACATCTTTATCCATTCATCTGTCAGTGGACATGTGGGTTGCTTTCATGTCTTGGCTATTGTAAATAGTGCTGCAATGAACGTAGAGGTGCATGCATCTTTCTTAATTGTGGTTTTCTCTGGATATATGCCCAGGAGTGGGATTGCTGGATTATATGACAAATCCATTTTTGGTTTTTTGAGGACCTTCCATACTGTTTTCCATAGTGGCTGCACCAATTTACAGCAAAATAGTGTGTTCTTAATATTCTCTGCAGCTCTCTGTTAGGTTAATTGTTGGAAATTCTCTGCCTAGGTTTCAGTTCCTGAAGGCAGACTGAGCACGGGCGTTCAACCCCTTTCACCCTTAAAACATCAACATGATTCACTAAAATGAGAAAGTAGTGTGGCATGTTAGAACATCAAATATTTTGAAGGGTTTCTAGAAAATAGAAAGCAGATTGAGTTTAAATTCATGGGCTAGCCAGAATGGAGAGGGCCAGGGCTCAGTCTTGCCCTAAAGACAGCAGCGGAACAGAGGGATGGCAGGTTTCTTTGGGAAGGGGAGCCTGCCCACTTGCCAAAGTCAACAGTATGGAGGAACACAGCCTGGGAGTTGGAGGAGTGGCCACAACAGAGATTAAAAAAAAACTAGTCTGTAGGATGGCTGGCTTGTTTAACTTTTTAAACTTCCCTCCTTTCCCCCATTAAATCTACCTGCAGAGTGGGTGTCCTTTCCATCTAAGGCTGAAGAGAGAAGCATATTTTCTGAAGAAATCAGGAAATCTGCATGCAAGTGGCCAGGCCCCACAGATCTTATCAGTTTTCTTTATCTAGACATTGGGGCCAGTGGGCGCTGGAGATGTTGCTGCCTGTTCCCCACCCTCACACCTTAAAGAGATGCTTCCCAGTGAACACACTCCACCTGCAGAGGAAGAGCCCACGTTCATGCCTCTCTCTAAGGGGTAGGGAGGGGAATGCTGGTAATGGTAGAGCAAACACACACTCATCATCAACCATTAATCAACCTAGTCCTTTATTCAGCAATATGAATACAACCACTGATCACCAGACGCATGAAGAAAAGAAGCAAAAAATCATAATGCAATAACAGAATTGATCTCAGAGAAGACAGAGATAATTCAGGGAAAAGAAGAAAAGTTGAGTTTGGAGGTCAGACACCTGGATTCAGGTTTAGACTGTTACAGCTGGGGAGATGGCTTGACTTCTCTGGGCCTTAATTTCCTTCTGGCTCTGAAAACTATAGGACCAGGAATGTACCCAATGAGGGCATAGCATGAGGTATTTTCCTCTCTTTGATGTTATAGATATTGATTTCACAAGTGGCCCTGTTTAATCTCCAGGTTGCTGAATCTCTGCATTTATAACCCATTGCTACTTTTTTCTCCTGTGGATTGGAATATAGGATATGAAGGAGTTGAGGGGACACCCTCTTTTACTACTCATCACCCAAATACTGACTAGTCTCTAAGCAGCTCTTTCTTGGTAATGCTTCAATCCTGGATAAGTATGTTATCTCTTTCATAAAGATGAGAACAGAAAAAAAATCAATATAAGGTTTATGGAAAAATTCTCAGCACAAGCGAAGCATGGTAATGTACGGTGACTAAGCAAATTCACTTTATTCTGAGATAAATTTCCTATGAGAAACCAAAAATACATTAAAAAATATAATTCCTAACAAGATAGACAAGGTACTTGCTTCTATTTAACTGACCAAGCTGTTATGGAAGGGAAAGGATAAGAAAACAAAAGGATGCATTCAGAGAAACAAACAAAGTAACTAAAATAAAGTTCATATAGGAACCAAGAAAGTGGAGACCATATACTATTAAAAGAAGGAATTAAGTGAGGTGGAAGACAAATTTTAGATGTTCTTTGAATGCAGAAGAAAGGGGCAAAGATATTAGAGCAATATCAAACAAAATGACCTCTATAAGCAAGAGAAAGGAGTTGCCTTTTAGTTGCTTCTATCATGTTCGACTCTTTGCGACCCCATGGACTGTAGCCCAGGAGGCTCCTCTTTCCATGGGATTTCCTAGGCAAGAATAGAGTGGTTTGCCATTTCCTCCTCCAGGGGCTCTTCCCCACCCAGGGATTGAACCTGCATCTCCTGCATTGGCAGGTGGATTCTTTACCACTGAGCCCCCAGGGAAACCTCTAAGCAACAGAAAGAAGAAATTAACTTCATAATTAATAGGCAGTCTAGGAAAAGAATCCAGAACAAATGGAGTAGAGGACATAGAGGAAAATATGAAAAAAGGGTTTGTGGATTAAAATACTTTAAAAATTAAGAAAATTGAATTTCAAAGAAAAAGAGGTGATCGTACAAGCGTCCTGATAAGAAAGAAAAAACCCAGTTCTGGCAAATGAGCAAAAAGTAGATTGATTTTAGAATTCTTGGCAACAGTAAATGTTAGAAAACAATGTCGTAGTGTGTGTAGAACTTACTGGAAAATGCTGTGGCTCTCATATGAAGGGTATAGGAAGACACTGTCAGGTATGTTTGGTACCTGGAGAGACATAACACCACATAATATTGCTTAACAAAGTAGTGACAAGGTGTTCCAGATCATTAAGACATATTTTACACTGCGGTAAGCATTGAATATATTAATTTAGTGATAAATGTATTTGCACAGAAGGCACAGGACTATATATTAAGAAATTATACATATTTTATATATCTAAAGGAGAAAACAATATCTGAATTCAAAATAAAAGAAAGAACGGAGGGCAAGGGAAAAATACAGCTGCTGATTGTCTTGTCTTTAACAGCATACAGTAAAAATGACAGTCTTTGTATTTGGTAAATAAAGATAGATTTGAGAGTGCTTTTGAAAGTTTTACATGGAACTCACTACTAGATTTTCAAAAGTTTTAGAAGAGTAAAATAAAGTTTAACCTACAGAATACTAGAACAGAAAGGAAATATCAAAGAAACAAAAACCAGAAAGCATAAAATGGCATTGTTGTTGTTGTTGAGTTGCTAAATCGTGTCTGACTCTTTTGCGACCCTGTGGGTCTGCCAGGTTCCTCTGTCCATGGAATTTCCCAGGCAAGAATACTGGAGCAGATGATCATTTCCTTCTCCAGGGGATCCTCCAAACCCAGGGATCGAGCCCTTGTCTCCAGTATTGGCAGGCAGATTCCACTGAGCCACCAAGGAAACTCCAGTGGCTTTAGACCAAATATAATAAGTATGAGAGTAAATGGAAAAAGCTTAAACTTTACTGTTTAAAGAAGTTAAAATTTCTGAAATTTGATCACAAAATAATATTCAGTGGTTTGCTATATTCAATAATAAAATAAAATGTAAAAATATGTCAGGAAAGCAGAAACAAGAAAGAAAGTAGAGTGCTTATAGTAACTGTTAACCAAGTCATTAGAATTATACTGCTAGAACAGCTGATATAGATCTGTGGTTCTTTGAGTTAAGCTGCTTCGGAATCACTTGGAGGGTCTGTTAATAAGCAGATCCCTGGGCCCCACCCACAGACTTTCTGATTTATTAAGTCTGGGCTGGGTCATGAGGATTTGCATTTCTAAGAAATCCCCAGGTGAGGCTGATGCTGCCAGTCACTGAGAAACACTAACTGGGAACGGAGATTCAATAGTAATGAAAGTGCATGTGCTAAGGAAACATCAAAATATACATAACAAAAGCACTGGAAATATTAAGAAAGAAAATATCACATTTCAACACATTGTTATTCTTAAACAGAAGTAATTTTTAAAGGGATGAAATTATCTAAATATTAACATTATTATGTAATACATATTATTATATTAATATTATAACAAATAACATCCTTTCAAGGATGCTTGGAGTATTTGATTTAACCACAAATTAATGTACCTTTATAGACCTTTATAAATAATCCATTTATAAAGATTGAGGTAGAAAAATATATAATTAAATTTTGGAAAAATATATTAATTTTTTATACCAAGAAGCTAGAAAAAGAATGAAAACTTTAAAGAAAGTATAAATAAGACAGTTATAAAAAATATACTTAAAAGTAGAAAACTGTGGAATTTGTAGATTTGTCAGAACTGGTTCTTTAAAGAGACAAACTTCTGGAAATTTTAATCACAACAGACGTGGAGAAATTATGTAAATAAAAATGTAGCTCAGAATAGTAATATAATACTAGATATACAGAATATTAACAAATTAAAAATCAATCATGTGAACAGCTGGAGCAGAGTAACTTAGCAATGGATGGTTTCCTGGGGAGGGAGGAAATGATCAAAATTGATTCTAAGGAATAGAAAGCCTGAATGGCGTGATAATCAAGGAAAAAAATAGAAATAAAATGATTAAATCTCAAAAAAAAAAGAAAACATACTCTAGGCTAGAGGTAATTATGGATAATTCTTCCCCAGTTGATAAGAATTGGAGATTTTCATATCATTTGTGGGTTTGATCCCTGGGTCGGGAAGATTCCCTGGAGAAGGAAATGGCAACCCACTTTAGTACTCTTGCCTAGAAAATCGCATGGAGCCTGGTGCAGGCTACTGTCCATGGGGTCGCAAAGAGTCGGACACGACAGAGCGACTTCACTTCACTTCACTACTTGTACTGTTTTAGAATATGGAACATGATGAGTTTAAAGCCAGTCACAAAGTAGCATAATCTAGATATTCTCAACTGAGATGGATTAAAAGGAAACCTGGAGATCATTCTTAAGAATCTGAAGTCTTACCAAAAAAAGTGAATGGAGAATGACATAACAAAACCAAATAGGGCTTATTCCATGGAGGAAACGATTACTTTCAGGACTTTATTACAATAAGACATCATATCCATAGTGTCACAGTGGGATCCCTGAAAAAAGATGTCTAAGCCAAAATCATCTTTGGTTGTTGTGATCACAATCGGTTGTTGTGATCACAATCGGTTGTTGTGATCAAGAGGTCCCATTAATCTCACAACTTTAGTGGGAGTATTTACACTTCCCAAAATAGAGGATTTGATGGGTTCAGTTTGCTCTCACACATATGGTGTATACCTCTAAAGCAGTGTCTGTATCAAGCCATCTTAAGAGTTCATGGGGCTTCTCTTGTGGTCAGACGGTAAAAAATCTGCCTGCAATACAGAAGACCAGGTTTGATCCCTGAGTCAGGAAGATCTGGCTTTCCTCATACCTTTGCAGCTGCTCCCTGGTACCATCAGCTATGGCGGGAGTGGCAAGGTTGTTTATGTGACATATATACTTCAGCCAGGCCATGCTTGTGGGGGAGACCTGCTTGGGATCCCTTTTCTCAGGAGGAAAGTGAATTGGAAGGCAAACTGTGGACTTCTTTTGCAATGTGTGCAGTTCATGGGCATCTACTTTCTGAGCCATTTAGCATCTGTGATAGAAAAAAGCCCAGAAGAGAGAGGTTTAGGAGTGATGATGAAGTGTGACACATTTCTCTATGGAGGAATCCTTACAAATAGCGGTGATGGCACTGAACTTCCTACAGCTGTGTGGGTTGAGGTTTTGAGCTGTTTCTCCTGGCTGTTAACAGAGTGACTGAAAAGACTAGAAGTGGTGCTGGGACAGTGTGATATCCAAATGCACAATAATGAAGCCAAACCCCTATTGCATTCAATATAGGGAAATTAACTCAAACTGGATTAATAACCTTAATGTAAGCACTGCTACTATAAGATTCTTTAAAAAAAAAATAGGCCCAAATCTGCATGATCTCAGTGTAGAAATTGTTTCCTATATATGGCAACAGAAGCATAAGCCTCAAAGAAAAAATAGCAAATTGAACTTCATCAAAGTTAAAAACCTTTGCTTCAAAAGTTTTCAAAGGACATCATCAGTAAAGTGAAAAATAATCCACAGAGTGGAAGAAAATTTTTGTCAAACATAAATCTGCTAAAGGACTTAGATCTAGAACAAAGAATTTTTACAGTTCAATAATAAAAAGACAACACAATTAAAAATGGGCAAAGGAGCTGGATAGATATTTCTCCAAAGAACATACCAATGGCCAATAAGCATAGGAAAAGATGCTCAACATTATTAGCTGATTAAAGGAAATGCAAATCAAAATCACAATGAGACACTGCTATATTCCTACCAGGATGGCTATAATTCAAAAGACAGATAATAACAAGTGTTAGCAAGGGTGTGAAGAAATTAGAACACTCATATACTGCTAGTAGTTATGTAAAATAGTGCAGTTGCCTTGGAAAGCCAGTCTGTTCCTGAAAATGTAGACTGGTTCCAAATAGGAAAAGGAGTACGTCAAGGCTGTATATTGTCACCCTGCTTATGTAACTTGTATGCAGAGAACATCATGAGAAGTGCTGGGTTGGATCAAGCTGGAATCAAGATTGCCAGGAGAAATATCAATAACCTCAGATATGCAGATGACACCACCCTTATGGCAGAAAGTGAAGAGGAGCTAAAAAGCCTCTTGATGAAAGTGAAAGAGGAGAGTGAAAAAGTTGGCTTAAAGCTCAACATTCAGAAAAGGAAGATCATGGCATCTGGTCCCATCACTTCATGGGAAATAGATGGGGAAACAGTGGAAACAGTGTCAGACTTTATTATTTTGGGCTCCAAAATCACTGCAGATGGCGACTGCAGCCATGAAATTAAAAGACGCTTACTCCTTGGAAGAAAAGTTATGAGCAGCCTAGATAGCATATTCAAAAGCAGAGACATTACTTTGCCGACAAAGGTCCGCCTAGTCAAGGCTATGGTTTTTCCTGTGGTCATGTATGGATGTGAGAGTTGGACTGTGAAGAAAGCTGAGCACAGAAGAATTGATGCTTTTGAACTGTGGTGTTGGAGAAGACTCTTGAGAGTCCCTTGGACTGCAAGGAGATCCAACCAGTCCATTCTGAAGGAGATCAGCCCTGGGATTTCTTTGGAAGGAATGATGCTAAAGCTGAAGCTCCAGTACTTTGGCCACCTCATGTGAAGAGTTGACTCATTGGAAAAGACTTTGATACTGGGAGGGATTGGGGTCAGGAGGAGAAGGGGACTACAGAGGATGAGATGGGTGGATGGCATCACTGACTCGATGGACGTGAGTCTGAGTGAACTCCGGGAGATGGTGATGGACAGGGAGGCCTGGCATGCTGCGATTCATGGGGTCGCAAAGAGTCAAACACGACTGAGTGACTGAACTGAACTGAACTGAACTGATGACCAGGTAATTCTGCTGAAGACAGACAAAAAAACAAACTTGTGCATGAATATTCATAACAGCATTATGTATTATTGTATGTATGTGATATATTATTATTATATAATATTATATATTATGAGTACATAAGCCAAAAGCTGAAAACAAACCAATTGTCCATTACTGGATTTTGATAAGTATTGAAAGGAATGAATCTGAAAAATACAGTGTAGGAGAAAAATACAGTGTATGAAAGGACCCAGCCACAGATGACAACATATTTTATGATTCCATTTATACAAAATATCCAAATAGGCAAATCTATGGAAACAAAGTGTATTATTGGTTGCCTATGCTAGTGGCAACAGTATGAAAAGGCAAAATAATAGGATACTGAACGAGGAACTCCCCAGGTCAGTAGGTGCGCAATATGCTACTGGAGATCAGTGGAGAAATAACTTCAGAGAGAATGAAGGGATGGAACCAAAGCAAAAACAATACCCAGCTGTGGATGTGACTGGTGATAGAAACAAGGTCCAATGTTGTAAAGAGCAATATTGCATAGGAACCTGGAATGTCAGGTCCATGAATCAAGGCAAATTGGAAGTGGTCAAACAAGAGATGGCAAGAGTGAACGTCGACATTCTAGGAATCAGCAAACTAAAATGGACTGGAATTGGTGAATTTAACTCAAATGACCATTATATCTACTACTGCAGGCAGGGATCCCTCAGAAGAAAGGGAGTAGCCATCATGGTCAACAAAGGAGTCCGAAATGCAGTACTTGGATGCAATCTCAAAAATGACAGAATGATCTCTGTTCGTTTCCAAGGCAAACCATTCAATATCACAGTAATCCAAGTATATGCCCCAACCAGTAATGCTGAAGAAGCTGAAGTTGAACGGTTCTATGAAGACCTACAAGACCTTGTAGAACTAACAACCAAAAAAGATGTCCTTTTCATTATAGGGGACTGGAATGCAAAAGTAGGAAGTCAAGAAACACCTGGAGTAACAGGCAAATTTGGCCTTGGAATGCGGAATCAAGCAGGGCAAAGACTAATAGAGTTTTGCCAAGAAAATGCACTGGTCATAGCAAACACCCTCTTCCAACAATACAAGAGAAGACTCTACACATGGACATCACCAGATGGTCAACACCGAAATCAGATTGATTATATTCTTTGCAGCCAAAGATAGAGAAGCTCTATACAGTCAGCAAAAACAAGACCAGGAGCTGACTGTGGCTCAGATCATGAACTTCTTATTGTCAAATTCAGACTTAAATTGAAGAAAGTAGGGAAAACTGCTAGACCATTCAGGTATGACCTAAATCAAATCCCTTATGATTATACAGTGGAAGTGAGAAATAGATTTAAGGGTCTAGATCTGATAGATAGAGTGCCTGATGAACTATGGATGGAGGTTGGTGACATTGTACAGGAGACAGGGATCAAGACCATCCATATGGAAAAGAAATGCAAAAAAGCAAAATGGCTGTCTGGGGAGGCCTCACAAATAGCTGTGAAAAGAAGAGAAACGAAAAGCAAAGGAGAAAAGGAAAGATATAAGCATCTAAATGCAGAGTTTCAAAGAATAGCAAGAAGAGATAAGAAAGCCTTCTTCAGCGATCAATACAAAGAAATAGAGGAAAGGAACAGAATGGGAAAGACTAGAGATCTCTTCAAGAAAATTAGAGACACCAAGGGAACATTTCATGCAAAAATGGGCTCGATAAAGGACAGAAATTGTATGGACCTAACAGAAGCAGAAAATATTAAGAAGAGGTGGCAAGAATACACGGAAGAACTGTACAAAAAAGATCTTCACGACCAAGATAATCACGATGGTGTGATCACTCATCTAGAGCCAGACATCCTGGAATGTGAAGTCAAGTGGGCCTTAGGAAGCATCACTACAAACAAAGCTAGTGGAGGTGATGGAATTCCAGCTGAGCTATTTCAAATCCTGAAAGATGATGCTGTGAAAGTGCTGCACTCAATATGCCAGCAAATTTGGAAAACTCAGCAGTGGCCACAGGACTGGAAAAGGTCAGTTTTCATTCCAATCCCTAAGAAAGGCAATGCCAAGAAATGCTCAGACTACCGCACAGTGGCACTCATCTCACACGCTAGTAAAGTAATGCTCAAAATTCTCCAAGCCAGACTTCAGCAATACGTGAACCGTGAACTTCCTGATGTTCAAGCTGGTTTTACAAAAGGCAGAGGAACCAGAGATCATATTGCCAACATCTGCTGGATCATGGAAAAAGCAAGAGAGTTCCAGAAAAACATCTATTTCTGCTTTACTGACTATGCCAAAGCCTTTGACTGTGTGGATCACAAGAAACTGGAAAATTCTGAGAGAGATGGGAATACCAGAGCACCTGACGTGCCTCTTGAGAAATCTGTTTGCAGGTCAGGAAGCAACAGTTAGAACTGGACATGGAACAACAGACTGGTTCCAAATAGGAAAAGGAGTACATCAAGGGTGTCTATTGTCACCCTGCTTATTTAACTTATATGCAGAGAACATCATGAGAAATGCTGGACTGGAAGAAACACAAGCTGGAATCAAGATGGCCGGGAGAAATATCAATAACCTCAGATATGCAGATGACACCACCCTTATGGCAGAAAGTGAAGAGAAACTAAAGAGCCTCTTGATGAAAGTGAAAGAGGAGAGTGAAAAAGTTGGCCTAAAGCTCGACATTCAGAAAATGAAGATCATGGCATCCGGTCCCATCACTTCATGGCAAATAGATGGGGAAACAGTAGAAACAGTGTCAGACTTTATTTCTTTGGACTCCAAAATCACTGCAGATGGTGACTGCAGCCATGAAATTAAAAGACGCTTACTCCCTGGAAGCAAAGTTATGAGCAGCCTAGATAGCATATTCAAAAGCAGAGACATTACTTTGCCAACTAAGGTCTGCCTAGTGAAGGCTATGGTTTTTCCAGTAGTCATGTATGGATGTGAGAGTTGGACTGTCAAGGCTGAGCACTGAAGAATTGATGCTTTTGAACTGTGGTGTTGGAGAAGACTCTTGAGAGTCCCTTGGACTGCAAGGAGATCCAACCAGTCCATTTTGAAGGAGATCGACCCTGGGATTTCTTTGGAAGGAATGATGCTAAAGCTGAAACTCCAGTACTTTGGCCACCTCATGCGAAGAGTTGACTCATTGGAAAAGACTCTGATGCTGGGAGGGATTGGGGTCAGGAGGAGAAGGGGACGACAGAGGATGAGATGGGTGGATGGCATCACTGACTCGATGGACGTGAGTCTGAGTGAACTCTGAGAGTTGGTGATGGACAGGGAGGCCTGGTGTGCTGCGATTCATGGGGTCGCAAAAAGTTGGACACAACTGAGCGACTGAACTGAACTGAACTGAACTGATGCTAGTGGTTGATGGAGGATAAGGAGTTTAGGGATTGCTGAAGCTTAGCTTGAAGAATTTTGAGCATTACTTTACTAGCGTGTGAGATGAGTGCAATTGTGCGGTAGTTTGAGCATTCTTTGGCATTGCCTTTCTTTGGGATGGAATGAAAACTGACCTTTTCCAGTCCTGTGGCCACTGCTGAGTTTTCCAAATTTGCTGGCATATTGAGTGCAGCACTTTCACAGCATCATCTTTCAGGATTTGAAATAGCTCAGCTGGAATTCCATCACCTCCACTAGCTTTGTTCGTAGTGATGCTTTCTAAGGCCCACTTGACTTCACATTCCAAGATGTCTGGTTCTTCAGCAATACGTGAACCGTGAACCTCCTGATGTTCAAGCTGGTTTTACAAAAGGCAGAGGAACCAGAGATCAAATTGCCACCATCCGCTGGATCATGGAAAAAGCAAGAGCGTTCCAGAAAAACATCTATTTCTGCTTTACTGACTATGCAAAGCCTTTGACTGTGTGGATCACAATAAACTGTGGAAAATACTGAAAGAGATGGGAATACCAGACCACCTAACCTGCCTCTTGAGAAATCTGTATGCAGGTCAGGAAGCAACAGTTAGAACTGGACATGGAACAACAGACTGGTTCCAAATAGGAAAAGGAGTACGTCAAGGCTGTATATTGTCACCCTGCTTATTTAACTTATATGCAAAGAACATCATGAGAAATGCTGGACTGGAAGAAACACAAGCTGGAGATGGCCGGGAGAAATATCAATAACCTCAGATATGCAGATGACGCCACCCTTATGGCAGAAAGTGAAGAGGAGCTAAAAAGCCTCTTGCTGAAAGTGAAAGAGGAGAGTGAAAAAGTTGGCTTAAAGCTCAACATTCAGAAAAGGAAGATCATGGCATCTGGTCCCATCACTTCATGGGAAATAGATGGGGAAACAGTGGAAACAGTGTCAGACTTTATTTGTTTGGGCTCCAAAATCACTGCAGATGGTGACTGCAGCCATGAAATTAAAAGATGCTTACTCCTTGGAAGGAAAGTTATGAGCAACCTAGATAGCATATTGAAAAGCAGAGACATTACTTTGCCCACTAAGGTCCACCTAGTCAAGGCTATGGTTTTCCCAGTAGTCATGTATGGATGTGAAAGTTGGACTGTGAAGAAGGCTGAGCACCGAAGAATTGATGCTTTTGAACTGTGGTGTTAGAGAAGACTCTTGAGAGTCCCTTGGACTGCAAGGAGATCCAACCAGTCCATTTTGAAGGAGATCAACCCTGGGATTTCTTTGGAAGGAATGATGCTAAAGCTGAAACTCCAGTACTTTGGCCACCTCATGTGAAGAGTTGACTCATTGGAAAAGACTTTGATGCTGGGAGGGATTGGGGGCAGGAGAAGAAGGGGATGACCCAGGATGAGATGGCTGGATGGCATCACTGACTTGATGGATGCGAGTCTGAGTGAATTCCAGGAGTTGGTGATGGACAGAGAGGCCTGGCGTGCTGTGATTCATGGGGTTGCAAAGAGTTGGACATGATTGAGCAACTGAACTGAACTCAGCTGAAGGTATGGGGTTTCTTTTGGGGTTGATGAAAATATTTTAAAATATTTTGTGATTATGGTTGCATATCTCTGTACATATACTAAAAAGCATTGAGTTGTGCACTTTATTTGGTAAATTATATGGTATGTATATTATATCTCAATAAAGGGGCTTCCTTGGTGGCTCAGACAGTAAAGAATTTCTCTGCAATGGACAGCAGACCCAGGTTTGGTCCCTGGATCGGGAAGATCCCCTGGAGAAGAGAATGGCTACCTACTCCAGGATTCTTGCCTGGAGAATTCCATGGACAGAGGAGCCTGGCAGGCTATTGTCCATGGGGTCACGAAGAATCTGACGATTGTGCACAAAGCTGTTATGAAGGTTAGAATACTGCAGACATTAGGGTCAATCGCAGTTTGAATTTCAGTATATCCTGTATGTCTTCTTACATTTAAAAAATGTTTATTTTTCTACTTTGCTCTTCTACTTCAGTAATCTGATTTTCTGCAGTATCTATTTGCTTCCATTACGGCTTTAATTCCAGTTTCATTTTTATCTCTATCCAGTCTATCTTGGTGTCAGATCATTACTTCTTCATGCCACTTTGTTTTAGTTTCATAGATGCAATGTATCCTTGAATCTTGCTGGGAGTATACATAAATACTTCAAACATTTCTCCTGCTATTTGGAGTAAATCTCTTTCATAAGAGGACTTTTAAAAAAAGATATTCTCTCCCTCTGACCTTCAGTATTATTTATTTTGTAGATGTGACTTTACTGTTTCTCCACATGGGGCATCCCATCTCCAAGACAGCACTGCCTGGCCTTCCACAATGAACACTAATTAGCTGTTTCCTAAATGTCGTACATGCCCTGGGGTAATGCCAGTCTTAGTTGTCTTCCCTGGGATCAGTCTATAAACAGCTAATGGAGTGTTAACTAAAGTTTGTTTGCCATTTACACTGAAATTTGTGAGTGGGGATATCAAATGTCTGCTGTAAGATATCAGATATCAGCTCTATCTTCCAGTCCCTTTTTTTAAATCTGTTAAAAGGTTTGATATTGAATTACCTTGACATAATTTAGGAAGATTGAGAGTCACAGATGTATTGGTAGGAATTCACATAATTGGAAAAGCACTTGGAAAACTTCAGCTTTGAGAGAAGAATGCCTTATCTTGTGATAGTAATTGTGGGAAGAGGCAACAAGAAGGCTTTTATCAGAAACACTGGTTAGCTAGACAAGTGGATCTCAGATTTGATTCCTCCCATATTCAAAATGAATTCCAGATGGATTCAAGAGTTTAAAGAATGTATAGTAAGAAAATGAACAAAAGTGAAATAGAGTTGTTATCTTTTCCTCTGCAGCAGAATACCTTACCAAGCACTGAAGTCACAGAAAAATAATCATTTAAAGAGTTTCAAGTTTGAGTCTATAAAATAAAAACTTCTGTCCATCAACAAAAATAACCAAAATTTAAAAGGTAAACCTACTTTGAATGGTAATGATAATGACAAAGTCATGATCCTAGTATTTAATATCTACATGGAGCCTTAGGAATTATTGGGTTGGCCAACAACTTCATTCGGGTTTTTTGTACTATGTTGTGGAAAAACCCAAACGAACTTTCTGGCCAACTCAATTCTTTGGTCATCTTCCTCTCTGGGTGCAGTGTAGGCTAGCAGACCCATAGTGGATTTCTGACTAACTTGAGCTATGGGAAGGCCATCAAGTAAGTGTGCTGGTTAAGAGCATGGCCTTCGGAGTGTCTAGGTTTCAGCTTTACTACCTACTAGCTGTGATGCCTTAGGGAATTCATCTCCCTCTGAGCCTCAGTCTCTTCATCTGTAACATGGAGGACAATGACCATTTCTCCCTTACAAGGTGATAGTAAGGGACAATAAGAGGAGATAAAGGACTTAAAATCCCTAACAATGCCTAGCACATAGAAAGGGCTTGATACATGGTACCACTTTATTTATCATCACTGTTGTACTGTTCATCATGGATCTCTACCATTATCCCCATCCTCATCAGTCTTCATCATCATCATCACAACTTGTGTTTGAATCCTCCTTCAGGTTTTCTGAATCCTCCTTCAGGTTTTCTGAGTCCTCCTTCAGGTCTTCTGAGGGTCCGAAGCTTCGGTGGATGAGAGAAAATGGGGTCAGATTGGGCAGGACATCACATGTCCTTGCTACTGTTCTTCCCTGGTTCCTCTCCTCGCTTGGCTGGTTTCCTGGTTTGGTACTGCCTGCTAACTCTTGACATTCCATCCCCTAGCCAGTCCTGATGTGTTAGGGCGCTGTGTGACATTGGGAATGTTATGAAACCTGTGTTTCCTTCAGTGTCCTCACTTGGAAGCTGGGAATAACAATTGTACATTCCAGTTGTAATGAGGATTTTAAAAAGTGCATGATGATGAAATTTAGCATAGTAGCAGACATGTTATAGGTCCTCCAAACTCGTAATTAATTTTGAGAGAGGGTGACTTGCTCAGTGTCACATATCTGATTGAACGAAGGAATGCCCTTGGGCACCGTGTCTAAGTATTGTTAGATTTATGGCCTGGACTCATGTTAAATACAGAAGGACTGGCTGTTGCTTGGGTGTTCTATGCTTGACCCGGTTCTCTCTGAGCACCATTTTCATCCATTTCTGAAATTCCAATGGCAGCTTTTCCTCACTCAGTAGCCTTTTGGCTTTCTGTGATAGCTTACTTTTCTTTTGTTTCTTTTCAAATTACTTATGACCACTTGGGTTTTTTTTTTTTTTTTATACATAATTTAAAGAACTGAAGCTAACACCCCTCCCCCATGTAACAGTTGGCAAAAACACTAAAAATATGCCAAACCTTAATTTTATGTGTGTACTTTTTTTTTTTTTACCCCCTTAAGAAATAATAAAAAAAAATTATACTTGCAAAACATACAGTGTGGGTCTTGAATCAAGTAATCAAGTTACTTCTGCCAGATGCCTCTGACAGCACCCAAGAAGGTCTAGATTTCTGGGAATTGCATTCCCGTGTGTTCCCGTCCACATGTCTGCACTTTGTGCGTATGTAAGGTGTGGGCTGGATGCAGCTCCCCCACCCCAGGACACAATTCCTGGTGTTAAAAAACAATGCCGAGGACATTTGGGAGGGGGTTTCAAACAGCATATTTTTGTCTCAACAGTATGATGCTGAAGCAGACCTCCTCTGGAAAAGCAAGTCTGTCCCTTGTGCAGTTTATCCCCAGCCCCCTCCCACCCTAGCCATATGCCTTTTCTATCTAACTCCCTTCTCTTGAATGCCATAAGGTTTGGCAGAATCTTGGCATGGGGCTCAGAGATCTGAAATTATGTTGGGTGTGATGTCTGACCATCCTCTCCTTGTCTGTCCGGCTTTCCTTTCCGTGGTGAAATGGATATGCATGGTGATGTGGATTTTGATGTGTCCCTCTGGCAGCTGGAACCAGTTGCCTCTCATTGATATTGATATGCTCACTCTGATTTAAACACTGCCTTTTAATTTAAAGCATTTTATTGGGAAGGTGTTCTTAGCATATGTTCCCAAATGACATTATTCTTCTGTAGCTGTAATTCAGTGGGAACTAGATTCAGTAGGAGCTGGATCATTGCCCCTTGGATGTGATTCCTCCACTTATAAGACGTAGTGCCACAGTGTTAGGCATCACAGATGAATGCTTGTCCTTGTGTTACTAATATTTAATACAGAAGATGTACTCCAATACTTTGGCCACCTGATGTGAAGGGCTGACTCATTGGAAAAGGCCCTGATGATGGGAAAGATTGAGAGCAGGAGGAGAAGGGGATGACAGAGGATGAGATAGTTGGATGGCATCACCAACTCAATGGACATGAGTTTGAGCAAACTCCGGGAGATGGCGAAGGACAAGGAAGCCTGGCGTGCTGTGGTTCATAGGGTCGCAAAGAGTCAGACATGACTGAGCGACTAAACAACAATGTTGTTACGGCCCCTATGCTGTAAACAATTTAGGGTCATTCGTGAAACACTAGAAAGATCACAGTATTATAGCTGCCATCTTGCTTCCCTGAACTCTGCCTTCCTCAACAATTTCCCACTGGGTTCCCTGACATCGTCCACCTATAGGATTTCCCTTCCTCAAGTCCTGAGCTCATCATGATTAAGAAAGCTCCTGTACTCCTTTCCCTTAACACTATGGTCCTCACAAGGAATTCACCTGTACCCTAGATCCAGGCTCCAGCAGCTAGCCACCACTCTTGGTTTCTTCTTTGACCCATCCCCTAAACCATTTACTAAAGTCTGTTTGGTGGTAACCAAATTTTGGACCTATGAACCACCAGGAGCTGGTTCAAGGTACCTATGCAGTTCTTCCTTCCTTCCTTCCTTCATTCACTCAACCACTCAAGAAAGATTTGCTGGATCCCTCCTCTTAAACAGACTTTCCCCCAGGCCTTGCGAAGGAGACAGAAAAGCAAGGGGACAATTACACAATAGTAATATAAAGGCTAAGTTAGAGTGAAGCCCAGAATGCTATGAAAAAGAGATTCTCAACCCAGTCAAGGGCTGAACAGAGAGCACAGAGAGGGCAATTGTGCAGACATTTTGTTGGAAGCAAATTCATGGAACTGGGTTTGCACACAGCCAGCACTTAGCCTCTGTCCATGCACACAGCCTCTGTCCATGGGACTTGTTTCTGCCTTAGTTCTCTGCCTCATACTTTACTGGTTGCTCTTTCTAATTCTTCAGTCCCACCTTTGGTTGGAAGATCTTGACTAGAAGTGAATTTGACTAGAGCCCAAGTTCCATACTTAATTCCCACCGGTACCCCCTTCCCCTCTGATACCTGAGCCTTGGACTCCCATCGCTACAGCATCTTCATGTGTAGTCAGACTGGACCAGACAGGAATGTGGAGAACCAGACTTTAGGAGCTGGGTGGGGGGGTCACATACTGGTCCACACCAGCCTGTCCTGAGCCAGGTTAGCTCCCCCAGACCCCTTCTCTTTGGTCTCATATTCTGGATTCTCCTCCCAGCTCAGAGTCCACATTTAACCCCTGTCTCCTGCAAGGTTCCAGCATACCTTACATCTGAGCACAACCGAACTGCAAGTATAATTTATATATATGTTGAAAGGGCTGAATGTTGTAGAGTAAAATCTGAAAATAATTTTTTTTCCCAACCAAGACTCTTTAAATCAATACCCAATTCCTATTTGTGGGTTAAAATCTCAGATATATGAGCTTTTCTGGCAATTTCTTGTATCAGAATAGACTCATTTTTAGAGTACTAACAAGTTCTGTTTGATTTAAATTAAAATTTCACTCTCTTACCCAATTCTTTTTGTCCTCCAGTCCCCAGCTCAGGGCAGACTCAGACTCAGCCTCCTGCCTTGGAAGGGAGGTCTGTTTTTTTACCCTGCCTTCCAACTCCTGCCCTCTCCTCTCCATTCACCTGCTTCTGGGGAGAAGGAATTAGAGGGAAGTAGTAATTCTTGTTTGACACTTGCTGGCATAATTGGGTCTTGATGTTCTCAGTGTGGCCGATGCCCAAATGCTCAAGGAGAGATTCTGTGAGTCCCTGAAGCCCCGTCCCCCCAGGCGCGGGGTCGGGTGCAGCGTATTTCTGGCATGGGTGATGCAGCCTCTGGTGGGCTAACAGCCTCCCCTCAGTTCTGACTCAGAGGGAACCGATCCGGGCTCTTCCTGCTCGCATGTCTTCAGCCTGCGGGCCATCCTCCTGTCTGGCTCCAGCCCAGTACTCTCAGTGGAGTCCACCTAACCCGTGGTAAACCTACCCCCATGCTTCACCTTCTGGGTAGGGGGTTCTATCTCTACTCTGCAGTCACAGGCAGTTCTCTGGGGCTTGAGGTGGGCTGAACACCGGAACCCTTGTCATTTCCTTCCTTCATGGAGAGGGGACGGGGATGTCACATACTTCCTGCCGGATGGGCAACACTTGTCCACAAAACCCTTCCTCTGACTCTCCTAAGCATGTCTAGGCTGAAGGTGGGTGATGAACAGAGGGCCCCGTGACCCATTTGTGGCCACTTGTGACCTTCGAGCTTCAAAGAAAATTCTGAGATACTAGCGATATTCCCATCTCACAAGAGATATGGTGTGGACTGTTTAATTTGAGAAAATGTACCAGACAGGAACAGGCCAGGCCTGGAGGGAATCTGATCTTGAACCCATTGGATTCATGAACTGAGAGCCCCGTCACTCCGCAGGAGACTTCTGGAACCACGGCTGTTGCTGTCTTGGGGACTTCCTGCCGCCATCCTGAGACTCTGTCGGCACATTTTGAGGCACAGGATCTGGAGAGAACCCAGTTGGCGAGCCGGAATTGAATTGTGAAGTGGATTAAAGTGATGCCTGCTACCTGCTGTGGGCCACAAACATGCAATAAAGAGGAAACCGGCCCTGGACAAAAGCCGGTCGTGGCGACTGGCTGCGCATGTGCCTTCCGAAGACCAGACATCGGAGGACTGGCCTCAGCGCCTGCCTAAGCCCGTGATGGTGGTGAGCTTGGGGAGGGAAGAGGAGAGATGGAGAGAGTGCATGTTGAGATTTAGTGCGCTTAAGCGAAAGCCCACTGGAAGAAATTTTGAGTCAGGAGGGGAGGGGACAGGGTGAGGAGAGAGGAGGAGGTAGGAAAAGGGATGGCAAGTGAGAGTGAGCGAGAGAGAAGGAGAATGCAACCTGGAGCAAGAAAGCCACAGCTCTGGGCGCCTCGCCCAGGGTGTAGCGGAGCACGTGCTGCCGGTTCCGTGACCCCGCAGGCCTGAGCTACAGGGTTGTATCCTGGCCTCCTGGCCACCCTCATGCGACACCTCGTACAAGTGGAGGAGAGGATTAGTATGACGGGTTCAAAGTAAGAGACTCCAAGGGAAATGCAAGTAAGGGCTTCCTGGAGGTGCAGGTATCCAGCCGGGGGGTGTTAACAATCAGGGACGTGGTGACTGGGGAAGGGGGCCTTCAGGAGGTGGGAGCAGCAGCAGGAAGGACACAGACTCCCACCCAGCAGGAGAGTAGACTGGACAGAGGCCAAGGTTCGGGTCAGAGGTCACCAGCACCTTGGCTGGCTGGTTGCTTGCGTTCTTTGACCTTTAATAATTTCCAAGCCACCCAGTGTAGTTGGAGCCCCTCCAGCTTAGCCCGCAGTGTTACAGTCCGTTACAGTGAGTGAACCGATTTGCCTTCCGAGCCGCATCTTCGCCTCCGGCTGCCCCCTCCTCCCGCCCAGCCCCGCCCGCGCCCAGGTGGACTGTGTGTCCGCGGAGAGGAGAACCTTCGCGGCCTCTGTAGTCATAGTCTCCACCAGCACACCACTGAACGAAGGAGTGCAGAATAAAGAACAGGCAGGGACAGGGGAGCCTGGTGGGCTGCCGTCTATGGGGTCACACAGAGTCGGACACGACTGAAGCGACTTGGCAGCAGCAGCAAGAGTGTGGCTGACTCTGGCGTCTGAAAGCCTAACTTCATCATTTTCTCCTGGACAAGTAAGTCACTTACCTTCTTTGTTTCCAATTTCCACTTCACCCCCCTAGTGATTGTTTAAGAGTCCATCGAAGTCGCTGCTGCGTAATGCACAAATATCAGCCGTTTAACAACAAGAACTACAAGGCAGGGATCCCCAACCGGGTCGTGGGCCGGTCCCGCCCCGAGGCCTGTTAGGGGCCAGGCTGTAGGGGAGGATGCCAGCAGGGGTGAGCGAGAAGCTTCCTCTGCCGCTCCGCGTCTTTCCCCATACATCGCATTACCCTTTGAGTCATTCTCCAGTCCTGTCTGGGGAAAACTTGTCTTCAGCGAAACCGGTCCCTGGCGCAAAAAGGTTGGGGACCGCTGCCCTAAGGCAATGGTGTTAATTGCATAGGATTGTTTTCTAGCTAAGAAAATTTCCGAAATTACTTGTCATGGCCTTACGTGTTATATCAGAGTTCTTCAGTGTTTCTCAAACTAAGAGTTACCTGAAACTCTGCTTAGAAATACAGATTGCTAGGCTGCTTCCTAGAATTAGAATTTCCAGGGGACAGGCCCGGTGATCTTGCTTTTAGCAAGCATTCCAGATAATTCGGGCAGCAGTCTGGTTTGGGAAATCGGGCTGTGTGATGTTATAAAAAACTCAGGTGCTGGGAATCCAGTAGAGGAGGTCAGAGTGAGACATGTAGGTTGAGGGTATGTGATAAGAGATGCAGCCAATAATTTATTAGAAGTGAAGTCGCTCAGTTGTGTCCAACTCTTTGCGACCCCATGGACTGTAGCCTACCAGGCTGCTCTGTCCATGGGATTCTCCAGGCAAGAATACTGGAGTGGGTTGCCATTTTATTAGAAGTGAAGCCTTGTTTTTTAAGCGTTGGGCATTATAGTTATTGGTGTTTGTCCTGGTTGTGAATCCGAGTCTTTGCACTGAGGAACCAGGCTGCTCTTCTTCCTGTTGCTCTCATACTGAAGATTAACAGCCATGTTCTTCAGCAGTTGCTCCTGTGGGAGAAAGGCCAGGGCACCGAGAGCATGAAGAAAAAAATCAGAATCTTGAGGGGATAACCACCATCTTGACTTCTCTGCAGTGTCATTCCCAGTCATCAAGCTGTGGAAGCAACATAATTGTCTGCTGATAGATGAATGGATAATGAAATTGTGATAAATACAACCCACACACACAACGGAATACTATTCAACCTTAAAAAAGAAGGAATCTTGCTATTTCCAGCAACACTGATGAGCCTACAAGACATTATGCTAAATGAAATAAGCACTGAAAGAGAAATGCCACATGGTCTCACTTTTATGTGGAATCAAACTCATAGAACCAGAGCAGGGGAAGCGTCGGGGGAAGAGGAAATGCTAGTCAAAGTGTACAGAATCTCAGTTTTGCAGGATGAGTAAGTTATAGAGGTCTAAGGTGCAGCATGGTGGGATTATGGTTATAACACTGTATTATGATATTAATGTTACAGATCTTAGATGTTCTTACTACATTAAAAAAAGGTAACTGTGAAGTAATAGATGTGTTAATTAGCCTGACTGTAGTACTAGTCATTTCATAACGTGTATATCAAAACATCATGTTGCAGACTTTAAATATATACAATTTGCATAGAATGATAAAATGTAAAAAATAGGTTTACCAGCACTGACAATAGTTTCAGGCTCCTAGTAGACCCTTAAAGACTGCTGAATGAATGAGCTACTAGTAGATGGAGGCCCAGAATCATTTTGTGATGGCCAGGAGTTCATCCTAAACTGGGACAGTTCCTAGCAAAGGATGCGCTGGACGAACGATCCAGTTGTACCTTCCCGGGAGTGCTATTTTCACAGGCAGTAATCACAGCCACCACTACCTGAGCAGACGCCACTGGCCAGGCATTGTGCAGAGTGCTTCGTTGCCGGCTGGGAGGCAGGTACTACTGGCATCACCATTACCCCCTTTTCACAGAGGAAGCTCAGAGAGGATAAGTAAACCCTTAAGGATCTGCAGCCAGTGGGAGCGGACCTGAGATTTGAACCTAGGCAGCCTGACTGCAGTGCTAGAGTTATTATCGTTAATATTTTATTTATTTATTTGGCTGCACCAGGTCTTAGTTGTGTACATGGAATCTTTTAGTTGCGGCATGCGAACTCGAGTTACAACATGTGGAATCTATTTTCCTGACTAGGGGTTGAACCTGGGCCCACCTGCAGCACAGTACCTTAGCCAGTGGACCACCAGGGAAGTCCCTAGTGCTGGAGTTATTAATGTGACCCTGAGACATATCTCAGGCATCGTGTGAGTTACTGGATATCTTTTACTAGAGGAATCAGGTTGGGTCCTCAGGCTGCAATTTGAAATAGTGCTTTGCAGACAGTTCGTGAGGCTGGAGGCAGGGTGACTGCATAAGAGATCAGGGCAGAGATGAGGAGGTCTGGATCAGGACAGAGGCTAGAGGGCTGGAGGGGAGACCCTGGAGGGGACATCCGACCTCACACCCACCCTCCAGCCCGACAGCCCTGCACGTCTGTTTCTGATTTATGGCCTTCAGGCCCAGGGCACCACGTTCAGTGTGGTGAACCTTTGCTGACCCTGTAAGTCTGCTGCACTCCTGTGCTCTTGGGGCTGGCACCTGGTGAGGAATAATGGACTATTCTCCATCGTGGTAAGGACCTTTCAGTGTTGGGTCTGCCTTGACAAGCTTTACCCCTCGCACAGCTTTCAAGATTTATGAGGTTGATTGCAGTCACTGGTCTCTTCCCTGTTCTGAATTCTCTAATGCCTTCTCTCTTGTTTGCTGCTTAAGAGTCCTTATCCTTTTCTTCTCTTTATTTTATTCTGCCTGAGTCATGACAGTTTCCCTCTTTATTGCATTGCTTCGAAGAAACCCTTTCCCTCTAACCCAGTATTGTCCGTCAAAGCAGCTCCAAGTGTAGAAAAACCTGGAATCTAGAATCTGAAAAACCTGTGCCCAGGGACCATTTGATAATTAGCTTGAGCCTTGATCTCCTTGACTGTAGAGTCAGGATCATTTACCTTGCAGAATTGTTCTAAAGGTTACATGAAAAGGTGTTTGTATAAAAAGGTTCTGTAAATCCTAGGACATTATGTAAATGTTGGTTAACTTTGTTTAGTTCAGTTGTTCATAATTTCTTCCCATTCAGTCATCTTCTTCTGCCTTGTTCTTGTGATACCTTCTTTCTGGCTGGATGACAGGCGTTACTAACATGTAAACCACCTGCCTGGGGTGGCGGGTAGGACCTGATTGAAATCACCTGGTCAGAGAGATGCACTGGATCACTTTCTCTGCTGGAAGTGGGCTTCTTCCTTCCAGCGTGGTCAGAAGACTTTCTTTACTGCTCAGGGAGACAGACAGTTTTCATATTGTACTTTCTTTTCTGAAATTAATTATAGCAGTACTTTTCTTTATTAAAAGTTAATTGTCAGTCACATTAGGGAATTATTTAATGATTTGGTAGTTGCATTGCCAAAAATACTTGAGGCCAAAATTAGTGGACTCATGGGGAGGTGAAACATCTTGAAATTTGCAAGTTGGGTTTGAATAGTATTTTCCCAATTCGCTGGGTTTCAGGAATAACCTGGGGTGCTCTCGAAAGCACACATTTCCTGCCCCCCCCCCAACATTGAGGGCATGAATCAGCTAATTCTTAGCATCAGGCAACTCTGGAAAGCACTGATTTTGTACATCTGGGAGATATTTTTTATACTTGTCTTAGTATTCCTGCCTTATTCCTAAATCTTAGTTTTAAAAGCTAACAAACTCAACATATATATTATTTTAACAAATCCAGTATGTGTTTTTTTTTTTTTTGCATATCCCCTACATACTCATATACAGCAAAAGTGAAACACACTCCCCGGTTTATAAAAATAAAAGCTTTATAATATTGAGTTATGAAGTTAGTTTAGTTTCTATTGTCTTTCTGTTTTGGGCTTCCCAGGTGGCACTAGTGGTAAAGAATCTAACTTGGGAATGGAAAGGTGAACTCCCTTGCTTTTGTTGTTGTTGTTATTTTAAAAAAATTATTTAATTTTAATTGAAGGATAATTGCTTTACAATATTCTGTTGGTCTCTTCCATACATTAACATGATTCAGCCACAGGTATACCTAGGTCCCCTCCCTCTTGAACCTTCCTCCCACCTCTCCCCTCAGCCCCTCTAGGTTGTTACAGAGCTCCAATTTGAGTTCCTTGAGTCCTATAGCAAGTTCCTAATGGCTGTCTATTTTACATATGGTAATATATGTTTCCATGCTACTTTCTCCATTCGGCCCACCCTCTCTTTCCTCCTCCCTGCCACCCATATCCATAAGTTTTTTTTCTATCTCTATGTCTCCATTGCTGCCCTGCTAATAGGTTCATCAGTACTATCTTTCTAGATTCCATATGTATGCATTAATATATGATATTTGTTTTTCTTTTTCTGACTTACTTCACTCTGCATAATAGACTGTATCCCTTGCTTTCTTAATTCCCCAAAAGAATTTGTTCAAGGAAATAATTTTTTATAGCTACAAAAGTAATCAAGGCTGTTAGCAGTGAGGTGATCATTTTAGTGGTTTCTGACTGAAAAGGATTTTCCAACTATTTCAGTAGGACTAATTTGAAGACTCAGATTAAAGACATGGGCACTGCGCTGAGTGCTTTCTCATATATAATCTCATTTAATTTACATAGCAACTTTTCAAATATATGATCACCATTTTTCAGGTGAGCAAATAAAGGCTCTGAGAATTTAGCAAATTCACCCCCAAGTTACACTGCTAGTAAGAGCTGTGACTTTCTTGAAAACCTCATCATCAAAAATCACAGTTATCTTGAAATGAATTGCTCTTGAGCCAGAAGAGTTGAATTTGGATGTGCTTTTTTGAGAGATTAATGATTAACCTTAGAATTTAGAATAACAGCATGGATGTTGGTAACATGCAGAAACGTATTTGCTGTAATAGAAAGAGAACAGATTTGAACAGTCAGAAAAAAATGGCATTTAGGAGTTTTATGACCTTGAACAAGTTACTGAACTTTCCTGAAATTTGGTCTGTGAAAAATGAAGACAGTAAGTGGCTAATTCACTCTTCAGAGATGGTTGTGAGAAGTGAATGAGACTCCGATTTAAAGGGTCTAAGAGTGTCTGTCACACAGTTAGTGCTTAATAAAGTTGAATTCTTTCTTCCTTCCTCCTTCTGGTCACAATTTGAATATCTGCAGTTTAACCCTCATTATACATTTTCTTCTCAAGCTTTCTACCAACCCTTTTCTAACTGTAATAGGATTCTTAAGAATAATATTTAAATGTGTCCATAATAACTAACATTTATGGAGTGTTTTACGTGTGTTATCTTTGAATTCTCACCACAGCTTTTTGAGAAAGATAGTATTATACTTATCATTTTCAATTTACAGATGAGGAAGCAGGCTAAGAGAGGGAAGTGATTGTCCAAGGACACACACGTAGTAATGGCAGATATGAGATGAGACTAGATCCACCTTATATATTTTTTAAACAATATTTGTATTTATTTATTGGGCTGTGATGGGTCTTCACTGCAGCATGTGGGACCTAGTTCCCTGACCAGGGATTGAGCCCAGATCCCCGGTACTGGGAGTGTGGTGTCCAACCCACTGGACCACCAGGAAGGTTCCCCGCCTTATATTCTTTACTACCATGTTCTGTTGCTTCCAGAAAGATAATCACTTGTGAATTTTTCCTAGTCTGGAGAGATAGGTCCATGCGGAGGGGAGGGGGGCGGTCAACACCAGTCCTCTGGTTTTCTTGAGCCCAGGACTGTCAATTTTGGTTCTGAAGAATGGGTTGACTCGTTCATGTCTTTCTTTGGGAACTGGCATCTTGTGATGACTAATCTCATGTGTCAGTTGAACTAGACCATGGGATACTCAGACATTAATTTCTGAGTGTATCTGAGAGCATTTTTGGATCTGGTGAGCATTTGCATCAGGGGACTCAAGCAGATTGCCCTCCCAAATTTGGATGGACATCATCCAAATCCATTGAGGACCTGAACAGAACAAAGAGGCAGAGCAAGGGGGGATTTCTCTCTCTCTGCCTGGCTACTTGAGCTGGGACATCAGTGGTTTGCCCACAGGCTGGGACTTGTGCCATCAGTGCTTTTGGTTTTCAGACCTTAGGAATTGGATTGAAACTTACACCATTGGTTTTCCTAGGTTGGTCTTTAGCTTGCAGGTGGCAGGTCATGGGGCTTCTCAGCCTCCATAATCACAAGAGCTAATTCCTCATTATCTGTCTCTCCGTCTCTTTCTCTCTCCTGTTGGTCCTGTGTCTCTGGAGAGCCTGGACTAATACACATCTAATCAGGCTAATTTCTAATGTGATGCTTCATCTCCTATTATGATTTCCCCTGAGTTTTCCTGTAACTTTTCTAAGTAGCAGTAGGAGCAGTGGCAGCAGAACCAGCAAGAGTGATTTTGATCAAGTATGTACAGTTTCTGCAACTTTCTCCAGTGCTTCTAGAGCACCAAGAGGACTTGTCAGATGAAGGCTACATCTGTATTACTAATGCCAGTGTTTGTCACTGATTTCTTTTAATCTCATGAGTTTATTTTCCCTGACAAGGTTATATCCCAGAGTCTTCAGCTTTCTTTACCATTTGTTCTAGTACCACTGCTTCCTCTTCTGTATGCCTTCTTGTATGCAACTGGTGTGACTGGAGCCCTTTATACTGTATAAAGCACTGTGCAGTTTAATCTTGTCCCCACACTGGCATTGCCCTTGCTGTGCCTTCTGTTTGAAACACACTGCCCCTTTTAGGTCTGGCAGACTCCTATTCAGGTTCCCAGGTGGCTCAGTGGGAAAGAATCTGCCTGCCAATGCAGGACGTGCAGGTTTGATCCCTGGATCAGGAAGATCCCCTGGAGAAGGAAATGGCAACCCACTCCAGTATTCTTGCCTGGGAAATGCCATGGACAGAGGAGCCTGGTGGGGCTACAGTCCATGGGGTCACAAAAGAGGCAGACACGACTTAGTGACTAAACAACAACAACAAAAATTCATCCTGTAAGACCTAGGTCAGATATCCTGTCTGAGGGTTCTGAATGTCCCAACATTCTGCCACTAAGATAGCTCTGAACATGCCAAGCATATCCAGCTTTGGACCTTTGCACTGACTATTCTCTCAGGTTGGAACATTCTTTTCCAGACTTCTGCATGACTTATTTCATTTCAGATTTCACTCAAAACTTACCTCCTCTGAGAGGCCTTCATCCTTCATAGACATTAGCCTGTTACTAATGTTCACAAATATTGATTAATTTAGCTTTCTAATGCTAGGCAGAAAAAAAGATTAATTGACTATAGGTATGTTGGTTTATTTATGGCTGTCTGTTCTGTTCCGTTGATCTACATGTCTGTTTTTGTGCCAATACCACACTATTTTGATTACTGTAGCTTTGTAGTATTGTCTAAAGTCTGGGAGGGTTATACTTCCTGTTTTGTTCTTTTTCCTCAGGATTGCTTTGGCAGTTCTGGATCTTTTATGGTTCCATGTAAATTTTAGGATTTTTTGGTAATAGTTTTGTGAGAAATGTCATGGGTAATTTGATAGAGATTGCTTTAAATCTGTAGATTGATTTGGGTGGTGTGGCCACCAACTCCGGATTTTTAAAGTGTGGGCTGCACATAATTTCCTTTCAAAGAGTAAAGTAGAGAAGTGACTAAGAAGGAAAAAAAAAAAGAGAGAGAGAATAGCATTACAGCAGAGAAAACTGACAAACACTACCTCCGTCAGGTGATTAGAGGCAGTATCAACAGTAATGTCTCACTAACTGTTTGCACCCAGGAAATATGACGTGATGAGAGGGGTGCTTTACCTCACTGTTTCCCTCCCCAAATCCGTAGCCACAGACTGATCATCAGGAAAACATCAGATACACTTCAGTAGAAGGGGACCCATAAAATACCTGAGCAGCTCTCCTCACAGTGGTCAAGCTCATCAAAAACAAGGAGGATCTGGGAAATTGTCACAGCCAAGAGGGGCCTAGGGAGACCCGATAGCTAAACGTGATATGGTATCCTGATGGGATTCTGGAACAGAAGGACACGCTAGGTGAAAACTGAGGGAATCTGAATAAACGATGGCCTTCAATAAAAATATCTACGTTGGTTCATAAATTTTAATAAGTGTATTATGGGAATGTAAGGGTGAGAGGGTGTTGAGGAACTCCCTGTATACTCTCTTCCTAATTTTTCTGTGAATTTAAAACTGTTCCAAAAAATAAAGCCTATTTAAAAAAAATGCAGATCCTGGATGAAGTCACTGGGGGTGGGGCCCAGGAAGCTGTGGATTTCCAGGTCGAGAGGCTTCCCAGGTGGCGCTAGTAGTAAAGAAAAAGTGAAAGCGAAAGTCGTGACCCACTCTTTGCGACCCTGTGGACTGTAGTCCATGGAATTCTCCAGGCCAGAATACTGAAGTGGGTAGCTTTTCCTTTCTCCAGGAGATCTCCCCAACCCAGGATTGAAACCAGGTCTCCCGCGTTACCAGCTGAGCCACAAGGGAAACCCAAGAATATTGGAATGGGTAGTGTATTCCTTCTCCAGTGGATCTTCTCAACCCGGGAATTGAACTGGAGTTCCCTGCATTGGCCATCCACTCCAATTTTCTTGCCTGGAAAATCCCACGGATGGAGGAGCCTGGTGGGCTACAGTCCACAGGGTCGCAAGGAGTCAGACACGACTGAGAGACTTCACTTCACTTCTGTGTTGCAGGAGGGTTCTTTACCAACTGAGCTTTCAGGGAAGCCCTAGTAAAGAGACTGCCTGCAAATGCAGGAGAAATAGGAAACCGTGGGTTCGATCTCTGCTTTGGGAGGATCCCCTGGAGGAGAGCACGGCAATTCCCTCTGCTATTCTTGCCTGGAGAAACACATGGACAGAGGAGCTGGTGGGCTGCACAGAGTCGGACACGACTGAAGCGACGTAGCACACACACGAACTTGCTATCAATCAGTGTTTAAAAAATCACTGGCTCATCATATAGTTGGTTGCTTGGCTGCTCCCCACTTGGAGATGATTTAATCAAAGTCATGGAGCCTGTCTCCTAGTCTCTGAGTCCCTGGGCTGATACAGAACCTGGCTCAGGAAAGTACTCCATAGAAGTGGACTGAATAATTAGTATTAACGACCAGTTCTGCATCTGTGATGGCACCCGTGGAGAGAAACAGTTAAAACAATAACTCCCTAGGTTCAGTTTCAACTAATCTTAATGACACAGCACTTGCTTGCAGTCATTTCTCTCTTGACTCCATCAGGAGGCATTTACCCTGGGCAGTGCTGCAGTTGTTGTTAATGATTCCTGGTCCCCACTGACTGGTCTTTGCAAGGCTGGAGTTGCGGCTTCCAGTCTTGGGGCGTGTTCTCTGCTCCCGTGGGTGCTGGGGGAATGAGAAGGGGTACAGGAAGGGGTGAGGGCCAGTCATCTGCAGATGTCCAGGGTGCATGATGAGGGAGGTGCTAATTGAGCAGAGCTGGGAATCAGCCAGGCCACCGCCAGGGCCACCTGCCTGCTCATTCACAGACCCTTATGGGGCACTGGCTTCCTGCTGCCTGGCTGGAAGCTTGGGCCAGAGAAGCTCAGCAGCCTGGGGAACCTCTGGAGTCTCCTCCCTCCCTCGTGGCTTCCCTGTGGCCTGGTCTCATTTCCTGTCGTTTTCTTCTCAGGTTGGCTGTCATTTCCTGGCTTTCCTCTTTGGCTCTGGCTTCTGGTCGCAGTTTCTCTTTGACTCCGGGGCAGCAGCATCTAAGCAGACTGAGCCTGTGCTGTTACGTTCTCTGGCGCTGCCCTGGGATGACCCATTGTGTGCTGTCTT
The DNA here is from genome assembly GCF_023091745.1 of Budorcas taxicolor. Taxonomy (NCBI): domain Eukaryota; kingdom Metazoa; phylum Chordata; class Mammalia; order Artiodactyla; family Bovidae; genus Budorcas; species Budorcas taxicolor. The sequence goes on from NC_068917.1 coordinate 98,992,593, forward strand.
TGGAGGGACCATGTGGACTGTCAAAACAAATTCAAGAGCAGCTTTCAAAAAGGGCTCCTATGTGTGAAACAGGAGCAGCAGCTGGCTCACTCTGGGCCAGGCAGTGTGCTTTGCATGTATTCTCCTAGGTACCGCTAAACACCAGCTCCATGAAGAAATATAAATAGGCCCATTTCTCAGGAGGGGAAACTGAGGGCCAGGAAAGTTCTGTCCCTTGCCTCTAATAAGTGGTAGAGATGGGCTTTGAATGTAGGGAGTCTCATGCTAGTATAAAGTAGGTTGATCCTTAACAGAAATGTATGCATTAACAGATACTAAGTAATGATGACTTAAAAATAGGTTTTAAGTGACTTAAGGGAAAAATGTGACTTAAAATAGGTTTATTTCTCTTTCCTAAAATTCCAAGCTAGGACAAAGGGATGGAGAGGTGGGTGAGTGTAGCAGACACATATGTATGATGAGATAGCCAAGACCCCTCAAGACTTATCACATCTGTCCACCCAGATTATTGACATTCTAACACCTTTACCTGCCTGGGGCTCTCTCTGACCCCAGAGCACTCGGCCTGGAGTCAGAGTGCCCCCTTCTCTAGTATCCCTCAGTGAGTTTCCACAAGCTGTTGGTACGTAACTACCCCAGCTCCCTCGCTCCTTGGGCAGGACATCTAAGTCACATTCTTCTCTCTCCTAGTATTCCCCATTGTGACTGAGGTCCAGCTGCCCATATGCAATCAGGTAATGTACACCTCGTTGATTTCTTTCCCTTCTCTGTTTCACTTCCCCACCCCCTAGTGGTGATTCCTGGAATCGCCTCTGAAATCAGTGCAGTGGAATCTTATAGTTCAGTTCAGTTCACTTCAGTCGCGCAGTCGTGTCCACCTCTGCGACAGGGCAGCCCAAACCCTTGCAGAGCCTCAGGGACCCAAGTTCCTTCTGTCTAGTTGCTGCATCACCCCGCCCACCCCCACCAGGTGTTATCTTCATCTACATGATCAAAGCTGGTGTATTACTAATACGTCCATTTTCTCATTCCTGAGAACAAATAGAAAGTGAAGACCAAGAAGTTTCTTTTTAAAAAATGTTTTATCGTGATAAAAGTCACATAGAACCTAATATTTTAACCATATTTAACTGTACATTTCAGGGGCACTAAGTACATTCGCACTGTTGTTCAACTGTCACGACCATCCATCTCTCGAATCTTCACTTTCCTAAGCTGAAACTCTCTATTAGAAGGGATGCGGGAATGGATTGAGAGGTTAGGATTGATACATACACAGTACTGTGTATAAGGTAGATGACTAGTGAGAACCTACTTTATAGCACAGGGGGGAAAAGGTGCAGTCTGCGGGACATGCATTGTTAACTTTAAAAATGCATTCCAATATACAGTAGGTGCAGACACACACTGTTTGATTTCACTTATATGTGCTCCCTAGAATGGTCAAATTCATAGAATCAGAAAGTACATTGGTAGATGCCAGAGGCCAAGGGTGAGGAGGTGAGGGGGTGGGAGAGGGAGTGAGGACTAAATATTAGTACAGAAGAAGGTTCTTTTGAGTGACATAACCCAGGAGTAGTGCACACCACGTTCCCTTATATCCTGGGGGTCACAGTCTCGTCACACAGCCATAGCTATCTGCAAGGGAGTCCTTGTGCTCAGTGAAAACTCCAGAGTTCCATCTCTAAAAGGAAAGAGTGGAGATGGATTAGCATGAGGTGGGCTTCCCCGGTGGCTCAGTGGTAAAAAATCTGCTTGGCAATGCAGGAGACATGGGTTCCATTCTTGGGTCAGGAAGATCCCCTTTAGAAGGGCATGGCAACCCACTCTAGTATTCTTGCCTGGGAAATCCCATGGAGAGAGGAGCCTGGCAAGCTGCAGTGGGGTCGGAAAAGAGTCATCATGACCGATCAACTAAACAGCAATAACAAAGACACTGTACTATACTGCTTCACTGAGGGGGAGGGAATGGGGGTGTTAGGTGGATTGTGGTGAGGTTAAAGAGGCAACCTGGGTGAGAATATGCAGGAAGCTGTTAGGCAGGTTAAGGCATTATGGCTGTCTTTGCTGGGCAACCCACTCCAGTATTCTTGCCTGGAGAATCCCCATGGACAGAGGAGTCTGGTGGGCTGCAGTCCATAGGGTCGCAGAGTCGAAAACAACTGAGCGACTAAGTACAGCATAAATGAAGAAACACTTCTATTAAATAAGGGCTTCCCTGGTAGCTTAGCTGGTAGGAATCTGCCTTCTATGCGGGAGACCTGGGTTCTATTCCTGGGTTTGAAGATCTCCTGGAGAAGAGAACGGCTACCCACTCCAGTATTCTGGCCTGGAGAATTCCATGGCCAGAGGAGCCTTGCAGGCTACAGTCCATGGGGTTGCAAAGAGTCAGACACAACTGAGCGACTTTCACTTGGAGATGATGGTGTGGGAGGGTCACTGTTTTCAACAGACCTGTGACCTGATGGAGTTAAATTTTTTAAAAAGAGTGCTCTGAAGGCAATGGCACCCCACTCCAGTACTCTTGCCTGGAAAATCCCATGGACGGAGGAGCCTGGTGGGCTGCAGTCCATGGGGTTGCTAAGAGTCAGACACTACTGAGAGACTTCACTTTCACTTTTCACTTTCATGCATTGGAGAAGGAAATGGCAACCCACTCCAGTGTTCTTGCCTGGGGAATCCCAGGGACAGAGGAGCCTGGTGGGCTGCCGTCTATGGGGTCGCACAGAGTCGGACACGACTGAAGCGACTCAGCAGCAGCAGCAGCAGCTCTGTTTATGGATTGGGAGATTGGAATTGACATTGTATACACTACTATGTATAAGATAGATAACTAAGGAGAACTGTCTGTTTAGCACAGAGATCTCTACTGAATGCCTTGTGGTGACCTAAATGGGAAGGAAATCCAAAAAAGAGGGGACTATATGTATGCTGCTGCTGCTGCCAAGTCGCTTCAGTTGTGTCCGACTCTGTGCGACTCCATAGACAGCAGCCCACCAGGCTCCCCCATCCCTGGGATTCTCCAGGCAAGAACACTGGAGAGGGCTGCCATTGCCTTATCCAGGCTATATGTATACATACAGCTGATTCACTTTGCTGTACAGCAGAAACTAGCACAACATTGTAAAGCAACTATACACAGGAAAAGAAAAAAAAAAGAGTCCTCTGTTGACAGCAGAGAGTTGAGTTGACCAGGGAGGACTGGAGTCAGGTCAGCAGGTGGCTGACTTGTGCAAGGATCCAGCTGAGAGACTGGGGGGCACTGACAGTGGGGACAGAGATGAATTCAAGGGATGTTTAATCGGTATTGAGATGAGAGTTCAGGAGAGCATTGAGGGTGACATTTGAGTTTCAGAGCTAGACTTCTGGGTTTTGTATTCAGAGATCTGGGACACTGGGGAGCAGTTTCAGCTCAGCCTAGAGGCAGTTTCTTACACGAGAGAAAGTTGCTTTTCTGTGATTCCAGGCATGCCAACTGAGTGGTCCGAGACAGCCAAGTCACACAGTTTCTTTGCTTGTGAGACAGGCTATTCTTAGCTTTTGTGGGGTAATTGCTACAGTGAATAAAGAGGGGGCGATCCTTTGCATGCAAAGTTAATTCAGTCATGTCCGACTCTGCGACCCTGTGGACTCTAGCTGGCCAGGCTCCTCTGCCCCTGAGATTTCCCAGGCAGGAATACTGGAGTGGGTTGCCATTACCTTCTCCCTTCCTGACCCAGGGATCGAACGCACGTCTCTTCAGTCTCCTGCATTAGCAGGCAGGTTCTTTACCACTAGCACTACCTGGGAAGCCCATAATCACCTTTGAGGGTGAGTTAAGTGGAAAAATTTTATAATGAGAAGACTCAAGAAAGAATTGAGAAGGCTGAGATCTAAGAGGGAGCATATCACACAGGGACATTTGAAAGTGGAAGCTTTCAGAGAGGCTTTTATCGTATTTGTTGGTATGTTCTTGTTGTTCAGTAGCTCAGTTGTGTCTGACTCTTTGTGGTCCCATGGACCACAGCATGCCAGGCTTCCCTGTCCTTCACCATCTCCTGGAGTTTGCTCAAACTTATGTCCATTGACTCAATGATGGCATCCATTATCTCATCCTCTGTTGTTCCCTTTTCCTCTTGCCCTCTGTCTTTCCCAGCATCAGGGTCTCTTTTAATAAGTTGGCTGTTTGCATCAGGTGACCAAAGTAATGGAACTTTGGCTTCAGCTTCAGTCCTTCCAATAAATATTTAGGGTTGATTTCCTTTAGAACTGACTAGTTTGACTCTTAGCTGTCCAAGGGACTCTCAAAAGTCTTCTCCAACACCACAGTTAGAAAGTATCAATTCTTTGGCGCTCAGCCTTCTTTATGGTCCAACTCTCACATCCATACATGACTACTAGGCATACACTTTGACTAGACAGACCTTAGTTGGCAAAGTCATGTCTCTGCTTTTCAATATGCTGTCTAGGTTGGTCATAGCTTTTCTTACACTGGTTGGAAAAACAGACTTTGGTGTCTAGCACCTAAGAGCTCCAAACCTGGCTCTCCCACCTGAGCTGTGTGACCTCAGGCAAGTTACTCAACCTCTCTGAACCTCAGGTGCCACCTTGGGAAAGCAGAAACAAACATGACTTTGTCACAAGATTGTGAATATTACATGACAGCGTGTGTGATGTGCCCAGCACAGAGCCTGGCACACGAAAGGTGCTTAACAAAGGTGACTTTCCCCATCTGTCTAAGAAGAACCGAAAGATCGATTTGATTCTGTTGGTTTAGTTTAAAAAACAAAACACAACAAACGGGGGTGGGGGGGTAGGGCGTGAATTCAGACAGGAAAAGTCACCCCCTCTGATATTTGGAATTCAGTCAAGGGAACCTGGTTGTCTGACTCGAATCTTCTTTTCCCACCAGCTGTGTTGGCATGGTCTCAGCATAGCCTTTCTCAGAGCCACTTGTTAGAATACCAAAAGAATGTGGAACTACAAGGCAGGATTGATATGGTGACTTTGGAAACATAAAACAGGGTGACATGAAGTCAATTAAATCATGTTTGCCCCTCCCACCTCAGGGTAATGACTCCAGGATTGAGGGGAACGGCTCCAACAGAAGGGAGAGGGAACCATAGTTGCAGCCCATATGCCTGCTTCATTTTGCAGTCACTCCTAGCGGCCCATCTGTTCGTGGCTGCCTGGTCTAGCCAGGGGGCTTATAAAACGGTATCCACATCCATGGATGCCTTCACTCAGCAGCTGGGAGGATGAGGGAGACCCTCATCCAACACCAGGCGCTTTCTGCTGCACCTTCACGCCTCTCTCCACTCTTGTTTTCTCCTGTTTGCCTTTCAGTGTCACTTAAATATAGCTCTCAATTATTGGTGTTTGTAACAGAACGTAAAAAGGAGAGGATGCTAAAATTTATGGAATTCCTATTCTGTGCTAGGTACTCGCTGGACGCTGTGTCTAACATCTCATTGTCTAATCATTCCCATCGGGTAGGCATGATGAAGAAACTTAGGCTCTGAGAAATTAAGTCACTTTTCCAAGTCCATACACTAGGAGATGGTGGCACTGGCGTAGGCCTCTAGTCTCTCTCTGCAGAGATTTTACTGTTAGGCTAATGATGAATAACAATTAGAATACCCTAACATACCCACCCACCCACACTCACACCCTATCATCACCACCACCAAGAGAGGCACACCCACCCACACAGACACACACACACCCATCACCAGTACCATCACGCCAACCAACACTTTCTAGGTTTTTGTTTCTCCTAACAGATGATCTCTTATTTTTAGTTTGAACTGAATGACTTCTTTGATGCTAAAGAATGAGCTCCCTCTAGTGGCAGAGTGTGGTTTGGCACAAGCTCACTTTCTTGGGGACACAGGTAAATATAGACAGACAGACACTTTCTTTCATGTAGTACAGTCTTGTCAAAAGACACATTATTGAGACTTTCTTAATACAGTGTAAAGAAGGAATCCAGATCTGGGCAGATCCCCATTGCAAAATTAATGCCAAGGGGAATGATGACCTCTTTATCCCAGCGACAGTGGCGTTAGCGTTTTCACAGAGTTCTGTGATTTCCTGAGAGTTTTCACAATAGTGTCTCAGAATCGTCACAACATCCCTGGGAGGCAGGCGTTCCTACTTTATAGTTAAGTGAGCTAGAAATCAGTGTTGTTAAATGGCTTTTTCAAGGTTACACAGCTGGTCAGTAGAGGAGCCGTAATTCTAATTTGGGGGTTCTTGTACTCTTTAAACTACACCAGGGAGGTTTTCCAGTGCAGAATCAGTTCTGTATCATGGTGGGTTGCCTGTCAGGTGAGGGACAGGTAATCATGGTGATGGCTATCAGGATTAAATGAGACAGGTGAAATGATAACAGATGGTTATACTTCCCGTCACTTCTCGCCTCTGGCCCATCCTCTCACTGTGCCAGAACGATTAAAATAAAAAGCACAAATTCCACTGGATCCTTGCTTGAAAACCCCTCCGGCTCCCGTGACTCTCAGGATAGAGCCCGAACTCTCAGGCTTGGCACTCACAGCCTTTCCCAATCAGAACTCTCCTTACCTCTCCAGGCAACTTCTCTTTTTGCACCTTAACTTTCTGTCACATTAGGAAACTCACGTTTTTCATCTTTCCCAACAAATATTAGCCCCTGTTATATCCTGTGCCATCTTCTCCATCTGGAGTGATTCTACTAACTTTCCTTTTCCAGGTGAGATATCACCTCTTTCTGAAGGGTTGTGGAATCCCACGGATTTCGCTCTGTGCTCCCTTCTCGGCTCTTCTCACATTTGATACGTAATTTTACTTTAAGTGCCTTTCTCCCTCTCTGTCTGTCTGTGTTTCCATCTCTCAGTTGTTGCTTAGGTCATCTCTGTGTCCTTAGCACCTGACATAGTTCCTGGCACCTGAGGAGTTGACGAGACGTTAGCTGAGTGTCTACAGGAAAGGTACAGAGTATTTTCTTTGGGAATTATGGACAGAATCCAAGCCTGCTTGATGTGTAAATGGTGTTTAGGGCTCCTTGACAATTTGTCATAAAAATTTGTTGTGAGCCTGCATTCAAATGCCTTTGGCCATGGTGTTAAATTCAGTGTAAAAATAAAAAGTACTTTTAGGGGAAAAAATGATGCAAATAAGACCACTTGGTTAACTGTGGGGCTTTTTTCACCATGCTTCTACAAATGCTTTTGAGCGTGAGGAAGAAATGGGAGTTTCTGGCTTCTTGAGTGAGTTGGTCTTGAAAGGTCTGGGCTATTGTACAGCTCAGATGCGGTTGAGCTGGTAACCACCAGAGGGCGCTGGCGGCGAGTGTGCCATCCCCTTCTCCATGGGCTACTGGGGACCACTCTCCCTTCAGGAACCCATGGAGATCTGACCCAGCTGTTCCCTATCCCACCTTCCCTGAGTTAAGTTTTGAATTATTTTAATGATCATCCATAAAATCTTATGATTAAACAAATTAAGCCAGAGTCTTTGACCCTCCCTAAGCCATAAAGAAAGTTGAGTGCCGAACTATTGATGCTTTTGAACTGTGGTGTTGGAGAAGACTCTCGAGAGTCCCTTGGACTGCAAGGAGATCCAACCAGCCAATCCTAAAGGAAATCAGTTCTGAATATGCACTGGAAGGACTGATGCTGAAGTAGGAACTCCAATACATTGGCCATCTGATGCAAAGAAATGACTCATTGGAAAAGATCATGATGCTGGAAAGACTGAAGGCAGGAAGAGAAGGGGACGACAGAGGATGAGATGGTTGGATGGTATCACTGACTCGATGCATGAGTTTGAGTAAGCTCCAGAGTTGGTGATGGACAGGGAAGCCTGGCATGCTGCAATCCATAGGGTCACAAAGAGTCGGACATGACTGAGCCACTGGACTGAACTGCTTCTGTGTCATCCTTGACCAGTGATCTTTCAGCAGCCGTTTGAAGCTAGTGGCCTTAATGCTCTGGAGATAGGCCATCAGTTGTTATTACAAATACTTTCCTTGAATATTGATCGAAACTCTGCCTCCTTTAACATCCCCCTTGCTAGCTGCTGGGTATGGGAAGAACAAAATCCTCTTTTCTTCCCTCCGAAAAAGTATTTTCCCCTGTCTCCAGCTTTTGAACCCATCTTGCTCAGAGGCTTTGCTGGTGGCTGCCCATGAGCAGTCTCCTCGCGGGCTTGGAGGTCTGCCTGAGTGTGGGTTGCACACAGCTGTCACTGTGCGTGTGAAATGCAAAAGAGCGTCTGCCGGCTGCCCGCCAGCATGGATGTGTCCTCAGCTTCCTCTGGTGGGAGACGGTCAAGGCTGGAAAAGAAGTATTTATTACACACTATGATAACAGGAATTAAAAACCATCCATGCTCCCTCAGTCATAAAAATCAGTGGTTTCATTTGCTGGGTTTGCTGCCAACGCCTGTCCATATGCAGAGCTCGTTTTTATAGTTACACCGATAAAAGGTGGATATTTCATGTGCTTTTCTCTGCCCAATGAATCCGATTTTTCCTGTCATTTGAAAGTGACTGGAATTATTTTAAAGGCTGTAAGACAGGTCTATGAGGGGAAGCACACTGACTCATCTATGGCCTGCTGTGGGACAAGCAGGTGTTCCCAGGTGATCGTGGATTAAGAGCAACTGGGTGCAATCCCTCCCATGCCCACAGGCCAACAGTGGCTGCCAGGGACCTGGCCTGGACTGAGTCATCCCAGTCTGCAAACGGTGGTCAATGGGGCTTCAAACACTCCATAGGGTCTGCAAGAAGTCCTGCTGCCTTCAGCCTGCTGCCCCTGGAGCCTGAGGAGGGCTCTGGTTCGTCATGCCCACAAAACCCCCACCGCCTGGCTCTGTCTGCCTCGGTCTCTGTACTGGTTTCCAGTCCCCTCGCAGGGAGCCCAGCCCAGCCCCTGTGGTCACATGCACTCTCACTGATGCTGCTGTGCTGGACGCTGGGATGACCATTCAGATCCCTCTCAGAAATGCAGGCTGCAGTCCTCCAGCCGCCAGGAGTGATACCTTCAGACCCCTCTCCAGCGTTGCCTCCACTGTAGACAGCTGCCTCGCCGAAGTCCTGGCCCCTTCTTTGGCCGCCTCCATGATAGAGCAGGGAAATAAAGGCCTTGCCGGCTCCCTGCAACCCTGGCAGCTATGAAGGGCTTCAGAGAGCAGGCCTCCGTTGAGACTCCATCACAGCCCAGCTTCTCTCTTCTCAGTTCTGCCCCCTTCCCTCCCCTTCCTTCCATGGGTGGTGATCCCTCAGATCACACCCGAGTAAACCTCTATGTATTCTTCAGAGGTGAAAAATGAAGCTTAGAGAGGCTACGGCTTTTCCAAAATCAGATTTCATCATCTCTTTAATATAGAGCAGGTAAATAAGTCTATTTGCCCCTCACTTTTTTGGTATTTGGGGACACTGTGTAAATTTGGAGACTGTTGCAGCTTCCCAGAAAAGATAAGACCAAGTAGAAACAAATGCAAGAAGAACAGGATTGGGCTGTGAGGGTATGTGGTGAGCGGTGCGCAGCCAGCTCCCCTCCCCTGCAGCTTCCTCCTCCTCCACTCCCCGCGCCAGGGCGGGGAGACTCCCTGGACAGTGATCAGAGACCGGAGGGGCTCCTCAGTGAGAGAGTGACAGGTCCAGGAAGTCAGGGGCTGGCGGGCCAGACTCACTGTGTGCTTGGACCCTGTGGCGTGCATTTGGCTTGTGGCCTTTAACACCCTAGTGCGTGGGAGGCTCTGGCCACCCGGCTTTCCCCAGGTGGGTTTGAATCCACTCCTGCCTCACAGGGTGCACTGATGCCCTCAACACGTGCTGTCTCCTCTCTGCCCCCAACCCATCCAGGCTGAAACAAGACGAGGGCTTTCCTGGCAGGAGCGGCGGGGGAGGGTGGACTTGGCGGTGCATCAGCCTCTTTGTTAGAGTAGGGATGGGGCACCCAGCATGGGTCCCTGTGACCCCGGCTGTTGCCTGAAATGTGCCTCTTCGCCCTGCCTCCCCTTGTATCAGGACACCCACTTCCGGCAGTGATTTTACTACTCCTGAGTTCCTCTAAATCTTGATGGATTCCCTACTGTGTTCTAGTTCTCCTGCTGAGTCCCTGTGTGGTGGAGGGGGACTCCCTTCTTTAAGGCTGCCTTCCTGTTTCCCAACTCCAGTCCTCTTAGCCTGACCTGCAGTGCCAATGGTGGGCCCACCTTTTGTTGGGCATTGTCCATTTTTTATGATTAATACTCCAGGATCCAGCCTTACGCCTGGCACATAGTAGGAGCTGAATACATATTTTTAAAATAAATTGTAAACATTTAAGGGAAAGAATAAGGTTCCCCAGGTGTTTCAGTGGTAAAAAAAAAAATATCTGCCTGTAATGCAACAGATGCGAATTTGATCCCTGAGTCATGAAGATCCCCTGGAGAAGGAAATGGCAACCTACTTCAGTATTCTTGCCTGGGAAATCCCATGGACAGAGGAGCCTGCTGGGCTGCAGTCTGTGGGGTCACAAAAGAGTTGGACACAACTTAGCAATTAAACAGCAACACCAAGGTAAAGGATGTGAATGGATGGTGATCAGTTATTTGTTTTCAAAGCCAGGATGATATAAAGTGCTTGCATTGTTTCTCACCAAAACCTAACCTGTTAGAGAAACCTAAGACTGATCTCCTTAGATTTTAAGAGGTGCCAGAGGACTTAATTTAACATGCTGCAACTCTTCAGATTTCAGAGCAGTTACCTTGGATGCTTTTGCTGTATAATCCTAAATCCTGTTCACAATTCTGCCATTTGGATTTGGTGTGTATTCCCATCCACTTGGGGATAAACCGCCTTTTTAATAATTCTTTGATAAAATGACTCCAGCCATCTTTGCTGTTTGAAACCCAAATGCATGCAGATATTTATTTATAAACACACCATCTCATGTGGTGTGAAGGGATTCAGATACTCTTTGGAGATACTTCCACTCTAAGAATTCACTTTTTGAAAATGAAACTTTGTGGTTGTTCCCTGTGGGGAAATTTTTTTAAAATTTTACTTATTTTTAATTGAAGGATAACTGCTTTACAGAATTGGGTTGGTTTTCTACCACACATCAGCATGAATCAGCCACAGGTTTACCTAAGTCCCTGTGGGGAAATTTTGTGATTGTTCCCTGTGGGGAGACCAGCCAATTGACTAAGAAAGGGCAGGGACTTCCCTGGTGGCCCAGTGGTGAAGACTCCTTGCATCCACTGCAGAGGGCCTGGGTTTGATCCCTGGTTTGGGAACTAAAATCCCATGTACCGAGCAGCATGGCCAAAAAAAAAAAAAGAAAAAGACACCTACGTGTACTGCAGGCTCAATTAAAAAATAAAAATAAAGGGCAATAATAGGGCAGGGCATAAGCTACATGTGAGGCCGACTTGCGGAGGTGGCCGAGGGTAGGAGATTTTCCTCTAGGCCCTCCCTTTGCTGCTGCCTGTTCTTGGGCCATCATTGAGGAAGGTCCTGGGCCCAGTTCCTGGAAGTTAGCTTGTGTTCCAGAATGCCTGCCTCCACTTGGCGTGGTGGAGCCACTTCTGCATGCTCTGGATTTTCACATGTTGTTCACACGGCCTCTGTCATGGACCGAACTGTGTTTCCCCTAATTCGTATGTTGAATCCCCAGCCCCCACTGTGACTGTATTTTGAGAGAGGGCCTTTAGATGCTTCCCTGGTAGCTCAGATGGTAAAGAATCTGCCTGCAATGGGTTCGATCCCTGGGTTGGGAAGATCTCCTGAAGAAGGAAACAGTTACCAACTCCAGTATTCTGGCCTGGAGAACTCCATGGACAGAGGAGCCTGGCAGGCTACAGTGCATGGGGTTGCAAAGAGGTGGACATGATTGAGCGACTTTCACTTTAACTTTAGATGATGAAGCCAGAAAGGGAGGCTGGCATCTGATGGAACTGGTGTCCTTATAGCAAGAGGAAGCATTCTTCCTGTGTGAGCACAGAGGAAAGGCCATGTGAGGACTCAATGGCAAGGGGATGGCTGCTGGCCAAGAAGAGAGTCCTCACCAGAAAGCAGGTTTGCCGGCACCTTGATTGTGGACTCCCAGCCTCCGAAACTGGGAGATATAAATGTTTTTTGTACCTCTCAGTCTGCATACTTTGTTATGGTGGCTCAAGGAAACTGAGGCAGCCTTCTCATGGGTTTTCTTTCTTCTTTCTCCTCGGGGACATTGTCTTAGTTTCCTAGGGCTGCCAAAACAGACTACCATACCCTTGGTGGTTTAAAGCAGCGGAAATTCATTCTCTTATAGAGTTGCAAGAATTAGAAGTCTGCAATCAAGGTGCTGGCACGGTCACACTCCCTTGAAAGTTTCTGGTGTGAAATCCTCCTTGCTGCTTCCTGCTTCTGCTGGCTCTAGGGCTTCCTTCCTTGGCTGTGCCAGCAGAAGTCAGATCTCTTCTCCTTCTCTCTGAATCTTCTCCTGCCACTTGTCATTGGACTCAGGGTCCGCCCAGATAATCTGGGCTTCCCTGGTGGCTCAGACGATAAAGAATCTGCCTGCAATGCAGGAGACCTGAGTTCCATCCCTGGGTCGGGAAGATCCCCTGGAGAAGAGAATGACTACCCATACCAGTATTCTTGTTTGGAGAATTCCATGGACGGAGGAGCCTGGCAGGCTACAGTCCATGGGATCGCAAAGAGTTGAATATGACTGAGCAACTTTCACTTTCAGATAAGCCAGGATAATCTCATTTTGAGATCCATAACTTAATTATATCTCCAAAGACTCTTTTTGCATTAAAGGACATGCTCACAGGTTTTGGGGGTTAGGAATGAGACGTGTTTTTTTGGTTGTTTTTTAAATTTAATTTTTATTTTATATTGTAGTATAGTTGATTTACAATATTGTGTTTCAACTGTATCAGCAAAGTGGTTAAGTTATACATATACATATATCCACTCTTTTTCAGATTATTTTCCCATATAGGCTATAAAAGAATATTAGGCAGAGTTCCATATACTTTCCAGTAGATCCTTATCGATTATTTTATGTATAGTAGTGTATATGTTAATCCCGAACTCCTAATTTATCCCCCTGCCCATCCATCCCCTTTGGTAACCAGAAGTTTGTTTCTGAAGCCTGTGAGTCTGTTTCAATTTTGTAAATAAGTCCATTTGTATCATTTTTTGGGTTTGTTTTTAGATTCCACATGTAAGTGATATCATATGATAATCTCTAGTTCCGTTTGTGCAAAATATGTGCTTCTGTGTCCTGGCTGTTATAAATATTATAGTGCTGCACTGAACATTGGGGTGCATGTATCTTTTCAAATTATGATTTTCTCTGGATATACGGCCAGGAGTGGAATTGCTGGGTCAGTTCTATTTTTAGGTTTTAAAGGAACCTCCATGCTGTGCTCCATAGTGGCTGCACCAATTTACATTTCCGCTAAGTATGAGGGTTCCTTTTTCTCTGTGTCCCTCCAGTGTTTATTGTTTGTGTGTGTATATATATATTTATATTTTCATGATGGCCATTCTGAAAGGTGTGAGGTGATACCTCTCTGTAGTTTTGATTTGCATTTCACTAGTATTTAGTAATGTCGAGCATCTTTTCATGTGCTTTTTGGCTATCTGTGTGTCTTCTTTGGAGAAATGTTTATTTAGATCTGCCCATTTTTTAATTGGGTTTATTTTTTTGATAGTGAGCTGCATGAGCTATTTGTATATTTCAGAGATTAATGCACTGTCAGTTGCTTCATTCACAAATATTTTCTCCTCATCTGTGGGTTGAGACATATTTTTTGGGTCACCTCAGTCCGCTATTGATGGGTTATTTTATATAAATGATGAACAAAATTTTTGTGTTTCTTGGTAGATAAGCAGGAAACCCTTTTGACACATATGAGCTTATGAGATCCTGACAAATGTTGAGAGAGTAGCTCTTGTCACAATTTCTAGTTAAGAGGAGGAAAGGCTGTTAGAAGTGACTTGCTTATGGCTATACAGGGAACACATTATGTGGCTATGTTTTATCCAGGATTTCCTTTCTCCAGATTCCATGTTCTTCTCACTCTGCCCCTTAGGATCTCACTCTGTATGCATGAAATGAAGATGATAGTGTTAAAAAGAGTAATGACGAACCTGTCTGTGTTCAGTACTCTGGGCCTGGCCCTTTGCAAAGAATTTTATTTGCATCAACCCCATTTCCTCTTCACCACACTCTAAAAGGTAGTTGGTTTTAGTATGTCCATTTTACATCAAAGAAACTGAAGCACAGAGATCTGAAGTTAGTTGTCCAAGCCTCCCAGCTTGGCAAACGGCAGAGCTGGGATTTGAATCCAGGTCTGTCTCAAGACTCTACCCATGGACATCACCAGATGGCCAACACTGAAATCAGATTGATTATATTCTTTGCAGCCAAAGATGGAGAAGCTCTATACAATCAGCAAAAACAAGACTGGGAGCTGACTGTGGCTCAGATCATGAACTCCTTATTGCCAAATTCAGACTTAAATTGAAGAAAGTAAGGAATACCACTAGACCATTTAGGTCTGACCTAAATTAAATCCCTTATGATTATACAGAGGAAGTGAGAAATAGATTTAAAGGACTAGATCTGATAGACAGAGTGCCGGATGAACTATGGATGGAGGTTCATGACATTGAACAGGAGACAGGGATCAAGACCATCGCCAAGAAAAAGAAATGCAAAAAAGCAAAATGGCTGTCTGAGGAGGCTTTACAAATAGCTGTGAAAAGAAGTGAAAAGCAAAGGAGAAAAGGAAAGATATACCCATTTGAATGCAGAGTTCCAAAGAATAGCAAGGAGATATAAGAAAGCCTTCCTCAGTGATCAGTGCAAAGAAATAGAGGAAAACAATAGAGTGGGAAAGACTAGAGATTTCTTCAAGAAAATTAGAGATACCAAGGGAACATTTCATGCAAAGATGGGCACATTTAAGGACAGAAATGCTATGGACCTAACAGAAGTCGAAGCTATTAAGAAGAGGTGGCAAGAATACACAGAACTATACAAAAAAGATCTTCATGACCCAGATATTCACAATGGTGTGATCACTCACCTAGAGCCAGACATCCTGGAATGTGAAGTCAAGTGGGCCTTAGGAAGCATCACTACGAACAAAGCTAGTGGAGGTGATGGAATTCCAGTTGAGCTGTTCCAAATCCTAAAAGATGATGCTGTGAAAGTGCTGCACTCATTATGCCAGCAAATTTGGAAAACTCAGCAGTGTCCACAGGACTGGAAAGGTCAGTTTTCATTCCAATCCCAAAGAAAGGCAATGCCAAAGAATGCTCAAATTACCACACAATTGCACTCATCTCACACACTAGCAAAGTAATGCTCAAAATTCTCCAAGCCAGGCTTCAACAATACGTGAACCATGACCTTCCAGATGTTCCAGCTGGTTTTAGAAAAGGCAGAGGAACTAGAGATCAAATTGCCAACATCCCTTGGATCGTCAAAAAAGCAAGAGAATTCCAGAAAAACATCTATTTCTGCTTTATTGACTATGCCAAAACCTTTGACTGTGTGGATCACAAGAAACTGTGGAAAATTCTGAAAGAGATGGGAATACCAGACCACCTGACCTGCCTCTTGAGAACCCTATGTGCAGGTCAGGAAGCAACAGTTAGAACTGGACATGGAACAACAGACTGATTCCAAATAGGAAAAGGAGTACGTCAAGGCTGTCTATTGTCACCCTGCTTATTTAACTTCTATGCAGAGTACATCATGAGAAACGCTGGGCTGGAAGCAGCACAAGCTGGAATCAAGATTGCCAGGAGAAATATCAATAACCTCCGATATGTAGATGACACCACCCTATGGCAGAAAGGGAAGAAGAACTAAAGAGTCTCTTGATGAAAGTGAAAGAGGAGAATAAAAAAGTCAGTTTAAAGCTCAACATTCAGGAAACTAAGATCATGGTATCTGGTCCCATCACTTCATGGCAAACAGTGGCTGACTTTATTTTTGGGGGCTCCAAAATCACTGCAGATGGTGACTGCAGCCATGAAATTAAAAGATGCTACTCATTGGAAGGAAAGTTATGACCAATCTAGACAGCATATTAAAAAGCAGAGACATTACTTTGCCAACAAAGGTCCATCTAGTCAAGGCTATGGTTTTTCCAGTGGATATGTATGGATGTGAGAGTTGGACTATAAAGAAAGCTGAGCGCCAAAGAATTGATGCTGTTGAACTATGGCGTTGGAGAAGACTCTTGAGAGTCCCTTGGACTGCAAGGAGATCCAACCAGTCCATCCTAAAGGAGATCAATCCTGAGTGTTCATTGGAAGGACTGATGCTGAAGCTGAAACTCTAATACTTTGGCCACCTGATGCGTAGAGCTGAAAAGACCCTGATACTGGGAAAGATTGAAGGCAGGAGGAGAAGGGGACGACAGAGGAGGTTGGTTGGCATCACCGACTCAATGGACGTGAGTTTGTTTAAACTCCAGGAATTGGTGATGGACAGGGAGGCCTGGCGTGCTGCAATTCATGGGGTTGCAAAGAGTTGGACATGACTGAGCGACTGAATTGAACTGAACTGTCTCAATCTCTAGCACAAAGTTTTAATCCATGTTAGCTGCTTTCCAGAAAGACTGATGTACTTGATATTTGCAAATACCTATGGAAGAAAACCCCAGATACAAATACCAGTCCAGGCCTTGAATTCAGCTTGCAGTCTATACTGTTTGCTTTTTGAGTCTGGAGAAGCAGCACAACATAACCATTAAGGTCATGGAATCTGGAGTTAGTCTGTCTCCGTTTGCATACTTGCTCTGCCAGTTACTTTCTACATGAGATTGAGTGAGTAACTTCACCCTCTGGTCTGCTTCCCTGTAAGTAACACGGGAGTAATAGTCATAGTGTCCATTTTATAGGGTGGCTACATGGATTTAATGAGTCATTATTTGTAAATGTTTTAGAACAATGCCTGGTTTGTTCAGTTCAGTTCAGTTCAGTTGCTCAGTCGTGTCCGACTCTTTGCGACCCCATGAATCGCAGCACGCCAGGCCTCCCTGTCCATCACCAACTCCCGGAGTTCACTCAGACTCGTGTCCATTGAGTCAGTGATGCCGTCAGCCATCTCATCCTCTGTCGTCCCCTTCTCCTCCTGCCCCCAATCCCTCCCAGCATCAGGGTCTTTTCCAATGAGTCAGCTCTTCGCATTAGGTGGCCAAAGTATTGGAGTTTCAGCTTTACCGTCATTCCTTCCAAAGAACACCCAGGACTGATCTCCCTTAGAATGGACTGGTTGGATCTCCTTGCAGTCCAAGGGACTCTCAAGAGTCTTCTCCAACACCGCAGTTCAAAAGCATCAATTCTTTGGCACTCAGCTTTCTTCACAGTCCAACTCTCACATCCATACATGACCACTGGAAAAACTGTAGCCTTGACTAGATGGACCTTTGTTGGCAAAGTAATGTCTCTGCTTTTGAATATGCTCTGTAGGTTGGTCATAACTTTCCTTCCAAGAAGTAAGCGTTTTTTAATTTCATGGCTGCAATCACCATCTGCAGTGATTTTGGAGCCCCAAAAAATAAAGTCTGACACTGTTAGTGCTAAATTAAATCACAGGCAAAACCCAGCAAGCTTCAAGTCGAGTTTCAAGACAGGAATAAGACACACTTTAGGAAACTCATGTGAAGGTTAAATGTAAAAGCTCCCAGTGCAGTGCTTGGTTTAGCACAGTGGTTCACCAACAAACGGTGACTGTTTTTATGATACATGGGGAGGTGAAGGTTGCCTTGATCCCTCCTCTGGACCTTCTTTAGCAAAAACACTGCAGCTTCAGGATTCCAGGAAAGGAAGTCCTCAGACTTCCCACACTAGTTGGCACAGAGAGGCAGAGCCGGCTTGGGTGCTATCAATCATAAATCCTGTTAGAGTATAGTTTGCTGATGTGGGACCGCAGAAGACCTCAAGCAGGGAGCCCTGTCTCTCCAAAGACCCAAACCTTCTTGAAGTACCAGGACTAGCTCTGTTCAGA
Source organism: Budorcas taxicolor (assembly GCF_023091745.1). NCBI lineage: Eukaryota > Metazoa > Chordata > Mammalia > Artiodactyla > Bovidae > Budorcas > Budorcas taxicolor. The sequence goes on from NC_068917.1 coordinate 99,010,565, forward strand.
TTTTCCCTGACTCCTTCCTGCAAAAGGCACCCAGGCCCATGCAGAGTGTGAGTAAAGTAATCCACAGGGCACTGTGTGTGAGAGCATCCCCAAGACACATGCACCTTGACAACTCACTGTGTGTTCCTGGGATTCTGGGGTCTGGAACGGAGGCCATCCACCTCGCTTGCCTCCAGGGGAGTGGAGACACATCGGGTTATCTTCTCAGCTGTGTGATGGCTGATCTTCCACCACTGGGCTCTGGGCTTCATGAGGGGGAGAACTGGGCTCAGGTGAGATGCTTAGTGAATCAGTGTTTCCAGAATTGAACTGTATGTGTGAAAGAGCAGGGCCAGCTCTATGGGTGTGTGACTTCTGTAGTTGCCCAGTTAGGCCCTTATATTGGCTTAATTCTCTGCTGTCTCTGTCTTGAAACTGTTAATAATTTTAGAGTAAGGGCCCCTGGGAATCATGAATCGGCCCCAAGGAGGCTTGTTTACTTTAGAGTTGTCCGACCACAGGCTCTCAGGAGCTCCAAAAGCCTGATTTGTCCTTTGGATGGTGACTAAAAAGATGTACAGGAGTTGAACATTCTTACTTGATCGCTTTTCTTCATTATGTATGCTTTTTGCCTTCATGGTGAGAAAGCTTCTCCCTGCCTTCCCAAGATGATGTATCTGCTGGTCTTTTTCTTTATTTACTGGGTTTATTTTTATTTATCTGCCAACCTGAGATTGCAGGTAAGCACTGCCTTTTGCCAATCGGACAGCTATCATTTTGCCCAAGAAAGATAATAATTCAGGCTTGCCCAGGTAGAAACTTTTACACATTCTGCCCTGCTGAGTGCTGGGGCTATTGAAAGGATGGGCTGGATTGGATCATTCAAAGCAGGGACTAACCTAAAAGGTTGCGTCTCGGGATCCAGAAATGTCTAGTCCTCCTTCCTGGCGTTGCCCTCTGGAACACAGAGCAGCTTGCTGAATTAGGGGTCGTTGTTTGCAGGCAGAGGCACCCAGTCTGGATGTCATCGTCTCTAGCATGTACGATTTCTACGAACTTGGGCATCAGAGAGTGGGCAAGCGACAAGGTCTCTATCGTCACGTAGCTGGGCGCCTAGGGAATGGAGCAGACAGAAGGAAGCCGCGTAACAGCACAGATAGGCAATTATTGATAACAAGCACTGCTGTGTGTCATGGTAGGACACTGCAGGGAGTTATGAGTGTTTAACAGGGAGAGAGGATCTGGGCACGGAAGGCCTCCAGGGGGACATGATGCGTGAAGGAGGAGTTTATCAGGCAAGGGAATGGGGGTGGGGGGAGAAGGCAGAGCAGGTGCGAAGCCTGCTTCCCTGAGATGGGAGAAAGTGCAGGGCGCTGGAGAAATTGACAACAACTGTGTGGAATGGAGGAAATCAGGGTTGAGAGGGGATCAATGAGACTGGACAGGTAGGTGAGGGTATAAAGCAGAGCTGAAGATATTGTTTTCTCAGTCTTTAGAACAGGAAGTCATGGAAGCCACTAAGAGAATTTAAAAACTTTGTGTTGTTAAAACTGGTCATCCTGAATGATGGAGGTGGGTTGGATGAGACAGCCTGGGGAAAGGGCCCAACTAAGAGCTAAGGGGAGCCTGGACTTGGTGCATCAGTGGGAAAATCTGAGGGCTATTTAAGGAGAAAATGGGCCTTGTGACGGCTTGTTATGGAGGCTGTGAAGACTAGTAACACTCCTCCCCTCCTGGGGGAGTAAGGCTGCAACCAGACGAGGTGGGAACCATAGCTGCCCACGGCAGGCATTCAGTGTACTGGGTTTCCTTGCTCCTTATCCATTCTGGGTTTCTGAGGTTCTGTCAGCCTTGGAGCCCCCAACCCCTGTCCCAGCCTCCGGATGTCTGCCTACAGCCTCAACTTCTCGGAGAATTCAAGAGCATCAGCTCCCAGCTTTTTTGACCCCGTCCCCTGGCTGCTGTTGCTTACTTCGTGATGGGCCCCAGTAGGTAGATCACTGTCAGCCAAGGCCTGCAGCCTTTGTCCTCATGCTGCTGAGGCACACGGCTGCCACCATGGGCTTGCAGTCCAGACCCCCAGGCCACGGGTGAGGAGAGGCCGTGTGCAGGCGGGGGAATCCCGTGCCCAGGTGGGGCTGAGGTCCTGCCGGAGGCCCGGGGGGAACCTAAATTACAGAGTGAGCTCTGCCTGCCCCCTCAGAGCAAGAGTGCGGAGGGGCAGGATCCACGGGGCCCTCTTCCCCTAGGTGGTGGCTGGGAGGGCGGGGCTTCGTAAGGGGCCATGCTCACGGCCTTGCGCACCTGCGTGAGTGAACCTGTTTGTTGGTGGAGATGCGCAGGCGCGTGCTAAGGAGCACGCACATTGTGTTCCCTCTCTGCTTGAACGCTGGAGCGCAGATCTGCACGTCCAGGCATACATGGCTCTGTCTGTGTGCACATGCTTGCTTGGAGGTGTGGAATGTGTGTTTCTGTGTGGGTGCACGTCATGGACTGGGGTGTCTCTGTGGGTCCCAGCAGCAGCCCTGGGCCTGAACAGCCCCGCCCCCCCCCCCGAGTCACACATGCGCCCAACGGCCAGCAGGGGGCCCCTGAGCACCATGTGCAGGGCTCCTGGGAAGGGAGCCGGCAGCGTCTCTCTTGCCTTCTTGAATCATGATGAGGACAGCAGGGTCCTTCCTCTCTGTTCTAGTGCCTCCTGGCTTTAGCCCTCTCTCCTGCTCTCAGCCCACACGGAAGCAGAGGTATATCCATAGCCAAGGGAGACATTGGGCGTTGGAGGATGACTCTGACCTGGAGCAGGTTCCCTAGAATGGTGGGGACTGACCTTTCCGTAGGTTGCTGAAGACCTGCCACCCTCTTGGTTCCTTGTTGGGCTCTTGCTGAGAGATGCTAGGCCTGGACCTTGGCAGGCAACAGGCTCATAGGCGAAACTCCCTGGCCTGGACTGAGGCCTGGAGGGGTGCAGTCTGAGGACAAGGGCCCCTTCCCTGTGGACCACAGAAGGGGCAGAAGATAATGCTCAGAGATGCCTGCTAACCCCTGCTTGAAGTGGCATTGAAGTGGCAAGATAAACAGATGATGGCTCCCTTTCTTGAAGGTGGGGCTGTAACATCATCTTAAAGGCAGCATGAGTGCCACAAAAACAGCCAGGCCTGACTGTGCGACCTCAGGAATTGTCAATCAGGAAGACTCCACAAAGAACTAGGGACCCACTGGGCTTGACACGTGCCTGCAAGAGCCACCAGAATGCTAGGGTCACTGCTGGTGTGGACTCGGGCCTGGCGTATCTCCCAGGTGCTGATTCTGCAGTACAGGGCCCTGGGCTGCTTGTCTCTGGGCCCGCCGTGCCCAGTGCAGGGCTGAGCTGAGGCTGGCACTTGTGGGTGCCTTCATGAGCAGGAGCATGGTGTGGGAGTGGATGCTACCTGGGTGTAGCAGTTGGGGTGATGGAGGCATCATGGGGAGACACAGGTGGAACTTAATGCTGAGTCTGGACCAGACCTGTTCTGGTTGTGCTGGCTAGAACCTGGAGGAGGTAGGCTTCCTGAGAAGGAGGGCTCAGGTCAGACCCTTGCAGACTGAACTGGAAAAGAGTGGAGTCATCAGGTGATCCTGTGGGTTTTATACAGTTTTTTGCCAGGCCCTGGTGGTCACCTGGATTTACCTTAAGGCAGCCCAGTGGTGGTGAGAAGGAAATGGAGAGGGAGATACTGGCAAGGCTCTGGACCCCTGGCTTCAATTCAGTTGAAGCTGCTCAGTTTTTTTTTATTTTTTTTAATCTTGAGTACAAATTGGAATTCATTTTTAATCAAGGGAGTATTTATGGAGTGCCTACTGTATGCATCTCACTGTTGTACATTCTAGAGATATTAGATTGATGAAAAAGTAATTGCAGTTTTGGACGGTGAATTTCACATTATTTTAACTAGCCTGAAACACATCTTTATTAATCAAAATAGGAACCATTACAATCAACACGTTTTTGCCAATGAGAAACAAGTTTGTTAATGCCTATAGCATAAAAATCCATGCTTTGGAATTCAGTGAACTCTTGGAAAATATTTTCTGGCTCCTGCTGGTTGTGAAAGCATTTTCACTGCAAAAAGTTGTCCAGATGCTTGAAGAAGTGGTAGTCAGTTGGTGAGAGATCAGGTGAATATGGCAGATGAGGCAAAACTCTGTAGCCTACTGTGTTCAACTTTTGAAGTATTGGTTGTGCGATGGGCGGTTGGGCGTTGTCATGGAGAAGAATTGGGTCCTTTCTCTTGACCAATGCCAGCTGCAGGCGTTGCAGTTTTTTATGCATCTCATTGATTTGCTGAGCATACTTCTCAGATGTAATGGTTTTGCTGGGATTCAGAAAGCTGTAGTGGATCAGATTGGCAGCAGACCACTAAACAGTGACCAGGACCCTCATTTGGGTGCAAGCTTGGCTCACCAATTGTCTTATAAAATCCACTTTTCACTGCACGTCACAATCCAGTTGAGAAACGGTTCATTGTTGTTGCACAGAGTAAGAGAAGACGACCCGTTTCAAAACGATGATGTTTTTGATATGCGGTCAGCTTATGAGGCACCCACTTATTAAGCTTTTTCACCTTTTCAATTTGCTTTAAATGCCAAATGACCATAGAATGGTTGACAGTGAGTTCTTTGGCAACTTCTTGTGTAGTTGTAGGAGGATCAGTTTCAATGATGCTCTCAGTTGGTCGTTGTCAGCTTCTGTGGCTGGACACTACACTCCTCATCTTCAAGGCTCTCATCTCCTTTGCAAAACTTCTTGAACCACCACTGCACTGTACATTCATGAGAAGTTCTTGGGCCAAATGTGTTGTTGGTGTTGTGAGTTGTCTCTGCTGCTTTACAACCCATTTTGAACACAAGTAAAAAAAAATCACTAAAATTTGCTTTTTGTCTAACATTATTTCTGTATTCTAAAATACATATAAAATAAACAGCAAGTAATGTCATTAGCAAAAAAAATATAAAGCAAGAAATATGCATTCAAATGATTTATAACATAACCACATTTAAGAATGTATTCCAAAGTCAAACAGCAAAGTTCAACAATGCAAAACCATCATTACTTTTGCACCAACCTAATATTTGGAGAACAACACATATAGCAACTGTGCTCTCTTAACTGTTATATTCTAGTAGGGAGGACAGGTAAACTAATAAATGACAATTTAATTTTGGGGTGTAAGTGGTATCAGTAACACAGAGTGTGGGAAAAAGCTACTTGGGTGAGGATGGATGGGGCCCTTCGAGGACCCATGGTTAAGGATGGCCTCTCTGAGGAGGTGCTATTTGAGCTAAGGCCTGAATGATGACAGCGGGATGAACATTTTAGATAAGATTTTGTTTGAAGAAAACTCTCTGTGGAAAGATTTGAAAATCTCTCAGTCTTCTTTTATTTGTATTCATTTATTTAAATTTCAAAGGTAATACATATTCATTGTAACAATTTCCAACCTTGTTAATGTACATACAGTCAAATGTAGAAGTGACTCTTCCCGCTTCGCTTCTCCCACCCTCCACCCCCAATTCCACTTCCTGAAGAGAATCCCTTTATCACTTAGGTGGATAACCTCCCGAATTTTTCTCTGTGCAATTGTGAATATATATGTTAATTTCCAACTTGGTGTCTGCTTACTTGTCTTGTAGGACAGGCAAGCTCATCAAGGCCAAAATGGACTCTGGATTTTCTCTGCTAAACTTCTTCCTCCCCCAGGTTTTCTCCTCTTTGAAAATAACATCACCACCCCGGCCAGGTGTTCAGGCCCCAAGGCTGGGAGACATCCTTGGTTTTCCCTTTACTGTAGGACTCCAAGTCCAATCTGCTAGCAAATCCTATAGACTCCAAAACATGTCCGTGCTGGACGCTTGCGACACCCCATTACCAACAACCTGGTGTAAGCCACCAGTACACCTCGCCAGGACCTCCTCACTGCTCTTTGTCCTCTCTTGTTACATCCTACAGTTCTTTCTGCACCCAGCAGCCAAAGTGGTCTTTTAAAACTGGTAAACCTTGTCCTGTCCCTCCTTACTTATACCCCAGTGGCTTCCCAGACTCTTCATCTGCAGACGGAGTTTCAAGGACTAAGTGATCTCAGACGATGGTCCTTCTCTCCAGTCTCATCATGTCCCTTTCACCTCCTTATTCATTACCCCCCATCTTCTTCCTGTTGGGTCTCAGGGCTTGCATTTGCTGAGCTAGTTCTTTGTCATCATTCTGATCTTAACTCTTTGTCACCCTCCAGGGAGGCATTCCCCATGGCTCCAGGTACACCAGTCTCCCTTTTGCTCTGCCCGCCTCTACATCTCCACACGTGCTCTATCCCATCACCTTGTTTTATTTCCTTTGTAGCCCTCAGTTTATTGCAAGGCATCATGCTTATTTGTTTCCTGTTTATCATCTGTCTCCTCTGCCCCCCACTGAACTCAGGCTCTGTCAGGGCAGAGATCTTGACTCATGTTCGTGTTCACAGATCCACTGATGAGTAAATAAAACTGTTTCCAGATCGTTGCTAATGAGCAAGGCTCTAGTGAACATTCTTGGGCATATATACATCTTTGGGTGATTGTGGAAGGGATTCTGTGGGACACGTTTTTAGAAGTGGAATTTCTAGGTCCAAGGTGATGTATTTTAAAATTTGATGGATATGTCAAATTGCTGCCCAAATTACTGTTCCAATTTGCACTCCCACTGACTTTGATGGTGAATGCCTTCTTTTAAGTCCTTGTCAACACTGGGTTATAAAATCTTTTCGGCCTGTGTTATGAGCAAAAATCAGGTATTTTATTTTGATTTGTATTTCTCTGATTATGTGAAGTTGAATGTCTTTTCACATGTTTTTTTGTCATTGATAATTTTCTTTTGGGTGATAAACAGGGCTGGTCCCTCTCCCTAATATAGTTCTGTTTGTAAGAAAGAACAATAGGCAATGGGTAGAGATTACCATTGTCAGCCACACATCATTTGGCTATTACTACTTTTTTACTGGCTGTTTATCTCTTATTAATTAGTAATGCTGTTTATTTTTGTGGAGTTTACTTTGTTATGTATGTTGCAAATACTCTCTCTTTGTCTTTCCTTTATCTTTCAGTGTTGTTTAAGCTATTAATATCTTTGGATCCTTAACTTTTTCTGTTATTGTGAAGATAGCATGTATAGCTGTAAACATTTAAAAGCAATATATCAGTTCAGTTCAGTTTATAGAAAGACATTAAATAAAAAGTGACTCTCTCCCATTACACTAAGTTACCCTTGCATATCTTCACATTTTTCTTGTTCATATGCACATTCATATATCATTCATTTATTCTTCAGTGATTCATTCATCTAGCAAATATTTACAAGCCGCTTATACTTCCAATATTTATTGGGTATATATTATATTTCTGGCATTGTATAGTTATACTAGAAAAAGATATATATATTATCTTCTGTTAAACTTGTTTTTGGAAGATGTGCTTATCTTTTTTTTTTTTTCACATTTCAGATGCTCCTATAACAGGACCTGTATCTGCCTCATTTTTTTTTAATGTTTGCTCACTGTTCTATTTTATGCCTTTGTCAGAATATATTTAATCTGGTCCTTATTGATGGACATTTACATTGGTTCCTGTGTGTTTGCAATTACAAACCATGTTGTAGTGAGTATCTCTGTAGCTATATCTTTGCAGCCATGTGCAAATATATCTGTAGGGCAGACTCCTAAAATAGAATTGCATTTTAAGTTGATAGACATTGCCAAATTGTCCTCCAAAACTGTGTTCCAATTCACACTCCATCAAGATGTGTGAGAGTGCCCATTTTGCTACTTTATTTGCAACCCCGGATATTATGTCTTTTATCATTTTTGCAAACGTTTAGTGCTGAGAATGGTGTTTCATTGTTTTATTTTGCACTTCCCTGATTAGAAGTGAAGCCGAGAATCTTTTCGTATGTTTATTGGTCACCTGTATTTCTTCTACGAATTGTATGTTCATATTCTTTCCTCGTTTTTTAATATCAAGTTGTCTGTTAAAAAAATTTAAGTTGATTTGTAAATTCCATATAGTAGGGGAATTCAAACTTTATTTGTAGATTGCAGATATTTTCTCCCAAGCTGTCTTTAGTCTTTTATTTGTTTAAATTTTATTTTTGGCTGTACTGGGTCTTCATTGCTGCACGTGAGCTTTCTCTAGTTGTGATGAGCGGTGGTTGCTTTCTAGTTGCAGCGTGCGATCTTCTCATTGCGGTGGCTTCTCTTGTTGCAGAGCATGAGCTCTAGGGCGAGGGCTCAGTAACTGTGGCACAGGACCCAGATACCCCACAACGCATCATATCCTCCGGGACCAGGGATCAAACCTCTATCCCCTGCATTGGCAGACAGATTTTTAACTGGACCAGCAAGGAAATCCTTGTCTTTAGTCTCTCAATATCGTTTATGGTATAACCCCACCTTGTCAATGGTGGATACCGCTGAATCCCTAGGACTCCCTGGAGCAGCTTTAGAAATGATGATCTACAGCAAGGCTGAGGGGCCATGCCACGCTGTAGGTAATAGAGCTTTTCAAGTAACACAAGGACAGGAAATACTAAAAGTTTCAACAAACAAAAGTACTTCTGTTTGCAGGAAAATGTGCAAATCAGTGATGAAGCACCATAACAACACAAGAGGAAACAGTGAGGCCAGTGGAAAATCCTCCTCACCTCGAGGTCAGGATTCAATTGTGGTCCCCAGAGTGGGATTCCCTGGAAATCTTGGCCAAAAGGAAAAAAGGAGGAAATCTACCTAAATACAGGTTGATAACTGCTACAGGAAAAGATAAGAGAAATGCGATCCACACAGGAATTGTAGTGGTCTCCTGGACCAGTCCCTGCCAAGAGGATGGGAGTAGTTCAGTCATTTACCACCTGTTCACTTGTAGTGGTTGGTGGACTGACCCTCAGCTGGGGAGAGGGTCATGTTCCCTTGAGTGGCGATAACCTCAAAATCAGGAAAGGTTATCGTTCAGAAGGAGGGAGAAATGAAGAGGCAATTGACAGTGGTTGCTATGAGCTGCTTTTATTGTAATCAGTTAATTTTATTTTCCCCAAACATTAGCACAATTATTGTTGGAGCAATCTGATCCACTACTATGAGGTTTTTCAGTTCACTTCAAATGATCAGATACGTAAGAAAGAGTGTGTGTACGTGTCTTAAATCCGGCTCCACTTCTGGAAGGGACACTTGGTCGGGGAAGTGAGTCACACTTTCTCGCTGTGAACGCAACTGAGCATTCAAGACACTGAATAGTTGGTGTCAAGAAATAAAGCTGAAAAAAAAAGAAAGTTGGAAATTTATTGGAGGCTGCAAATTACATATACGGTTCCTTTATGATGTCCTCACTCTCTCTTCTTTGAATATTTATTTATTTATTTATTTATTTATTTATTTATTTTTTAATTTTAAAATCTTTAATTCTTACATGTGTTCCCAAACATGAACCCCCCTCCCACCTCCCTCCCCATAACATCTCTGTGGGTCATCCCCATGCACCAGCCCCAAGCATGCTGTATCCTGCGTCAGACATAGACTAGCGGTTCAATTCTTACATGATAGTATACATGTTAGAATATTTATTGAACACACACTATCCAATTGCAGAATTTTCTCTCTTTGAGTTTGCATCAGTCTAGTTTGGTAACAAAGCTACCATTTATTAAGAAGAATTTCAATGAATTGGTTAATTATTATTATTTTTTCGATGGGTTGAAAGGAGCTGGGACATGAGCATGGCCGCTAAATAGTGCTCAGCTGGTTCCGGGTATTTTCTCTCCATGAAACAAAGCCCCAGCTTTTGTTGTTGTTTTTTTTCCAATGAAAATGTGCAGGTTCCACATGTTGGTTAAAGAGAACAGTAGGGTTGTGCAACTGGGGTCATCTTCAAGGGGTACTGCGGGCTCTGTGGCAGGTTGCAGTTGCAACATGTAGATTCCCATCGACAGAAATGAGATTGAACATGTTCTGACTGGAGCAGCTGCTGGGCTCAGAAGACACTGGAAATTTAGTTAAGTCACACACAGCGTGTGCCGTTCAGGATGTGTGGGATCATGAGAAGCACTGTGCCCTGGGTCTGGATGCCTGTGGTGCCCGGGGATTGCCACAGGCAGCGGAGAACAAGAATTATGTTGTAGGGAGCTCCAAGCGATTTGAGCTAAAATTGCCCCTCCAGGGTCTGGAACCCAGTCCAGACTTCCTCCACCTGTTATACTGGGAAATGCAGGAAAGGGAAGAGAAGGCTCACCCCTTGAGACGTTTTTCGATGCTCTTGAACATCAGAACTGATTCTCCAGAATAGTTTTTGTTCGTGCATCCAGACATCTGAACGTTGCGGCAGAGTCAAGTCTTGAGCTTCCATAACAAGGTGACCTGAAATGAAATAGCATTCTCAGCTTGGCAAATGTATATTTCATGACCTCAGAGGAAGAGACCTGAGAGGTCCTGTCCACTTGGGGGAGTGAAGCTGGAAGTGCATTCTGGTGCTCTTGGTCTCAGCAGCGGGGGTAGGGGGGTGAGCCACAAAGAATGTTGATGATGAGAGAGAGAAGGAGAGGGAGGGTATGTGCCCTGTGCCTGTTTCTTTCTAAGAAAAGCTCTGGTAACAGGTTTCTGGGTAAATGAAAGTTGTATTGTCTCCCATCAGAGATGACTTGAAAATAAAGTGCTTTAAAGCTAATACTGCAGATGTCTGCAGGAAACTCAGCACCACACCGAACACTGTAGTTAGATAGCTGTGCAAAAAAGTACATGAAGGAAAGGGCTAATGTGCAATACTTCTATTTAAGATAGAAGGAGGAAATAGAAATTGTGATAGCATGCTATTTCAAGTAATAATAGAAAGTACTTGATGTTTACATGGTGAATGGATCAATACTAATTCTGTAGTCAGCGCACATACAGTAGTTTGGATTATACAAGTGATAGATGCACTCAGTATAGCTGAAATCTCCACCCTGCAACATTTATTTCTTGCTGCGTGTTAGATGGAATTTTCCACCCAACTATCTGGAAGGATTTGCATAAGAATGGTGATAGAGCAGTATTCTTTAATGATGTGCTTTTCTTTGTTAAACTTCAAAAATGTCTATGGTGCATGATGAGGTTTGGGTGAATTGCCAAGCTAATGCTTTTTATATTTTCTTTAAAGAGCTTATCTTCAGTGTGTTGTGGGAGTTACTTTATATTGTGGTTTTAAAGGCAGTGGCAGTAAAGCTGAATTTGTAGCAATCCCCAGTAAATGCCTCCTCCTTCTCCTCTAGGTCTTGGTCTTGCTAAGAAGGGAATCTGGGGAAGGCTGCCTCTGGTTCAGCTGCAAGGAGTCCTTGGGATTTATGTTCTCCGACCTGGTTTTGCTCACCAAGAAGTGAGGCTGTCACTCTCCTACCCGAACAATGACTTCTTGTTAGCCTAAATCAGCCCGGTTCTTGTCAGATGGGCTTGGAGCTCTCACGGAGGATGAGTTGAGTAATTCAGATCAGAGCCTGGGAGCAACTGTGGTTTGGAGAGTGACCGTTTTTGTCCTCCCCACAAGAACCTAATGTAGACAAAGTGAGGAGGAGAAGGGACTGGAATCTTGGGAATTCCAGGAATGCACCCTCCAAGCAAAAGAAGCTTTCCTTCCTGGCTTGTGCTCTCAGAATCTGCTCCGCGGCAAGGCTTTGCAAGTACAAAGCTGGAAAAACAAAACCCCAAAGCTGGAGCCCTCGAGGGTAATCCAATAGAGGACTTCATGTTAACCTCAGTTTCAATGAGACAAAGAATTTGAAAGCCAAGACTAGAAGGAAACTTAAGGTCACCTAATCTTCCCTTTTGTCTAATGCAGGAGTCTCTTTCCCAACACAGCTTTGCAGTGCATTGATCTGTTGCTGCTTGAATACCTCTGAGGACAAAGAACTCACTTCCTCTAAACAGCGATGACAACAGTGACATTATATGGAGGACTTACTGTGGGTCAGGCCTGTGATAAGCCTTGAAAAATCATGGTCTTATTTAATGCTTGCAACAACCTTATGAGAACTGATTGCACCATCACTTTACAGATGGGGGAACAGGCTTCATGTGTTGCAGAGAAAGGAATTTAGAGTGTGCTGCGTTCTTATTCCCTGCACACACCCCCTGCCCAGGCTGTCCTGTGGGCTGTCCCATCATGGGCAGCCTCGATTGTTATTTTTTATTCCTTGGAGACACTTGGAATACACTGTCAACTTAAACAAAAAGCGTAATGTGAGAGTTGCGAGTTAAATTTTATCTGGGGCAAAATGAGGACTGTAGCTCAGGAGATAGCACCTCAGATAGCTCTGAGAAACAGCTCCAAAGAGGTAGGGGGGAAGAACAGTGTATATGTGAGTTTGATGAAGGGCGTGTACATGCAATCAAGCATATATTTTCCCAGAAGGTTTGTGCTAGTCTTGTGAAGCTTTCTCTTAGTTGTTAGAAACCATTGTCACCATGAAGGATTTTTGTGCTTTTCTAGATATGAGGAGATGTTCTTACAAGAATTGAGCTCATAAAACTGCTCCTGATAATACCTAACTATCTGAAGACCTGTCCTGCCAGTACCCCCCCTCCCAACCAAGCACAGAGTGCCTCATTTCTGCTCTCCACCCTGAACTCCTTTCAGGCAGTGTTGAAGGTCAGCAGCTGCAGCAGCACGTGACTTAATCCTAGTAGAGGTTAGATGGCAAGCACCCGTGGCAAGTGCCAATTTGTAGTTGAGAACACCTTGCCAGTCTTGCACACACCAGCCCTTCAGACACTTGAGGCAGCCTTCCTGTCCCTCAACCTGCCTCCCAGTTTTCCTTTTTCCTCTGTTCCATGTCAACTGACATTGCATCTCAGTTTGGCAAGTTCCTCTGGACCCCTCCCTGCTTACCAGTGCTCTTCTCAAAACATGTGTCATTTCCGTTTGGAACATTTTGAAGAGACCTTATCACTGTTGCCTAGTTCTATTAGGAGACCATGGGCTCTGTTGGCAACAGGGAACCATGAAGGCATCTATTCTGGGTGCAGAGGGAGGCTTTCCAAAGAACACACAGTGAACTTTTTCCACAGCCCTTTTCAGGGAGAAGGCATTTAAAAAATCCAGAGTATTACAACAAGCCAGGGTTGAGCTTCCATGCCATGGCTGGCGGGAAAACCAGTGTCAGAGTAAAGGACGGAGCCTTTTTGCAGGGTTTTTGTGGTGGTCCTCCCAGGTCCTGGCGGAGACAGCTGCTCTGAGATCTAACTCGGCCTCTGAGCTGGATTCTCCACAGCTCACTGGCACATCCCTGATGAGACCCTCTGCACTAGCCTCCCAACTTATGAAAGGTGATCGTGATGTTGACACTCTGGAGTTGTCTTTCTCATGGAGTGAGTCCTGACTCAGAATCAGGCCATCTCCCGTTCACTGTGTGACCTTGGGCAAATACCTCTCCCACTTTAGGCTTTCATATCCATATCTGTAGAGCTCAGTGTCATCTTAACAGTGTTAAATTAATTAAACAAGGAGAACATTAGACTGAGTTGGCTTGGATGCCATGGTGCCTACATCAGCAAACCAAAATCTAAGGCTGTAAATGCCTGTGCTTAGTTGCTCAGTCATGTCCAGCTCTTTGTGACCCAGTGGACTGCAGCCCTCCAGGCTCCTCTCTCCATGGGGAGTCTCCAGGCAAGAATACTGGAGTGGGTTGCCACGTCCTCCTCCACGGGATCTTCCCAACCCAGGGATCGAACCCAGGTCGTCTGAATTACAGGAGGATTCTTTACCATTTGAGCCACCAGGGAAGCCCTAAACAGAGTGGCGCTGGGCCCCGCCCACACGGCCGGCGCACCCCTTCCTGTGAAGGTGAGGGAGGTTCTGCCCATATGCTCTGGTACTCGCCATGGTGGCCACTGCGCAGTTGGGAAGGGCAGCGGCTGGGGGTTCTGGTATCCCAAGACCTAGAAGCCACAAGATCAAAACACTGAGAACAGCCAGTCACAGAGGCCAACCTATCACAGAGGCCCCACCCTAAGCTCTGCCAATTAGTAATTTCCTTCCTTCACTTTTGTGTGTTCTCTATTAAAGCCTCTCCTTAGCTCCTATTGGTGGGGGTTGGTGCTGCCTGATTGGAATGGATTTTTGTTGTTTTTGTTATTGTTCAGTCGTTCAGTGGTGTATGACTCTTTGTGACACCCCCCCCCCCCCCCCCCATGGACCTCAGTACACCAGGCTTCCCTGTCCTTCACTATTTCTTGGAGTTTGCTCAAACTCATCTGTTGAGTTGGTGATGCCATTCACCCATCTCATCTCCTGTCGCCCCCTTCTCCTCCTGTCCTCAATCTTTCCCAGCAACAAGGTCTTTTCCAGTGAGTCAGCTCTTTGCATCAGATGGTCAAAATACTGGAGCTTCAGTTTCAACATCAGTCCTTCCAATGAATATTCAGGTTGATTTCCTTTAGGATTGACTGGTTTGATCTCCTTGCTCTCCAAGAGATGCTCAAGAATCTTCACCAGCACCACAGTTCAAAAGCATCAGTTCTTTGGCACTCAGCTTTCTTTATGGTCCAGCTCTCACATCCGTTCATGACTACTGGAAAACCATAACTTTGGCTATGCAGACATTTGTTGGCAAAGTGATGTTTCTGCTTTATAAAATGCTGTCTTGGTTCATCATAGCTTTTCTTCCAAGTAACAAGCATCTTTTACTGAAATAAACTCTTAAAATTTTTACCATTTAAAATGGTGTAGTTCATCTTTTAACAGTTCTGGTGTCAGAAGAAGGAACTGCAGGAGGCCCCTCAGAGTCTCCAGGAGCAGGAAGCAGCCATCAGTGGGGACTGTTGTAGCCCCTTTGGTGGCTGCCTTCTTGTGGTCTCTGGATGTGGTGGGTGAGTCCCTCCCAAGTCCTAGATCCCAGCTCCACAGCTTTCAGATTTGATTTGAGCATTTCTTTTTTCCAGACTGGGTCTGGAACCTGGACGGTAATAAATTGGATCCTACTTAGAAATTGGTCTGAGTCTGGGGTTGAACTGGGTCTGACTTAAGCTGGACTGGGGCCAGCGGGAGGCCTCAGGTGAATAAACCTAAAGGCTGAACAAGTAGGTTAACCTTTCCAAAGATCGTCTTGAACTACCGTTGGCACGGTGGAGAACTTTTAACCCAGATGAGCTCATCCATTGAAAGGTGCCCTAGAGAAAAAAGGGGTCTTGGCCACTTCAAAGGGTGGAGGGAAAATTATTTTTCCTTCTTTACAGTTTCTGGGGAGCAGGATAAGACCCACTGAGACACCAACATGTTCCAGAGCCTCTAGACAGCACTGCGGGAAAACTAGCAGAAGCCCGCAAAGGGTAAGAATTCTTCGCAAAGTTGGCTTTCCTTGATCCCTATCTGTGGTGCCTGTTCCAGAGACTAAGGTACAATTTCAAATTGTTCCTTCCTTTCTAAGCCTTCCCTGGTGGCTCAGATGGTAAAGAATCTGCCTGCAGTGCAGGAGACGCAGGTTAGATCCCTGAATCAGGAAGATCCCCTGGCGAAGGGAATGGCAACCCACTCCTGTATTCTTGGAGAATCCCATGGACAGAGGAGGTACTGATTTTTCTCTCCCAGAGATGAAAGTTTGTCTCATGCTGTGTTCTAAGAATGTGGCTGACAGCCATCAGGTTGGAGGCCTCCAAAATATGGCTGGTCAGAAATGTCGATTGCACCCTATTTGCAGCTGGGATCCTACTGACTATAGCCAGGCTCTCAGGGGGAACTCTATGAGAGTCCCTTGGACAGTGAGAAGATCAAACCAGTCAATCCTAAAGACATCACTCCTGAATATTCATTGGAAGGACTGATGCTGAAGCTCCAATACTTTGGCCTCTGGAAGTGAAGAGCCAACTAATTAGAAAAGACCCTGATGCTGGGAAGAATTGAGGGCAAGAGGGGTAGGGGGTGACAGGAGGAGATGGTTGGATGGCATCACTGACTCAATAGACATGAGTTTGAGCAAACTCTGGGAGACAGTGAAGGACAGGGAAGCCTGGCAGGTTGTAGTTTACGGGGTCACAAAGAATTGGACACGACTTAACGACTGAACAACAACAGGGGAACTATCTCTTTCTTTTGGTTATCTGTGAGAGTGGCTCTGGATCTTGGGAAGGGAAGTTCTTTTGCACATTCTGGTATCTAGGGAGTTATTCAGTACTAGCAGGGATATTTTTATTATTTGTCCAAACTGAAACTTGATATGATGTTTGAAATGATTTTCAAAATGATTTTTAAAGTAAGTATCTCTGGTCAGAAGTTGGCCAAGTTGGAAGCTAATGTTCAGAACCTGATAGGAAAAAAAATTTTTTTAGGCCTTCTCCCGAAGCTAAAATGAAACTATGTACGTGGAGGGAAAGAAAAACATTCTGAAGCCATTGTGGACAGATTTACTAAAACATTCCAAAGAAATACAGCTCTAAATCTAGAACATGGGAATCATTTGATTTCCGTCTTAGTTGAAGATCTTCTCCTTAATATAAAAGTGAGTTAAAGATACTGTAGTTGGATGGCTGGATCAGCAGCTGGATATAATTCAGATGGCAACCCAATGATCTGAGGAATTAAAAACAACTCTGGGTACATGCTCAGTCGCTGTCACGTCCAGTTCTTTGTAACTCCATGGACTGCAGCCCGCTAGGCTCCTCTGTCCACGGGATTTCCCTGGCAAGAATACTGGAGTGGGTCACCATTTTCTTCTCCAGGGTATTTTTCCGACCTAGGGATCGAATCCGTGTCTCCTTCATTGGCAGGTAGGTTCTTTACCGCTGAGCCCCCAGGGAAGCCCCCAAAATAACTGTACTTGACTTATAAATCAAGCTTTTGTAAGAATATAGCTGAAGCTCTAGAAACAGTTCAAAACCCACTATTGTTTTCACCAATCCCCAGACCTCCCCTATTCAAACAAAAGAGATAGTTAAAATACCTCTCCAGCTATGATGAAGGTCTTTCTGGCAGCCCGGTTGTGTCACTGCGTGCCCCCAGGACCCCCATGATGGTACTGCACTTCGTGAATCAGTATCAGTACAACAAATGAAATTGCACTAAAATGAAATTGATGACAGATGACCACGCTGAAATAATTGTAAGCTTAAGACACGGACTTGCTAGATCAAGGTTATTTTGAGTTAAAAAATGGTCAACACTCCTAAATTAAAAAAAATACTCTTTTAAGGAACAATTTTTATAAATAGCAATTTTTTGTAATCCTTGTGCTTTTCTCTGCCTTTCTGAAGAATGATTTTCTTTCTTTACCCACCCATCTTTCTTCAGATCCCATAGCAAAGTTAGGAGAGGGAAAGGGAGTGTCATGTCTCTTTATTGGTTTAAAAATATTAAGCATATAATTAACTTTTTAATTCTAAGTTTTCATTCATTGAAGTGGAAAGAGCACTAGGCTGAATTGGGAGATGCGGCTTCTGGCTGTGGTTTTGTGTGACCTTAAGAGAATCTCATTCCCTCTCCAGGTCTCTGGTTCTTCTTCTCTTGGGAGCTGGTAAAAGTGATTTGTAAAGTTGTCCCCAAGTCTGGCTTTCATGTGTAAAAGCAACTTCAGGCTGGGCAAGACAAGTCAATCTAGTCAGCACTATTGGAGTCCCTATTAAGTTCTAGACCTTGTGCTGGGCATGGGATATAGTCAGTGAAAATAGACATGGAACCATTCCAGCTGCTGCCACCTGGGATTATAGCCCAATACCAGCTCTTGCTTGCTAGAGAATCTTAGTCCAATTGTTTCTCTGCTGTGCCTCGTTCTCCTCATGGGATTATGGTACTACTGAAATAAAGGAGTACATGTCAAGGGATTCCTATAGTACCTGGTGCATGGTGAACATTAAATGATGTTGACTTTTATTTTTATTATTGGTAGATGACGTAGATATTAATCCAGTAAGCACAAAAATAAATATAGCATTTCAGTTGTACTAAGTGCTCTGAGAACACGTATCAGGAGGATTCCTTCAGCGTGGGAAGTAGTGATTAAACTTAAGATCTGAAGGATCAGTTCACCAGTTGAAAGAGAATGGAACAGACTCCAGGGAATGGCATATGCAAAGCTCCTGTGGTGGGAAGAAGCACAGATTTCTGTGGATTTAGAGTAGGCCAGGATGAAGCAGAACAAGGAAGAGGAAGAGAGTAGAGGTGGGGCAGGGACCAGGCTGTGCTGGGCTCTGCTGGAGCCCAAGATTTGGAAAAACTGGTTTTGTAAGTGCCTCCTGGAAGTCAGAGTTCCCAGTTAGACCCATGGCTCTGACACTCTGAGTTGATATCCACGAGGATTTGGCTATCTTCAGATTGGAACCCACTGGAACCAGATTCTAAGGGACACTAGGAAAGTACATGTGATGAGTTGTGGCTCAAAAGGCTTGACACCTCCTGGGCCATCTTGCGCTTAGATCATGCTCTCAGGACCAGAGTCCCAGGCTATATTCTGATTCTTTCAGTGTACTAGTCAGGGTGTCCGTGGGTGGTCACATTTGAATAGGGTTGGAAAGACAAAACCAAATTCTTCCCTGTCTACAGGGAGACAAGGCTTCATGGGTCTTAAGTTCTTGAGCGCATACTTATTATTTGAGAATCAGGTGAAATCTGTGGATTTTTCTACTTGAGAGATGCATTTACACACTTAAATCCAAATTAGGGTGTACTTTTAGATTGGGTTTGTGGGTCCCCTTGAAGCTCAAAAATGGTCCCAGGTTAAATGTCCTTCTAGTACAAGACAATACCCAACATTATGGACATTCAATATCCCTTTCAGTATCTAACCCCTCCCTCTCTGTCTCCCCCATCTATCTCCTCTTTCCTTCTCTGTTGCCTCCATTTTGGACTCTTATTGAGGGTCATTTTGCCCTTAGACTACTTTAATTTTCTTTACCTTTGTCTTTCTGTCTTTAGATTCTTATCCAGTCACCTCTTCACATTCTGTGGGAAAAAGAAAATGTATTGAAGGGAGGGATGAAAGTGAAATAAATGAATAAAATTATAAATACTGATTTTCAGAATAAATCAAGCTTATTATAGATACTTCGGAAAAAACATACAAGTTAAAAAGTTTATAGTCTCAGCACCTAAAGGGAACCAATGGTAGTTTTTTTTCCTAGTATTTTTCTGTGAAAAAAATTTTTTTTATAGAGTCATGATCAAAATGTATATGTATATGTATTTTTATATTTAAATGCCTTACTTAACATTTATTTTCCCTTTAGCCCAAATGCATATATGTATTAAGTTTCTTTTATTATGGAAAGTATGATGCATACACCAAACCAAGGCAACATTTTAATGAACCTACCACCCATCCCCTGTACCCAACACCTAGCTTTAAAAAGTATTAGCATTGTATCCATGAACTTCTGATGTGCAACAAATAGCCTCAAACTTTGGTAGCCATTAAAATAGTAACCATTGATTTTGTTCAGGATTTTCTAGAGGAGTGATTTTGGCTGGGCTCAGCTGTGTGACTCTTCAGCTAGTCATGTCTGGCCTCAGTCTTGCATCTGTGTTTTGCTGCCACTTAGCTAGATGGCTTTGCTTCTGGGATTGATTGGCTGACATGTAGGGCCACAAGAGGGACTGGGTCCCTGTGTCTCTTGTCATTCAGCAGGTTATCCTTGGGCTTCTTCACATGGTGATAGAAGGCTTCCAACCATAGCAAGAGGCAAGTGCCAATGCATAAGTGTTTTTCAGACTTCTGGTTGTAGCTCACTAATACTGCTATTGGCTAAAGCAGGCCACAGAGTCAATTTACACTCCAAGGGTGGAAAAATAGATTCCACTTCTTGATGAAGAATCTGAAGCATCATTTTGTAAGGATGTGAATATAAGCAGAAGAATTTGTGGCTTTTTTTAGTAAGGGTACAGCTATAGGCAAGAGAAGAATTTGCGGCCAATTTTAGAATCTACCACAAATGTGCTGCTAATACTGATGTTGGTAAATCATCATTTCTGATGTTATTGGTAGATTGTCATGAATAAAATTTAGATGGCTGAGTAACGTACCACCCAGTGCATTGCTGAACCTTGTGTGACCATTCCCCTATTGTCGAGGAGGGAGGTCATTGACATTTTTTTGCAATTATGAATAATGCTACAATAGATGCTTTGTGCATAAAGCTTTTTCTGGTTTTGGGATTATTTCCTTGGAGTAGTCACAAAAGTGGTATTACTGTGTCAAACATTTTAGAGCTCTTAGTACACTTTGCCAAATTGCTTTCCAAAAGGATTGTATCAATTTACACTCCCACCAGTGTGTGTGAGAGTACCCCACAGGGATCCTTCTAAAATGCAAATCTGATTATCTCATGCCCAGTTTAAAAATGATCTCTACTGCCTTTGTAATAAAGATTAAACAATGTAAGACAGAACTATGTCTGCTACGTGACTTTTGAAAAACTAAAAGACTGTTTTAGCTCAATAAGACCTTGTATCCAAGGTTTATATAATCTAGTGAGGAAACAAGACTTGATAGGCTCAGAACCAAGTGAAGACATCACCCTCAAGTTATCCTGGAATGCAGGTGTCATTGTTATAGATGAGGAAACTCAGGGTAAAAGACGGCAATATTTAAAGTAGAAACCTGTTCACAACTTTCTATCTATGGCATCATCTATGGATATGAGAGTTGGACCATAAGGAAAGCTAAGCACCGAAGAATTGATGCTTTTGAACTGTGGTGCTGGAGAAGACTCTTGAGAGTCCCTTGGACTGCAAGGAGATCCAAACAGTCAATCCTACAGGGAATCAGTCCTGAATATTCATTGGAAGGCCTGATGCTGAAGCTGAAGCTCCAATACTTTGGCTACCTGCTGCAAAGAACTGACTCTTTGGAAAAGACCCTGATGCTGGGAGAGATTGAAGGTGGGCGGAGAAGGGGATGGCAGAGGATGAAATGATTGGATAGCATCACCGACTCGATGGACATGATTTTGAGTAGGCTCCGGGAGTTGGTGATGGACAGGGAAGCCTGGTGTGTTTCAGTCCATGGGGTCACAAAGAGTGACCCAACTGAGTTGGACACAACTGAGTGACTGAACTGAACTGACTGATTTTAGCATCACCTTTGCAAAGGAATGTACATATAAAAGTTTAAGTATATATTTAATCAATGCAAAGTAACTATAAAAAAAAAAACTGTTTTTTTATTGGTTAGAATTCTTTAGTTCCAAAACCTGAAGACTGTGAGTCTTGGAATGAGACAGATCTGAGTTTGAATTCTGGCATTTACTAGAATTTGAGCAAGACTTAACATCTCTAAGTCTCATCCACTTTGTAAGATATGGGTAATAATGCCTACATTCTAGGGGTTTGGTGATGATTCAACATACATACCAAATGTCTAGCAGAACCATTCAGCAGGAGCTATTCTTCTTCCTATGAGAGATGAATGGATAAGTAGAAGGGAACCATACATGTAACCAAAATGAGGAGGCATTGATAATCTAGGACTATAAATAAGGCTTTGTGACTTTTTACACCCACATTACCATGATTTGAATCTCGGCTCAGTCTGCTTGCTGGAATTCTTGCCTTTACTGAGGGTTCCTTCTTCCCAGTGTTACTGAGAATCCCCAGGTTCATGAATCATTGGTTCCCCTTGATTCTCACATTCTGTCCCCTTGATGATCACCTGGAGAGGGAGAACAGAGACCAGGATGCATTCCTCAAGATGCAGTTCCTCAGCTGGGGCTCTCCAGGCGGCCCTATCTGAGCTCTGGATGCCTCTGGCACACAGCTAGTGGGGGAGGGCAGCTGTTGGCCAGAGCGGGCACCACCCACCCTTGGCACTTTTCCATAGGAGCATCTGATGGAGCTCTTCCTGGGCCCCAGGAGTCCCTGGACTTGCTTGTTATCCATTGAAAATATATATCTACAGATTTGCTCAAGCCAACTTGATTTTCTGGTGCTCTTTTTTTTTTTAAACTTCTTATGTTACATAGGAGTGCCTGGTGGCTCAGACAGTAAAGTGTCTGCCTGTAATGTGGGAGACCTGGGTTTGATCCCTTGGTTGGGAAGATCCCCTGGAGAAGGAAATGGCAACCCACTCCAGGACTCTTGCCTGGAAAATTCCATGAATAGAGGAGCCTGGAAGGCTACAGTCCATGGGGTCACGGAGCCAGACACGACTGAGCAACTTCACTGGTAGGTGATTAACGATGCTATGTTAGTTTGAGTTATACAGCAAAGTGATTTGGTTATACATATATGTTAGTTGCTCATTCGTGTCTGACTCTTGGCAACCCCATGGACTGTTGTCTGCCAGGCTCCTCTGTCCATGGAATTCTCCAGACAAGAAGACGAGTGCTAGCCACTCCCTTCTCCAGGATATCTTCCTGTCCCAGGGATCAAAGCTGGGTCTCCCACATTGCAGGCAGATTACCATCTGAGCCACTCCATTCCGTTTCAAATTCATTTACATTGTTAGTTTCAAATTCATTTAGGTTGTTACGTAATATTGAGCAGAGCTTCCTGTGCTATACGTAGGTCCTTGTTGGTTTTCCATTTTAATATACAATGTATACATGTCAATCCCAAATTCCATAACTGTTCCCTGCCCACCCCGCCCCCCCCCCCCCCCCCCCCCCCACCGTTTCCTCCTGGTAATGATAAGTTTGTTCTCTAAGTCTGTGAGGCTATTTCTGTTTTATAAATACATTTATTTGTATCATTTTTTGGATTCTGCATAGAAGCAATATCATACTATATTTGTCTTTCTCACGTCACTCAACAAGACAGTCTCTAGGTGCATCCATGTTGCTGCAAATGGTGTTATTTCATTCTTTTTAATGGGTGATAATATTCCATTGTATGTATACACCAGATCTTCTTTTTCCATTCATCTGTTGATGAGTGTTTAGGTTGCTTCCATGTCTTGGCTATTGTAAACAGTGCTGCAATGAATATTGGGATTCATGTATCCTTTTGGACCAAGCTAACCTGGTTTTCTGATAGTCTTTTCCATAGACTTGTTTTAGTGTGAGAAAATATATAATGTCAGTCACAGGTATAATTTTACATTTTCTAGCAGCCATATTAAAATATGTAAAGAAATAGATGAAATTAATTTCAACAATATGTTATTTAATGCAGTGTATCTATTATTTAGCATATAAAACATATACAATTATTAATGAAATGATCGACATGATTTTAAAATCATATATCTCAAAACTGGTGTATTAATATATCTTATGCTTATGGCACATCTGAAGTTGGACTAGCCACCTTTTCATTGCTTAGTAACCGCAGGTGGCTAGTGGCCACTACATGGAACAGCGCCATTCTGAAACAAAACTACCTGGACTCCGAGTGGTACACTTCTCCAGGAGTACAGGTCTTGATACCCACATGCAACTATTTTTCGTGAAAACCTGCTTCTGATTTCAGCTTGGATGGATCTGTGGGGAGTCACTATACTATATACTGTACCTAGAATTATTCTTTTTGACATAGTATTGTGTCCAGTTTACCAGTTTGGACTCTTATTTCCCTTACAGTGAATTCCCTTTTCAGGAGTCTCTTGTGTTTTCCCACTTTGCTGCCACGCTAAATTATCAGAGAAGAAATATTTTTAATCCTTGAACATTAATAAGAAAGGAGCAAGAGAGTCAGAGTTTTATTTTTATTCCTCCCATGAGGTTCCTCTGCTCCTCTGTGGATTTGTGGAATAAGAGAATGTGTGGGAATCTGTAATCCAGTGCACAGGCTACGGTGGGGGATATCTCCTTGCAGTGACCAGCAGTGTCTGAGCTGTAGGCAATGGCCCAGCTAAAATGTAGACACTTTCTAGAAAGAATTTTCAATTAGTGATAATAGGTCCTACTATGTGTAAGAGTTTTACATGCCTCATTTCCCAAGGTAGACATTATTATCATCCCTGTTTTATAGATGAAACAGAGAGGTTAAGGAACTTAGTTAAGGTCACAAAAAGAACCCAGACTTGGATCTTCAGTGACCTGATGCTTTCCCTTGTCTCAAGGCCACCCTTCAATACTGGGTGGCTAAGATTGGCTCTGAGGATCAGCTGGCATGTAGCTGGAGACTTTGCTAGAGAAAGAGAGATTTTTGCAAGAAACATTTGTCATTACTTACAAAGAGATGGTTATAGGGCATCACTGTTGCAGTTACTATTGCTATAAAACAAGTCACCCCCAAATGGCAGGCATGAGAGGCCTCAGTTGAGGACTTCAAAGGCTAAGATCAGAAAACAGCCAAAGAAACTTGTTTATTCATGGACTTGCTGGTCAGTTAGGTAGCTCAAACCTCTCCTTGTGGCCTTTCCACACTGTCTCCCTGTGTGGACTGGTTCTGGCTTCCTCCCTCATGGCACAGCAACTGGGTCCAAAAGGCTAGAAGAGACACACCGCTTATCATGGTCTCACCCCAGAAAGTCCTGCACCATGCACTTCATGCATTTTATTCAACATGGTGGTCACAGAGTTCTGTCTCAAGGCGGGGTGAAACAGATTCTGCCTGCTTATGGGACATGGTAAGGTTTGAGCAGGGCGAGTGGACCCACAAACATTGTTGTGGCTGTTTTTGGAAAATACAGTCTGCCGTGGTCATTCTCAGTGTTACAGAGAAGGACGATGGATAGGTTCCAGGGAAGGAAATGTTCTGTTGAGTGCCTGGGTCTCTAGAAAATGTCAGAATAGCGAAAGGGAATTAGGAAAATAATGGAAAGGGAAAGAAGGTCAAATGCAAATGAGGAGTATTGGAAGAGGCTTCCTCCAGCCAAAGATCCCTTCCAAAAAAGCAATGATTGCGCCCTCGACTTAGTCCACTGGCCTGACTTATGCTCTTTTTGTAGCCTCAGGTGGCCTCCACTGGCCAGAGCAGGGTGTCCTGAGTAACCTCCTACAGCCCAGTCCCAGGAAGGGCCACAGCATCTTGCTTTCGGCCTGCCCTCCTGGCTTCATGGCTTAACCCTAAACCTCCTTTTCCTAGAGATTTGGAATTTCAGTAAATCAGGGCTTGAACTGAGAAATAATGACTGCCTTTATATGCACTGGCTCTTTACTGGCAGGCCATTACAGGGAAGATAAGGTTCTATAACACTGTAGGAATAAAGCCCAGAAAATTATGCGAAAAGCTCCGCCATCCAGGATAAATGTTATAGAAGGCATTAACCTTCCATAAAAAATCCCTTTGCTAGGCAGGAATTTAAATGACAGCCACTGTGAGAGGAGATATTTAGCCTTAGAAACATATCACCACCTTCTCTTAGAATAGCAGGTTCTTTGGTTATCAGCAGTTGAGTATTGTTCCCCTTTTTCATAGGAATGCTCAGCAGAATAGCAAATACGTAGACGAAGTCTTTTCTGGGTACACCCCTATATCGCAGTATATACTTCCCGAGATGTTATGTGTACGTTCTCCGCCTTTATTTAGGAAAATTGAATAAGAGATTGATATTCAAATAAAGCTGAAACAAACCTTTATGATAGCCTCCAAATTACTTGTCTTGAGAGAAAAATAATTTTTTCTCCCTGAGGTATAAGTGCAATTCTCCAATGAATGTGTTAGGGCAGAAATTACAGTGATTATCCTCTTTTTTTTTTTATATAAATTTGGCTCTTCCAGCAAGCGAGCCAACCCAATCACAGGGCAGAGACTTTGTAGAGAAGTTTATGCATGTTCTACATACATATTTATATGCTTTAGGAGAAACAATCTTAGATGATAGCGTGAAAGTGATTATTCTGTTTGAAGCAGTCGATCTCTGGGTCTCCATGCTGAAAGCATTTGCAGCAGGAGGAGAAACAGGACTCTACTCCATTGTCTCAGAGACTCAGCTGCAGTCCCAGAACTGCTTCTGGCCCTTCCAGAGTTTGGTGTGGAAAAGAGGCTGAATATCCCAATGTGCTAAGTGGATTGAGTTGTAATACCTACCCTCTTGAGCTCCACTCTGCCTCCCAAATGGCAGGAATTCACACATGGGACATTATTTTCCTGTTAACTGAGCAGCTTTGTAAATATTGTTTGGAGGACCCAGTATTGAAACTTAGCATCATGGGTGGTTGAGAAATCCACAGTTGCCTCTCAGTTTGTTTAATCAAGTTGACATACTTATGAGGCAATAAGTTTAAGAATTTTAAGACTCTCTCTAGACTAAATCACAATAAGACCGAACAGATTAACTTTGAGAGTCAGAAACAACTCCAAAGAAATGAAAGGAAAATAGATCTTCTAAAAGGCTTTATGGTTTTTCCTAATGATAACCTAGTGATATACCTGACTAATTTGTATTAGAAAATATTTATTTAGAATATTTAAAAGTTTTGTACTTTAAAGTAGACTAAGTGAAAAAAGTCCGCTTCAGAGGACTGTATCTGATCCCAAATGAGATGTTATTTTTAGGAAGAATGAAACTAATGTTTATCTAGAGCCAAGATGTGCCAGTACTCTTTAAATTCTTATGATCACTGGACAATGTACATATTATTATCCCCCCTTTAAAAATATATATATATATATAAGAAAAACCAAGACTGAAAGAGCTCTATCAACTTGCTCAGACTTCAGATTACCTGGACTAAACAGAGTTTGTTACTCCTCACTTGAGAATCTTTCTAGTTCATTAGAATTTCTCTAAATTCCAGCAGGGCCAGACAGTTTCTTAAGTGACAAACCTAGGTAAGATGTCTGATTCTTCCTTCCAGTTAAATCTAATCCACTGAAAAGTCCTCTCAGTTGTACTCCTAAACCGACCACAAAAGCATGTATTTCTTTCTGTCATCAGTAGAGTCGTCCCGGGAGCCCTGGGTACCACCATCTTCTGACCCCTTCCCTGGTTCCTAGGTGTGCTCCCTCCTCCCACGCTTGCTCACCTGGCATCATGGTTCACAGCAGCTGGAACCATCTTCCAAGAAACTATGATACAGTGTGTCTCTCCTCTGTCTGGGACTCTGCAGATCTCCTGCTGTGCCTAGAGTAACGTTCGACTGTCTTACCTTTGCTTGTAAAAGCTAGTGACATCCGGCCCTGACCCCCCGCTCCCCTTATCTCCTGCACTGTCTGCTCTGCTCTCCAAGCCATACTCCCCCATACACATTTGACTGTTTCTGGAATAGAGCAAGCTTTCCCCCTTCTTGTTCTTTTTCTCTCCTTAGAACATTCTTCTCCTGGCTCTTCATATGGCCTGAGTCTTGCCCTTCAGGTCTTGGTTTAGAGACCAGTCTTTCTTTCCCGCCCTATTAAAGATGCTCCCTCCACCATGTTAGTTGCCATCAGAGGGCCTTGCTGGCTTTCTTCATGGTGCTTGTCATTACCTGTAATTATGTACAGTAAATCCCCTACATACAAACACATTCTGTTCTGAGAGCACGATCGTAAGTCCAACCTGTTCGTTGAGTCCAACGAAGTTAGCCTAGGCACTCAACTAACACAAAAGGCTACGTAGTGCTGCACAGTAATATACTTTTTGGGCTTCCTTGGTGGCTCAGACGGTAAAGAATCTGCCTACTCTGCAGGAGACCCAGGTTCAATCCTTGGGTCAGAAAGATCCCCCGGAGAAGGGCATGGCAACCCACTCCAGTACTGTTGCCTGCAAAGTCCCATGGACAGAGGAGCCTGGTGGGCTACAGCCCGTGGGGTCTCGAAGAGTGAGACATGACTTAGCAACCGACTAACACACATAATATTTTTCACATGCAATACATAAAAGCACAAAAAATAAAACATTTTTAACCTTATAGTACAGTACCTTGAAAAGTACAGTAAAACAGCTGGCATACAGGGGCTGGCATCAAGTGAACAGGCAAGAAGCGTGACTGACTGAAGGAGGGAGAGGAGGTGGGAGATGGCAGAGCTGAAGGATCAGCAGCAGCAGGTTATGGAGGGCAAGCTGCATTTTCACTCACCCTGACGCTGACGGAACACCCGTTCACATCTTTGAAGGTTCACGACTTGAAGGTTAGTCTGTAGGGGACTTTCTGTGTTTGGTGTATTTGCCTACTTGTTTGTTATCTATCCCTGTTCCTCACCCAGCTCAAACTAAGTCACACGTGACCAGGAACCCTAATCGTCACTGTTACCTCAGTTTCTGGCACTCAACAAACTTTTGGTGCAAAAATTAATCATACTTGTGTAGTGCTTCTGCTCTTAAAACCCTTCCCCATCCCAAACCACAGTCTATTCGGTAATCCATCATCTTTTCAGTGTTACTAGGCAAAAATATTGGAGTTGACTTTAAGAACCTTGGTCCATACTCCCATCATGCATACTAAGTCACTTCAGTGGTGTCCGACTCAGTGCGACCCTGTGGACTGTAGCCCGCCAGGCTCCTCTGTCCATTGGATTTTCCAGGCAAGAATACTGGAGTGGGTTGCCATGCCCTCCTCCAAGGGATCTTCCCGACCCAGGGAAGCCATGTCTCACAGCCGTTAATTTGCTATACCAGCTTAAGCAAGTTGTTATTCCTCTCCAAATGATCTTTAAATCCCCTCTGAGTCCTGACCCCGGATTGTTTCCAGTTTTTCTACTACTGTCCCCTTGAAGCAACCTTGACAGAAGCAACTTGGTTTTAGCTAAGTCATTATGTTGAGATGCAGCCTGCAGTTTATTTAGCAGGACCCAGTGTTTCCCCTCTGTTTGGAGACTCTTGAGTGGTGTTAATGGAGGGTGTCAGGTGACGACGTCTGGGGGGAAAAGGATCCTTCCAGGCAGCAGTGCACATGAGAGGTAGATGGAATTTATTGCCAGCAGCCTCCGTAAAGATGGGGAGAAACCCATTTGCCTTTTGTAACACCTCCTCTGGCTGAACAGGCACAAAGGAACTGGTGCTTAATCGTATCTAGAGTCTCAACCTTTTCACCTGAAGAATGGGAATTCCTCACCGGGAATCGCAGCCTGCAAAGGCAGCCAAGGGCCAGAGAAAGCAAGATCCTGCCTGTGCACGGGCTCTGGACAGGGGCTGGCTGCCTGTCTGTGCCTCCTGCTTGTGGGAACCTGCTCTCTCCTGCAGTGTTCATCTGGGGATGGAGGAGGAGAGCAAGGTGGGTGTCATGGGCTGTGCTAAACACTCTGTGTACATTGCCTGTCCAAATGCCGTGAGGCAGTTATTTTTTCCATACTGTGCCCATTTTCCAGATGGGGAGCCCGAGGCGTAGAGATGGAGTGATCTGCTTGAAGCCTCAGCGTTAGGGAGTAACTACGTTCCGGGGCACTCCTTGCGATCTCCATCTCGGCTCCTTTCTTGTGCCGTTGGTCAGTTTCTGCTGTGACAGGGAACCCAGCTACACAGAAGGCATCATTTTCAGGGGCTGTAAAGCCGTTGTAGCGAATCAAATGTATGGGGTTAGATCTGGCAAATGAAGTCCCAGAGGCCCAGCTTCATGACTTGCAAAATAAAGCTAGGCAGAGTGCATCAGATGTCTACATGGAGACAAATGAACTGTGGGAAAGAATCATCTGCTTAATGGAGAAAAAAATAGAAGTACTTCTGTGAACTTTAAGAAATGTGTATTTTTCTTTTTTAAATTAAAAAAATTTTTTTTTTTTACCACATCATGTGGCATGTGGGATCTCAGTTCCCCAACCAGGGACCAAACCTGTGCCCCCTACATTTGAAGCATGAAGTCTTAACCACTGGACCACGAGGAAAGTCCCTGTGTTTCTCTTTATACCCCTGTTGGCATCACGATTTTTCAGTGTTTCAGGAAAGCCAAATTTTTCTCGAGCCAGCAAATCAACCTTTTAGAAGATCATCTGCGGCCTGAAAGAAAAGCCATTCAACAGTGTTTATGGAATGACAATGTTGGACTGGGCCCTGCTGGTCACTGAAGATAACGAGGTGAAGAAGGTGCAGCCCTGCCCTTGCAGAGATCAGGCTGAGGCTGCACGGCAGGGACAGATAGGCGAGAGGCCAGTTTAATACTCTGTGATTTAGAGCTTAGAACAAGAGCATGTGTGAACATGGGAGAAAAAGTTCCTTAGAGGAGGCAAATTTTGAGATGAGGTTTGAAGGATAAGTCAGCAAAATGGGGAAGATAATGTGGGCAAAACCCACAGAATCATGGTATGTACAGAGTGTCTGGGGCAGTAGGAAAAGAGGCTGGAGAGAAATTCAACCCAACTGTGAAGGGCCTTCCAAGTTGGACTTTGGAGCACAGACATTATCCTGTGCTAATAGCTAGAAGGCAATGGCAACCCACTCTAGGACTCTTGCCTGGAAAATTCCATGGACGGAGAAGCCCGGTAGGCTGCAGTCCATTTGGTCACCAAGAGTTGGGCACAACTGAGTGACTTCACTTTCACTTTTCACTTTCATGCATTGGAGAAGGAAATGGCAACCCACTCCAGTGTTCTTGCCTGGAGAATCCCAGGGACAGGGGAGCCTGGTGGGCTGCCGTCTATGGGTCACACCGAGTCGGACATGACTGAAGCGACTTAGCAGCAATAGCTAGAAAGATCCCTCTGGGAGGTGGGCGAAGCTATTTGAGATTGTATTGGAGAGAACTGACTGGAGGAAGGTTGTCCTGGTAGTCACACACACACACTGTAATAGTACTCAGCTATAAAAAGAAAGAATACCATTTGCAGCAACATGGAGGGACCTAGAAATGATCAGACTGAGTCAGACAGAGAAGGACAAGTACTATATGATATCACTTATATGTGGTATCTGGGACTTCCCTGGTGGCTCAGACGGTAAAGCATCTGCCTACAATGTGGGAGACCCAGGTTCAATCCCTGGGTCGGGAAGATCCCCTGGAGAAGGAAATGGCAACCCACTCAAGTATTCTTGCCTGGAAAATCCCATGGACAGTGGAACCTGGTAGGCTACAGTCCATGGCGTTGCAAAAAGCTGGGCACAACAGAGCAACTTCACTTTCATATGTGGAATCTAAAACAAAAAAAATGGTACAAATGACCTTATCTACAAAACAGAAATAGACCCACAGACATAGAAAACAAACTTATGGTTACCAAAGGGGAAAGGGGAAGGGAGGGATAAATTAGGAGTTTGGGATGAACAGATACATACTACTTTATATAAAACAGATAAACAACAAGGTCTTCCTATATAGCATAGGAAACTATATTCAGTATCTTATAATAATGTATAACAGAACAGACTCAGAAAAAGAATAGATAGAACTATGTATATATAAAAAGGTGTTAGTCACTCAGTCTTGTCGAACTCTTTGCTATCCCATGGGTTGTAGCCCACCAGGGTTCTCTGTCCATGGAATTCTCCAGGCAAGAATAGTGGAGTGGGTTGTCATTTCCTTCTCCAGGGGCTCTTCCCAACCTAGGGATCTAAGCTGAGTCTCACATATTACAGGCAAATTCTTTACTGTCTGAGCCACCAGGGAAGCCCATGTATATATAAAGAATATATAAAACTGAAGCACTTTGCTGTACGCCTGAAACATTGTAAACTAACTATACTTCAGTTGGAAAAAAAAGATAGTATAGGGAAAGGACCTGAAACAAAATGGATGCTTACTGTGTGAGGTGAAAGTTGAATACAGATGAATCGTATTATGTTTATAGTTAGACATTTATATACAGATGCACACTCACCTATACCAGCTATATACTTTTTATGATAAACATGCATACCTGGAAATTTTAAAATATTTACTTTCATTACAGAAAGTGAGTGCGAATTATGGCAATTTTGAAGTGTCTAATGTTCCCTGTGTTAGGATGACAAATTGTTCCTTCCAGATATTCGTATTTAGTAACAAAGTTTTCTACTTGATTGCTTATTATTTTGTTGTACTATTACAGATGTTGTATTTGATTTTAGAGTGGAATTTGCTGTTCCATATCATTAAATAAGTTCTCAGGGCTATAATTTATTTCACTCCTCAGAGAATAGAAGGAATTCAAGAGTTTTGAAGCGTATGCCTGTCTTCCAAGGAGTTAGAAAAACACAAAACACCCTATTGAATTTTTTTTCTTAACCACCAATAAAGATAGCTCTTCTTGGGGAGGGGAAGGGGAAGATGATGTTGAAGATGGGCTGTATTTGTTGTATGATGAAGACAGGCTCCCTTTTAAAGCTTATGCCTACTTACCCTTCAGAGCTGGAGAGAACCCAGAGCTGCCTGTTGTTCACCTGAGTTAAATTGGATTTCCCCCCTCAGCCCCCATCCCTCATGGCACCCTGTTCTCATCCTTCACAGTATTTTTCACGATTGTGAAATTATATATTTGTGGTAGATGGACTGCAGCTGCAGAGTCTTTCTTCTTCTGTCAGAAAGAGGTGAGATCGTTTGTCCTTGCATTGAATCTGGGCAGGCTTTCTGACCGTGAGGCCAACAGGCTGTGGCACACCTTATGACGTAAGAGTTTCTAGGCTCCGACCTTAATAAACTGGGAGCTTCTGCTTCCCGTCTCTTGGGGCACTTTCTTGGAGCTGCAGGCCCTTCAGCAAGATGCCTGATTACTCTGACACTGCCAGGCCAGAGGGTCCTCATAGAGTCTCTTGGTCGACCGTCCTAGCCAAGTGTAGTTTTCCAGCTGTTATTGGCAAGGCATCTGACATGTGAGTGAACTGCACTGGACCCTGCAGACTACACCATACCTTCCTGTTGAACTCTGTCGTGTGACCTCCATTGACACCACGTGGAACACACTGCCTAGCTGAACCCTGCCTGAATTCCTGACCCTCAGCATTGTGGTTGCTGCTTGAAGCCACTGTGGTTTGGAATAGTTTGTTTTGCAGTAATAGATGACTGGGATAACACTGATTCAAGTTTAGTTATTTATTAATATCTATTTTCTCTTTTAGATTGTAAGCATTGTGAAGGCCACAGGGACCATGCCTGGTTTGTTCACACTGTGTGCTCATTCAGCCCAGTATTGAGACACTTGTTTGAACTTGGTACTTGTATTTCAGTATTGGTACTTGTTTTTCAGTTGTTGAGTTGTGTCTGACTCTTTGTGAGCCCATGGCCTGCAGCATGCCAGACTTCCTTGTCCTTCCCTATCTCTCAGAGTTTGCTCAAACTGATGTCCATTGAGTCAGTGATGCCATCCACCCATCTCACCCTCTGTTGCCCTCTTCTCCTCCTGCCCTCAATCATTCCCAGTATCAGGGTCTTTTCCAGTGAGTTGGCTCTTTGCATCAGGTGGTCAAAATATTGGAACTTCAGCATCAGTCCTTCCAATAATATTTAGGGTTGATTTCCTTTAGGATTGACTGGTTTGATCTTCTTGCAGTCCAGGGGACTCTCAAGAGTCTTCTTCCCAGTGCCACAGTTTGAAAGCATCAATTCTTCAGCGCTCAGCTTTCTTTATGGTCCAGCTCTCATATGCATACATGACTAGTGAAAAAAACATAGCTTTGACTGTACAGATCTTTGTCAGCAAAGTGATGTCTCTGCTTTTTAATACACTATCTAAGTTTGTTATATTTTTTCTTCCAAGGAGCAAGCATCTTTAATTTCATGGCTACAGTCACTGCAATGATTTTTGGAGGCCCAGCAAATAAAAGCTGTAACTGTTTCCTCTTTTTCCCCATCTATTGCCATGAAATGATGGGACCAGATGCCATGATTTTAGTTTTTTGAATGTTGAGTTTTAAGCCAGCTTTTTCACTCTCCTCTTTCACCTTCAAGAGGCTCTGTATTTCCTCTTTGCTTTATGTCATTAGTGATATCATCTGTGTATCTGAGGTTATTACTATTTCTCCTGGCAATCTTGATTCCAGCTTGTGAGTAGGTACTTAATAAATACTTATTTAAGTAATGACCATTCCATGATGGAAGCTGCACAAAGGAGAGTTAGCTTATAATGTAGGTATGGATCTCCTATTCAGGTTCCTGAATTAATGTGTACTCTCTTGTTGATTGCTTCATTTTTCCCCATCATGCATCTGTGCCCTGATATGAAATTATTCTGTTTGCATGCAATGCATTTTGAGGATAAGGATGCTATTTGCTTTAAGTTAAGGACATAAATTTTTACCAGAACGCATCACATGCACAATTATCTCAGAGAGGTGATGGCAAAGGGTGAATACCCAGGGTATTGCCTGGGTCTGAAATGAATTAAGAAGCAATATCTGTCTATCTAGGGGCTTCCCAGGTGGAATTTATGGTAAAGAACACACCAGCCAATGCAAAAGACGTGAGATGTAATAGATGCAGGTTTGATCCCTGGGTCAGGACGATCCCCTGGAGAAGGGCATGGCAACCCACTCCAGTAATCTTGTGTGGAGAATCCAATGGACAGAGGAGCCTGGGGAGTTATAGTCCATAAGGTCACAAAGAGAAGGACATGATTGAAGCAACTTAGCCCACACACATCTGTCTGTCTGTCTATCCATCCATCCATTCCATCAAGTATAATTTTGGCTCTAATGCAAAAATGGAAAAATAATCCTTGGGCTAGCATTTGGTACCACCCTGTACACAGAGAAACAAGCATGTTTATAGTAAGAAGAATGGCTTCTTTGCCTGATTTGCTTTGACAGCCAAGCTTCTGCTTTCTTAGTGTCCACAAATCTCAGCTATTAGTAAGGCTTTTGTTAAAAAGTGGTGCGCTCGCACTGGGTGCTTTGTCTTTTCAACAGACAATTCTGTGTCTGTACCAGCAATTCTAATTATTATTATTCCTATTATTATTTTGTTGGGTTGCAATTTCACTTTCCACACCACAGTAAGCATATGGTGATTCTTGAAGCGTCCTTATTAACTTTATTAACTTTCTCTGAGAACCTTTTCTATCACCTAGAAGATAGGTCTTGGAAAGGGCCAAGCTGCTGTGACTGCCAAGGGGGTTTCACTGATAACATTTTACTTTGTTCAGAGAAGCTCTTTATAGTGAATTAAAAATGCTGTTATGAACTTTCAGCAGTCTTTAAAAAGTTTTTATTTTATGTTGAACTATAGTTGATCTATAATGTTGAGTTAGTTTCAGGTGTACAGCACAGTGATTCAATTACATATGAACATATAGTTATTCTTTTTCAAAGTTTTTTTCCCATTTAGGTTCTTACAGAATATTGAGCAGAGGTCCCTACAGCAGGCTTTGTTTCAGATGGGTTGTCCAGTCCGAATGCCCATCATTAATACTGCCCTTTGGCTGGAGGTGGGTATGTACCAAGGCAGTAGAATTGTGGATTGGATGCTTATTCCCTCACAGCGGGGCCCTTTTCTATTAGGTAAACAAGAGTCCTAAAAACCCAGTTGCTTCAGTTATGTGTATTTTTTCCCTTAGGGGAATTTGAAAGAATTTAATGGCAGTGTAGTCAGAGATAATGCAAAAGTAGTGCCTAGTAATAATTCATTTGGGAGACTCAGGGAGTAATTCCATGTCGGGGGTCCATTGGGTATAGATGTGTAAGTGGGTGGGGGAAGGGGGTGCTCACATTGTCAGTGATCATGTTCAGAGCTGTGTTGCACCAGAGAAGCCTTCAAATTTCAATCACGATTGAAACTCATTGAGAAAAGTTGGTGTGATAGTTAGGATTCACTTGCTTGCAAATGATGACACAACTCAGACCATTTTTTTTTAAGGTAAAATTTATTGACCTATAACTGAAAAGTCTAGGTCTTCAGACATTATTTGAATCTAGGAGTTCAAACAATGTTAACGTGTTGGATTTATTCTAAGGAAGGTTTTTTTGAACTAGTGACAAAGATGGCCTCTAGCAACTCAAGGCTTTTATAATCCTTACAATTTACAGTCCCAGAGAACATAGATTCTTTTCTGAAAGTTCTAGCAAAAATCCTGGGGATGATTCTCGTTGGCCTTATTTAAGTATAATTATCTCTGAACCAATAACTGTGGCCAGAAGGAGGGTGTGTGTTCTAAAATATCCAGGATCATGTGATATTGCTTATATGTGGAATCTAGAAAAATAGTACAAATGAACTTATTAACAAAACAAAAACAGAGTCACAGATGTAGAAAGTAAACTTCCAGTTACCAAGGGGGAAAGTGGGGGAGGGATGAATTGGGATATTGGGATTGACATATACACATTGTATATAAAATAGATAACTAATAAGGACCTACTGTATAGCACAGGGACTCCATTCAATACTCTGTAATGGCCTATCTGAGAAAAGAATCTAAAAAAGAGTGGATATATTTACAACTGATTTACTTTGCTATATACCTGAAGCTAGCACAGCATTGTAAATCAACCATACTTCAATAAATTTTTTTTCAAATCTAGGTCTGGGCCATGTGCCTCTCCTTGGAACTGGGAAGCAAGGTCAACCTCCAGTGAGTCATGCTGACTAGAAATGGTGGCAACACAACATGGTTTCTTAGAGGATATCCTCAAGATACATTCCTTTACCGTTGCTTATTAGTCTTCTGGGATCCCAGAAGCAAAGAATGCAATGCTTCCTGAACTTAGATTCAGGTGGGAGAGAGGTCTGACCCATTATGTCATTCACCCACTAAATAATGTGGGCTGGTCACTTTTCCTTGTGGGGGTCCCAGATTCCTTATTGGTACAGGGAGAAGTTTGGATCAGGTAATTCTGATGATTCCATCAAATCAAAAGTTCTTCAGTTTCCTCTTCCCTAGCTGGAAGGATTATTGGGAGTGTCCAGAGAGCTGAAGTATCGTGTTGTGCTGTGTAAACTCCAGGGATTTCTGACTCTGACGTTGACGGTGATGGTGAGGGCAGTCCTGCTCTCTATTAGAAACAGCCCCCTGTCCTCTGCTGTCACAGACGCTGCTTCAGAGCTCCCTCCTCCTCTGGCCCTCAGTCCCCAACCCCAGCTCAGTAGTGATGTTGGCGAGAAACTTCCTGGCTGCTGTAAGGTCACGGGGATAAATGGAAGGTTGGCCCATTGCCTGAAAATGAGTTTGGCTTAAAGGTTCCTTGCCCAAGAAAAGGAAACAGAAACCTGCTGGGATAGCCAAGGGGGAAAGAGAAGAGTGAGTGACCTCTTTAGAAAGAATTGCATCCCTGGAAATCTGACTAATGGCTGGAGAGGGTATGTGATGATAACTCACAGCGGCCACTTGGATTTAATTATAGCAACATTTGCAGACAATAAGTGGGTCTTGAGTGAAGCCAGCCTGATAATATGGCAGTGACAAAAGCTGATCTGGATTTCTGGCCAAAAGGATGGATGAGGAATGACAAATGGCATAGCATTTCCTTTAGGAGATATGTGTGTGTGTGCACATATATGTGTGTGTGTGTGCACATATGTGTGTGTGTGTGTGTGTGTGTGTGTGTGTATTTCTCTTTTCTATCACCATGGTTAATTATTTGTAGAGATTCCTGTGGTGAAGATGATAGTATTCTGAGCTGTAGCAAGACCTGGAGTTTGGAGACCTAGGTTTATGTGTAGTTTCCACTTATTCCCAGAGCCTCATTCTCATCATTTATAAAATAAGGAGCTTTGCTCTTTGTAGTCTTGAAAATTAGTAATTTTCAGACTAGAGGTTTACTAATATACATTCTATTTTTTTCACTCTTTGCTTTAAAAAAAAAAATTATTTATTTATTTTTGACTGCCCTGGGTCTTTGTTGCCGCCCGGGCTTCTCTGTAGTTGTGGTGAGCAGGGGAAATGGGGGCAACTAGGTCTTATGTCTTTCATTAACCAACAGGATAACCTGGGCTTGTTCACTTGATGGCTGGATGGGATTTCAAGGGGGATGGGAACTTTTCAGGTTCTTTTGAACCTTAGCAAACTGTCTTAACTTTGCTTCTGTTGCATTCTATTTATTGAAACGAGTCACAAAACTCACCCAGATTCAAGGAGTAGAGAAGTAAAGTCCACCTTTTGAGAGGCATTGCTGCAAAGTCATGCTGTAAAGTAGCATTCACACAGGCAAGAAAACCATTGTATCCATTTTTCTGAACTATCTACCACTGCCATTCCTGTTGGCACTGGGTGACCGCAGAGATTGCCACAGTTGCTATGGAATCATAGCACCCTGCAGAAAACAGTCAGAAAACAAGGCATTGTCTTTAGCAACTAAGTGGAACTTTAATTGTAGATTTCTGTTCTTTTTCACCTCAGGAGAGATTTGGGTTGGGTTTTAGAGTTACAAGTAACAACACTAAAGAGAAAATGAAAAGTATAGGATAAAAGTGAAATAGAAAAAGATGAAGTCAGGAGCACTGTTAGTGTAAGAATGCAAGCTTAGCAGTCCTGCATAGTTGCTAGACGTGGGCATGTTTGGATCTGGGCTCCTAGAAGCCAAGGTACAGAGGAGAACTTCATCACTTGTGTGAACCGTGGTGCCCATGAGAGAGAAGGAAGCTAGTATCTGATGTTAAGTCTGAGTCAGAGTTAGTAGAGAATAGCTCAGGGAGGGAGGTTTTTATTTCCCAAGGGAACACCAGAGGGGTTGAATGTACGAAGAAGAATTTGAAAAGAGGGAAGGGTAATTGAAGTTGATCCATATATATTGAGTATTGTTGTTGTTTAGTTGCCAAGTCGTGTCCGACTCTTTGCAACCCCATGGAGTATAGCCTGCCAAGCTCCTCTGTCCATGGATTTCCCAGGCAAAAATACTGGAGTAGGTTGCCTTTTCCTTCTCCAGGGAGGTCTTCCCAACCCAGGGGTTGAATCTGCGTCTCCTGCATTGGCAGGTGGATTCTTTACTGCTGAGCCACCAGGGAAGTCCATATATTGAGTAGATTTGATGGTAACTAAGGCTAACAGTCACATTTTGCAGATTGCAGGTACTTTTTAGATAATGCAGTACTATACATCATCATCTACTTGTTGTCTCTTAACAGTGGTATGAAATAACCAGGGGAAATACAGTAATATGACTCACTTATCAGACAGGGAAACTCAGAGAGGTCAAGTGAGTTGTTCAAGGTCGTATAGTAAATAAGGCATATCTTTGGCTTTCAAGTCAGTGTGCTGAGTGTGGTAAATTGGGTGAGATGCCTTGGAGGACACAGAAGAGTGCCATGGTGTCACGAGACTATGAACTCTCTGGAGGAGAAAGGGTTTGATCATGCTACAAATAATAATAAAGCCTATTTTTCTTTTGGTTTCTCTTTTGGTGTCTGCTTTCTTTTGGTCTTGGCACAGTCCCTTTGAGATAGTATCCCCATTTTACAGGTGGTAAACAAAAACAGAGCTCTAAGAGCCGAAATACTTGACTGTGATTTCCCAGATGGTAATAGCAATATTGGTTTCAGGCTCCCTTATAAAATTCTGGGACTTTCCGCTGATTGCTGCTGGCTGAGGCACATGTAAAGTTGATATTTTTATTTTTTTCATGTTTTTATTGGAGGATAATTGCTTTACAATGTTGTGGTGTTCTCCGCTGTACATCAGCATGAATCAGTCATAATCATATATATCTCCTCCCTCTCCTTCCCCCCACCCCATTCCACTCTCTGTGTTATATAGCTGCTTCCTGCTAGCTATCTATTTTACACACGATAGTGTTTTCATCAGCGCTACTTTCTCAATTTGTCATTGCCTCTCCTTCCCCTGCTGTGTTCTCTACGTCTGTGTCTCCATTTCTTCTCTGTAAATAGGTTCATCAGTACTATTTTTCTAGATTCCATATATATATGTTAATATATGGTGTTTGTTTTTCTCTTTCTGACTTACTTCACTCTGTATAACAGGTTTTAGGTTCATCCACCTCACTACAACTGATATTCCATTGTATATATGTACCCATATTTTCTTTTTTCATTCGTCTGTTGATGGACATCTAGGTTGCTTCCATGTCCTAAATGTTTTAAATAGTGCTGCAGTGAACACTGGGGTACATGTGTCTTTTTGAATTATGGCTTTCTCAGGGTATATGATCTTAGTTTTTTGAATGTTGAGTTTTAAGCCAGCTTTTTCCACTCTCCTCTTTCACCTTCATCAAGAGGCTCTTTAGTTCTTCTTTGCTTTCTGCCAAAAGGGTGGTGTCATCTGCATATCTGAGGTTATGGCTATTTCTCCCGGCAATCTTGATTCCAGCCTGTGCTTCATGCAGCCCAGCGTTTTGCATGATGTCCTCTGTAGTGCACTAGGGTTCGCTTTTCTCCTCATCCTCTCCAGCATTTATTGTTTGCAGGTATTTTGGATGATGGCCATTCTGACTGGTATGAGGTGATGCTAAACTTGATATTAATAGAGGATGCTGTAAGTACAGCGGCCATATCTGAATAGAGCCTTAGGGAATCAGAAGCAGGGGCTCAAATCAGGAGCAGAAAGCTCGTGGAGGGACTCAGAACTATCTGGAACCTGAAGGGCTGGCAAAGATATGAATGGGAAGTTGCTAGGTTGGGGGCGGGGATGGTACAAAGACAGGTGCAGAGGCAGATGTGAGTGAGGTACACTCAGGGCAATGACGAGAAAAAGTAGTCTGATTATACTGGACAGTAATTGTGAACGTTTTAATTCAACACGATAAGGCCTTATGTGCAGAAGGTAAAAAGATGAACTAGTTACAGCTTGGTCTTCAGAAAATTCAGCAGACAAACAGCCGTAAGGAAAGTAGTAGAACCTAAATTTTGGACAGTACTGTTTGACCAAATATTGGGAGAATTGTCAGGGTAAGGATCTTGGTCTTGATTCTACTGGAGATAAAGAACCATGGGTATCACAATGAAAGCATTCCATGAGCCATATCACAGGTGTAAAGAGGAGAGAATCCTAATGTCAACTATTAAATAGAAAGACCCCTGACCTGTGTGTCCTGGGGACAGTTTAAATCAAGTCCCTGGACTGATCTGTGGCAGAGTTCCAGCATTCTGAATGCAGGGAATGGTATATCACCTCAGCACCATTGTGTATCCTGGTCTACAGGATGTATTCAGACCTATAATGTATTTATGTGACTCTCTTAAAAAATATTGTTTTCTCTGATAATAAATGTAATATGTGTTCATGGTAGGAAATTTTTAAAATATAGAAAATAATTTTTAAAAGATATATGGTCCAGAGAGAAACATTGTGAACCCTTTGGAAGAACTTCCTTTAGATTCTTTTTCCTAGTTCTGTGTCTTACATAGATGTCTTCATCCAGTTCCTCCTACGTGTGGAGCAGAGAGAGAGCTCAGTCCTTGTCTTTATCTCTGATAATTTTTTTGGAAGTCTTAGAAATGAAATCACTCATTTGTATGAAGTATCATCACATTATTAAATTTTTTTTTCTAGGAAAGGTGTAGCAATTTTTACTCTCACAATATGAGAATGCTTTTCTTAATGCACCTCTCTCAGCCTTGAGCATAATCATTAAAGATAAATCTGTTATTCTAAACCCATGAACCCAGTATAATCATTCATCAGGCAAATCACGATGGAAGGTCAGTTTACAAAATACTTCTCAAAACTGTGAAAGTCATCAAAAATAAGGAAAGCTAAAAAAACTGTCATAGTCAAGAGGAGACTAAGTGAAGTGAAAGTCGCTCAGCCGTGTCCAACTCTTTGCAACCTCATGGTCCCCAGTCCATGGAATTCTCTAGGCCAGAATGCTGGAGCGGGTAGCCATTCCCTTCTACAGGGGATCCTTTCAACCCAGGGACTGAACCCAGTTCTTCCTCATTGTGGGCGGATTCTTTACCAGTTGAGTCAGTCACAAGGGAAGCCCAAGAATACTAGAATGGGTGAAGTGAAGAAGTGAAGTCGCTCAGTAGTGTCCGACTCTTTGCAACCCCGTGGACTGTAGTCCGCCAGGCTCCTCTGTCCGTGGGATTCTCTAGGCAAGAATACTGGAGTGGATTGCCATTTCCTTCTCCCAGGGATATTCCCAACCCAGGGATCGAACCCGGGTCTCCTGCATTGCAGGCAGACGCTTTAACCTCTGAACTACCGGGAGCCTATCCCATCTCCAGCAGATCTTCCTGACCCAGGATTCAAATGAGGGTCCCCTGCATTCCAGGTGAAATCTATACCAACTGAGCTAGAAGAGGAGACCAAGGAGATGTGATAATTAAATGTAGTGTGGCCTCCTGAATGGGACCCTGGAACAGGAAAAGGCTGTTAGAGAAAATAAGAAAATGTGACTAAAATATGAACTTTACTTAATAATAATGAATCAGAATCAACCAGTATTATAATCAGTATTAACTGTGTCTTTGGAGTAAGTTCTGAAGTTAAATAGTATGCCAACTTTGTTCTTTTTCATTTCCATATATATCTATTAATATATAAAAATTTTATAGTTAACTTGTGATTTTCTATATAAAAAGCCTTACTGGAATGTTTATTGGCATTATGTTGAAATCACAGGTGCATTTGGAGAGAGACATCTTAATTATATGGAGTCCTCTAATCCATGGACATTGTATGTTTTTCCATTTAGATATTTGATTTCTCTCAGCAATACTCTGTACTTTTTTTGTATAGGAGTCTTATATAGATTTTGTTAAATGTATTCCTGAGAATATTTTCGTTTTTTGGTGCTATTAGAAATGACATTTAAAAATTGTGTTCCTATTGTTTGCTGCTATTATATAAAAATTCAATTAATCTTTATTTTAATCTTTACTTTTAGAAATTTAAATTCATATTATGAGATCTTGCTTTATTCACTAATTAGTTTTAGTAGTTGTTTTGTGTCTCCCTGAGGATGTTGTACATAAATAATCTTGTCTTCTGCAAGTAGAGACAGTTTTCCTTCTTTTTTTGTGTGTGATCTTTATGACTTTGAGAGGGAGAGGGTAGGATGATTTGGGAGAATGGCATTGAAACATGTATACTATCATGTAAGAAATGAATCGCCAGTCTAGGTTCAATACAGGATACAGGATGCTGGGGGCTGGTGCACTGGGATGACCCAGAGAGATGATACGGGGAGAGAGGTGGGAGGGGGGTTCAGGATTGGGAACTCATGTACACCCGTGGCGGATTCATGTCAATGTATGGCAAAACCAATACTGTATTGTAAAGTAAAATAAAAAATAAATAAATTAATTAAAATGTTTTTTCTTAATTTATTGCAATGGCTAGCATGACCTGTGTTAAGACATCCTTGCCTTCTTCCTGATCTTAAGGGGAAAGCATTCATTGTGTCCTCATAATGATGACTTTGGCTGTAAGTTTTCCCCTGGATGTCCTTTACTACATAGAGGAGGTTTCCTTTTATTCATAGTTTGTCTCTGAGAATTTTTATCATGAACAGGAGTGAAATTTTGTCACGTAATTTTTCCCTTCATTTTATTTTTCTCTTTTGTTCTGTTAATATGGTTAATTGCATTGGTTTCTTTTTAAATATTAAGGCAGCCTTGCATTACTGGTGTAAACTTAACTCGATCATGATGTATTATTTTTTTGATATCTTGCTGAATTTGATTTTCTTAAAGTTTAGGGTTTTTTCATCTATGTTCATGAAATATATGGATCTTTCAGTTCCGTCGCTCAGTCGTGTCGGACCCTTTGTGATCCCATAAACCGCAGCATGCCAGGCCTCCCTGTCCATCATCAACTCCCAGAGTTTACCCAAACTCATGTCCATTGAGTCGGTGATGCCATCCAACCATCTCATCCTCTGTCGTCCCCTTCTCCTCCTGCCTTCAATCTTTCCCAACATCAGGGTCTTTCCAAATGAGTCAGCTCTTTGCATCGGGTAGCCAAAATTTGGAGTTTCAGCTTCAACATCAGTCCTTCCAATGAACACCCAGGACTGATCTCCTTTAGAATGGACTGGTTGGATCTCCTTGCAGTCCAAGGGACTCTCAAGA
Source organism: Budorcas taxicolor (assembly GCF_023091745.1). Taxonomy (NCBI): domain Eukaryota; kingdom Metazoa; phylum Chordata; class Mammalia; order Artiodactyla; family Bovidae; genus Budorcas; species Budorcas taxicolor. Next base: position 99,054,151 of record NC_068917.1, read on the forward strand.
GTCTTCTCCAACACCACAGTTCAAAAGCATCAATTCTTCAGCACTCAGCCTTCTTCATAGTCCAACTCTCACATCCATACGTGACTACAGGAAAAACCATAGCCTTGACTAGATGGGCCTTTGTTGACAAAGTAATGTCTCTGCTTTTTAATATGCTGTCTAGGTTGGTCATAACTTTCCTTCCAAGGAGTAAGTGTCTTTTAATTTCATGGCTGCAGTCACTATCTGCAGTGATTTTGGAGCCCCCCAAAAATAAAGTCAGCCACTGTTTCCACTGTTTCCCCATCTATTTGCCATGGAGTGCTGGGACGGATGCTGTGATTTTAGTTTTCTGAATGTTGAGCTTTAAGCCAACTTTTTCACTCTCCTCTTTGACTTTCATCAAGAGGCTCTTTAGTTCTTCACTTTCTGCCATAAGAGTGGTGTCATCTGCATATCTGAGGTTATTGATATTTCTCCCAGCAAGCTGATATTCCAGCTTGTGCTTCCTCCAGTCCAGCGTTTCTCATGATGTACTCTGCACATAAGTTAAATAAGCAGGGTGACAATATATGCCTTGACGTACTCCTTTTCCTATTTGGAACCAGCTTGTTGTTCCATGTCCAACATGGAATCTTTACTTTTATTGTAATATCTTAATATGTATTAGCATCAGGACGGTTTCACTCTTCTCCTCTATTTTCTGGAGCAGTTTGTGTAGAATTGGTATTTTTTCCTTAAGTTTGCCGGAATTCACCACTAGAGACATCTGAGTCTAGTGTTTTTCTTTGTATAAGAATTTTTAACAAGGTATTTTCATTTCTTTAATAGCTATCAAGCAGTCTCTTTCTTCTTGATTGTACTGTGCTAGCTTTCAAGAAATATATTTATTTTACTTAGGTTGTCAAAATTTTTATATAAAACTTTATAATTTTTCTTCTTAATAGTATTTTAGTTTTAACACTTTCTAAAAATTCCTGACATTGGTCATTTTTGTCTTCCTCTCATACTCCCCCTCCCACTTTCAGCTCAGTCTAACTAGGGAGCTAGGAGATTTGTTGATCAGAGAATAAGCTTCTGCGTTTAGTATTCTATTTATTGTTTGCTTTCTATTTTATTGTTTTTTTTGCTCTTAGTTTTATTTCCTTTTTTTCCTGTTTTGAGTTTGTTAATGCTTTGCTGTCCTTTTTTAGGTTTTCAAGGTCATTAATTGTAGATCTTTCTTTTTCCAATAGATATTTAAAATCATAATTTTTCCTTTAAGTACTACTTTAACTGTTTACATCCCACAAATATTTTATATGTTGTGTTTTCATTATCATTCAGCTCCAAATATTTTCTAATTCTTCAGTGATTTCTTCTTTGACCTTTGTATTATTGAGGAGACTGTTGTCAAATTTCTAGATGTTTGTGATTATCCTAGCTATATTGTTGGTACTGATTCCTGATTTAATCTTTTAATAGTCAAAGGACATACTTTGTATGACTTTAATTCTTTGAAATTGTTGAAACTTGCATTTAGGCCTAACGTATGCTTTATCTTGATGAATTTACAATATGCATGTGAAAATAATGTGTATTGTGCAGTGTATGTACATTTATAGGAATGATATGTCCAGTTATTCTATTCTGTGTATTTACTGGTATTTGTCTAGCTTTTCTATTATTTGTTGAAAGAGGGCTGTTAAATTCTCTCAGTCTGATTGTAGCCTCATTTATTTCTTCCTTTCATCCTGTTAGTTTTTTTACTCATAGATTTTAAGGCTCTGTTACTAGGTACATGCACATTTATGATGGCTATGCCTTTCTAATGAACTGATCCCTTTATTATTAGGAAATGTTCTTCATCATTTTTCGTAATACTCTTGAGATCTGTTTTATCTGATATTACTACAGCCATTTCATCCTTACTATGTTTACTGTTTATGTAGTGTCTTTTTTCTGTCCATTATTTACATTTACAATGTGTCTCTTATGCATAGCATTTAATTTGGACTTGATTTTTTAAAATTCATTCTGTTGATTTGTGTCTTTTAATCAGAATGATTAGCCAATTAATATTTAATATATTGATATGGTTGGACTTAGAAAATGGTCTGCCATTTTATTCTTTGTGTGTGTGTTTTTGATTAATTAATTTTTGGCGGTGCTGGGTCTTCATTGCTGTGCAGGCTGTTCTCTGGTTGTGGCGGGCAGGGGCTACTTTCTGGTTGCAGTGCACAGGCTTCTCATTTCAACGGCTTCTCTCGTTGCAGAACGCAGGCTCCAGACCCGCCGGCTTCAGTAGTTGTGGCTCATGGGCTCCAGAGTGTGGAACCTTAGTTGTGGTGCATGGACTTGTTTACCGGTGGCACGTGGAATCTTCACAGATTAAGGACTGAACCCATGTCCCCTGCATTGGCAGGAAAATTCTTAACCAATGGACTGCCAGGGAAGTACTTTTTTCAATTTTTTCATCTTTCTTATTCAAATAGAGTAACTTCTATTAATCCATTTTAAAATTCACTTTTACTTTTCATCTTTGTTTTACCATTTAGGCCCATCAGTTGAATTTAAAATTTCAGATTTGTTGTTGTTGTTGTTCTAAAATTTCCATTTGTTACATTTTTACATTTTCTGTTTCTCTGCTGAAGTTTCTTTCATTCACTGTGAGTGTATTTTCCTTGACTTCCCTGAATATATTTATAATAGCTATTTTGAAATACTTTTTTTATAAACCAAAATAAGGACCATATTGAGGTTGGCATCTATCATTTACATTCCCTTTAGATTCAATCATATGTTGAATATTTTTTACATTATATCCTGGATATTGTGAATGTTATCATGGAGAGACTCTGGATTTTGTTATATTGCCCTAAGGAGTGTTGATATTTTATTTTAGTGGCCAGCGAACTTGGTTTGACTGAAACGGAAAACTGCAGTGTCTATGGTGAGTGGAATTTCAGACCTGAGATCAGTTCTTTAAGTCTTAACTGCTAGCTGATTTCCATTTGACCCACCAGTGAGTGGTTTAGGGGTCAAGCAGAGACAGGCTGAATTTAAGCACAAAATTTACTTTCTTCTTTCCTGACTCTCTTCTCCCTCCCCTCTCTGGTTGTCCAATTTCCCTGGGCCTTTTTTCAGGTGGTTCTTCCAGCCAGAATAGTAGCAGACTTTTTTTTTTTTTTTTTTAATTTCAAACATGCCACTTTGGCCACGATTCTGGCTGCTTTCAGGACATGCCGGAAAAAACTGGAGCTCACTTAGTGTTGATTTCTTGCTATAATTTTTGATTGCCTTCCAAAATATGCCTGCTTTTTTTTTTTTTTTTTTTGAGTTCCTGGAGCCCTCCAGGCTTTATATTTTTCTTCCACCACTTATAGATGTTATTTATGGGAGGAAAAGTTGTTACACTCTCACTCCTTGTTAAAAGCAGAACTTTGTACTTTGTTTCTTATCCTTGGAGGTCTATGATTTGCTTAGTGCTTCCTTCTAAGGAATCCCCGCTGTACTTGAGCTAGCTTGATTGTGTTTCTCTTTCTCTCAAAACCATAACAGAAGCAATTAGTTATGGAGCAGAGAACTGCTATAGACTTGGCATAAAGGGGCACTGGCAAGGGCATAGGTTTGGGAAACAGACATACCACTCTTTCAGCTATAGGACTTAAGCAAGTATTTGTATTAGTTATCTATTGTTGTATAATAAATTACTCGAACACTTAGTAACTTAAAACCAGAAACATTTATTATCTCACAAACATTCCAAGGGTCAGGAATTTGGGAGCTAACTTAGATGGATGGTTCTGGCTCAGACTCTCTCATGGGGTTTTGCAGGGAGGCTGTCAGACAAAGTTGCAAAGCTAAAGACTTGACTGGGGCTGGAAAAATCTTATTTCTAAGTTCAGTCACTGTTGGCAGGAGCCATTTGGCAGAAGGCTTCCGTTCTTTGCCACATGGGCCTCTCTAAAGGGCTGCTGACTACATAACTCCTCCCCTAAAGCAAGTAGAGAGGGAGAAAGAGGGAAGAAGGATGAGAGGAAGTGAGAGTGAGTGAGTGAGAGGAAGAAGGTGGTTAGCACTTAATCCTCACAAATAAGCTTCTTTTCTTAGGCTGCCCTTAGCAATTGACTTTGAATTGCCTGGAATCTAAAATTCAAAGTGACTGGTTTACTTACCATGGCCTTCTCAGCTCTTGGTCTCACTGAACCTGTTAGAGATGCCTAGTGACATTCCCAGAACCTTTAACCTGGATCAGTCTTACAGTTCTGAGATGAATTTGGAGATATACAGGAATTCCAAGTATCAAGCTTTGACTCACTGATGTACTGAGAATTCACTTTGAACTTTGTGAAGACCAAGGACTTGGAGCATGCAAAGTTAGGAGGAGAATAACCAAGCTGATTCTGGTCCTTCTGTCATCTAACAGAATCCCCTCCCCTCCTTCAAACTCCCCTTCTTGAGTGATTCCCACCAGTACTGCAGTAGGGAGGCCTATATACTGGCTTTTCCCACACAGTTCCATTCATTCTATTCTTGTCCTGGGGAGGAAACAAAAGTTGGACCTTAATGGTCAACTCCTTTAAGGTTCTCCTGGTTATTCCCGTCTGTGAGACATTGCTTCTGTGCTACTTCTGGAGTTTCCCATTCTCAATCTCTTTGTGCTTTTTGGATCCATATTATTTGTACCATACAACTGGGACAGAAGCTAGCATTTTGGTTGTAGCTTGTGAACCTTAGAGTAAATTTAAATTCCGAGGGGCTTTTTAGCTTGGGAGGTTGCTAAACACATGGAAATATGTTTGCTTTTAACCTCCTATACCTGTAACATCAACAAATCCTCTCTGGGAGGGAACCTGGAGAATATGACCTCTGAACCAAGTCTCCCTCTTGGTTTATGCCTGTCACAGGCTGCCTGACAGAGATTTCAAGTGTCAGAGATTAGACAATGAAGATGCCTTCACCTGTCACTTCCATATATCTCCTTCAATATTCAAAGGTACCACTCAAACAATAAGGACACTCAGTCATTCGTCTGATTGATTCTAAAGACCAAAGAGGGCATGGAAGGGAAGGCAGGAACCAGTGTGCTTCTAAGCGTCCTCACGTTCCCCAGTGATTTGGAATTGGTTGGTCGGATGAGATGCAGACTGCAGCAGGCACAGGCTTGCTCGGGCACCATTTTTTTGAACTAGTGGCTGTACCACCACAGCCCTTTCTGAATTTTTCATGTCAGAGAGTATTTTTAAGCCCCTGGGTTTCTTGTTTTCTGTTCAAAATGACATTGTAGTGCCTCTAGGAAAGTGATAGGCATACCTATCACTTAGAGCGCTCTGCTGTCTTTAGTTGAGAGCTCTCTGATATCGTGAGTTGCTTCTTTGGGTCTTATAGCAGTAGCCACTAGCGCACACCCTGGAGCCATTCTGTCTGGGTTTGCATCCTGGCTCTGACACTTACTAGCAATGTAATCTTGAGCAAATCCCATACTCCTTGCTTGGTGCCTCATTTTTCTTATCTGTGCAATGGGGATAACTATGGTACCACTCTATAGAGATGTTATGCATATGAACTGAGTTAATAAATATGAACAGCTTAGAACAATTCCTGGTACTGTGTAAGCACTTTCAGTATTAGTTGCTGCTGTTGGCCCTCATTCTCTCCTTTTATTTGCCCTTCTCTTTCTTCTTCTTGTGTTATTATGCATCCTGGCCTTTCCTGTGTTTCCTGAGATGACCACAAGATGTGCCAACATAGGGAGGAACAGACAGCAAGGCTGGAGGAATTGTGCTTCAGGCCCGTATAACTTGTATTTCCAGAAAAATATTATCTATTGAAACCTTAACACATATTAAACACTTAACATGTATTTCTGTAATTCTTACAGCAATACTAGAAAGGAGGTATTATCATTATTTTACAGGTGAAGACACGAGACGGGTAACTTGATCAGAGTTCTACAGTTAGTAAGGGCAGCTCTGAAAATCGAACTTGACCCTTTCTTACTTTAACACCTATGAGATTTTCTCTAGGCTCATCAGGATTTCTTAGTTCCTTCCATTCAAATTCTCAACCCTAGTCCTGGGGAAATGGGTGGATGGCAGAGGCTGTGTGTGTTCAAGTGATGCCAGGAGCTCTCCTTGTAGAAGAAGTACAGAGAAGGACTATGGATCGTGTGGCTAATTGAGTGTGCAACTCCTGGGTTAACTGGCTGTAGGTGGCACCAGCAGCATGACCAATGAATCTGTGGCATTTCACCCTTTATGAATGTAATCTTGGCCTTGGTATATTTCCAACTAATTATACTGAGTGCCTTCGGGTATATGTCTAGGTCTGTACAAGGCAGTGCAGTGGATGGGAGCTTCTTTATTCTGCATGATGTCGATACAGTTTTGCCAAATATGTGGAATATTTCCAACTCCACTGATTCCTTTCCTGGTAACAAAATTATGAGCCATAAATGAACTCACCTATGAACCTTTCTACTGAAAGATGTAGAGTATGGCATTGTGCTTTTGAGTTAGTAAGCAGAGAAGTGTGAGCTTTTCTTTTGCTTCTTGTTTTTCCCGGGGTTGTCACTTGGCATTCTGGGTAATGTGCATATTGACTGGGGGTCACAGCCATCCAAACAAAATGTATAAATGATATGAAGAGTTTCTCCTTTAACATACGAACTTGTGGGAAGATGCTGAATTAAAGGGAAGATGCCTTGGTGCAAAATAAAGTGACTTAGGCTGCCAGCAGAAGTGCTAACAGGGAGACATTTTATAATTTATCAGGTTTTAAGTGGTTGTCTCCGTCTCACCAATAAACAGCAGAGTTATTCATTTGGATTAGCTAAAAAGCCTTCTCACAGACAGGGATCTGCATCTGAGTTTGGGGATTCCTTGCTGATTATAAAAGTTGAAGTTCCTGAATGGGTTTCCTTGTCATCTCTCCTTTCCCACCCAGCAGAAGGTGGAGTTCTTGGCAGTTCCATTCTAACTCTGTAATTCCTTATTTTGCCTCCTTCCTCACTAATTCATTTTGAACTCCAGACACACTGATTTCTCCTTACTTCAAATGGGTTTTACCTAATTATTAACCCAGCAGGAAGAATTAACTTTTAACTCCAGTGTTGTTTTTTTTTGTCTCTTGAGACCGCTCAGCGTGACTGAGCACCGTGAAATCTGAGCAGTGATTTCTGGACCTGGAGTCTGGTTGTAGAGGAGGAAACTTGAGGGCTGTCCTGTAACATAAGAAAATCGTTTTGATGGGAATGTCTGCAAGTGAGCATTCACTAATGAGGCTGAGAGGTTGTTTATAGCAAATAATAACAGTTATTATTCTTTGCTGGCTATGAATCACCCTAGCACTGGATCATCCACAACATGCCAAGGTTTTTGCTATTTCCTTCTTAAGGCATAGGGACAGAACAATTTAACAATGTGAAGAGTTATCCAATTAGAAGAGTAGAGATCTTTGTCACTAAGTCAATAAATAAAGACAAATCACTAATGTGTATATATGTGAAATAACATATCTACAATCCATGTAGTCAAGAAACGGTGTGTAGTGGCCATTGAGAGAGAGGGACAGTGTGGAAAGAAAATAATAAACACAGTTAAGTGCTATTTGCTACAAATGTGTTGAGCTCTCCTTGAGCTCTTACTTGGTGTCACGTGATTGTAAGCACTGCCATTTGTTCATATATCATCCATTGCTGTTTTCACACTGTGATAGCAGAGTAGAGAGGTTGCCACAGGACTGCATGGGCCACAATGCCTAAAATATTTACTGTCTGGCCCTGTGTAGGAAAAGTTAGCTGACCTCTGTATTAACTCATTTGGCTCTCCAAATATCCTTGAAAGTGAAAGTATTGATTGCTCAGTTGTATCCAACTCTGTGACCCCATGGACTGTAGCCCACCAGACTCCTCTGTCCATGGAATTTTCCAGGCAAGAGCACTGGAGCAGTCCACTTCTCCAGGGGATCTTCCTGACTCAAGGATCAAATCCAGACATCCTTAGGTGACTATTGTTCAGTCACTAAGCCATGTCTGACTCTTTTCGACCCCATGAAGTGTAGTGCACCAGGCTTTCCTGTCCTTCACTAGCTCTCGGAGTTTGCTCAAACTCATGTCCATTGAGTTGGTCATGCCATCCAACCATCTCATCTCATAATTATAGGTGACTGCAATTATCCCCATTTTGCAGGTAAAGAACCTGAAGCCTAGAGAGGTCAAACACCTTGCAAGGTCATACAATTTGGGAGTGGCCCACTCAAGATTCAAACTCAAATTGTCAGACTCCAGAACCTGTAACTCTTAACTGCTACACTGTAACTGCCCTTCTTGCTCTGACATGACTCTAGGGTTTTAGTTGCCTTGCAAATAGAAAACAATTTGAACTCACCACCCTGCCAGGCCTTTCAACAGCCTGGCTTAAGCTCTGGACTGAAGAGTGCTTTGGGTGAGTTAGAGATTAAAATGGGGAAGTAGTTGACGATTGGGTCCAGATACGCTCGACTGAGTTCTGCTTAGACATTGTTTTATTAATTTTTTTACCTCTTGCCTGCAATTGGCATACAATAGGAAATCAAAAGAAGGGTAAAAAGTGGAAACAGTGACAGGTTTTATTTTCTTAGGCTCCGAAATCACCACAGACAGTGACTGTAGCCATGAAATTAGGAGGAACTTGCTCTTTGGAAGGAAAGCTATGACAAACCTAGACAGTGTATTAAAAAGCAGAGGCATCACTTTGCCAATAAAGGTTTGTAGTTCGTAGTTCATAGTCAAAGCTGTGGTTTTTCCAGTAGTCATGTATGGATATGAGAGTTGGACCATAAAAAAGGCTGAGCGCTGAAGAATTGATGCTTTTGGATTGTGGTGTTGGAGAAGACTCTTGAGAGTCCCTTGGACTGCAAGGAGATCTAACCAGTCCATCCTAAAGGAAATCAACCCTGAATATGCATTGGAAGAACTGATGCTGAAGCTCCAATACTTTGGCCACCTGATACAAAGAGCCAACTCTTTGGAAAAGACCCTTGTGCTGGAAAAGACTGAAGGCAGAAGGAGGAGAGCGTGACAGAGAATGAGATGATTGGGTGTTATTATTGACTCAATGGACATGAGTTTGAGCAAAGTCCAGGAGAAAGTGAAGGACAGGGAAGCCTGGTGTGCTGCAGTCCATGGGCTTGCAGAGTTGGACACAACTTAGCTACTGAACAACAACAACAAGGAGTTCAAAGAATATCTGTAGAATAAAGGACTGGATGTCATTGTGGGGTTCCTGCCCAGATTCCATTGCCTCTCTTTCCTGATAACAGCACCTTGAATTTCCTTTGGAAAAGTACCTCTTCACCATAGTCATTCATGTAGACTGAGTTGGACTGACCTCACTTCTGACCCTGATGGTGGGCTCTGATTAGCCTAAACTAACCAAAATATCCTTTCCTTCCACCTATTATGATTGATTCAGGGATGGACACATGATTAAGCTAGTCCAATCAGAGTGAAGCTCACCACCCTATGGATTTGCCGATACAATTCCCATGGAGGATGGCACTGTAAGGATTTGAGGAAGGAAACTGCCTCTACCATGGGAAGAGATCTTGTACTTGCTAGAGCACCACCACATGGAGGGAGCCAACTCAGACTTTAACCTGAGTTTTGCAACAAGACTTATCCCTGAACTATTTAGTTATTTAAAAAAAAATAACAGCAACAACAACAAAAAAGGAAAAACTAGGGGGGAGAGAGAAAAGAAAAAATTAACTTTTTCGGTTTAAGAAGATTTGGACTGGATTTTCTGTTATTTGCCATCAAAAGATTTCCAATTGATGACGACAGTACTATACTTTGGCATAGTTCAAAGAACATGGGACTGGAGTGAGGAAATCTGTGTTTAAGACATGGTTTTCCAGCTGAGTTGTGTGTTTCTACATATTTTGCCCTACTTCTGATTTTTCAGTTTCCCCAACTGCCCCATCTTCATCGTAAGACTGTTGTGAGGAGGAGGCTACATCAGTTATATGATCAGAGTTGCATCTGAGGGTAGAGAAAGAGAGTATCCCCAGCAACTGATGGTACCTTGCAGATACAGTCAGCTCTGTTCTGTCCACCGGGTAGAGCAAAGCCTTCCAGAGCTTTTTCAGGCTTGCTCCACTAGCAGTCACACAATGGTTAGATGATACCATTTATGTGTATGGTTTGATGGACATCTCATGGTATTAGTTTCCAAAGGAAAAGATTCTTCTTCTGGGTTTTCTATTTTGCATCAGGAGTGGAGAACACAGAGCTAGTTAGATGACTAAGGAGAGTACTCTGCTGACTCAGATGAAAGGAGTCAGGCAGAGGCTAGATGACTGCACATTAGGATGCAGAGAGCAGACAGGGCACAACTGTGCCAGACCTGCATGAGTTCCATGCTTGTTTCCAGGTGGGAATGTTTAAGTCGCCAGCTCAGCGTACCATGGGGATGGGAAGCAGACAACCAGGCTTGTGGTCTAGATTGTCAAGACCCCCCCTAGACAACCTAGGGGGTCTTGACAATCTAGCCAGTTTAGATTGTTGCACCACCTCTCTGCAACACTGAGCTAGGAACTAAATGACTACAACCTCTTGAGGCCTCTGGTTTTCTCATCTGTTAAATGGGTATCTTACACTTGTCCTCACAACGTCACATTGCTGGTATGGGGTTAAAATGAGAGAACATCAGTGAAAATGCTTTGTAGAAAGTCCAAGTAAGATGATCTCTCTGCAAAAATTCAGAAGTTGCTCATGTTTTCAAGACGTAGTTCTTGCTCACTGAAATACTTTGCACAGCGAATGCTCACTGTATGAATTACGCTTCCCAATGTCATTTCTAACAGGTGATGGTCTTTCCTAAGCTACTTGTGATCTTTAGGACTCGGTGTGTATTTGTAGCTGCTTTCTAGAAAAGGCCTGTGCATCAGCTTCCTTATTCTCATCATTGTCACCTCTTGTATCATCTTGCATTAGCTACATCCTGGTCATCATTACTACCATTTATTTATTAAATGCCAAAGGTATGTCAGGTATTGTGGCTGGTGCTTTGTGTACAACCTCTAATATAAAACTTTCGATAACCCTGTGAGATAGTATCCCCTTTTCATATAAGAGAAAAATCAAAATACAAGAGATGGTGTTTCCCAAGGTCACATAGTTCAAGGAGAGCTATGCTGTAACCCAAGCCCTCACTCTTTCCAGTGCAGCGTTATTGCCTCCACCAAAGGGAGCTTTGGAATTAGACCTGGAAGTTCTGATCTCATTCCATTGCTTCAGCAATTCAACACAAAGGCTCTGGTCCAACTCCTTTTCTTTTGTGTCTCAGTAAGTCATATTTCATTCCTCTCCCCTCTGATCCCACCCTCATTGCCAGATTCTGGGACCGGCTGTGTGTTTCTGGTCTATAGTTCAGCCTCTCTCCCCAGGCATTTGAGAAAGGCATTCTCCACACAAAGGGAAACCACATTTTATTAAAGCAAACATGCCGTCCTCAGCACTTTTACTCATCTTATTTATGCACTGCAGTGCCGCTTTCTATGACCTAGTGATTATCATTTCCCAGAGCTATCATCATTTTAAAGCTACCTGTTCATCCCGCTTCAGCAGATGGTAGTATGCTAGGAGTATTGTAAGAGCTTTAAAGAAAGAAAACAAACAAGCAAAGGAAAGATGTGCGGTTGGTTCAGCTGGAGGAAGGACTCACTTATTTTGGCTCCTGACACTGTTCTGCTTCAGCTGGGGCTGAGCGGGTGGAACATTTCTTTTAGAGGTCTCCAACTCCCAGGCAAATTTAGGTGGTGAGATTCTTTTTTTTTTTTTTCTCCCTCTCTCTCTTTTTCCCTATCAATAGGTGGTGTGAAGTAGGCAGTCTACTCCTATTTTTTTTGGTTTAAAAAATTCTTGTACCTGATCTTCTCAATGAAATCTCTTTATCAAAGTCCTTTTTCCCTCCCCTCACTCATGTAACCAAACACTATTTGGACACCTACTAATGCAAGGTGCTGTTCTGGGTTTGAATTCAGATTGCCACAAACAGTACTACATCTTGGGACAAACCTTTTGCTTCTCTGGACCTCAATTTTTCCTTCTGCAAAATGAGGGGGCTGGCTCAAGTTGCTAAGATTCCTCGCAGGAGCAAAGGGATTGAAGCTCATAAAAGCCTTTTACGGGGAGCAAATCTTTGGGTTGCAAGCAAGCCAGGCTTATTCTCCAAGGAGAACTCCTCACAGAGTTACAATTCACATTACATAGGCTGCTCAAGCTGAGTAAGGACCAAGCTATTCCTCTTTTCTGTTTCAAACTCTGAAATTCTTAATACCCTAGAGCAGTATTTTTCAACCTTTTTTTCATTGTCTCCTCCATAAAGAACTTTTTAGACTTTTTCCTAATCCCCTTCTCCCAATGAAAATTTAATATAGCAAAAATACTGGATACTTGTTTATGTAAATACTATGACCCTCGGGAAGGAGGGAAAAAGTCTTGCAGTAGCTAAGATTGTGGGCCCTCAAAAACAATACTCTGTCACCTTCTCCTTGAGATTGCATGCCCTACAGCAGGGATATTCAAGCCTTTTTTTTTTTTTTTTAACCGATACAAATTCTGTACAAATTCAATATGTGAAATTGATAAAAGGCATCATTTTAGTAGTATACATGTACTTTACATGTTAAATTATATGAATGTGTTCTGTTACAAAGTCAGCCAGCAATTAAACCAGTCCATATCCTGGGAGTCTCCGAAAAGTTCTCATTGAGTATATAATACTTGAATGTACCTCCTGTGTTTTGTTCTAGTCTTAAAGTATTTCAAAAGATATTTGAAAATTCAAATCAAATTTGAGGAGCCTCTAAAATGCTGGACACAGTCTGGAAACCATTTCTCCAGTCTTCTGGAACGTAAGCTTCGGAATCAGATGGGCTGAGGTCTGAGTTTATTCTCAGCCCCACGGTCTCCAGCTATGAGATTGTGGGCAAGACTTCGTGCTTCCATTTGATCATTTGTAAAGCGTTGGAGAAGACTCTTGAGAGTCCCTTGGACTGCAAGGAGATCAAACCAGTCCATCCTAAAGGAGATCAGTCTTGAGTATTCATTGGAAGGACTGATGCTGAAACTCCAATTCTTTGGCCACCTGATACAAAGAAATGATTCATTAGAAAAGACCCTGATGCTGAGCAAGATTGAAGGCGGGAGGAGAAGGGGGCGACAAAGGATGGGATGGTTGGATGGCATCACTGACTCAATGGCCATGAGTTTGAGCAAGCTCCGGGAATTAGTGATGGACAGGGAAGCTTGGCATGCTGCAGTCTGTAGGGTCGCACAGAATCGGACATGACTGAGCAACTGAACTGAACTGAAGTGGGTACTGGGATCTTTACCTCACAGGTTAACTCTGAGGATTGAAAGAGATAATCAGCTGTGCCCAGCACATGGTAAACATAAGTTATCTTTTACTTCGTTCTGTGTCTTTGTATCTTCCATTGATCATCGCCGCCCATGCTGAACACGCAGCAGACAATGGCTGCAAAGGAATACAGGGCCAGATCAAACAAGGAGGGGTTCCAGTATCACTTGCAGTGACTCTGGTTTTCTTTTCCTGGACCTGGAACAAGGAGGTGTATTGTTACTCTGCCTGAGATCGTGTTGAACTGGCATGAATCCCAACTTTTTTTTTTGAATGAAACTGGTGGACCTAGCTATGAGCTCTTCATATTTGGAGTAATGTAAATCTTGTCTTGAAAAAAAAAATCACATATCATTAAATAGAGGCCACCCAGTTTTATAGGTGGAAATACCACATGCTGTTTCATAACAAACTTTCCTGTAAAGTGTGCTGCGTCCTATAGAGTTTAGCAGTGCATGCCATTCCCCGCCCGCCCCACTCCCCCACCCTTTGGACCTCTGAGTAGTCTATCTATCTGTGTATGTTTATGGATCAGGTGCATCTTAAATGTGATGGCAACCATGAAGTACCACTGACCAAAACTTGTTCAAAGCTCTCGTTGGGCTTGCTTTCCATAAAGATGAGAAATGAGTTTGTGGGCTTTGAGACCAAGATAATGAAGAATACTGCCAGATATAGATGTTATGAGGACAATTCAGAGAATCAGGCTGTGGTCGAGTCCCACTTGAATTCCTTCTGGGATTTTTCTGTGGTCATTTGCAGAAGAGCTAGTGTGGGTTCACTGAATGTGTATTCTCTCAGATCCATCAACGTGAAAATCAGAAATGATGGCCTCAACGACCCCCCCCTTCTCCACCCTAACCTGTTTGAAGAGGGAAAAATGAGGTGGGTGGGTTGGAGGGGGCTGGGGAATGAGGAAAGCATGCACAAATGGTTCTCTGGGTTAGCTTTTTACATTTCTGCTAAGGGGAAAAAATTATGTCTTTCTCCCTTTGTATGTGTGTTGAAGCCTACGGTTGATAAAACAAGCTCTACATCGTGAATTCCCATTTGGACATTCAGTTTTGAGAACCTGCATCCAGCAGCCTTATCACTTTGAAGGGAAGTCACAATCACTAATGGAATCTGCTAGCTTTTCACACACTGAAATTAGCTTTGATTCTTCCCCCAAACATATGTTGAAAAGCAACATGCTCATACACTACACTGACCCATCAAAGCAACAATCAGTGCTGTGGAGGAAGTTTGTGGACTCACCTGCTGGGGTTGGGAGAGAGAAATGTATTTCTTTCAGGAGTGGAAACAATTTCTGAGCCCTCTTCTGGCCCCAGAGAATGGAGAGCCTCCTCCTTCCCTTCCTATGGAGAAAGAGAAAGTAAATGCCATTTTCCTTTGCAACTGTGAATAATAACATTTATGCTCTGAGATCGGGTTTGCTTCTTTAATATGAAAAACGATATCCTGTTTGGATGAGACATTTCCTTGAATGCTTAGCATAAATTGAGCCCTTAAGCTTTTAACAAGAAATTCTGGACTGCCTTGCCTGAAAACTCAGAGTGGATCTTGGAAACACTGCAGGTTTCTTGATTTGTGAAAACTAGCCTCTTCCATGAGATTACTAACAGCCCTCTGCGTTTGGTATTCAGGAGAAGCCATCTGAAATAATCCTTGTTTGGTTATCTTTTTTTTTCTCTCTCTTTGTCTCATGGTCTCTTTCTGAGTCTAGTGTTCTCTTATGCCTTTCTGTCTTTCTCTCTCTTCCTACTTTCTCTGTCTCTCAAGTGTTCACACATACACTTCTTTTCTTCCCCCCGCCCCTGATTTTTTTTTTTTTGGATCACACTTTCAAATAACACGGACCCAGTGAAGGTATTACAAAGCTGAGAGGTAAGTATGCGGGAGCAGGAACTGCATTTTTCGTCACTCACAGTGACAATTAAAATGACAACAACAAGGCCAGGCTCTTCCATCATTGTTTTTTAATGCTGTCAGCACCAACTTTGCCAGAATTATCCTGTCTGATGCATGAGTGGACTTTGTCATTTTTCACATTGTGCCACCCAGAGCCAGAATATCATCTAAGAGAGTAAATTAGCTTCCATCTCATTTAAAGGAGCCCTGTAAAAACCCTTCTCAGCAACATGCTTCCCTAGCCAGAGAAGGTTAATTTGGTGGGCTGGGAGGTGTCTTTGGATGTAAAATCTCTGTCTCTTTGTGGCATGGATGATGGTTTGGATTCTGGTGTCAAGAGAGTATGTCAGTAAACCACATTTGGTTCATGAAGAGGACTCAGTGGGTCAGTTGTAGCCATTGCAACTGGGATTTTAATATACCTATATATGAATGTATAAAAGTATTCTAATGCATATAGCAAAGATATTCATATATTCTATTCTAATATATAGTAAAATATTCATTTCTATTCTAATATATATAAATATATTACTTTTATATATGTGTATGATGTATCTGATATATGCCTTGATCATCGTTCAGTTCTGGAGAACACACATAGGATGACAGTAACCCTTGGAGCCCTTCCAAGGAGATATAAATGGCCAGTTATTTCACAGGGTGGCTTCCATCTTTGTACCAGGCAGGATGAAGCTCCCCGCTAGGCAGAGACTTCACTGAACTTCTTTGAGAAAGGGTCTCAGCCCTGCTTCTCCCTTCTCATTTAGACCCTACAATTGATAGTCTACTGATGGACTGAATGGGGTCTGAAGAGGACCTGTATCGCGTCTGCAGCTGCCAGGGACCTCAGAGAATTGGGCTCTTTCAGGGTTTTTTTCTGGAAAGGGAATGAGCTGGAGAGTTGACTGCCGGGCAGAGGCCGGAGCCACAAAAATCTCAACTCAGAGAGACTGAAGTCTGACCTGTCTCATAACATGGAAACTTCTAAAGTAGACCCTTGGGTGACATTTCATGTTCAGTTCTTGATCATTAGGGAGCATGGATAATAGAACAAATCTGACTTGGCACAGCCAACATATTTTTGTGTTCCTGGAGGTTGTTGTATTTCGAGGTATATTTATTTGCTTGTCTAAAGATGAGGACCTCACCTGAGGCCTCTTTCTCATTTGTCCTTCTCTCCAGTGGTTAATGTCTTTAAGCCACCACTCAAGTGACTTATGTTTTTTGTTTCTCTCTCTCTGAGAGCAAGGCCTGGATTGTGCCGATCTTGTGGCCCAGTACCTAGTAAAGGACTCACACATTCTAGGTGCTTGGTGAATACTGAAGTCCATGGACTGATTTATGAAAACATTTTGAGAAAAAGAAGTATGATTCTGTACTCTTGGGCCAAGCCTTTCCCAGCCTTAGTTCAGGCACATTTGCTTGGAGAAAATTCAGAAACCATGGCATAGAGAAAGGTTATAAATCACTTACATAAAGTCAAAGGAAGTTGAATGTCCCTGGGAACTCATCAGTCCTCATTTACTAGGAGTGCGAGATGCTTCACATTTCAAATCCTGGCTTTCAGGTTTTCAAGGGTAATGCCGTATTGACCAATTGTTCATGGCCAGTGTGTACCCCCCTGCTGCTTTTCATCTGTGAATACCAACCTCATTGATGTTGGGAGATGTTCATGGACGTTGAAAGCATTTCACTTTGTTGTTTAAAGAAGCCTTTGTCCCAAAGGCATGAGATTATTCTTTCACATGGGGTGGAAAGGAAAATAAGAAAGCCTCCCTCTGTCCTTGGGTTCACATGGTAGGAATTCTTTCTGGCAGCAATAAAAGCCTTTGGAGGAGACCTTTCATTCTAGGGGTTTCATGTTAAGAATTGCTCATGGGGATGGATGCTAAATCCCAATTTACTCAGCTGTATTTCCCAAGATCTGTTCCCTGGCAGACAGAAGCTCCATGCAAGCTCCACCAAGCCACTGCAGACAGAGTTAGAGGATTTGAATATTAATGCCATTCGGGTTTCCTTTTAGAAGAAGGCCTCTTAGTCACAATAGTGAGACACTGCCTGAAAGTCTATGACTGAACGTAAGAATAAAGAGTTCAGAGTGTATCCATAAAAGGAGAGATCGAGAAAATGCACACAAATCATGTCCAACTGTCCAACCTGTCCCACCTTCTCTCTCTCAGTATGTAGAGAATGCTCTCTCCAGGGACGTGCTTGTTGCATAATGAAGTCTCGTCATTTGGGAGCCAAAAGAAAATCAGTTTTCTGTGTAGTCAGATACATTCTTGATGAGATTCCGAGCCTCACAAAAGAATGTTGCAGATTCCTTCCACTCATATCAAGCCTCTAAAATGTTGATCTGGAGAAACAAAGAAATGGAAAAGGAAAAACGAGTTTGTTGTCAAATTGAAATACCACGTTTTTGTATCGCTGGCTGATATATCTGTAATTCTCATCTGCCATTCCTCCATCCTCTGTGTGCGCGTGCGCGTATGTTTGTGTGTGTGTGTGTGTGTGTGTGTGTGTGTGTGTGTAATTTGTCCCTCAAAACCTGCAAAACATTGCAAAACTGGATTTAAATATTTCAGGCGGATTGCGCCCAGCATTTGCATTCCTCTGACTCATTCAAAGAAGAGACATCTGAGCAGAAATACTGCAGATAAAAGAGAAACCATTAATCCAAGGAAGATTACTGGCACAGAATCTTTATCCTGTATCCTTCCTGAAATGAGACAAAAATCTCACTATGCACATCCCTCTGGCTTACCTTCAGATAGTAAGCAATATAGAGGGATAGATGTGGTCCTTTTTAAAGGCGCACTGCATTTGTCTGCAGTCTGAAGCATCATCCTTCTGTTAGAGTCTTGCTTTCTTGAGTGTCTTGCTTTCTTCCCCAGGTCTTCTGCCCTTGTTCTCATTCCTTCCATTGTACCTTTCTAATTGGGTTTCTTCCTTCCCCAGGATGTTAGAGATCTGGTTAGTTAAAAGACCATTACGTAACATCCAGGGTAGTACTAAGTGCTTTGGGCCGTGAGGAGGAGAGATAGGGTCTCAGCTTAACTCTATGTATGACTTTACTTTCTTCATCTGTAAAATGGGCAAATAATGACCCTTATGCCCTGCTTTACACACAAGAGATACTGAGTTTATTTGAAGAAGCTTTGAGAGGAGAAGCAATGTGAAAATACAAGCTATAATATTTTTAAGCATAATATTCAGAGCAAATTGGATACAGAAATATCTCATTTGGGGAGTATTAGTCCTATTTACTAAGAACATTTATTTTTTATTTTTTAAAATTTTATTTATTTTTTAATTGAAGGGTAATTGGTTTACAGAATTTTGTTGTTTTCTGTCAAACCTTAACATGAATCAGTCATAGGTATACAGATGTCCCCTCCTTTTAAAACCTCCCTCCCATTTCCCTACCCATCCCTCTAGGTTGATATAGAACCCCTGTTTGAGTTCCCTGAGACATACAGCAAATTCCCATTGGCTATCTTATTTTACATATGGTAATGTAAGTCTCCATGTTTCTCTCTCCATGCATCTCACCCTCTCCTCCCCTCTCCCCATGTCCATAAGTCAGTTCTCTATGTCTGTTTCTCCATTGCTACCCTGCAAATAAATTCTTCGGCATCATCTTTCTAGATTCTGTATATATGCATTAGTATATGAGATTTGTTTTTCTCTTTCTGACTCACTTCACTCTGTATAATAGGCTCTAAGTTCACCCACCTCATTAGAACTGACTCAAATATGTTCCTTTTTATGGATGAGTAATATTCCATTGTGTATATGTACCACAACTTCTTTATCCATTCATCTGTCAGTGGACATCTAGGTTGCTTCCATGTTCTAGCTATTGTAAATAGTACTGCAATGAACATTGGGGGTACTTGTGTCTTTTTCAATTTTGGTTTTCTCAGGGTATATGCCTTGGAGTGGGATTGTTGGGTCATATGGTGGTTTTATTCCTAGTTTTTAAAGGAATCTCCAAACTGTCTTCCATAGTGGCTGTATCAATTTACATTCCCACCAACAGTACAAGAGGGTTCCCTTTTCTCCACACCCTCTCCAGCATTTTTTGTTTATATACCTTTTGATGATGGCCATTCTGACTGGTGTGAGGTGATATCTCATTGTAGTTTTGATTTGCCTTTCTCTAATAATGAGGGATGTTGAGCATGTTTTCATGTGTTTGTTAGCCGTTTGTATGTCTCCTTTGGAGAAATGTCTGTTTAGGTCTTTTTCCCACTTTTTGATTGAATTGTCTGGTATTGAGTTGTATGAGCTGCTTGTGTATTTTGGAAATTAATTCTTTGTCAGTTGTTTCATTTGCTGTTATTTTCTCCCATTCTCTAATGACATTTAAATCAGCCTTTCTTAGGAAGGAACTTTCCTGCTGTTTTAGTTGAAGCCAAATACTGTAATAGTTATTACCTTTGCCATTTCTTGAGCATTTACTGCACTGTGCCAGATATTATTCAGGAATCATTGCGTTCCATTCTTACAGCAACCCTGAAAAGTGTTATCTATTGACATTTGCATTTTGAAGATGAAGAAACGAAGCTCAGAGAGGGTAAGAAATTTGCCCAAAGACAGATAGCTAATGGCAGTGTGGATTTGAACTCAGGTTTGAGTTTAAACTCTATTATTTAAACTCTAAATTATTTTCAGTATACTGTCCTGCTGTTGCAATTTCCAAGAGCACAATCAGGTTAATGTTCTCAACTTTTATATTTCTCCATTTACATATTTCCACTCCAGATGGGTGAGAATATGTACAGTTATAAATGTATTAACACACGGTAGTTTAATATGCAATTTCCAAGTTTAACAACCCTTGCTGTCATTTCTGCATGAATCACCCATCTATGGGTCAAGCCTAGTGCCTTAAATTCTTGACGAAAACCACGAGCACTTGTCCTCACTCTCACACATAAAGTGGCATTCTTACCCCAAGTGTCCCAACGCGAGGAGGTGCCAAGTCTGAATCTCTCTCAGACAAGTGACACTGGTCTGATAGGTCTCCGGTCACTGCAGTTATCTCTGTCTTTATGTATTGGAAAGATGCTATCAGATAAAGTGTACTAAAGAACTCTGATGTCCATGTGTGTTTGTGTGTGCGTATGTGTGAGTCGCTCAGTTGTATCTGACTCTTTGTGACCCCATGGACTGTAGCCCGCCAGGCGCCTCTGTCCATGGGATTTTTCCAGCAAGAATACTGAAGTGGGTTGCCATTTCCTCCTTCAGGGGACCCTTCTGACCCAGGGATCAATTCCGTGTCTCCTGCATTGGCAGGTAAGTTCTTTACCACCATGCCACCTGGGAAGCCCCTCTGACAGCCATGACCTCTGCAGATGGAAGGGATGATGATGATAAGGATGACGGTGCTTTAAAGCAGGGATTGGCAAAGTAAGGGGCCAGCTGGTAAACATTTTAAGTTTTGCAGGTCACACAGCCTCTGTCATTAACCACTGACCTCTGCCATTCTACTGCAAAAACAACCATTGATAATACATCAGTGATAAGTGTGGCTGGGTTCCAATAAAGCTTTATTTACAAATACAGGTAGTGATCTAGATTTGGACTGTGGATGTAGTTTGCCAAACCCTGACTAAAAGGAAGGTGACCGCAATATTTTGAGCAGAAATGATAGTCAAGAGGTGTTCATCCCACTTTCATTTCAGTGGACCTCCTTAACCAAAGATCAAAAGAGCATGGACAATAGTTTTTCTCTCTGGTCATTGTCCTTTTTTAAGATGGCTAGATAAATATAGGGCAGGATGACAGCAACGATGATGATTATGAAATAATGAAGCTACTCACAGCCATTGGAAATTGACATAAGCAGCTGTTTCCATCTGAGGCAATAATTGAAAGTCAAAAAATTTTTTTCTGACTGCTTTGCCTGCTGTGGTCACTGGCCTTTTTTAAAGTAATATATTTCCACATTACAACAGTAGCAAAACCTACTGTGTCCAATTAAATCTCCACTTTCGGCAGCCCAGGGTGTGTGATCGCTTTCTGGAGAAAAATCCATGTCCTTGTGACCTTATCTTCTTATACTTTGCATTCAGCTCCAAAATTAAGTTGCAGGAAGTGATTCCGTATGGAACCATTCTATTCAAAAAGGCAGAAGCCAACAGTTCTCTGAGGAGTGGCAAGCATGTGGACTGCTTTTTCACATGGGCTAGATGGGCTAACATCTTTAAGCAGCCTCTGTAAACTGGGCCAGAGGTTCAGACATCTCCAGGCCTGGTGGGGCTGGAGCTTTCAGATTTGCTCCAGCTAGTTTTTATTTCTGACAAAGGCCCTCATTTAGATAGAGTTTATTTTCCTTGTTTCCTAGGAAAAAAAAAATTTTTTTTTTAGTTCCCTAGAAAAGACTCTTCTAGAGGCATTCTCAGTCTAACTTCCTCTTCTGGTTAAGAATCTGAAGGACAACATTAAAAGTTGAGGTTATAGACGTTATGCCAACTGGGACTAAGCTGTGAATATTGTGTTGATTTAGAGACAGAAAGGTGAGGTCGGAATAGAATCATGTTTCTCCTGTAATTTAGAGGCTGGGAACCATGATGCCTTCCCCCCTCCCCCCCAGTAATGGTCAAATTATCCATTCAGAGTGACTTGATTTCAGGTTTGAAGCTGGAGATTGCAGTAATAATCTATCTCAGTATGAAGCACTTATTGATGGAGTAGTCTTGGCCATTTTTAATTGCACTTTCCCCTCATGCTCTTATTAATTATCTCTCTGGTTCATCTTAGATCTTGTCATGATGCCAAATATTGAAATAGAAAGGTTTATTTATTTCCAAAGACACACAGAATGGGACAAGTTTTGCAATTTACTGGTTTGACTCTTAAAGGTTCATACTTTCAGAGAGTATGTTTCATAAAGATGGGGGTGCTTTATGAAAATTGAGTGCCCCTGTGGATTTCCTGTTGGTTACAGACCCTTAGGAGTGTTCCTTGCTTGGAGCATCCCTGGACTTCTCACAAAGCAAGGTGTTTTGTGAGCCTAGTGAAGGTCAGTGGTGCCCAAATGCTCCTGGGATTGCATCCCACCTTCTCTAGTTCTCCCACCTAACCGTCCCTGTACTCTCACCTCAGACAAACAGGTCCTTCAGCATGCCCAAACTGGTCACAACACTTTTCTGCATCCAGACTCTTGTCATTGCCTGTATTTGGAATATCCTCGTCCATGCCCCAATCTGTTGAAATCTTACTTATAGCCCTTCAAGGCTCATCAACCTTTCCATTTCACATGGAGCCTTTTATAATGCCTCCTTTGACTCTGCTTGGACACTTGGATTATACCTCTTTTGTGGTGTTCTGTTGTGCAGCCAAATCTTGTCAGTGTTAGTAATCTCATCCTACCTGTCCTAGCTTGATTGTGAGCTCCTTGGGGACAAGAAGGTACGGACTCATTTTTGTTGTCCCTGCAGTGTTGGGTGCAATAGTTTCCTATTTAGGCTCAGCTAACTCAATTGCAATAAAAATACTCCAGTTCAGTTCCAGGCGAACCACTCCAGAGAAGGTTGGCAATAGAGATCGTCCTCTGAAAGAACAGGTCTGTCCTACTGGGGCCTCGAATATTTTAGGGCGGTGGGTGAGGTCTGAAACAAAGTTGATCCTAAAGCTTATTGGGAATAGCAACCCCACAAAATGCCCTTCCTTCACTTGTGTTGATAGAGACATGAAAAAATAAGATGATCCTTTGTCGTGCGTGCTAAGTCGATTAAGTCTTTGCAGCCCTGTAGACAGTAGCCCACCAGGCTCCTCTGCCCATGGGATTCTCCAGGCAAGAATACTAGAGTGGGTTGCCATGCCCTCCTCCAGGGCATCTTCCTGACCCAGGGATTGAACCCACGTCTCCTATGTCTCCTACGTCTCCTGCATTAGCAGGCAAGTTCCTTACCACTGTGCCACCTGGGAAGCTTGATCCTTTGGCAGTAAACCAAAAAAGTCTATGGGAATCAAAAGTAATAGGAGTTGAGTATATATAAAATACATATATATAAGTTTATATATAAATTTATTATATATATATAAATTAGTTTCCTAATATTTTGGATTTGAAATATCTATAAATTGTAGAAGGAACCTTTTGGAGTTATAGTGGGATCTTTTTGAGGTTGACTGCAACTTTCTTGTACAAAAATATTCTTTGTGATGAGTGTTAGAGATGAGTGTTATCCACAGAGACAACTTTTATGTTTTACTCTTAAAGAATAATTTCAATTCTCAAACTTACCCTTTTCTAACTTGTAGGGCAATTAGGTGTCTTCTAACTGAATGATCTCGGCAAGACATCCTGACCTTCTGAGGAGGTCAGCATTCCAACAAACATTTGGCTTAGAGAACTCCTAAAAAAGCAATATGTACTCTGAAGGGCAGTTAAGATTCAAGAAGCTGGTGGAAGCTCTGTGTGTGTGTATGTGTTGCGCTCTCTGGAATGTGAGAGCTGGTGTGCTCCCTCACAATTTGAATTTTTTTCTCTCACCCTGATTACACACTCAGATCCCATATGTAACAGAGTGTATATTATGTTATTCCTAGACTATTTTAAAGGAAACGAAACATTCCTTCCTTCATGAGTCAGTTTCCTAGTTGTGGTATAGAAAAAGGCAGAGAAACTGTCAGAGAAGCTGATGAAATGACAGATTTTTTTTTTTTAATGGGCTTCAATGTTCTGCAATATTCCAAGTCTGAAGCATCAGCTGAGTAGCTCTCCTTTTTGTGTGTAGGTTTTAAGAGTGCCAGTTGTGGTTGAATGTTAATAGTCAATCTGGCCATTGATCTCTGAAGACGCAGAGTACCTCTCCAAATGTGCTGACTCTGACGTTTCATGCAATTTTATGTTCTTGGTGTGGGGAGGAAAGAGAGGACGATTACAGACCAGTGGCATTTGTTTGGTTTTGACATTTGGGCATCTTTCCTTATACATCCATCCCTCCACGCTCATCCCTCCACCCTGCCAAGGTTTACTCTGCACCCCCTATGCCATGCCAGGCTCTGTGCTAGGAGCTGAGAAGTGTTTGTCAAAAAGCAAAGCCCCCATGGGAGACAATGAAAGAATGACTTCCAAGAAAAAAGCTTTAGACGGTTCCCCAATCACTGCCCTTTCAGAGCCTCTGTTGTCTGCTGCTGGCTTGATCCAAACCTCTTTTCCTCCTTTTCTAACTCTGTGGCCCCCCGAGACCTTTGTGTGCCTTAGAGGTCAGCTCACAGATGTGGCCATGGGCCACCCTCCTCTTTATCTATATTGTACTTACAAGAGAACGAGGCACATGGGGCTTTTATAATTTTTTTTTCCTTTTTTTTTTTTGATTAGCATCTGCACAAATGGCCTCAGTTCATTGCTTGAAACTAACTAATCCGGCTTGTTAAGATGGAGATCGTCATCCACAAGTTGTTATTAGCAGGCTTCTAAAGGAAGAGGGTCTCAGGCAGAGCGGGGCAGGCTTGGAGAAAGGTTATATAATATAATATGTTCTTCAGGCACCGTATGAGGGGGAGACAAAGCTGCCTTACGGGACCTGCTCTCAAGTGCTACTTAGAGGCTTACATAGTCCTGGCTATTCTACCTCATGAAAAGGGAGATCCAATCACTGCTTTCTGGAGACTATTCTCCTCATCTCTTTGGCTGTCATATGTATTTAACAGTAGTGCCCTCAAGGACAATGGGGTGGGAAAGCGTGCTAGGGGGCTCCAGCCTCCAGCCCGTAGTTTTTCATTTCACATTGCAGGCTTTGCTAAGAATGGTCTTCTTTGTTTCCATTTTGAGTCATGGCTGAATTCTTATATGTTGTCTGATCTTCAAGCTCAAATACCCAAGGGACCAGGCAGCTGTGAATCAATCCTGTCTGTGTGTGTGTGTGTCAGCTAGCAGGTACTATAGCAAAGAAGACAGTATACTTTTCCTTATTTCTTTAAATCGATAGGGATTTGGAGGAAAAGCCTTTAATAAAATAGAACTGTGACTGATTATTTCCCCCTTTCTGAGCACTGTTGTAAAATCAGAAGGTTATGAATGGCATGAGGGAAAAAAATAATAAAAGACTCATTTCTAATGTAGTCCTGTGGGTTTAAGCCCAAACCTTCGATTTATAATGAAAGCTCAGTGTCTATACACGAACCTCCCCTTATGAGATGGATCTCCTTTCTGATTGCAGAGGGTAAGGAAGTCTTCCACATGCTTTCACTTATTGGGAAGGTACACAGTTGCTTATCTGTTGTTTTTCTTCCACATAGTCTACGATTTGGAAATTCGACATCATGTATTTTTTTTCCCTAGGCCAGATGTTTTATCCTGCTACGTTAAGTCATCTTGACATGCTGCCACGAAGTGGAAACAACTGCTAGTTTTAATATCGCTCCATATCTTTATTACAAGGTACGTCCCATGCATCTTAATTCCTCCTATTCTCCCTCTCTGTTCCTCTGATCTTCTTCATCCCAACCCCCCACTTTGCTCCTGAAGAAGGCATATTGTAATTGCATGACAGTCGTGTCCCAGTAGCTAAAGAGGTTCTAGATAGTGTGATGAATATGCAGTGCATTAGCTCCCAGGATGTGTGCCTGTGTCTTTAATCACAGCTGGAATGCAAAATCGGGCTCCACCTTTCAACTCTGTCTCCATCATGCTGAGAGAGTGAGAGCGAGCGAGACGGAGACTGCTAGACAGCTCGAAAGAGATTGCAGCTCAGATGTCCTGAAAAACAGCAAATCCCTCAGACCTGGCAGATTCCGTTACCATGAGAACTGCAGATATTTCCATTGTGATGGTTTGCTCCAGCAGCCATCTGTTACACCCATTTGATTAGGAAGTACAGTTCAGCTTGTATGGGATTTTCATCACACCTTATCCCAAGGCAGTATACAGAGCCTCTTGCTTTTTTATATGCTAAACTCCAAGGCTTCAAAGTACTATAATTTACCAAGGCGGAGGGCATTTAATGAAATGCTATGAGAAGGTCACCAAAGACCAGAACTCCAAGAAGAAATACACACAGGAGATGCGAAAGAGGATTAGATTCCACAGCAGAAATGCAACCAACGCAGAAAATCAACCATATTTAGCAATCCCTTCTTCTCTTGGTGGAGGGGAGGGAGATGAAGACCTAGGTTCTGAGACCTGCAGCGAGGAAGATGTTTTGTGTAGTCATGGCGTGAATGCTTCCAGAGCAATAATTCTGCCTAAGGACTCCAGGATGGTCAGAAGAAAGGGGGAGAGAAGGGTAGTGCCTCAAACCCATCTCGTCAGTTGAGTTGAATCCACTGTATAAAGATTACATTAGCTCTAAAAATTTTATGTTGCCATCTAACTTTCCTGTAGACACAAAATGACCTTAAAAGTTCCTTGAAGCAGTGCTGTAATTTACAGATTTAAACCAGTTATTTGGACTAGTGGCCCCTCAGTGTATTTTTGTAGGGGAGGAAATGCTGATGGTACATCATATAGACATAAAAATAGGAATTCCCTTCAATTAAGTTTCTCCAAATACCCTTCCCGGGTGGTAGGCATTCTAGGTCCAAGCTTCCGAGTTGGCTGGTGGAATCTGGAAGGAGCTGCCTTGAGTGTCTTAAATTGACTGGAGTTCTTGCGAATCCAGGAAGCTAATTAAATGCTTACAAACCAATGTGACTTTGTGATTGCCGTACTGGGGCTCTTGATGTGGGCTCCCTTTGTCTCCCGGCCTGTGTTTTCTAGAACGGACCTCTGATAATGTATCATTCAGATTGGGCCAGAGCTGCCAGATATTTTGAAATTGCAAGTCCCATTATGCCCTGTTCTTTTGGTTGGGCTTCTGGCTGACTCTTGCTAAACAAGGGAGACACTTTCCTAATCTGATTGCTGTGTGGGCTAGAGAACTTTACCCCTACTCTCCTTTCCTGGTCTGGTGTCAGGTTGCCATCTAGGGAGGCCGGAATGTCTGGAGGAACCAGAAAACTCAGTCTCAGCTTTGATGCCAGAGATAAAATCAGTGACCAGGCCCTTAGAGATGAAAAAATGAAAAATCAGGACAAGTTGTTGTCTTTTTTGTTTTTTTTAAAGTGGATTCTTTTTAAACCTTTTTAGTCGAAAGGCTTGAACTTCATGGATGAGGACTTGTGTTTTCATTGAATGAGGAACCAACTGTCTGAGCCAGCAGCTGAAGATTCCAAAGAATCATGGTGTCTCCTCTGACAATGGGTCCTTAGAAGGCCGTCTTCTATCCCATCAGCAAAGGCCCCGTACTGTGATCTTCTGGTGGTGGTGACTTGCCCATGAAACCCTCAATCCTAGACCTTGGAGACTGCCTTCTGTCCAAAGTATTTGAGATGGGGCCCTGGTTTTGTGAACCCAGTGCCTGTCTCTGAAAGACAGCAGATGCAATGAGGGCCCGGATGGAAACAATAAATACCATTCAGATTTCCCGCGCGGAGCTTCTTATAGTGGTGCCTTTGTTGAGGGAAACAGGGATTGAAATGCCGTCCCCCACCCTTCCTTTTCCCTCCAGCCCCCTTTCACTGCTAGGATCTCAACCACCTCTGGAAAGCAAAGGTTAAGTATCTGAGGAGAAATCAGTTGACACACCAAAGAGACTCCAGCGAATGTATCACTCACTTGCCAGCAATTCGGTGGGGCGGAGAGCTTCTGGGGAGGGGAATGAATTTTGCTTGAAGCCAGAAGAAAAGCAGCCCTGGGAGGGGAGTGCTTGCTAGAAATATCCTCCTCTGAGCTGGGATGTTAACAGTGGCACCTTCTGACTTAATGTGGCATCTTTCTTCATCGTTATCAATCTCATGAGAGCTTTCCTGCCATCTGTACCATTTGTGCTTCAGGCTCCCATATGAAAGTCCAATCTGGCAGCATAAATACTGGCTAATGAAGAGTAGGTGTCTGACTGACTGGGAGAGAAGGGATCCTGTCTCAATGATGGGGCAGGATTCATTCATTTGAGGAAAAAAAAAAAACAACCCTGCATTTCTGTAGCCATTCAAGAAGAAATCCTCTCTCCTTCTCTCTCTTTACCCCCCTTTCTTCCCCTCTCTGATCCTCCTTTCTCATTTTCTTCCTGTGTCATCCTTTGTTAATGGAGTTCATGCAAAAGTCAGCACAAAAATGTTCTTTGCCTAGAATGTTATACCTCGGAGATTAAAAATAGGAACGCGATGTGGACTTGCCGACATGTGGTGGGTTATTTTTTATTTTTTTTTCTCTTCAGTGGGAAAGCTATAACTACATAGATTAGCAAAACTTGTGCAAGAATGGATGTAAAACAGATTTATCTCTGTGTTAGCTTTATCTGATCCATTTGGTCTTGCAGAGTTTGGATGGCCTCCTTTGTTACAATAACCAGCTCTCAAACATCTATATCCTTAGGGTGTTAAATGTCAGCCTCCTGATGTACCAGTCGAGGAGAGAGGGTGGACAGTCTGTGGGCTGGGGAAGTTCTCCTTGTGCGCAGGGCAGAGGGGCTGCTTGTACATCCAGGCTGGCTGCTGGAATGACCTCCAGAAACCTCCACCACCTCCCCGCGTCACCGTACAGGGGTGTTGAAGCTTACCACCGCCATTAATATCCTTTTACACAGAATTCAAAAAGATTTCCTGTCACTGACAAGGACAGATTTGTTAGAGGTCTCTCAAGGAAATGGACAATAACTAATTAATTGAGCTCTCCAGGACTCTCCGTGCTGTCGTTCCGCGTTTATCTGTTCTCGTTTCTCACCACGCAGGTCCAGCTCTCCTTTTTCTTTCTTTCCTTCCTACCTTCCCCTCTTTGATTATGTCCATCACCCCCATGTTTCCATTTTGCTTCATGCTCTCCCAGCTCTTTTTTCTTTCTCTTTTATAGAATTTCTACATTAAAAAAAAAAAAAAAAAAAAGCCAAACCCTAGCAGGGCACGCATATGTGAAGATTTTTCTAGAAATATGGATCATTTCTTTTGAGTCCAAAAACTGTCTTCTTCCAAGGTTGGAAGTGGCCTCAGAAGTTTCTACTTTGTACTGGATATGTAGATAATCTTTATATCCTTGATAAAGAATTGCACACTTTTTGCTAAAAATCTACAGTGACCATATCTGTGTCTATAACTACGTCTGTATGTGTATCTGCACTTATTTCTGTATCTATAGTCTCCTATCTAGTTAAATGGAAAATTCATCATAACCTGCAAACAGTTCCATGAGACCCTGAATATCCCATGTAGATGTCGCTTCATCTTTCTCCTCATAATTGGGCTCCTTGGCTCCTGGGTTTAGAGCAGGGCATCAACAAACTCAAAATTTCCTGGTCTCTTTTCAGTCACTCTGTGCACAGAGAGCCTGAATTTCCAATATGCCTGCTCCACTACTTTTGTTTTCGTGTCCATCTATGCAGAGAAGCACCAGGCATGGAGTGGGGTTATTGGAGGTGGCTCAAGATCAAAGCGGCCAGATCTGGGACTGAACCCTGGCTCTGCCACTTTCTTTATGTCTGTGATCTTTAGCGGTCATTGGACTTATTGATTCCTCAGTTTTACCATCTGGAAAGTGGGGATACCAACATCTTGAATCACAGTAGTTTATTGTATGAATCAGATGAAGGAAGCCTGTGAAGGTGTTGGAAACTTGATGCTGACTTGAGGGTACCTAAGAGTGGAAGGTTGCTTTGGGGAAAGGACTTTCAGTGCAAAAACTGGAAAAACTGGGATGGTTGGTCATCCTGCTCAGAGCAGTCCATTCTGCCCACACACCTCTGCAAAGACCCAGCCCAGCTTGAACAGTTACCCCAGTGGGTAATGGGACTTTCTCCACTCTTGAAGGAAATCTTCTTTTGTTTGCTTTTATGTGGATTAATCGCCTGATCTCTTCAATCAGTGGACTAGGAACTTTGGTTTGGAGAATCAGAGTTACTCACTGTCTTACTTTCTGCCCCCTCAATATCTCAAGGAGTGGTTTGAAACTTTAAGCAAAAGTATGAAAATACTTACAATGAAGCACAGATTCCTTCCTCTGAGTTGGAGCTTGTTCATTCTTCAAGACCTAGTACATTCGGTACCCCATTCATGAGCTTTTGCCCATGAGATCTCACTCCTCAGCATGATTTGTGCTTTTAGGGGGTAATGTGTTAGGTTATTACTTTACCTGCAAGCATATTTTTTAAACTCCCTGAAGGCAGCCTGCCTTATATTTTCTGAGTATTCACTGAATGAATGAATCAATGAGAGAATGAATGATTTATAAGTGGGGAAATGAGTCAGAGGGAATAAATGGAGCATGAGAGAGCAAATAAATGCATGAGCAAATTAATGACTTTTCTGTGCTAATTTACAAGCATGCATGCCTTTCTAGGCTAGCCTTGTTGTGTATCTCATGTCTAGAATTTTTGACTTGAAATCCTGAATCCCAAGTCCTAGTTCTCAGCCTTAACTACCATCAGTTCATTTCAGTTCAGTCACTCAGTCATGTCTGACCCTTTGCAACCCGATGGACTGCAGCAGGCAAGGCTTCCCTGTCCAGCATGCTGGAGCTTGCTCAAACTCATGTCCATCAAGTCGGTGATGCCATTCACCCATCTCATCCTCTGTCATCCCCTTCTCATCCTGCCTTCAGTCTTTCCCAGCATCAGGGTCTTTTCCAATGAGTCATTTCATAGCTGCCATAACAAATTCCTAATACTCAAAATGACCCAGCTTACCTTGGGGGCACCACATACTGTTTGATAAACTGGGAGAATACAGCTTACTTTTTTTCTTTAAAATTTTAAAGATTAATTTAAAAATGAGAGTAAAACCTTCATGTGGCAAATAGAAAAAAAATGTTCAAACTACATATGAATCTGAAATGAAAAGTAAATATCTGTCTTTTCCATTTCCTTTTTCTGAAGGAAAGAAATACCCCCCATTTAATTCCTCTGAAATTAAAGTTTCTTCTTTTAGTTGTTTGGTGGCTACAGTTGAAATTCTAAATAAAATAAATTTATGTTTTTGGTATATTAGGATCTGAGCATGTAATCTGACATCCTGTTATGGAAATTGAGGTATTAGTCATTTTCAGCATTGTCCAACTTTCTTTCTTTCTCTGCTTCCTGAGATTCAGTAATTCTAATGGTCAGCTTCATGCCTTTACAGATTCACCCGTATCTGTTTGTCTCTTACATTTAGTCATTGTGCATTTGATATTTCCACTAAATAGCCCACTTACATTAATTTCTACAACTCCCCTCTGCTCCTGAATCTTGTCGTATTTATTTTTATGTTATTAAGTTTTGTAATATTTGCGTTCTGTCCTGTCATTTTTAATTGTATTTAGTAGTGCCTTTTGCATAGGTTCATTCTAAATATTAACCAAATAATGATAGAACTCAACCAAGTGAGGTGACTGGATCCAAAGAGAAGGAAATGAAATGCTAAGTCATTTGCAAGAGATCCTGAGTCACAGGGCTGAGGGGTTTTTCTCTTGATTTATTCAGAGCTCTCTTTCCTCCTGGGTCATGCTTAGCTATATATATATATATATATATGTATATATATATACTTTTTTATCAGGTATTTCTCATATCTTGTTTTCTTCTTATGTTTTTGTTTTACTGGAGCACCTCATTGAAACTTTTTTTTCCTTTTGCATGTCTGAGAATTTGTGTGTGTGTGTGTGTGTGCTTGTTTGTTTTGTTTTGGTTGTTTGTTGTTAGAATATTTTTATTTTTATTACGCTTTTGCTTGATAATTTGGCTGAGTCTGTATTTCTAATGTCAAACATTTCCCTCAATGCTTTGATGGTATTGCTATTGAGATGTATGCTGTCATTCTGATCTTATTACTTTGTAGGTAACCTCTCTTCCCTAGAAGTATTCTTGCCTGGAGAATCCCATGGACAGAGAAATCTGGTGGGCTATAGTCTATGGGGTCACAAAGAGTCGGACACGACTGAGTGACTCACACTGAGATATTTGTATTCTTCGTTTACGTAATATGTACTGAAATTATATAGTACTAAATTATATGTTGGAGAAGGCAGTGGCACCCCGCTCCAGTGCTCTTGCCTGGCAAATCCCATGGATGAAGGAGCCTGGTAGGCTGCAGTCCATGGGGTCGCTAAGAGTCGGACACGACTGAGCGACTTCACTTCATTTTCTCTTCCCTAGGATAATTTTTAGGATTTTTATCTTTACCCTTGGAAATTTTATGGAAGTTTGTTCAGATGTATGTTGTTTCTATTCACTTTGCTTTGTAGGTCTTTTCATTATAAAGAGATATCTCTTTGTTTACCTCTGGAACTTCCTCTCTCTCCCCTCATTCCTGTTCTTTCTTTGTTATTTTCTTTTCTTTGTTGTCTCAATTTTTGCTTCTAGGCATCATATTAGATATATGTTGACTTCCTGGCTCTGTCATCCATCATCTTGTATTTTCTATCTCTTTTCATTTTTATTCTTTTTAATAGAAAATGTTTTCTCCAATCTTTAACCTTATCCATTGTAATGATCTATTCTATACATTGCTTTTAAAAATATTTTGGTAATCATGTTTTTAATTTTCAGGGATTTTTTTTCTTGTACGCTGATTGCTTTTATAGCACAGTAGCAATTACACTTTTTTTTTTTAAATTTGTGTGTTTCTAAAAGAGGTACAGACTTCCAGGTATAATCACTAATTTATTTTGATGTATAGTCAACATCCACTAAAATATCTCTGAAGACACATATTAGAATATTTAAAATTAGTTTCTTTAATCATTTCTATTTCTTTTGGTGTCATATTGGCTTCATCCTTTTAACTAAAATTGATCTTCTCAGATGTCTCTTGATCTTGA
The DNA here is from genome assembly GCF_023091745.1 of Budorcas taxicolor. NCBI lineage: Eukaryota > Metazoa > Chordata > Mammalia > Artiodactyla > Bovidae > Budorcas > Budorcas taxicolor. The sequence goes on from NC_068917.1 coordinate 99,087,211, forward strand.
TGATAAATGAAGGAGAGGTTTGATTCATGTGGGTACCACGTATGAAGTTTTCTTTGCAGGTTTTAAAAGTCTGTGTCCTCGGTAGGCTTCTCTCCTGACTGGGATGTCTTACTCTGCTGCTGCTGCTGCTCAGTCACTTCAGTCGTGTCTGACTCTGTGCGACCCCATAGACGGCAGCCCACCAGGCTCCCCCGTCCCTGGGATTCTCCAGGCAAGAACACTGGAGTGGGTTGCCATTTCCTTCTCCAGTGCGTGAAAATGAAGTCGCTCAGTTGGGTCCGACTCTTCGTGACCCCATGGACTGCAGCCTACCAGGCTCCTCTGCCCACAGGATTTTTTTCCAGGCAAGAGTACTGGAGTGGGGTGCCATTGCCTTCTCTGTGTCTTACTCTGCTGCTGCTGCTGCTAAGTCACATCAGTCATGTTTGACTCTGTGCAACCCCATAGACGGCAGCCCACCAGGCTCCCCTGTCCCTGGGATTCTCCAGGCAAGAGTACTGGAGTGGGTTGCCATTGCCTTCTCCAATGCATGAAAGTGAAAAGTGAAAAGTGAAAGTGAAGCCGCTCAGTCACATCTGACTCTTCGTGACCCCATGGCCTGCAGCCTACCAGGCTCCGCCGTTTATGAGACCTCCAGGCAGAGTACTGGAGTGGGTTGCCATTGCCTTCTTCAGTGTCTTACTCTGGGCACCTATAAAATGATTGGACATATTTTCCCATATGTTCCGTAAGCAGGCAAAGTAGATGTTCCCACAATTTCCAGGGAGAGTTCTCAGAACTTTATCTGAGGTTAGAGAACTTTAGCTAATTTTGTGCTTAAATGGAGCTAAGACCTCCCCCTACCTGGTCTAATGTGGAAGTTGACAGTGATTTTTTTTTGAACTCTTTCAGGTTTCTTATACTAACTCCCTCCCTTTCCCAGTCACATCCCCATTATTCCTAGAGAGAATTTTTCATGCTTCATCCTGGGCGCATAACATTGTGCTCCCAATCTCTTACACTCTCTAAGCCTGGGGACAGAGCAAAGGTCTGGATCAACACTGTGATTCCTGTTATCATTTGGTAGTTTATTGCCCTGATGATGAGCCCTCTGCTTATTCAGACGCTGTTGCACCTAAGGGTACTTTGATTGTCTTTGGACTGTAATTTTATCAACAGTTATTCTTTATTGATCTTATCCTAGCAGCTGTACAATTTGCAAGGGTTCTTCAATATTTCTGTGACAGCTAGCTCACTTTCTTGTATTTGATTTGATCAAGACAAAAATTTTTTTCTATCATATCAGTATATAAGTATGAATCCAGTTGATGGAGAGGTGGGGTATATGGTGTATCAGCTAGAAATGGAAGATGGAATAGAATTTCTGAAAAAGATATGTATAATGGTGGTGGGGTGACTGATTTGCTTATTTTTTTTTTTAATTTATTTGGCTACACTGAGGCTTAGTTGCGGCACGTGGGATCTTTAGTTGCAGCATGATAACTCTTAGTTGCAGCATGTGGGATCTAGTTCCCTGACCAGGGATTGAACCCAGGTCCCCTGAATTGGGAGCATGGAGTCTTAGCCACTGGACCACCAGGGAAGTCTCTCCTCTATGTTTCTTTAAATCACCTTTTCCCCTTGGCCAAACACAGTTTCTTCATTTCTCTGTTGGCCTGTCCTCTTCTGCCATCTATCTCACAAGCCCAGATGCTTTAGCACTTTCTCTCTGAAGCTTCCTTTGACTTCTCTAGCTCAGTTCAGTTCAGCGGCTCAGTCATGTCTGACTCTTTGCGACCAGATGGACTGAAGCACACTAGGCCTCCCTGTCCATCACCAACTCCCAGAGCTTGCTCAACCTCATGTCCATTGAGTTGGTGATGCCATCCAACTATCTCATCCTCTGTTGTCCCCTTCTCCTCCTGCCTCCAATCTTTCCCTGCATCAGGGTCTTTTCCAATGAGTCAGTTCTTTGTATGGGGTGGCCAAAGTATTAAAGCTTCAGCTTCTCTAGCTCACCTAGAGTCTTTGTTTCTGGAACTCTAGAAGCACCTCAAGTGATGACCAGAGAGGTAAATGAATCAGACGTTTTTACAGCTTTTGTCTGTCTTCTGCAATAAACTGATGGTAAAAGCCCTCAGGACTGGATCCTGTATCGTTGTTCTTGTGTATTTATGAAAGTGTGTGTACACTGGTAGGTGGAGTAGGATTTAGTGAGTGAAAAGGTGTGGTCTGCCAGCCCCACAGGACATGGTTGCCAAACACTTAACTGATGAGGTTAAAAGAAATAAAAGTCTACTCTCTTAAGAAGCTGGATCATCGAAAACGCAAGAGAGTTCCAGAAAAACATCTATTTCTACTTTATTGACTATGCCAAAGCCTTTGACTGTGTGGATCACAATAAACTGTGGAAAATTCTTAAAGAGATGGGAATACCAGACCACCTGACCTGCCTCTTAAGAAATCTGTATGCAGGTCAGGAAGCAGCAGTTAGAACTGGACATGGAACAACAGACTGGTTCCAAATAGGAAAAGGAGTACACCAAGGCTGTATATTGTCACCCTGCTTATTTAACTTATATGCAGAGTACATCATGAGAAATGCTGGGCTGGATGAAGCCCAAGCTGAAATCAAGATTCCTGGAAGAAATATCAATAACGTTGGGTATGCAGATGACACCACCCTTATGGCAGAAAGTGAAGAAGAACTAAAGAGCCTCTTGATGAAAGTGAAAGAGGAGAGTGAAAAAGTTGGCTTAAAGCTCAGTATTCAGAAAATGAAGATCATGGCATCTGGTCCCATCACTTCATGGCAAATAGATGGGGAAACAGTGGAAGCAGTGACAGATATTATTTTTTTGGGCTCCAAAATCGCTGCAGATGGTGACTGCAGCCATGAAATTAAAAGACGCTTACTCCTTGGAAGGAAAGTTATGACCAACCTAGACAGCATATTAAAAAGCAGAGACATTACTTTGCCAACATATATCTGTCTAGTCAAGGCTATAGTTTTTCCAGGAGTCATGTATGGATGTGAGAGTTGGACTATAAAGAAAGCTGAACACCGAAAAACTGATGCTTTTGAACTATGGTGTTGGAGAAGACTCTTGAGACTCCCTTGGACTGCAAGGAGAACCAATCAGTCCATCCTAAAGGAGATCAGCCCTGGGTATTCATTGGAAGGACTGATATTGAAGCTGAAACTCCAGTATTTTGGCCACCTGATGCGAAGAGCTGACTCATTTGAAAAGACCCTGATGCTGGGAAAGATTGAGGGCAGGTGGAAAAGGGGACGACAGAGGATGAGATGGTTGGATGGAATCACTGATTCAATTGACATGAGTTTGGGCAAGCTCTGGCAGTTTGTGATGGACAGGGAGGCCTGGCGTGCTGCAGTCCATGGGGTCTCAAAGAGTTGGACATGACTGAGTGACTGAACCGAACTGAACTCTTAAGAAGCTTGCCTATGCATTATTTCTCTTTGATAACATAACTTAGGAATGTGGTAGAACTGTTCTATGGAAACCTTGATTAAAAACAAGTTTTTTTAGTTTCGATGATATTTTTTAACATGTAAAAATATCCCATTATGTGCCCAAGAGGTTAGGCTTATAATACATAGTTAGGGGTCTCCCTCCCTTCCCCATTTCCCCTTTCTCCTATTCCCTCACAGATCTGACTTCACATATTCATGAAGTCCAACATCTCTGTGATCTTATTCTTTTCTTTCTTGCTCAAGGAAGGTTGAAATATTAATTGCTGCATCAAGCATTTTCAGATTTCATTTTCTCCCCCCATTCTAAGGGCTGCCTACCTCCTGCTCAACTTCTGTCTATTCTGACAATTGTCTGAGAGATAAATAACTGTTAAGTCTCTGCATGTAATCTATAAAATATATTCAAATTCATGTATCCAAATGATCCTTTGTTTAATCTCTAAAATGACTCTCCTAGAGGCTTGCTAGTGAACTTCAACTGGAGACATTATGTTTTCCACCCACTCCTATTCCTGTTAAATACATTAGTGTTAGAAAAGGAATAGAACAGGTGAAACAGGCCTTCAAAGCCTCTGACAGCTAGAAAGGTTGCATGGTTACAGTAGGATACCCTGGTTTAAGTCAGTAAACCTTGGCTATGGAAGGAAAACCAGAAAAATGATAATGAAATTGGTTGGTTGGTGCTAGAAGAGGCATCCTTTGTGAACGCTGTTTGGCATACCATTGCTCTCAGATGATGAGAAAAATTCTTAATTCCAGTCATTGTTTAATGTTCTTGCTCCAAAGAGAGGGTGTGAGGGCTGAGTGATCATATTAGCATCAGCTCATCCATTTCTCGTCATTTGCCTGAGTGGTATTTCAAGTTGCATGCCATCTAGTTCATTCTGCTCCTCTAACCTTGTCTCCAGCCTCCAATCCTGGTGGGTCAGTGACCCCGCCGTGCTCCGCATGGCGTGTTTTCTTCATTCTCACCTCCACGCCTTTCCTCCTGCCATTCTCCTATCTGGCTTGCCTTCCTTAGTTTCCATCTCTAAAGCTACTTTTCCAGTGAGCAAGTAACTTTTCCATGCTATCTCTCAAAATCAAAGAACTAAATGATTTCTTACTGAGGTCCTACTAAGTTCCTCTTATTCTGTTAGCTGTGTCAGATATGGAGAAAGATGTATAATTAGCATTTATTTAGCACCTAACTATGTGCCTGGCGCTGGACAAGACCATTTGCGTGGAGCATTATTTGAGTCAACTCTTACATCTTACAATTTCTAGTTTGTAGATGAAGAAACAGACTAGGAAATCATGCGCTTAATAAATGGAAGAACTAAACCCGTATCTGCCTGTGTTAGTCGCTCAGTCATGTCCAGCTCACTGCGACCCTATGGACTATAGTCCGCTAGGCTCCTCTGTCCATGGAATTCTCCAGGCAAGAATACTGGAGTTGGTTACCATTCCCTTCTCCAGGGGATCTTCCTGACCCAGGGATTGAACCTGGGTCTCCTGCATTGCAGGCAGATTCTTTACTGTCTGAGCCACCAGGGAAGCCCAAAACACTCATGTCTACTTAACTCTGAATTTCAGATGCTTTTCATTTTGCCATGATGTCCATGCCAGTAGATTCATAATTGACTTGGGGTACAAGATAGGGATATGTATAGAATCTGAAAATATTACAGTCTTGAAGTTGGGAGTGTTTTTTGACATCTTATATTTCAGCCCTCTCCTGGATACTGAATAGTCTGTAAATATTTTAAGAATAAAAAAAAAAAAGCTTCTATCAGAAAACCTTCAGTGCCAGAGATTTCCTATCGGTCACGTTGGATGAATGGACCTGGGTAAAACACCTTAAATTTGTCTCCAATGAATGCCTTATTGTCAGTGTTGGCTTTTTTTCCAACTAGTTCAGAAAATTTTGTAATGTTGTTTCATCATTTAATATTTTTTTCCTCTGATATATTTTGATCAGAGTGCCATAAGTATTACCATCCTGCCATTAACAAAAATGTCCTAGAGATGGACCTGTGAGCACACTGTCAGAGCTCTCTTTGCTAGTTGACAACTATGCAATGATTGGCATCCTTTAGGTGTGGTCATTGGATTATCTAGAAAGTTCATCAGGATTATTATTGCTCTTAAATTTTTGGTGCGGGGAGACTTTATGAAGTATGTAATGAAATGCAGAAGCATTGTGTTTGCTCCATTTTACCTTTGTAAAATTCCCAAACAGAAGGAAACAAGTCACCTGGTGTGATTTGTTCTTGCTGAGCTGGCATCATGGCATCTTTCTATTTCTTTCCAAGTCTGCAGAAACTGCCTATTTGCTAATCTGTTCTAGAATTTGCCCTGAAATGATACAGATGACTGGTGACATCCCAATTCTTGCAATTTTGAAAAATTGGGACGCTTTGTGAAAGAACATGAGACAGTGACCTGGTTACAGTCTATAATGAGGTGCCTTGTTTGACGTAGAGCAGATGTACTTGTGGGAGAGCAGAAGGGCAGGATGTAATCAAGAAAGTCTTCATTAGGAAGGTAGACTCTGGAGCATGGTTAGACTTGAGTCACAGTGGGAGAAGATGAAAGAAAATTCCAAATGATGGGGGTATAGTATGGGCAAAGGTATAAGGTCTAAGAGATGAATGAATGTGGTGTGTTTGTGGACCCAAAAAACATTGATTTGGCTGCAGTGTGTGCATACATGCCAGGGGTTATCAAGATTGCAGTGGAATAGGCAGGGTGGGGCTTGCTTGTAGGATGGTCTGGAAGGTGATGCAAAGAAACTTGGCTCCAAACGATGTGTAGGATAAAAGGCATTGGAGATTTTTAAGTGGAGGAGTAAGCTAGCAAGAGCAACATGGGAAGAAGCTGATCCTGAGTTCAGGAATGCATAATATGGAGGAAGTGCTGGAATCTAGGGGGTTTATTGGAATTGACACAGCAATCCCAGGATAAGGGCAGGATTGCTACAGGGATATTGCAACTGCACAGCCATAGACATGAGAGTCATTTCAATAGGAAATAAGTCAGATTGAATGTGTGGTGGTTAATTTTAAGTGTCAGCTTAATTAGGCCATGGGATGCCTAAATATCCAGTTAAACATCAATTCTGGATGTGTCCATGAGGTTGTTTACAAAAAGATTAGCGTTTGAAGCTGTGGAACCAGTTCAGATTGCCTTCCCCAATGTGGATGGGTATTATCCAATCCACTGAGGGCCAGAATAGAACCAAAAAGGCAGAGAAAGGGAGAATTGTCTGTCTACCTAACTGACTGAGTTGGAACATTAGTCTTCCACCTTTGGATAACCAGCAATCCTGGTTCCAGGCCTTTAGACTTGAACCGGAACCGGCTTGCAAATGGAAGATTGCAGAAGTTCTTGGCCTCCATAATCACATGAGCCAATTCCTCAGAATCACTCTCTCTCACAGAGAGAGGTCATCTCTTAGACCTTATTGCCCATACTATATCCCCATCATTTGGAATTTTCTTTCATCTTCTCCCACTGTGACTCAAGTCTAACCATGCTCCAGAGTCTACCTTCCTAATGAAGACTTTCTTGATTACATCCTGCCCTTCTGCTCTCCCACAAGTACATCTGCTCTATGTCTATGCTCTATCTCTATTTCTCTCTGTCTTCCGTCTATGTCTCTCTGTCTGTCTCTGTCTCTTTAAATATTCTATTGATTCTGTGTTTCAGAGCCCAATACAGGATCCTTGACTAGCTCAGTGATGGAATGAGGATATGAGGAATGAAAGAGGGCGGTGAGTCAAAGACAGGTATATCAGGGTGGGTATGTATACTTTGGCTGCAAAACTGTATTAATTAGAAATGAAATCCTTTTATAGAACATGGCTTTCAGAGGCATTCTAAACACTCCTCTGCCAAAACTTACATTTGGAGGTGAATTCATTGTAGGTATCTCTTTAAATACAAAATAGAGGGGCAGCAAAATAACCTCCCACCCCAGATCTTTACAGAAAATAAGAGGCCCTGTAACTATTGAGGAAAAATACATTCACCTTCAAATTATATTGTTTTAGAGGTTAAAAGTATATAATTTCCTCAGGAACACATTGCGATTCAGCCTGCTGGGAGGCTATTGCTCAATTACTCCCAGCAGTGGCGAAGGTGCCTGCAATTCCTCCAGCTCTGCTTACGCTGCTGGGAGCAGAGGCCTGGCCCAGGCCATGGGCGCACAGGGCAGATTCAGGCCTGACCAGGCACATGGTCCTGCCCCCTGGGCTGTGGTCCCTCTGCCCTGATGTGTCAAGAGCCTGCCTAGTGGCAGGTTGCCCACACAGGTGGCCCTGGCCTCTGTTCTCCCTGCCTGTTAGCTAATTTGTCTGGCTGGCATAGCTCCGAGCACGTTTGTGCTGCAGGCTCCATCCCCGGGGTGTGACCGAGTGAAAAGATTCATGTAGTTTTCTTGTCTCCACAGAAAGAGGCCAAGTCTGAGCTTGGCCAGTTGGAGGGACCAGGGTGACCACTAGAGGTGACCCTACCCTTGTGATTGTAGACTCTGTCACCTTTGAGCTGCAGAGGTCTTGCTGAGCAGGATGGGCTGCTGAGAGCTCAGTAAGCAGGCCAAGGCCTGATGCCTGAGAATGCATCTTATTAGGGAGGCAGTTGCTCTTTCTGAGTCTCTGGGAGGGGCTGTGGCCACCTTCAATTTTTGTTACTTTAATAATTTAGCATCTGATATCACCAGTGGTGTCTGATGAGATGCGAGGGGTCATCAGACATGTATGCATCGACATACATTGATCATCTATGGAGATACTTTGCTTTTCTGTATTTTGTTTTTACCACGTGCACAATTCTGGTAGTCTGAAAAAACAGAATTGTCAAAACCCACTGAAGAATTTTAGGTCTGTCTTTCTTCCCGCTGCTCTTCCTTAATGCTGTCAATTCGAATGTCAGTTGGCATGAGGAGGAAACAGTCCTGGGCCCGGGCAGAGGATGGAGATGAGAGTGAGCTGCTATCTTCAGAAAGTAGCAAGAAGAAGGAGCTAATCCGAGCAGGAAAGTGGGAGTGGGTGCGGGGGTCTGGGAAGCCTTCATTCTCTCACATCCTCCCTCTCATGACATCAGTGCTCCCACTACAACCCTTGAAAGGTTGCTCGTTAAGATTCCTGAGAAGGTGCCACCAAACAGACCCACTATAGTCATTTCAGAGGTTGATGCTGGTCTGCAGGTGGAGGTTTTGGAAAAGGATCACTGGCTCACGTTAAAGATTTATAAACAGGCCCCCAGTGTCAGTCAAAGGCAGAGTGTTAAGGAAAGGGAAATGCTAGCCTCTTTGACTCCTCAAAGAGAGTCGGTAGCTTTTCTAGCTCTCCCTCCTTTCTGTCTCAGCATCTCTCCTGGTAACAAGGAGAGTTTGGAAATTGTTTTTTAGCAAATGCATTAGATGATGGTTGAAGGGAAGTGACACATTGACAAGTGACTGAGGGAGCAAACCTGGAGAAGGATGCTTAAAAAAAAAAAGGCTGCTGAAAAGGAGGGCTCCCCAGATCCCTTCAAGGTGTATTTGCAGGTGTGCAATTGACCCACGTAAACTGGAAACTCAAAGGATGCGGCAGGATGTCTTCCTCCCTTTGAGGAACCAGCAGACCTTCACAGAGCCCCGTAGCAGAGGCAGTAGCCCCCGCCCAGATTCTGCAGGCTGGCTCTGACCTGTTGCCGGGTGCTCTCCATCTGCAATTTGCTTTACGCGTCTCTATCCTTTACCTCCATGCAGATTTCCTACAGTCTCTCACCATCGTCATTGTTGTCGTCATCACAGTAGCAGCTAGCTTGTAGTGATGCTCATTCTGTGCCAGGCACTATACACAGGAATTGTTTTTTTTCCTACCAAGTAAGCCTGTGAGGTCATTACTATTATTATTTCCATTTTACAGAAGGGGAACATTGAGACTTAACAAATTAAGTGCTTCATTCATGTCACATATCCAGTAAGTCTTGGGTTCAACTCAGGAAACCTGTCCTGTGTCTAGAGCCTCTGTGCTGTAAATGGATAGATGGATGGATGAATGGAAGGAAGGATGGACACTTTCCAGTAGGCTCTGCAGCAGAGTTCTCTTTGCCCTGATTTCAAAATTTCCAGAATCCATGGGGGTGGGCTAGGGCAAACATCCTGTGAGATCCCCCAGAAATTCCAGAGAAAACAGGGTCCTCATCTCACATTCCAGAGCCACCCTCACTCCTCTTGGCAGCACCCAGAATCAGAAGGTGCACATTGAGCTTCCCCTCTGTGAGTGGAGATGCAGAGGAGGAGGGGGTAGGTAGGACCAAGCACCAAAGTCTGATCCCCCAAATCACCGAATTCTGCTTTAGTTTTGAAGACACCATCTGTAATGGGTTAAAATCGTGTCCCCTGAAGATCTATTCAAGTCCCAGCACTACCTTGGTACCTGTGCATGTGACTTCATTTGGAAATAGTGTCTTTGCATTGTGATTAGTTAAGATGAGAGTATATTAGGTTAGTGTTAGTAACTCAATCCTCTTTCCATAAGGACATCAGTCACTGGATGTAGGGCCCACCCTAACACAATATGAAAGTGTTAGTCACTCAATCGTATCCAACTCTTTGTGACCCCAAGGATAGTAGCCCACCAGGCTCCTCTGTCCATGGAATTCTCCAGGCAAGAACACTGGAGTGGGTCCCATGCCCTTCTCCAGGGAATCTTCCTAACCTGGGGATTGAACCTGGGTCTCCTGCATTTTAGGCAGATTCTTTACTGTCTGAGCCACCAGGCCAGCCCCTAGCGATAAAGAATCTGCCTGCAGTGTAGGAGAGCCAGGTTCAATCCCTGGGTCAGAAAGATGCCCTGGAGAAGGGAATGGAAACCCACTCCAGTATTCTTGCCTGGAGACTTCCATGGACAGAGGAGTCTGGCCGGCCACAGTCCGTGGGGTTGCAAAGGGTCAGATACAATTGAGTGACTAACACTTTCATATTGGGTGAGGGTGGGTTCTGCATCCAGTGACTGATGTCCTTGTGGGAAGAGAAGAGGACACACACAGGGAAGATGGCCATGTGAAGATGGAGACAGAGATTGGAGTATGCTGCCACAAGCCAAGGAACCCCCACAGCTCCCAGAAGCCTGAAGAGCCAAGGAAGGACTCTCCCCTTGTGTCTTCAGAGGGATCATGGCCCTTCGGAAACCTTGATTTTGGATGTCTATCCTTGAGAACTCTGAGGGAATATATCCTGTTGTTTTAAGTCATGCAGCCTGTGGTAATCTGTCATGGTACCACTAGGAGGCTAACAGACCCCCTTCTAGTTTCTCTTCCCCATCTTGCTTTTTGTCTTAGGATGTCACTTCTTCTGGCACTTTTACCCATGTCTACACCACCTTGTATAGTCTTCACTGGATGTAGCCTTTGATAATTTGGGTGAGAAATAAGCTAGAGAGAAAAAAGAGAGTTTGATATTTCAAGCTGTTGCCACAAAGAAATATATCACATCACCAAGTTCCACCTTGACACTTAGTAAGTGCTCATTAATGTCTATTGTGTCAAAGAAAGAGACTGATTTCACTCACAGGGCATAGCTTTCCATCTCCCTCTCTGCCCCTGAGTCACTATTCTGTGGAGTGAATTTTCACGAAATAAAAGATTGATGCTATGTTTCAGATCTTCTACTTCCAAGTATAGACTTAGTTCTTTTGGTGTACAAGCCAGGAAGCAATTACCTAGGGCATCAGGATTAATTGCCTCCACAGATAAAGAGCCTACTGTGTGCCAGGCACCATGCTAGGTCCTTGCATGCATCATCTCATTTACTTACTGCAACCCAATGGGGTACCTACTTTGTTATTATTTAATTGATGCAGGATCTAAAATCCAGATAATTATATTAATGATAATAGCAAGTATGTTTTGAATACTTATTTTATGCCACGCTGGGGCTTTTTATGCATGGTTTCATGTCATGCTTCTAGGGACCCTCTGAGGTTGATTGTATTATTTCCCCCAGTTTTACAGAGAGGCTAAGTGACTCATTCCACATTGCATGGCACACACAATAAGTCTGAAGATGTGGCTCTAGCCCTTTTGGCGCTCACAATCCAGATGGGAAAAGGAGACTCTAATTCACGGAACAAGTCTCTGTATCTTTATAGATGGGCATAAGGTTGGGCTGAGGCAGAGGCCGGCTTTGAGAAAAGACTTCACTCTGGGGAAATGAGAAGGAATGGGAGGAAGCTACAGAGATTATTGGTGAAATGACTCATTTTAATTGGGTTGAATAAGGTGTCAGACATGATGGCAGAAGGTCCTCAAAAATAAGAGGAACAGTTATAAACATCAGTGCAGAATGGCTAAGCTTGGCTGTCTTCATAAGAAAAAAGCTCGAGGGGCAGTCCTTAGATCTGTTCACTTAACAAACATTAGAGATGTTCACACTGAATTAGGATCAACAGTGTCCAGGTGTGTTGAGAATGTCCTCTCTTGTCACCTTCCTATCTGGGATGATGTGACACTTCGTGAGGCTTTGGCTACATCCTGGAGGACTCACTCTTAGGATCTTAAATTCTGTGGGCTTGGAGCCAGTGTCCTCAACCTGACTAGGGGGTCTGAGAGGAGTAGAGAGTTCTTGATAGAGGCCATATTGACACTGCACATCATTCCCACTGTCTGCAATGGTCCAGTCTCCTCGTTGCTAAGCCAGTAAAGGCTGTGGAGCCAGGGACTCAGGCATAATGCCTTGGGAGGTAGCACATCACATCCAAGTGTTCCAGTGGACAGGGCCGAGAGAAGTGACAAGAGAGACAGCGTGTGAGACAGAAACTGAATCAAAGTGTGGAAACCACCCAATCCCTCTGAAAGGTCTGAAGAGAGCTTGAATTTACAATGGAAGAAAGTAAAAAATTAGGGCAGAATGTTATTTTGTATATTTTAAAAATTTGATTGGAGTTTAGTTGATTTACAGTGTGGTTAGTCTTAAGTGTGCAGCATGGTGATTCAGTTATAACACACATTCATTTGTTTTCAGATTCTTTTCTCGTATAGGTTGTTATAGAATATTGAGTAGAGTTCCCTGTGCTATACAGCATGTCCTTGTTGGTTATCTGTTTTATCTATAGTACTATGTGTTTGTTAATCTCAAGCCCCTAAGGGACCAAAATTTAAAGATGAATGTAGAGGACTTCCTGGATTTAGATAAGGTGACTGGAGGGAATTTTTGTTAAGGCCCCTTTGGCTGTGAGTTTGGGCAAGAAGGGTTCATAACAAGATCAAACATCAGTGAGCGTCATGGGTGTGCTCACTCACCTGGAAAACTCCTATGCATTCTTCAAAACCCAGTACAGGCATTACATCTCCTAAATGTCTTCCTTGATCCCTCAGCATGTTCTAGGGGCTATCATCTGTATTACTGTAACATTGTCTGCTCACCTTTGTATGAACCCTTATTACCTTCTCTTGTAATCCTCACTTTATTTTCTCTTTCATCTACTATGAACGGTTTTATGAAGACCTACAAGACCTTTTAGAACTAACACCCAAAAGAGATGTCCTTTTCATTATAGGAGACTGGAATGCAAAAGTAGGAAGTCAAGAAACACCTGGAGTAACAGGCAAATTTGGCCTTGGAATGCGGAATGAAGCAGGGCAAAGACTAAGAGAGTTTTGCCAAGAAAATACACTGGTCATAGCAAACACCCTCTTCCAACAACACAAGAGAAGACTCTACACATGGACATCACCAGATGGTCAACACTGAAATCAGATTGATTATATTCTCTGCAGCAAAGAATGGCGAAGCTCTATACAGTCGACAAAAACAAGACTGGGAGCTGACTGTGGCTCAGATCATGACCTTATTACCAAGTTCAGACTCAAATTGAAGAAAGTAGGGAAAACCGCTAGACCATTCAGGTATGACCTAAATCAAATCCCTTATGATTATACAGTGGAGATGAGAAATAGATTTAAGGGCCTAGATCTGATAGATAGAGTGCCTGATGAACTATGGAATGAGGTTCGTGACACTGTACAGGAGACAGGGATCAAGACCATCCCCATGGAAAAGAAATGCAAAAAAGCAGAATGGCTGTCTGGGGAGGCCTTACAAATAGCTGTGAAAAGAAGAGAGGCGAAAAGCAAAGGAGAAAAGGAAAGATATAAGCATGTGAATGCAGAGTTCCAAAGAATAGCAAGAAGAGATAAGAAAGCCTTCTTCAGCAATCAATGCAAAGAAATAGAGGAAAACAACAGAATGGGAAAGACTAGAAATCTCTTCAAGAAAATTAGAGATACCAAGGGAACATTTCATGCAAAGATGGGCTTGATAAAGGACAGAAATGGTCTGGACCTAACAGAAGCAGAAAATATTAAGAAGAGGTGGCAAGAATACACAGAAGAACTGTACAAAAAAGATCTTCATGACCAAGATAATCATGATGATGTGATCACTCATCTAGAGCCAGACATCTTGGAAAGTGAAGTCAAGTGGGCCTTAGAAAGCATCACTATGAACAAAGCTAGTGAAAGTGATGGAATTTCAGTTGAGCTATTTCAAATCCTGAAAGATGATGCTGTGAAAGTGCTGCATTCAATATGCCAGCAAATTTGGAAAACTCAGCAGTGGCCACAGGACTGGAAAAGGTCAGTTTTCATTCCAATTCCAAAGAAAGGCAACACCAAAGAATGCTCAAACTACCGCACAATTGCACTCATCTCACATGCTAGTAAAGTAATGCTCAAAATTCTCCAAGCCAGGCTTCAGCAATACGTGAACTGTGAACTCCCTGATGTTCAAGCTGGTTTTAGAAAAGGCAGAGGAACCAGAGATCAAATTGCCAACATTCCCTGGATCATGGAAAAAGCAAGAAAGTTCCGAAAACACATCTATTTCTGCTTTATTGACTATGCCAAAGCCTTTGACTGTGTGGATCCCAATAAACTGTGGAAAATTCTGAAAGAGATGGGAATACCAGACCACCTAACCTGCCTGTTGAGAAATCTGTATGCAGGTCAGGAAGCAACAGTTAGAACTGGACATGGAACAACAGACTGGTTCCAAATAGGAAAAGGAGTATGTCAAGGCTGTATATTGTCACCCTACTTATTTGACTTATATAGAGTACATCATGAGAAATGCTGGACTGGAAGAAACAGAAGCTGGAATCAAGATTGGTGGGAGAAATATCAATAACCTCAGATATGCAGATGATACCACTCTTATTGCAGAAAGTGAAGAAGAGCTAAAAAGCCTCTTGATGAAAATGAAAGAGGAGAGCGAAAAAGTTGGCTTAGAGCTCAACATTCAGAAAACGAAGATCATGGCATCCGGTCCCATCACTTCATGGCAAATAGATGGGGAAACAGTGTCAGACTTTATTTTTGGGGGCTCCAAAATCACTGCAGATGGTGACTGCAGCCATGAAATTAAAAGACACTTACTCCTTGGAAGAAAAGTTATGAGCAGCCTAGATAGTATATTCAAAAGCAGAGACATTACTTTGCCGACTAAGGTCCGTCTAGTCAAGGCTATGGTTTTCCCTGTGGTCATGTATGGATGTGAGAGTTGGACTGTGAAGAAGGCTGAGCACCGAAGAATTGATGCTTTTGAACTGTGGTGTTGGAGAAGACTCTTGAGAGTCCCTTGGACCGCAAGGAGATCCAACCAGTCCATTCTGAAGGAGATCAACCCTGGGATTTCTTTGGAAGGAATGATGCTAAAGCTGAAACTCCAATACTTCGGCCACCTCATGTGAAGAGTTGACTCATTGGAATAGACTCTGATGCTGGGAGGGATTGGAGGCGGAGGAGAAGGGGACGACAGAGGATGAGATGGCTGGATGGCATCACTGACTCGATGGACGTGAGTCTGAGTGAACTCCAGGAGTTGGTGATGGACAGGGAGGCCTGGCGTGCTGCAATTCATGGGGTTGCAAAGTGTCGGACATGACTGAACGACTGAACTGAACTGAACTGAACTGAACTGAACTACTGTGAGCAACTTAGTGTCAGAACAGTAAAATCTTATTTGCTCCATTTCCAAGTAGCACATGGCTCTTAGTAGAAACTCAAAGCATATTTATTGACCCCAGTTACTAATTTAAAAATGGCCATTTTTTCCCACTCACTTTTGTTGTTAATCTAAAACTACCCTAAAGATAGTCTATTGCAAAAAAAGCCATTTTGCTCTAAACATCAGTCTCATGAGTTTAGTTGGAACATGAGTTCTTAAGAACTTGATCAGCTCAAGGTACCTGAGCAGAATCATATTTTTGGATCTGGAAAGCTAAGTGGGCACACCAAGCCCCCACAGGCACCGGCCCTAGGGAGGGAGGTCAGCTGACATTGTGAGTCCCCGTCTGACACTCCTGCTCTTTAGATTCAGCGGGGTTTGAGGCTGCCTCTGTCCCCTCGGTCTGTGGAATTTACAGATGGTAACTGACAGATGCTCAACTTGGTGCCCCTTACTCCTCTGCTGGCAGTCACTGCACAGTGGGCCTCGTGCTGGTAGAAATGATAGGACGTCTGGGTGGAGGTGTGGATCTGGGTGGATGTCTGGGAAATCTGACTTTCATGCTTGGAATGACAACTCCCCGTGTGGCCCGTAGAAAGCATTCTGGCCTTTTTTGCATGACTTGTGCTGAAATGGCCGTGGAGCTGTCATGCCCTGCTGACCCTGGGAAAGGTTTGCGGGCACAGTCTTCCATTTCCATCTTCAGAGTGGAAAGATGTCCTGCTTCCACCTTCAGAGAGCCTTTCTCTGTGCTTCTTTGTGAGATGTTTCTGAGAAGCGCCTGCATTCCGTTTCTGGTGGTGAATTGATTTAGAAGATCCTTTGTTGATAGCCCAGCTTCAAAAGTGCTCAGGGTCTGCTGTTTATCTTCCTTCTTCCTTCCAAACCAGGAGATGCTTTGACAAAAGAGAAGAGGAAAAAAAATAAAAATGCCCTTTTATTGGCTTATAAACTCATTGAGCCCTTTGGAGTGTGTGTGTGTGGGGGGGCATAGTTTAACTATTTTGTGGGTAAATAGTGTGATTTCCGCATGTTTTAGACTCAGTTAACTGGTGCGGAGGTGGGGAGTAATGCTAAATCAAACCATCCTGTGTCTGTGAAGAGTGTGTGAGTTTTGTATTACCTGTTTCAGTTTTGTTTTCTAGATGCTTATTTAATTTTATTTCTGCAAACATTGATTGAGCCCTTAGTGGGTGGCAAATGTAGATGAAATGAGATCTACAACTTGGAGGGGCTCGTGGGCCATTGGAAGAGAGGCAGGGAAACAAACAGTTGAAGTTTGGGGTCAACTAGGACACCAAGACCCTTTCAGATACTTGCTATCAAGGTCATATTTCTCTGAAAGCAGGTCTAAACTATCTTTATATATTCCAAGGCTCAGGCCAGAGCTAGGCCATATTTTTTTAGCTTGGAGTCTGCGGAAGAAAATCTTGTTTGCAGTTTGGCAAATCCTGGGGATGGACTGATTAGTCTGGCTGAGTCCCGTGGTCATTTGTGTGGCCTGTGGTAGGGTGGGAAGTGTGACTGGCTGACTCCACTAGAGTAGGTGGTTGGAGAAAGGAGAGGCACCGTACCTATATTAGAAAGGGGATGCTGTCCCCAGAAAGAGGGAGATGTGCTTGGCAGACAAGGAGTAGTTCACTACAGCCTAAGGAGCACTCACTGATCAACATTGATTCCTGGCTGAAGAGTAAGCCAAGTCTTAGATTCATCCACTTTAGATGTTTTCATCCTCAGCCACCCCTTTGGTTTAGGGACATCATAGGCTATCCTCCTCTTCCTCCTCCTGATCATACTTGTTTTTTTTTTTTTTAATTGAAATATAGTTGATTTACAGTGTTATAAATCAACTGTAAAAAAAAAAAAGCTGTATAGCACAGCAACTCAGTTATAAACATATATATTATTTTTTAATACTCATTTTCATTATGGTTTATCCCAGGAGGTTGGATGTAGTTCCCTGTGATGTACAGTAGGACCTTGTGGTTTAGCCATTCGAAATGTAATAGTTTGCATCTACCAACCCCAAACTCCCAGTCTATCCCTCTCCTTCCTCCCCACCTCCCTGGCAACCACAAGTCTGAGCTCTGCATGTCATCCTTACTCAGTGAGGATCTGCTATGTGTGAGATACCTGACCCGGTGCTTTACTCACACTATCTTACCGATTTCTACAACAATCCCTTAAGGCAGAAGTTATTTTGCTACTTTGCTGAGGCTCACTCACATGAAGTGACTTCCCAAAGTCTTACACCTAGTAAGTGGGGAAGCTTGATTTGACTTCCTTTTCCTCTGGCTTCAATGTCTGTCTTCTTCCTGCTGCCCTGTTTATGCTTAAGATCTTTGCATCTCTAGGATGAAAGAAGATCTCTAGTATGTCACTAAACTCAATGACTTTGACCTCAGCCATGGTCTCCAAAAGCCTCACTGGAAATTCTGTGATTATTTGTGCTCCAGGCAAAAGGAAGGGTATTCAGAACAGGCTTGGAGCAACCCACTCTTGTAGCACATCTCCCAGGCAGATATGCAGGTATTCATGGTCAGCCAGCTGGCGAAACCGGGAATGGGTGATGGCGCACATGGGTTACTGGTTGTTGATGGAAACAGTTATGGTGTTTATGATGATTATGATTCATTTGCGAATGTCTGGAAAAACAAACTGAAGGAATGCCATAAAAATGGGTAATAGTCCCAGGAGAATGTTCTGTGTTTAGCCCTAGGCCACCACAGACTCTCAATTTTGGTTGACTAATACAATAGTAATAACAATGACAGTTCTAAATGTCCGCAGTCAGCCGCTGGTTCTTATTTTCCTCAAGTAGTGAAATACGTGGACTTCCCTGGCTCAGACAGTAAAGAGTCTGCCCGCAGTGCAGGAGACCGAGTTTTGATCCGTGAGATGAGATCCCCTGGAGAAGGGAATGGCAACCCACTCCAGTATTCTTACCTGGAGAATTCCATGCACAGAGGAGCCTGGGGGGCTGCAGTCCACGGAGTTGCCAAGAGTCGGACACAACTGAGCGACTAACACACACAGTAAAATACATGCAAAGGAGATAATGAAGTTTTATTCTGTTTATTTTTAAAATTTCTTTTATGTTGTGGTCAAAGATACGTAACATAAAACTTACCGTGGCCGTGTTCAAGTACACAGTTCATTGCCACCAAGTGCCATTGCGCTGTACAGTCTTCATTACCGTCCATCTCTAGAACTCTTTTCATCTTAGAAAACTGGAGCTCATAGCTGCTTAAATAAGAACTCCCCACAGCACTCCCCTTGCTGCCCTTGGAAACCACTGTTCTGCTTTGCGTTACTGTGAGTTTGGCTATTTTAAAATAATCCTCCACATAGAAGTTCAGTTCAGTCACTCAGTCATGCCTGACTCTGTGACCCCATGGACTGCAGCACACCAGGCTTCCCTGTCCATCACCAAATCCCGGAGCTTGCCCAGACTCATGTCCACTGAGTCCGCTGGATGATGCCATCCAACCATCTCATCCTCTGTCGTCCACATAGGCTCCTGCCTTGAATCTCTCCCAGCATCAGGGTCTTTTCTAATGAGTCAATTCTTGGCAGCAGGTGGCCAAAATATTGGAGTGTCAGCTTCAGCATCAGTCTTTCCAATGAATATTCAGGACTGATTTCCTTTAGGATTGACTGGTATGATCTCCTTGAAGTCCAAGGGACTGTCAAGAATCTTCTCTAACACCATAGTTCAAAAGCATCAATTCTTCAGTGCTCAGCTTTCTTTATATTCCAACATCCATACATGACTATTGGAAAACCATAGCTTTGACTAGACGGACCTTTATTGGCAAAATAAATGTCTGCATGCTGTCTAGGTTGGTCATGGCTTTCCTTCCAAGGAGCAAGCGTCTTTTAATTTCATGGCTGCAACCACCATCTGCAGTGATTTTGGAGCCCCCCAAAATAAAGTCTGTCACTGTTTCCATTGTTTTCCCATCTATTTGCCATGAAGTGATGGGGCCGGGTGCCATGATCTTAGTTTTCTCAATGTTGAGTTTTAAGCCAACGTTTTCACTCTACTTTTTCACTTTCATCAAGAGGCTCTTTAGTTTCTCTTCACTTTCTGCCATAAGGGTGGTGTCATCTGCATATCTGAGGTTATTGATATTTCTCCCAGCAATCTTGATTCCAGCTTGTGCTTCAAAAGCCTGGCATTTCTCATGATGTGTGTATGCTGCATATTACTTAAATAAGCAGGGTGACAAAATACAGCTTTGATGTACTCCTTTCCTATTTGGAACCAGTCTGTTGTTCCATGTTCAGTTCTAACTGTTGCTTCTTGACCTGCATACAGATTTCTCAGGAGGCAGGTCAGGTGGTGTTCCCATCTTGTGAAGAATTTTCCACAGTTTGTTGTTATGCACACAGTCAAAGTCTTTGGTTTAGGCAATGAAGCAGAAGTAGATGTTTTGCTGGAACACTCTTGCTTTTTATATCATTCAGCAGATGTTGGCAATTTGATCTCTGATTCCTCTGCCTTTTCTAAGTCCAGCTTGAACATCTGGAAGTTATCAGTTCATGTACTGTTAAAGCCTAGCTTGGAGAATTTTGAGCATTACTTTGCCATCATGTGCCGCCGCTGCTGCTAAGTCACTTCAGTTGTGTCCAACTCTGTGCGACCCCATAGATGGCAGCCCAGCAGGCTCCCCTGTCCCTGGGATTCTCCAGGCAAGAACACTGCAGTGGGTGGCCATTTCCTTCTCCAATGCATGAAAGATGAGTGTAATTGTACAGTAGTTTGAACATTCTTTGGCATTGTCTTTCTTTGGGATTAGAAAGAAAACCGACCTTTTCCAGTCCTGTGACCACTGCTGAGTTTTCCAATTTTGCTGGCACATTGAGTGCAGCACATTCACAGCATCATCTTTTAGGATTTGAAATAGTTCAACTGCAATTCTGTCACCTCCAGCAGCTTTGTTCATAGTGGTGGTTCCTAAGGCCCCTTTTTCTTCACATTCCAGGATGTCTGGCTCTAGGTGAGTGATCACACCATTGTGGTTATCTGGGTCATGAAGATCTTTTTTATATAGTTCTTCCATGTATTCTTGCCACTTCTTAATATTTTCTGCTTGTGTTAGGTCCATACCGTTTCTGACCTTTATTGTGCCCATCTTTGCATGAAGTGACATCATGCAATACTTGCTTTTCTTTGTCTTGCTTGTTTGATTTAGCATAATGTCCTCCAGGCTCATCCATGTTGTCACAAATGGCCAGTTTCCTTCTTTTTTAAAGGCTGAATAATATTCTATTGTGTATATATGTATATACATACACAATATACATACATATATATATGTATGTATATACACACACTATTTTCTTCATTCATCAATCAGTCTAATTTTTGTTTGTTTTATTTTTTACTCTTTTTATTTTTAATAGCAGAATAATTGCTGTACAATGTGTGTTGGTTTCTGCCAAACAACAACTTGAATCAGTCATAACTATACATATATATCTTAAGCCTTCCTCCCACCCCTCTCCATGCTACCCCTCTAGGTCATTACAGAGAGCCAGGCTGGGCTCCCTGTCTTGTATAACAGCTTCTCACTAACTAACTAGTCCATATATATCTCAATGCTATGTTCTCACCTCATCCCACCATCTCCTTCCCCTGCTATGTCTGCAAGTCCATCCTGTATGTCTGTGTCTCCATTCATTCCATGCAAACAGGTTCCTCAGTACTGTTTTTCTAATTTTCATATATATGCCTTACAGTGGATGGTAACTATAGCCGTGCAATTAAAAGACACTTGCTCCTTGGAAGAAAAGCTATGGTAAACCTAGACAGTGTATTAAAAAGCAGAGACATCACTTTGCCAACAAATCTGTGGCTTTTCCAGTAGTCACGTATGGATGTCTGACTTGAACCATAAAGAATACTGAGTGCCAAAGCATTGATACTTTCGAACTGTGGTCCTGGAGAGTCTTGAAAATCCCTTGGGCAACAAGGAGTTCAAACCAGTCAATCCTAAAGGAAATCAACCCTGAGTGTTCATTAGAAGGACTGATGCTGAAGCTGAAGTTCCAATACTTGGGCTACCTGATGTGCTGCAGTCCATGGGGTCGCAAAGAGCTGGATACAACCGGGTGTCTGACAACATGCAGAATCCAAGACTCTGTTTTTCTTTTGGTTGCTCAGTCTTCTAGTTCAGGGATGGCCAAGATTTAATTTTCATGGACCAATTAAAACACTGAGGGGAATGGATGTATATACCCATGTGTTCTGACAAAACATGGTCCACTGGAGAAGGTAATGGCAAACCACTTCAGTATTCTTGCCATGAGAACCCCATGAACAGTATAAAAAGGCAAAAAGATAGGACACTGAAAGATGAACTCCTCCGGTCAGTAGGTGCCCAATATGCTACTGGAGATCAGTGGAGAAATAACTCCAGAAGGAATGAAGAGATGGAGCCAAAGCAAAAACACCACCCGGTTGTGGATGTGACTGGTGATGGAAGTAAAGTCCAATACCGTAAAGAGCAATATTGCATAGGAACCTGGAATGTTAAGTCCATGAATCAAGGCAAATTGGAAGTGGTCAAACAAGAGATGGCAAGAGTGAACATCAACATTTTAGGAATCAGTGAACTAAAATGGACTGGAAAGGGTGAATTTAACTCAGGTGACTGTAACATCTACTACTGTGGGCAAGAATCCCTTAGAAGAAATGGAGCAGCTATCATAGTCAACCAGACAGTCCAAAATGCGTACTTGGATGCAATCTCAAAAATGACAGAATAATCTCTGTTCATTTCCAAGACAAACCATTCAGTATCACAGTAATCCAAGTCTATGCCCCGACCAGTCATGCTAAAGAAGCTGAAGTTGAACGGTTCTATGAAGACCTACAAGACCTTCTAGAACTAACACCCAAAAAAGATGTACTTTTCAATATAGGGGACTGGAATGCAAAAGCAGGAAGTCATGAAGATAACTGGAGTCACAGCAAATTTGGCCACGGAGTACAGAATGAACAGGGCAAAGACTAACAGAATTTTGCCAACAGAATGCACTGGCCATAGCAAACACCCTCTTCCAACAACAGAAGAGAAGACTCTACACATGGACATCGCCAGATGGTCAACACCGAAATCAGATTGATTATATTCTTTGCGGCCAAAGATGAAGAAGCTCTGTTCAGTCAGAAAAACCAGACTGGGAGCTGACTGTGGCTCAGATCATGAACTCCTTATTGCCAAATTCAGACTTAAATTGAAGAAAGTAGGGAAACCATTGGACCATTCAGGTATGACCTAAATTGAATCCCTTACAGTGGAAGTGAGAAATATATTCAAGGGATTAGATCAGATAGACAGAGTACCTGAAGAACTATGGAAGTTTGTGACATTGTACAGGAGGCAGTGATCAAGAGCATTCCCATGGAAAAGAAATGCAAAAAAGCAAAATGGCTGTCCGAGGAGGCCTTACAAATAGCTGTGAAAAGAGGAGAAGTGAAAGGCAAAGGAGAAAAGGAGAGACATACCCATTTGAATGCGGATTTCCAAAGAATAGCAAGGAGAGATAAGAAAGCCTTTCTCAGTGATCAAGGCAAAGAAATAGAGGAAAATGACAGAAAGGGAAAGACTAGAGATGTCTTCAAGAAAATTAGAGACACCAAGGGAACATTTCATGCAAGTTCAGTTCATTTCAGTTGCATCTGACTCTTTGCAACCCCATGAACCTCAGCACATCAGGCCTCCCTGTCCATCACCAGCTCCTGGAGGCCACCCAAACCCATGTCCATTGAGTCAGTTATGCCATCCAACCATCTCATCCTCTGTCATCCCCTTCTCCTCCTGCCATTAATCTTTCCCAGCCTCAAGATCTTTTCAAATGACTCAGTTCTTCATATCAGGTGTCCAATGTGTTGGAGTTTCAGCCTCAACATCAGTCCTTCCAAAGAACACCCAGGACTGATCTCCTTTAGGATGGACTGGTTGGATCTCCTTGCAGTCCAAAGGACTCTCAAGAGTCTTCTCCAACACCACAGTTCAAAAGCATCAATTCTTCGGCACTCAGCTTTCTTGACAGTCCAACTCTCACATCCATACATGACCACTGGATAAACCATAGCCTTGACTAGACGGACCTTTGTTGACAAAGTAATGTCTCTGCTTTTTAGTATGCTGTCTAGGTTGGTCATAACGTTCGTTCTAAGGAGTAAGCGTCTTTTAATTTCATGGCTGCATTCACCATCTGCAGTGATTTTGGAGCCCAGAAAAATAAAGTCAGCCACTGTTTCCCCATCTATTTGCCATGAAGTGATGGGACCGGATGCCATGATTTTAGTTTTCTGAATGTTGAGCTTTCAGCCAACTTTTTCACTCTCCTCTTTCACTTTCATCAAGAGGCTCTTTAGTTCTTCTTCACTTTCTGGCATAAGGATGGTGTCATCTGCATATCTGAGGTTATTGATATTTCTCCCAGCAATCTTGATTATAGCTTGTGCTTCCTCCAGCCCAGCATTTCTCATGATGTCCTCTGCATACAAGTTAATTAAGCAGGGTGACAATATACAGCCTTGATGTACTCCTTTTCCTGTTTGGAAATTATTTGGAAATATTTTATGCAAAGATGGGCACAATAAAGGATAGAAATAGTATGGACCTAACAGAAGCAGAAAATATTAAGAAGAGGTGGCAAGAACACACAGGAGAACTATACAAAAAAGATCTTCATGAGCTAGATAATCATGATGGTGTGATCACTCACCTAGAGCCAAACATCCTGGAATGCGAAGTCAAGTGGGCCTTAGGAGGCAACACTATATGAACAAAACTAGTGGAGGTGATGGAATTTCTGTTGAGCTATTTCAAATCCTAAAAGATCATGCTGCACTCAGTATGCCAGCAAATATGGAAAACTCAGCAGTGGCCTCAGGACTAGAAAAGGTCAATTTTCATTCCAATCTCAAAGAAAGGCAATGCCAAAGAATACTCAAACTACCGCACAATTGGACTCATCTTACATACTTAAAGTAACACTCAAAATTCTCCAAGCCAGGCTTCAACAGTATGTGAACCGTGAACTTCCAGATGTCCAAGCTGGATTTAGAAAAGGCAGAGGAACCAAAGATCAAATTGCCAACATCTGTAGGATCATCAAAAAAGGAAGACAATTCCAGAGAAATATCTGTTTCTGCTTTATTGACTATGCCAAAGCCTTTGAATGTGTAGATCACAACAAACTGGGAAAATTCTGAAAGAGATGGGAATACCAGACGACCTGACTTGCCTCCTGAGAAATCTGTATGCAGGTCAAGAAGCAGCAGTTAGAGCTGAACATGGAACAACTGACTGGTTCCAAATTGGGAAAGGAGTACATCAAGGCTGTATTTTGTCACCCTGCTTATTTAACTTATGTCCAGAATATATCATGCAACATGCCGGGCTGGATGAAGCACAAGCTGAAATCAAGATTGCCAGGAGAAATATCAATAACCTCAGATATGCAGATGACACCACCCTTATGGCAGTAAGTGAAGAACTAAAGAGCCTTTTGATGAAAATGAAAGAGGAGAGTGAAAAAGTTGGCTTAAAACTCAGCATTCAGAAAACTAAGATCATGACATCTGGTCCCATCGCTTCGTGGCAAATAGATGGGAAAACAATGGAAACAGTGACAGACTTTATATTTCTGGGCTCCAAAATCACTGCAGATGGTGACTGCAGTCACCATGAAATTAAAAGATGCTTGCTCCCTGGAAAAAAAGTTATGACCAACCTAGACAGCATATTAAAAAGCAGAGACATTACTTTGCCAGGAAAGATCCGTCTAGTCAAAGCTACGGTTTTTCCAGTAGTCATGTATGGATGTAAGAGTTGGACTATAAAGAAAGCTGAGCTCCAAAGAATTGATGCTTTTGAACTGTGGTGTTGGAGAAGACTCTTGAGAGTCCCTTGGACTGCAAGGAGATCCAACCAGTCCATCCTAAAGGAAATCAGTTCTGAATATTCATTGGAAGGACTGATGTTGAAGCTGAAACGCCAATACTTTGGCCACCTGATGTGAAGAACTGACTTATTTGAAAAGACCCTGATGCTAGGAAAGGTTGATGGTGGGAGAAGAAGGGGACAACAGAGGATGAGATGGTTGGATGGCATTACCGACTCAATGGACATAAGTTTGAGTAAGCTCCTACAGTTGGTGATGGACAGGGAAGACGGGCATGCTACAGTCTATGGGTCACAGAGTCAGACACGACTGAGTGACTGAACTGAACTGATGGTCATAGTAGCAGTATTCACAATAGCAAAGATATGGAAGCAACTTAAATGTCCATTGAGAGATAAATGGATAAATAGGAAGTAGTACATATATATGCAATGGAATATTACTTAGCCATAGAAACAGATGAAAAAAATGCCATTTGTAGCAACATGGATAGTCCTAGAGATTATCATACTAAGCCAAATAAGTCAGAAAGAGAAAGGCAAATATATGATATCACTTATAAGTGAAATCTAAAATACAACAGAAATGAACATATCTACAAAACAGAAATAGACCCATAGATATGGAGAACAGATATGTGGTTGCCAAAGGTGGGTGGGAGAGGGAAAGATTAGGAATTTAGCAGATGCAAACTATTATATGTATGGTGGATAAACAACAAAGTCCTACCATATGACTCTTTCATGAGTGGGCTTTTTATATCAGATGCCCAAAATGTTGGAGCTTTAGCTTCAGCATCAGTCCTTCCAGTGAATATTCAGGGTTGACTTTCTTTATTATTAACTGGTTTAATCACCTATATTCAATATTCTATTATAAATCATAATGTAAAAGAATGTTTAAAGGAGTATATATATATATATATATATATATATATATGCATAACAGAATCACTTTTCTGTACAGCAGAAATTTACAACATTGTAAATCAACTATACTTCAATAAAACTTTTGTGAAAATTGAGGAGAACAATGCAGCTTATTCCTAATTTTTCTCCTTCCCCCAATCCATTCTGTGCCCACCTCTGATCTTCTCTGTGCCTAGCAGGCTGACCCTCATGAGCCTTGCAATTTAGCCATCTTTGCTGGCTGGGTGCCAGTTGGATGTGGCTAGTGAAGTCCCTGGCAGAAGGCCGGGGGGGTGACAAGAGAGAAACTTTGCTTCAGTGCTGCATGTCAGGAGTAGTGATGTCCACTCAGCCCATGGCTTCTGCTGGGTGGCATTTTCTCTAAGGCTTTAGCACCCACCATGCTCCAGGGACATTGTATCCTTGCCTCGACTGTTCTGGGCATCTCACCACCCTAGTTTATTCTCCCAGCCCTCTCAGCTTTGTGAGTGATCCCTTCATTAAAGTCTCCTTGTTTGAACCATCTGGTGTGAATTCTGTTTCCTGCTGAGACCCTGACTGTTACAAAGACCAATATTGACTTGCTTATTTTTAGATTGCCAAGTAAAGGCATTAACAAGTAAGCAAAATCTGAACAAAACTGCCGTTTACTACTGCTTCACTTATCTCACTAAAATAAAGGTATTGTAATACAAAAAAACATTAGGAGGAAAGGAATAATTGTAGAAAATCTCGAGATGTTTCTTTATTCTGATTTTATCATGACCTAGTAAAAACTT
The DNA here is from genome assembly GCF_023091745.1 of Budorcas taxicolor. NCBI lineage: Eukaryota > Metazoa > Chordata > Mammalia > Artiodactyla > Bovidae > Budorcas > Budorcas taxicolor. The sequence goes on from NC_068917.1 coordinate 99,114,274, forward strand.
TATCCAACACTGGGTGTGGTCCATAGGCCAATATTTGGAGGCAGATAAGTGAGATCACTTTACCACTCCAGTGACTTGTTCTGGAATGTAACATAGTTGGAAAGAGATGCCTATATATTACACATGCATTTCTCAATAGATTTCACACTGCACTTAGTTCCATAAGTGCCTCACGGTCATTTTTCAACAGACCTAAGGCCATCCCCAAGAAAAATAAATGCAAAAAAGCAAAATGGCTGTCTGAGGAGGTCTTACAAATAGCTGTAAAAAGAAGAGAAGTGAAAAACCAAGGAGAAAAGGAAAGATATACCCATTTGAATGCAGACTTCCGAAGAATAGCAAGGAGAGAGAAGAAAGCCTTCCTCGGTGATCAGTGCAAAGAAATAGAGGAAAACAACAGAGTGGTAAAGACTAGAGAGCTCTTCAAGAAAATGAGAGATGCCAAGGGACCATTTCATGCAAAGATGGGTTCAATAAAGGACAGAAATGGTATGGCCCTAACAGAAGCAGAAGATATTAAGAAGAGGTCGCAAGAATACATGAAAAGATCTTCACGACTCAGATAATCATGATGGTGTGATCACTCACCTAGAGCCAGACATCCTGGAATATGAAGTCATGTGGGCCCTAGGAATAATCACTACAAACAAAGCTAGTGGAGGTGATGGAATTCCAGTGGAGCTATTTCAAATCCTAAAAGATGATGCTGTGAAAGTGCTGCACTCAATATGTCAGCAAATTTGGAAAACTCAGCAGTGGCCACAGGACTGGAAAAGGTCGGTTTTCATTCCAATCCCAAAGAAAGACAATGCCAAAGAATGTTCAAACTACCACACAATTGCACTCATCTCACATGCTAGTAAAGTAATGCTCAAAATTCTCCAAGCCAGGCTTCAACAATATGTTAACCATGAACTTCCAGATGTTCAAGCTGGTTTTAGAAAAAGGCACAGGAACCTGAGATCAAATTGCCAACATTTGCTCTATTATGGAAAAAGCAAGAGAATTCCAGAAAAACATCTATTTCTGCTTTATTGACTATGCCAAAGCCTTTGACTGTGTGGATGACAATAAACTGTGGAAAATTCTGAAAGAGATGGGAATACCAGACCACCTGACCTGCCTCTTGAGAAACCTATATGCAGGTCAGGAAGCAGCAGTTAGAACTGGACATGGAACAACAGAATGGTTCCAAATCGGGAAAGGAGTATGTCATGGCTGTATATTGTCTCCCTGCTTATTTAACTTCTATGCAGAGTACATCATGAGAAACACTGGGCTGGAGAAAGCACAAGCTGGAATCAAGATTGCCGGGAGAAATATTAATAACCTCAGATATGCAGATAACACCACCCTTATGTCAGAAAGTGAAGAACTAAAGAGCCTCTTGATGAAAGTGAAAGAGGAGAGTGAAAAAGTTGGCTGAAAGCTCAACATTCAGAAAACTAAGATCATGGCATCCGGTCCCGTCACTTCATGGCAAATAGATTGGGAAACAGTGTAAACAGTGGCTGAGTTTATTTCTTTTGGGCTCCAAAATCACTGCAGATAGTGACTGCAGCCATGAAATTAAAAGACACTTACTCCTTTGAAGGAAGGTTATGACCAACCTAGACAGCATATTAAAAAGCAGAGACATTACTTTGTCAACAAAGGCCCATCTAGTCAAGGCTATGGTTTTTCTAGTAGTCATGTATGGATATGAGAATTGGACTATAAAGAGAACTGAATGCTGAAGAATTGATGCTTTTGAACTGTGGTGTTGGAGAAGACTCTTGAGAGTCCTTTGGACTACAAGGAGATCCAACCAGTCCATCCTAACGGAAATCAGTTCTGAATATTCATTGAAAGGACTGATGCTGAAGCTGAAACTCCAATATTTTGGGCACGTGATACAAAGAGCTGACTCATTGGAAAAGGCCCTGATGTTGGGAAAGATTGAAGTCAGGAAGAGAAGGGGACGACAGAGGATGAGATGATTAGATAGCATCACCGATTGAATGGATATGAGTTTAGGTAACCTCCAGGAGTTGGTGATGGACAGGGAGGCCGGGCATGCTGCAGTTCATGGGGTCACAAAGAGTCGGAGATGACTGAGCAACTGAACTGACTGTCGGATATGGAATATCTATTCTGTTTCCCTTGCAATACTGGGAATATACAGGTATATAAGACGTTAACCCTGCCATCAACTCTAGCTGGGGTAACGGAGAAGAAAAGATATTTGTAACCTGTGGAGGACAATGCAGCAGAGAAACGATCAGCATGGGGGCTGTAGGAGCACATTGCAGATACAGCAACTAATTCTCTTGGGGATGAGGGTGGAGTGGTCTAGACCAGGTGACATTTGAGCTGAAGCATTGGAGCATTGTATGAGTTTTTCTAAGGGACAAAGGGAAAGGGCATTTCAAGCAAAAAGTCTGGCTTCGGTATAGGCATGGGGGCATGAGAGAATATGATGACCATGGGAGTAAATGTGGGATTCAGGGTGAGACACAGAATGGAGCCAAAGGATGGGGAACTTCAGATGCAGCACTGAGGGATTTGGCCTTTATTATCCTGAAGGCAGCCATGATATATTGGAGGTTTTATTTTAATATACATTTAGAGGTGTGACATGGTCAGATTGTCATCTTACTATAATCACTCTGATTATCGGTTAAGAGAGAGATTGGAGAGAACTATGCATATGACTACAGTGTTTTAGAAAATAAAAAAGTGAGGTTCTTGATTAAAGTGACAGAGTAGATGCAATATACCCAGTGCAGATCTTCTTAAACCCACCTTCATGTCAAGGAGAAGTCAGCTAGGGTCTTCCTTTGACCGTTCCTCTTAGCTTCAGCTTCCAGTCAGCCACCTTGTAACCACAGACCCCATCAGTGTATGAAAGATAACAACTGAGAACTTCCCATCTTCTCATGAGTCTTTGGACTCACAGAGATCAGGATCTCATGAATGCTATAATTTTACACAGTGGTGTATTGGTGAAATAAAGGGCAGGTTGCATGTCCCAGGAAGTATCTCTAGGTAAGCACTTTCTTTGATTTGTGTGTTTGTACAATTAAAGCCTGAAGGTTTGGCAGACCTCTTCTGTGTGAGTGTCTGTGTGTGTCTTGTTCTCCTTGTATCCAGTTGCCCAATATGACTTTGGACAATGAAACCTTGTTTGCCATCTGCCTGGGAGCAAACCTCCTCATTGCAAAGTTGGACTCTGAATTTTCAGATATACTGCGTGAACTTCCAGATATTCAAGCTGGATTTAGAAAAGGCAGAGAAACCAGCAAAGGTCTGTCTAGTAAAAGCTGTGGTTTTTCCAGTAGTCATGTATGGATGTGAGAGTTGGACTATAAGGAAAGCTGAGCGGTGAAGAGTTGATGGTTTTGAACTGAAGTGTTGGAGAAGACTCTTGACAGTCCCTTGGACTGCAAAGAGATCCAACCAGTCCATCCTAAAGGAGATCAGTCCTGAATATTCATTGGAAGGACTGATGCTGAAGCTGAAACTCCAATATTTTGGCCACCTGATGTGAAGAAATTACTCATTAGAAAAGGCCCTGATGCTGGAAAAGATTGAAGGAAGGAGGAGGAGGGGACAACAGAGGATGAGATGGTTGGATGGCCTCACTGACTCAATGGACATAGTTTATATAAACTCCGGGAGTTGGTGATGGACAGGGAGGCTTGGCATGCTGCAGTCCATAGGGTCACAAAGAGTCAGATGTGACTGAGCAACTGAACTGACTGACTGAGGAACCAGAGATCAAATTGCCAACATCTGCTGGATCATTGAAAAAGCAAGAGAGTTCCAGAAAAACATGTGTTTCTGCTTTATTGACTATGCCAAAACCTTTGACTGTGTGGATCACAACAAACTGGAAAATTCTGAAAGAGATGGGAATACCAGACCACCTGACCTGCCTCCTGTGAAATCTGTATGCAGGTCAAGAACCAACAGTTAGAACTGGACATGGAACAACAGACTGGTTCCAACAGACTGGTTCCAAATAGGGAAAGGAGTATGTCAAGGCTGTATATTGTCACTCTGCTTATTTAACATATAGGCAGAGTACATCATGTGAAATGCCGGGTTGGATGAAGCACAAGCTGAAATCAAGATTGCTGGAAGAAATATCAATAACCACAGATATGCAGATGACACCACCTTTATGGCAGAAAGCAAAGAACTAAAGAGCCTCTTGATGAGAGTCAAAGAAGAGAGTGAAAAAGTTGGCTTAAAACTCAACATTCAGAAAACGAAGATCATGACACCCAGTCCCATCACTTCATGGCAAATAGAGGGGAAAACAATGGAAACAGTGACAGACTTTATTTTTTTTATCACTGCAGACGGTGACTGCAGCCATGAAATTAAAAGACACTTGCTCCTTGGAAGAAAAGCTATGACCAACCTAGACAGCATATTAAAAAGCAGAGACATTACTTTGCCAACAAAAGTCCGTCTAGTCAAAGCTGTGGTTTTTCCAGTAGTGTATGGAGGTGAGAGTTGGACTATAAAGAAAGCTGAGCTGAAGAATTGATGGTTTTGAACTGTGGTGTTGGAAAAGACTGTTGAGAGTCCTTCGGACAGCAAGGAGATCAGTCCTGAGTGTTCATTGGGAGGAGTGATGTTGAAGCTGAAGCTCCAATACTTTGGCCACCTGATGTGAAGAACTGACTCATTTGAAAATATCCTGATGCTAGGAGGGATTAGGGGCAGGAGAAGAAGGGGATGACAGAGGATGAGATGGCTGGATGGCATCACCGATTCAATGAGTTTGAGTAGGCTCCTGGAGTTGGTGATGCACAGGGAGGCCTGGCGTGCTGCAGTCCATGGGGTCACAAAGAGTCTGACATGAATGAACAACCAAACTGAAGTGAACTGTGTAACTGGGGCTACATTTCTGTGGCCTTTTGTCAGTTTTTTTTTTCCCCCCATTGGAATTTCAAAACAATGAAAATGTTACATATAGACTTTAACAATTTTCATGAGTGGCTAGCATGGGGAGTTTCAGTTTTATGTATCATATGCATTGTTTTGTCTGTGTATTTATCTATGTATTCTAGAAATTTTCTTACAGTTCCATGGGAAACTAGGAAACCTGGTTTACCCAACTGTAACCTAAGCATCCTTGTCTTATGTGACTGTGGAACGTTAGGCAAATTACTTAACCTCTCTAAATCTCAGTATCATCATGAGTAAGACAGAAGTGTTTCATAAACTCTAAGGGGCTCCATGAAGGCTCTTATTGCTATTTTTATTAATAGCACAATTTGGATGTATTGCAAATGTCAGTGTAACCTTTGTAAAACTATCCTTCTGACGGTGATTAGATGAGTCTTGATGGCTCTTACAGATTTCAGATCTGGTATCTTTGATAAGTAAATACAAGAAGAACTACTCTTGCCTGAGTAGAATAGATTGCTTGTTTGTTTATATGTTTACGATCTAAAGCAATTTCAACTATAGTTGCTGCTCTGTACAGCAGTAGCAGCAGCAGCTCCTACTATTGTTGTCATTTAGAATAAGAATAAAATTGATAATTAAGCTACTGGTAGTGCTGGGGCAAGACTCGAGGGTTCACACAGGTGAAGATTAAAGTGTTCATTGGGTTGTGTGATGTGGAGTTCACAGGTATTCTTGGTGAGAGCATTTAGGGGGTTGAATAGAGAATGAATGGTAGAATTAAAATACATTTAAAGTGAACAACTTCCTAGATACTTGGTTTTAAAAGAGAGGGAGGGACTTCCCTGGTGGTCCAGTGATTAAGCCTTTGCCTTCCAATGCAGGCGTGCGGGTTCGATCCCTGCTTGGGGAGCTAAGATCCCACATGCTTTGCAGCCAAAAAACCAAGTATAAAACCAAAGCAATATTGCAACAAGCTCAATAAAAATTTTAAAAATGGTCCACATAAAAAATTTTTTTTTAAAGGGGAAAAAACAGGCAGCAGCTACTTAGGGATGGGTGAAGGTGAAGTCACTCAGTCGTGTCCGACTCTTCGCGACCCCATGGACTGTAACCTACTAGGCTTCTCCGTCCATGGGATTCTCCAGGCAAGAATACTGGAGTGGATTGCCATTTCCTTCTCCAGGGGATCTTCCCGACCCAGGGATTGAACCCGGGTCTCCCGCATTGGAGGCAGACACTTTAACCTCTGAGCCACCAGGGAAGTTACTTAGGGATGGGAGAAGACATCAAAATTAGGAGAAGCTTACTCATATTTCTCAGAGGTGGAGACGGAGTCAGTAGAGAGGGAGGATTTGGACTGTCCAAAGCTGAAGGACAATTGATGGGAAAAGTTAAGGCAAGAACGATAAGAAGAATGTGCTTCTAGCAGGAGGAGAAACATTTCTTCCTTGGGTATTGGAGGTAGACGGCCAGGATAACATTGTATAGGATGGTGGTTGGTGTAGAGGGCGGAAGGTAAGAGAATCCAGGCTGGGTCGCCTATTTTGTCTTTGAAATAGTTTTCTGTGACATCATCTGAGGTGGGGGTTTGAAGTGACTGGTAAGGTTTGGAGCGGTTTCTGAAGAGGATAGAGAGGAAGCTGGTCTCAGAGAAGTGAAAGCAGTGCTCGTTAAAGCACGTCGATGACTTGGCTCTTATGAAGGAGCCTGATGCCGTCCTGGCACCACTCTGAAGAGCAGTGCCACCTTCTTGGCCTCCATCTTCCTTCCACCTTCCGAGGATACCCAGGATGAAACAGTGCAGTTGACCCTTGAACAGCGCAAGTGTTAGGTGTGCTGACCTTTTGTGGCTGAAAATCAAGGTGGGATTTTGTGACTCTAGATCTTTCAGTTCCACATTATTAGTCTGAGGCCCCCACGGGGCTCCCTCCCTTCCTAGCTGTCTCTCCCCCACCACAGAGGGGACACTTTCTATCACACACCTTTTGGGAGAATAGTTGCTGCCATTTCTACGTCTTGATGCTAGATCCATCAAGAAGATGGACCTTGAGAAGACCTTTTGTTCACGCTTGATCAGGTAACAGTGACAGCGTACAGTGCAGTAAGCTCTGGAGTCATAGCACACAACGCATGGATGAGGAGCTCGATTCCTCAGAGCAGACAGGATGGAGATATGGTAGCAGGAGCAACAAGAGCATAAAGTTAGCTTTAATTCCATTTGTTAGTTGCCTATTACGCCTTCTCTGCTTTATGTGCATTACCCTTCATCCTTACATAGACCCTGTTGAGAGGAATATCATCATCCCATTTCATAGCTGTAAGAAAAACGAGGCTCTGAGACATAAAGTAACTTATCTAAGGTCACAAAGCAAGTGGAAGGGTTGGGCGTCTAGTCGGATCTGCCTGATCCCAAAGTACCATCTTTTCATGTTAATTCTCACGTTGAAGTCCCATGTGCAAACTCTACACCTGTAGGAGGAGTGAGACATTTAGAGGCGCATCTGTGGTCACCGGGAGGAGAAGCCTCCTCTCAGGAGCCTCCTCTCCGGGCAAAGTTCAGGGAGAGAAAGCCCTGGTGGTAGCCTGGTCCAGAAGAAACACTGGAGGAGACAGGGGTCTAACCTGAATTCTTACGTGGTTTGTGTGGGGAGGAAATTGTCAGGCTCCTCTTCCATCTTCTCTACAGGCCTTGAGTCATGGTGATTTTGCTCATCACTTGTTATTGGAAGGATCCTGAAGAGGGTTTAGTTTGGCATTTGGCCTGATGTGGGGTGAAGAGAGCATGTCTGGGAGTGAGGAGCTGGAGATGCAGAGGACAGAGGACCTTGGGGATATCTGTGTGTGAGGAATGTTCTTCTTGGGAGAAAGAGAAGAAAGGAGAGAGATGAAGGGGAAGAGAAAGGAAGAGAGACAGACATGCAGTGGAAGAGTGGAAAGTAAAAAAGCCTTCTTGAGAGATAATGACAGTTGCTCGGTCATGTCTGACTCTTTGTGACCCCATGGACTACACAGTCCATGGAATTCTCCAGACCAGAATACTGGAGTGGATAGCCAATCCCGTCTCCAGGGGATCTTCCCAGCCCAAGGATCAAACCCAGGCCTCCTGCATTGCAGGTGGATTATTTACCAGCTGAGCCACTAGGGAAATGCAACATTCAGAAAACTAAGATCATGGCATCTGGTCCCATTACTTCATGGCAAATAGTTGGGGAAACAGTGGAAACAGTGACGGACTATTTTTGGGGGCTCCAAAATCACTGCAGATGGTGACTGCAGCCATGAAATTAAAAGACACTTGCTCCTTGGAAGAAAAGTTACGACCAACCTAGACAGCTTATTAAAAAGCAGAAACATTACTTTGCCAACTAAGGTCCGTCTAGTCAAAGCTGATTTTTCCAGTAGTCATGTATGGATGTGAGAGTTGGACTATAAGGAAAGCTGAGTGCCGAAGAATTGATGGTTTTGAACTGTGGTGTTGGAGAAGACTCTCAAAAGTCCCTTGGACAGAAAGGAGATCCAACCAGTCTATCCTAAAGGAGATCAGTCCTGAACGTTCATTGGAAGGACTGATGCTGAAGCTGAAGCTCCAATACTTTAGCCACCTGATGTGAAGAATTGACTCATTTGAAAAGACCCTGATGCTGGGAAAGATGGAAAGCAGGAGGAGAAGCGGATGACAGAGGATGGGATGGTTGGATGGCATCACCAACTCAATAGACATGAGTTTGAGTAAACTGTGGGAGTTGGTGATGGACAGGGAGATCTCACTTGCTGCTGCAGTCAATGGGTTGCAAAGATTTGGATACAACTGAGCAACTGAACTGAGAGGTCGTGAAGTCCAGGCCAAAACAAAGCAGGGGGAGTATTGAAGAGGAGCCAGATTTCAGGATCTTTTTGAGGTAGAACCAAGCATTCTTGGTGATTTAGGAGGAGAAAAAGGGCAGAGTCCAGACTAACTCAGAGCGTTACGGATTGCGTGTGCATTGGCTTCCCTAGCGGTTCAGAGGGTAAAGAATCCTCCTGCAGTGTGGGAGACCTGGGTTTGATCTCTGGGTTGGAAAGATCCACTAGAGCAGAGCATGGCTACCCACTCTAGTATTCTTTCCTGGAGAATCCTCATGGACAGTGGAGCCTGCCGGGCTACAGAGTCGAACACTACCGAGCGACTAAGCACAGCATGGCATATTGGGAATGCTGAAGGAAAGAAGGCTGAGAGCCCCATAAAGGAGACAGAGACACGTGTCATAAAAAGTACGAGCAGGAGTCTCCAACACAATCCAGCGGGTGGAGCAGTGATTTTCACACTGACTAAAGCCTCAGACTCAGAATCCTTTCTTCACGTGGTGTTTTAGCCGAAACCCAAGAAGTACCAGATGCAGTGGCTTTGCCTGGAGGTTGGGGGAGGGGGATCCCTGCCTGCTGCCCACTCCGTGCCCCATGCTGGGGTTCTCAGGAGTTCCCACTGATCCTCAGAGAACGGTCTGAGAAATCCGTGAATAGAAGGTAAGGAGGCTAAACTGTGAGAGGTGCAGAAAAGAACAGAATAGGAACAAAAGAGATAGTTTCCACAATACTATGCATTGCAGACTGCTGGTGAAAGACAGAAAGTTCCTGGCTTCTTCATGCCCCATAGCAAAAGGCTTTAGAGCCAGAGGACTAATTATGAGGCAGAAAGAAAAAAAAAAAGAGTGGCTAGCTATTGTCACAAAGAGATGTGGGACTTTATTAGAAAGAAAGGGGAGGAAGAACAAACCCCCTCCTAAGTGGAAGATACGAACCCTTTAAGACATCAGAAAAACCTGGAAATGTGTAAAAATGTGGATCAGATGAAGCTTTTTATGGATAAGAGAAGAAAGGAGAGGTAGGGGAAAACGATTATTTTTCAAAGCAGAGAGTTTCTACAAATTGATACAAAAATTGTGTAGTTTTTTTGTTTTTTGGTTAGGGGATGGGAAAATAATTTGCAAATATGTATTTTCATGGCAAGATTTGACTTTATGAAACCTTCTAAGGGTGAAACAAGAAAATCTATGAACATGTGTTTGAAATGCTTGAAGATAAATAGTATGTGGTGTCAACATATTATTATTGCAATTTTCCCACACACTTTTCTGTTCCTGGTCATTCATTCAGTCCACAATATTAATTAGCAGCTAATACCTTGTACACAGTATATTCCGCTAGAAGATGCTCTCTTCAAGAAAGTCAGAGTCCAGTTGATTGAAGTCAAAGAACTTGGTCCCCTGTGTTACTTGTTACTGGTGGATATGTGCTAGGCATACCCTGAGTGGCAGAGGGGAAGGATGGGAGGAGGAGTAGGTGGAGCTAACCGGGTTTAAGGACTGGGTTGAAGTGAGATTTTCCAGAGGAGTAAGCTGCCGCCAGGTAGACAAGGAGTGGATGTGGGAAGTGTATGTGTGGATTAAGAAAGTGGAGAGTAAAGCATGTACCTCCAGGAGCTGCAGAGAGGTGGGTGTGGCTACAGTATGTGAAGATGTGGAGGGATGGATATGAAGGTGGAGGGGTCATCCAAGGCCAGCCCATGGAGGACCTTGTAGGGGTTGCTGAAGGGCTTGAATTGTATCCTGAAGGCAAAGCAGAACCACTTGAAGGTGTGTCTGTCACCTGCATCGCCAGCACTCTACCACCATTGATTCTAGATTGTGTGCTGAAATTAGCCAGAATTTAGCCACACTGAGACTTTGGATGTATGTCACTCACATGCCTTTGGCCTCAGTCTCCTCATTTGTACAGTGGGTTTTTAATAGTACATACCTCATAAGGCTAGAGTAAGAATTGAATTACTTCCTAATGTGGAAAAGGACCTGTAAGATTTCTATTATTAGAGCAAATTAATTTTTGTCCCGTTTTCCTTTCTGCTTCTTAAACTACCATGTTCTCACCATACGAAACATGCAGAAAATACTTCCAGTGTTGTTTTAGATGTGAGCACTTTGGTCTAGAATCATATTTTAATCATGAAGGAAAGAGTCATCACTTGAATACACTCAGAGGATGAACAGGAATCTCTGAGTTTTTTTATTTTGGAGCCGAGAAGGGTTTACTGCAGGGCCAGGTAGGAGAATTCTAAACTCCTGAGGCTGATGTTTTGGAAGGAAAGGCCAAAAGCCAAACAATGAGGGTGATTTAGGGGCTTACCCTCCCCTGGAGCCAGGATACTTGATGGCCATAACCAACATACCTAGAGCTTTTCAATTTACCTGGTGTTTTTTGCATCCATATGTAAATCCATCCATTTAGTAATGCTTATAGATCTTTGACTTCCCTGGTGGCTCAGGCCCTAAAGAATCTGCCTGCAATGTGGGAGACCTGGGTTCAATCCCTGGATTGGGAATATCCGCTGGAGAAGGGCATGGTAACCCACTCCAGTATTCTTGCCTGGAGAATCCCCATGGATAGAGGAGCCTGGTGGGCTATGTGGTCCCCAAGAGTTGGACACAGCTGAGCGACAAAGCATAGCAGCACATAGATCTGTAGTTACCTTTCTAATGTTCAGGGCAAGGAAACTGAGACTTAATCCATATCCATAAATAGGCAAGACTTGATCCAGGTCCTTGATTCCACATCTTGTGTTCTTTCCGTTTTCCCACATCGGGTAGGAATTAAGTGAAAAGCTAATTTTTCCTTTGAGGTCACAGAGGTCCAAGCTGGCTGCTTACTGCATTCCTTGTTTGAGAGTTCAGGGAAACTCTGGCCAGCTTCAAGCTCCTTCCTATAGATTTTCCTAAACCCGAGCGGGAAGATGGGTGAAACATAGCCTGATTTATTGTCTAGTGTCCAACAAGTTTCCAGTAAACACCATGAGTTTCCTTGGATTTTCCAAATGTGTGGACTCCTAGTGGGCTGGAAAAAGTGGACTTAGAAGTCTTAAAAAATTTTTTCTCCTCTCTTTCTACCCCTTATTCTTTCCTCACTTAAACTTTTACAAAAGTATCATTTTCATGTTTAAGCCTCCTGATTTTGTAGCATCAATAATTTGTTTTGAATATAACCACATCTCATAATTTTAAATGCTTTAGACATAAACTCCTGGGATGCTGACTACATAAAGGAGGAAAAATCTCAGTGCGAGAAAAGCTTGTCAACCATCATGGGGAGGCTTAAAAATTCTGTAGCCGCCCTGTGTACTTCTCATCCAGGAAAAAAAAAACAAAATCATTGGTAAGAACCAGCTGCAGTGTCCTGCTGAACTGATTGTTCCAAGACAAAGCATCATCATCTCTGTAGCTTCCCGCTTCCCATCCATCTCCTCTCTCTCTTCTTAGCAACACTCTTCCCTTTGCTTTTTTCTGTTCTTTTGCCTCACTCTTTACTCCTCCACCACCTTGGATATTGTGTTTCTTTTCATGACTACCCACTGGAACAAAAGAAAAAACAGCTGTGAAAGAAATAAAATAGCTTAAGAAGAAGCCATTTTCTTAAGAGAAACAGTAATTTGTTTTTTCCTGGGGAATTAAACAAAAAGAAGCTTGGGTCCACCTCTTTGCAAAGTTGCAGGTCTCCGTCGTGCTCTTGCTCATGGATAATGTGGAAGCAACATGTAAGCTTGAAAAATGAACCTTTCCTTGCTGGGTGAAACTTTGCCTATCCCCCTCTATCATAATTATCGACAGATTTAGATTGAAGTGATTGTGGAACACATTGTCCTTTTAAGATATTCAGGGACGTGACCACGAGCAACTCTGATGGAAAGACTGAAAGCAGTGCAGTTCATCATCTGAGCCCCTGAAATGGCTGAGATATGCAAAAGTGCTGGTTTGATCCAAAAGGTATAAATAGCATGCGAGGGGGGAGGGTGAGCTGGGCTTGCAGGCTGCTGTGTTGGAGGAACAATTTGACAGAGACAGAGCAAGATGATGATAACTTGGAAAAAGGATAATTTGTCATGATTACCTCTTTCCCCCTCCTCACTAGAGAGAAGAGCACCCAATGGAATTCATGTGTGGGTTAAAAAAATATGCAAATTGGCATCGTAACAAAGAAAACATATCATTTTATCTTTTTCCTTTCTGGGTCGACACTTTGGGTGCACAGTGGCATCAGATTGTAACCATTCTGCTAGAAAGATATGGCCTGCGGATAGGGTTCTTCTGAGATTTTAGACATTTTTGGGCCAGCAGCTTCTTCCTAAGTGGTGTTCCTAAATGCAGGTGCTTCTGGTTTATGACTGCTTATGCAGAGTCATCAGACACCCTTGTCTGCCCCACCGATTTTGTTGCAAATGCATCTGCCCCATGAACTCAACGGGTGCTCACTGCTATCAAAGGTCTGAGGATAAATCCTAAAATTTTCATGGCAAAATTTTCAAATAGTCTACTGTTCCTCTTAAAACAACACTGAGGTTTAGAGTTAACTGAGTTTTAAAGATCTGATTAAAAAGTAGCATATAGCCAGGGTAGCAGTTTTGGAAATAAGGAAAAGTATGAATATTCATGCTTTCGAACTGTGGTGCTGGAGAAGACTTTTGAGAGTCCCTTCGACTGCAAGGAGATCAAGCCAGCTAATCTTAAAGGAAATCAACCCTGAATACTCATTGGAAGGACTGATGTTGAAGCTGAAGCAAAGAGCTGACACACTGGAAAAGACACTGATGCTGTGAAAGATTGAAGGCAGCAGGAGAAAGGGGCACAGAGGATGAGATAGATGGCTGGATGGCATCACTGATGCAATGGACATGAACTTGGGCAAACTCCGGGAGATGGTGAGGGACAGGGAAGCCTCGAGTGCTGCAGTCCATGGGGTCATGAAGAGTCAGACATGACTGGATAACTGAACAACAAGAACATTGGGGAGTAAAATAGTATCTGCAATTCCATCACCAATGTTGTGGTACAATTTCCCGAAGACCTCGAAATCTTGGGTCTAACCCATGATGGAGGTGGTTTCCTTTCCGTTGTCCTGGCCCTCTTCCTCTTCTCATATTTGCCTTTTCTCTTCCTCTGCCCTCCTTTGTCTCTCTGATTTTGGTCTTTATTGTCTTCCTATGGCTAATCCCTGAGTTCTTTCAGGAACGACCCTGGAGGAGGATGGGGGAAGTTTCTTTATTCGAAAATTTGATAAGCCACAGAAATGCATTAGAGAAAAACAACTCTGCTTATTTGCCAAGAAGGGAGCACTCTAGAACAGTGTTTGAAGACTCCTGTTCTGTGGCTAGATAACACCTCCTCAGATTTCCGCTCCAGGCCATGGGCAGGGTCACAGTGGGGATCCCTGGATGAAGATGTGGGCTGAAACATAGTCAGATTAAGTAAATAAAAATTCTGAATGCCCTGAGACTTCCCCAGAAGTCCAGTGTTTAGGACTTTGTGCTTCCACTGCAGGGAACACAGGTTCGATCCCTAGCTGGGGAACAATGATCCCACATGCCGTGTGTGTGACCAAAAAATAATAAACATTAAAAAGAAATTCAGAATGCCCAGATGTTTCACAGGACTTACTTAGATGTAAAAAAGTTTATTGTTCATCTGAAATTCAAGTTTAACTGGATATTCTATATTTTATCTGGCAAGCCCTCACTGAAACAGTAGCTGAACCTCTAGAAAGGCAAGAGTTGAAAAACAAGAGGAGAGACCATGGAAAGTTTACTCATTCTGATTCACTGGGTTCATGGGAGCCCCGTTTGTTTCCAGAATGGGATGGTTCCACCCAAAGACCTAAGTCAGACCCTCTCCCTCCTGTCTCTACCCTCAAACCATTACCCACCCTGGTGTTGCCATCACCTAAAAACCCTTTACGTTCACTCTGCACCCCCACCCCCACCATCCACTGAGGCTTGCATCGTTGAGGACCTTGACCATCATGATGCATCCTTAGACCAGACTATAATGTGTTCTCTTCTGAACCAGCTTCTACAATGGTGCCGAGAGATCGTTCTAACCACCAAGTTGGTTAAGTCCACTCCTCTGTTTAAAACCCTTCTCCATGCCCTTAGGAGAACGTCTAGACTCTAGGAAACCTGGCCAGACCTCGCTGAGATGGCCTCTGCCCTGCTCTCCACCCTCTGTCAGCCTCCACCTTTACATTCGTCTTAATTTTTGCCCCCAGCTCTCTGAAAGAGACGTGCTCTTTTTTGCATCAGGCCCCTTGTACACACTTTTAATTCGTTCAAAAAACACTTATTTCTCCTCCACTGAGTGCCAGGCACTGTACGTGGTACTGGATCCACGAGGTGATAAAGACATGGTTCCTGCCGCTATGGAGACCTAGAGCAGGGGCTCAACACTCAAATGTGCACAAGGCCTGGTCAGCCGCACTGATGAGGGCAGAGAGCAGGGGGAAACATGGCTCCCTCCCTCTATCCTACCCTGTCTATTTTGGCAAAAACAGGGACGTAAGAAACATCTTGCTTTTTCTTGAACTCTTCTATTAGAAGGACAACATTGCAAGGTCTGCAATGAATATCAACGAATCTAAGCTTCTCTGCTGGTGCACAAGAAGGAACGGTAGGGCCTGTAGCAAATTAGGGCCTGTTTAAAGGGGCCAGTCAGTACTCGGTTCTAGCAGATTATTTTTATGAGGGAATTTCCAGAGAAATCTGAAATCTGAATTTTCATGTGAAACCTTCATTTTGTTGGCCAGGAAGGAACAGCAGCAGCAATGAAAGGAACAATGTCAAACCGACAAAACCGTGTGCCACACACAATACGTTCACGAGTGTGCTTTTCCTCTTGGTCCTGTTGTGCTAGAACACTGAAAGTTCCAATAGCTTGATTCATTCCGTACCTCCTCTTTACCTGAAAAACTCTTACTCACCCTTTAGGCCGCAGCTTACACTTTATTCTGATAGTAACTTTCCGTAACCACCACTCAACCCTGGACTGTGCCCTGTCACTGTGCAGGGTGTTTCCATGGCAGGGCTCTACAGGAAGCCTGCCTTCCCTGCCATAGCACTTGTTTTAATTGCACAGTATTGTAATTGCCTTGGTGATTGTTTGTCTTGGAGCAGATAGTCATCTCCACGAGGCTAACAGTTCTGCTGATGGTGTGACTTCCGGTCCCACGGTACAGGATGCCTGAAGCATAAGGGTGCCTAGAGATTAATGGCCAAATGAATGAGTGAAGTTTATATTCTCCTACGTATGTGGCTGTGAGCCCACTTTTTCTCTACTCTCTTAGGACTTGAACTGTTCATTTATTTGCAGGATTCTGCGCCCTCTGCCTTCTCATCTTTATGCTCCAGGCTTCGGTCAGCTGTCGCTGGGCTCAGCTCTTACTGCAGAGACGTGAGAAAGGTTTAATCTTGCTTGGTTCTTGCCAGATAGATTGGAGTATGAATAAATAAAAAGCAGATCCCTTGTTGGGCAGAAACATGGATGCGCAGACACTATCTGTATGTAGTATCATGCACCATCCCTCGCTCACTCCATCTCTCCCTCACCAACTCAGTGGGTATCCGTGTTTAACCCTTTCATACCTGGTGTCATCTGGCTCCAGGAGTGTTCCTTGACATCAGCAAAATGTGTCAAACACTTGATGGATAAGGATGATGCCCTCAGAGAGAAGTTTTATTATAGTAACTACTTCAAGTAAGACTTTGATATTATTTTAAGTCAGTTCTTCAGAGCAAATATTCTATTTTATTTGTTAACAGGCTGAGTTCTTTTCTCCCTAAAAATGTGCCTTTGTTGGTTTAGTTTCGGAAACTCTTTGTGAGGTCTGAGGGGTACTTTACGCATATGTAAGGGCAGCAGAAGGAGTTGTATGTATATGTGTGTGTGTCCATCCCAGTTCTACCTTGGTGGGAGACCTTAAGCTGGCTCCACCTGGTCTCACCGTGAACAAGTGTGGGGATAACCCCCAGCCCCATCCCTGTGTCTGCAAGGCACTATTTTCTACTTAGTGCAGGTGTGCGAGTGTGTGTGTGTATAGAGGGGACCCTTCAAGTGCCCTGGGCCATTTCTGACATGGAGTGAGTTGAATGAGAAGCTGGGCAAACTTTTGGATGGAGAGGAGATGAACCCCTCCCCTCCTGGGTGATGTAGGGCTGTCATTGATTGGTCGTCATCAGTAGTTGAAAGTGAGGGAGCTGGGTTTCCATTCAACTCCCAGGTTGATGATGGTGATGGGTGACTCCTGCTCAGGGAGATGCCAGATGCCAGTGGTCATTCCATCTCACTGTTTCTGTCCATGGGGTCTCTCCTCTTCTACTCTCTCAACCTGTCTTTTTAGTCCAGTCTAGTGTCAAGAAGTACTCACTCTGAAAATATGCTCTAGATCTGTCTTATACTTGGACCAGGGATGTTGAACTTAATATTTAAGAATATTCCCTCTTAGTTTTCTGGTTCCTCCACTTCTCTCTTAGTTCCACACATTAGATGACTCACATACGTGGAGGTGGATGTCCTTGGAGGAGCAGTGAAGAAAATCAGTCATGAAGGAAAAACACACTGATTACTCCTCCAAAGTATTATTTTGTACCACATAGGTGTGTCTTATATCCTTTCTGCTATTTGGTCGCCATATCGCGTCTGATTCTTTGCAACCCCATGAACGGTAGCCAGGCTCCTCTGTCCATGGGGTTTCCCAGGCAAGAGTCCTGGAGTGGGTTGCCATCTCCTTCTCCAGGGGGTCTTTCTAATTCAGGGATCAAACCTGCGTCTCCTTCATTGGCATGCAGATTCTTTACCATTAAACCCCCTTGGAAGCCATCTTATATCCTACTTGCTTGTAAATGTATGTTCAAGATTTTAATGGAAGAACATTTCTAGGAGGCAGACATTTAAAGAATTTAGGCACATTTGCTGAGCTGACCAGAGGATAGACCCTTAAGATAAAACTCAAATAAGGACGATGCTTATATCACGCTTGGTTAGCAGAATACTCTTACATGTGATACTGTCCTTCTGTCCAGATAATGAAACAGCCAGGATAGGTGGTATCATCCTAATTAACAAATGAAGACCCAGATAGTCACGTGACTTCTGCAGAGCTGCAAAGCAAGAGGCAGAGGATCCACCCCTTTGGACTTCAGTTCCTGGCTTCCTCTGCACCCCAGGCTGCCTCTCCAGGATATGAAGGGTTAATTGTGTCACTGAGGTTTCTCTTCCCAGGAGGTGCCTACAGGGTGGGCCTGTGCCTAAGGCACCGTGTGCCTTACATGGCACCATCCCTCCATCCTACGGAAGGTCAGCCCTAGACAGACAAGCTTTCACGCTTCCCTGGTGGCTCAGCAGTAAAGAACCTGCCTGCAATGCAGGAGCTGCAGGAGATTCAAATTTGATCCCTGGGTCAGGAAGATCCCCTGGAGGAGGGCATGGCAACCCACTCCAGGATTCTTTCCTGGAGAATCCCGTGGACAGAGGAGCCTGGCAGGCTATAGTCCATGGGGTCTCAAAGAGTCGAAACTAAACTACTTAGCGACTTAGCACACATGCAGGGGAGCTTTCATGAAGACCTCTTGGCCTCTTTTCCTGCCACGGCTGCCAGGACTGCAGGATCCTCTGGCTAGTTTCTCTGATGTTTAATGAATTAGTTAATCTATGCATCAGTTTTTATTGATGATCATCCTAGGGTAGGCTGAGCGGAGAGAGATATGTGAGTTGTCCCCTGTCTGGCTGAGATGCAGAGGGATGAGGAAGAGGGGATGAGGCGTAGTGCCAGTGAGTGGCTGACTGCCCGTGCAGTGCTGTGGGACAAGAGAAGGGGTCAGGGAGAGCTTCATGGAGTGGGTTGAGATGCTGGCCAGGCTGGTGTGGGAAAGGGACATCAGGCAGAGGGGTCAGCTTGAAGAAAGTCATGGATGCCTGAGAGTGGGTAGGTTTATCTTACTGGTGCTGCGCTTGGGCAGTGATGGGAGAAAAGGCCATGGAGATGAAACCATTTTCCTCCGATTGAGACTGAACCCATGTACCAAGACTCAAACTTGGCCAAAACCTTGCTTGGGACTCTAACCTACATGGCTGGTACTCGAACCCAGCCAAAACCCACAGTAATGAAGCTCAGGTTCTTGAAGTCTCATCGCAGAACAAATTCAGTGAGAAAAGAAACAAAGTGATGGTAAGAAGTGAATTTATTCAGAGAGAAACACACTGCACAGAGTGTGGGCCATTGCACAGGGCAAGTGCAGTGGCCTTGACATATGGTGTGGTTAGTTTTTATGGGCTGGGTAATTTCATAGACTAATGAGCAGGAGGATTATCCAGCTATTTTGGTGAGGGGCTGGAGATGCCCACGAATTGGGCCACCGCCCACATTTTCATCTTTAGATGGTGCCTCGGGGTGTGTCATTTAGCTTGCTGATTGAGGATCAAGTTCCAGTCAAAGTGTAACTTATTTGTCATCTCGACCCGTTTGATTCTAATTGGTTTGTGTGGCGTCCTTAGGCTGTGTCATTCTTTCAAACGTTGTGCCCTGCCTGCTTCCTCCGGTTTCAGAGATGGACAAAGGTGAGATGATGAGGGGCCCCAGAGCCCAGACTAGGTCTGGACCTTATGCTGAGGCAGGTGAGAATCACTGGGAGGTGGTGAAGAAGGTGAACAGAATAGTAATTAAAAAACAACAACAACAGCAAACATGCGCTTTCCTGCTGTAGCATAGAGGAGGAATTAGAGGAAAGTGAGGCTTCAGGCTGCAACATCGGCTAGGAATGAAGAAGGCTGCACTGGGGCACCCTCACAGGCTGGACAAGAGGGCGCGGGTACATTTGAGTCGTAGTCCGCAGAGAAGGTTGACCTCAGCAGGGATGGATTTGATGAGGTGACGGGGGACAGAGGGAAGTCTCTGGGCTGACAACCCTTCCTGGACAAGGGGAGCATTGCTGCTCAGGAAAATGAGGGGTGGAGGATGAATCCAGTCTGGCCAGGAAAAGTAGAGAGCCCCGCAGTGGTGTGTACCAGACAGGAGGGGATGTGGGTCCAGTGTGGCCGAGCACAGTGTGCTCAGAGGTGCCTCCTTCCAGCCCTGAAGGAGCTCCAGCAGAGGGCTGTCATCCCCTCTCCTCTCCTGCAGCAGCGTCGCCTTCATCCCTGAGACAGGGTCTGGACCAGCCCTGAGCGGGGAGGTGTTCTCAGTTCCAAACGTGTGTCCTCACACTGCTGGCTCTTCATCTCAGGAGTTTAAGGTGTGCTCAGGCAGTGAGGGGAGAGAAAAGAAGGCAAACACTTGTAAAGCAACTGCAATTAAAACCAAGATTAGAGCATCAGGTTCTGGCCTGGCCTGTCAGCGGAGAAGAGGAGCAAGTTCGAATTAAACCTCACTTGATCTGGGTCTGAAATAGATTTAAAGCAGCTCCACCAAGCCAGGGCAGGTCCTTAAATCAAAGCCGGGGCTTCGGGTTCCTTTTGTTAAAGAAATGCCCTTACTGGATGGAACACCAAAACCTCATTAAATTGCAAACACTGGACTATAAGAGATGGAGAATGAGGAATTCCACTTAAACGCGGCAGCTCTCCACACGTTGCCCCAGAAGGACAATGAGTTCTAAAGTTCAGGGTTATACATGGCATGGTAAGTGTTTTTCCACGTCTAACACTAAACAGGCTTGGAAAAGGGCCAATGTGAGAAGGAAAGAGAGCAAGAGAGAGAGGGAGAGACATTCTGTAGTCAGCCTCCTTCAAGAATGAAAAATAAACTTTTCCCCCCTGCAGGAAGAAAAAAAAAGAAAAAACCCTGAAGAAAAGCAGACAGCTGCTAACTAGTTGTCTAGCTGTCTATTTGTGGACACTTCCTTTCATCTTGTCATATCTTTTGTGCTATTTGAAATGTTTGGAGCTTAAGAGTGGAAGAACGCTCAGTGGAATCCAAACTTTCATTAAAAGAAAGGGAAAAGGAGACAGCAAAGTTCTGACAACAAGTGTGTGTTTAGATGTCTGGGCCATATTCTGCCCAAATACCAAGCAGAGGAGAGATTTATTTTTAGCTAAATGAAGCCCCGCAACACACTTCTATTAAAAAATACACAAGAAGCTAACATGTAGGAAGCCAACCGATTTTGTGGGGAGGCTGCAGAGAGATACAAATGGACCTTAAGAAAGGTCCAGGAGGAAAGGGGCCTCCTTTCCAGGCTTGGTCAGAGTCCCTTTGTGCTGGTTCATTGGAATGCTAATTTCTGCCCCATTGTCCCTCGGAAGCCACTCTCCTTTCTCTCGCTGGAAGCCCTTTCTCATTCTCTTGTCTTAGGTGGTCTTCACCAGCTGCTCCTATTAGCTGAGAACCTCAGGAGATTTTATTTCTCTGAGTGCCATTGTGCTCAGACCTCTTTTTTTGTGTTTTGATCGATTCCTCAATTTGATTTTCATTTTTTCCCCCTTGCATTCTTCATCAGGGGTTAGACCACCAGATTATGGTTTCCTTGTCAAAATTAGAAACCCAGCGTGGATGGTCACAAGAATCCCAGGGTTTTTTTTGCCTTTGACATCCATTTTGGAGGAAATGGAGATTGAAATCTTAGCAGGAGAAGCTCTTCAGGGACTCTTTGATTTTTCCTTTAAAAGGAACCAAGTCCCGAATTAAAATAAATACCTAGACTTCAGATGAGGCGACGTTGAATCAACAGAGGGCCCAGGCCTTTGTTTCTCGGGCTGTCTGCGTGCACCATAATTAGAGGGAGAGAGCTTGGGGAATTATCTACAGCTCAGCTCACACAGCCAGGTTTCTTTTCAGACCCAGTCCTCACCGAAACACTCAGAGAATGCATTTGAAGGGCTTGTCTGGGTGCCGTTGGTATGCTGCGGAATGGCAGAGGGGCAGGAGCAGAAGAGATGGGCTCTGCTCATTCATGTTCCAAAATTTCAGCAGCCTTTGGTCTGCCCATCCCTGTGGTTCTGGCTGCTTTTTACCCAGTATTAACCTGCATTGTGCCCTCTTTCATTCTTCCACTGTGTCAGGAGGCAGCTGGTGCAGGGTGACATGGTGGCGTGAGAGGAGGAGCTGGGGTGGGGGTCAGCCAGATCTGGCTTCTGCCCCACCTTCTCCCTGGGTCTCGTTCTCCATGCCTGTAGAACGGGGATCGTCTACTTTCTGGTCGTGTGGATGATATGAGATCATGTATGTTGAGTTCCAGGGATCTGGAAGGCATTCAAGAAATATCAGTCTAACCCCCCTGTATTCCTCCACCCCTGCCCCCAGGGAAGATTGTGGTATGATTCTCAACTTAATACCCAGTCTGAGTCTGTCCCTTGAATGTGCTCTGCTTCTTCATGGCTCAGTGATTTATTTGACCCTGCTGCTCTTCTGACTGCAGTGGTCTTGCCCCAGATCCTCCCACAGCTGGTTCCTATGCATCATTTAAGTCTTAGCTCAAATTTCAAAACCCTTTCTTGACCTGACTAAGGTAACCCTTGGTTGGTTCCTTTCTAATAACCCTGTTTGTTTTTTCATAGCACTTGCTGCTGTCTGAAATGTTCCTGGTCTTTTGTTTTGCCTTGATGGGTGTTATTGACTTCCCTCTACCAGAATGTAAGGTTGCAGGGTTAGGGGCTTTGTCTGTCTTCTTCACTAGCTGGCATCAAAGTTTATATACTTTAGTCTGGTCCTGGCTGGAGATACAGCATGAGAAAGACCCAGATCCTGCTCTCCAGGAGTTTATAGACATGTAAACAAATAATGATGATGTGCACAGGATTCTTAGGATGATTCAATTGACTTCTGGCTTCCAGAGAGGAAACAGACGTATACACACAATTACATAGTACTCTGAGGTCAAGGCATCAATAAAAGTGTTCTAGGTATAATTGTGACACTAAAAAAAAAAAGATTTAACAGTTTTGCCTGGATGTGCTTGGTAGGGCTTCCAAGAGAAGACAATCCAGCTAGGATGTGCAGAATGAAGAGCAGATCCTGGCTAGGTAGGCCAGGAAGGGACCTGTTCTAGGCAGGCGACCAGCATGAAACGTGGAGACATAAAGCAGCACCCAGGGGCAGTGGGGCATACCTGGTTCAGGTTTTGATATTAAATCTGTAAGATTTCATCAAATTGGTTTCTGCTTTACATTCCAACCTGTTGCTTTCAATTCTTCACCCAACATCTGTGATATTAATCATCTCTCCTGACTTAGAGTCATCTGGAATGTGTTCATAAAGCCCTATAAAACTGATCAGCAGCTGAGACTGAAGAGGAAGAATGGAAATGGGCATAGGAAGGGAGATGTTTGCCCAGGAAAGTGATGAAATTTGAGCTAGTCACGGTGGGGGAAGAAAGCGAGGTGCAAAGAATCCTGGATCTGAAGCTGGAAGCCTTGGACTCTTGCTCTTTTGTGTCACTCCTTGTGTAGTCTTAGGTGGATCATTTAATCTCTCTAAACCTCAGTTTCTTCATCTGTTTAAAAAACTCAGAACCATTAGTTTAGCTAGTAATGCTAAGAAATGAGAATCATAGGAGAAAAATCTGAGCTTCCAAGTACACTTTGCCATCAGTGAAGTGGTACAAATGGCTATGAGAGCACCCGGAGGTGCTAGGATTCCCTGGGCTTGAAATGCCACTTATTCAGTTTCCTAATTGTTTCCAGGTTTAGGTTTAAATATTTTTAAATAATTTTGTTTATTTGTTCATTTTTGGCTGTGCTGGGTCTTTGTTGCTGCACGGGCATTTTTCTCTAGTTGTGGCTACCCAGTGGCTACTTTCTAGTTGCAGTGCTTGGGCTTCTCATTGCAGTGGCTTCTCTTGTTGTGGAGCACAGGCTCTAGGCACGTGGGCTTCAGTAGCTGTGTACGTTGGCTCAGTAGTTGTGGTTCCTAGAGCACAGGATCAGTAGTTGTGGCTCATGGGCTGGGTTGCTCTGAGACATGTGGAATCTCCCTGGACCAGGGATCAAACCAGTGTTGCCTGCATTGGAGGTGGATTCTTTACCACTGAACCACCAGAGAAGCCCCAGGTTTAGGTTTATAAAGCCTTTTCACTTACTTTTTTCCTCAATCTCCCCTAAATTCATTTTTAATCCAGAGTATTGGTGTATCTCCTATCAGTCAACAGTTCAGCACTGGAGAGATTTCCATCCCAGGTCCTTCTCCAAGAAGTGATCAAATAATACCCGTTCGTTCTTTGATGTATCTCCTTACGGGGACATTTAGTGAAGGTTGGAGAGTCACTGGGCATCTCACCTTATGTCAGCATGTTAAATCCATTTTTCAGATTGCTCAGGGTATGAGTCTTTGTTGCCATGATATCAGCTGGAGTTCTGCCCTTCACTGGCTGTGCCATCTGTATATATGGTGTGATAACTTTTAAGGAACCCCGGGCATCATCTAATTCATCTCATCTATTTTGCAGAAGAAGAAACTGAGGCCTTAAGAGAGGAGGGGATTTGTTCAAGGCTTTGCAGTCAGTAGGTGAGTGAAAACAAAGCAACAAAAGCCAACAGAAGAAAGAAACAAATCACCCCTGGTATAACCTTCATTATTCTATTCATGTTTAAAAATACGTAAAAAGTGTCATGTCAATGTATGGCAGAAACCACTACAATAGTGTAAAGTAATTAGCCTCCAATTAAAATAAATTAATTAAAAAAAACTATCAATATACTAACTTGTTTCCAAAAGGATCACTGTGACTTTTAAAAATATACACTACAAAAAGATTTCTATGAAGTAATTGAGAATGAGAAGACAGGCCATAGATTCAGAGAAAACATATGCAAAGACATATTTGATTCAAGGACTGTTATCCAAAAATATACAAAGGACTCTTAAAACTAAAACGACCCAGTTAAAAATGGGCAAAATATCTGAACAGACACCACACCAAAGAAGATATACAGATGTCACACACTGTATGAAAAGATGCTCAACATCACATGTCATTAGGGAAATGCAAATTAAAACAACATGGTACCACTATTCACTTATTGTTGTTCAGTCCCTAAGTTGTGTCTGACTCTGAGACCCCACGGACTGCAGCACCCCAGGTTTCCCTATCCCTTCACTGCCTTCTGAAGTTTGCTTCACTCATGGCTATTGACTCGGTGATGCCATCCAACCATCTCTTCCTCGATTGCCCCCTTCTCCTCCTGCCTTCTCTCATTCTCAGCGTCAGGGTCTTTTCCAGTGAGTTGGATGTTTGCATCAGGTGGCCAAAGTATTGGAGCTTCAGCATCAGTCCTTCCAATGAATATTCAGGACTGATTTCCTTTAGGATTGACTGGTGTGATCTCCTTGCTGTCCAAGAGTCTTTTCCAGCACACAATTCGAAAGCATCAATTCTTTGGTGCCCAGCCTCTCTGTGGTCCAACTCTCACATCCATACATGACTATTGGAAAAACTGTAGCTTTGACTATACAGACCTTTGTTGGCAAAGTGGTGTCTCTGCTTTTTAATATTCTGTCTAGGTTTGTCCTAGTTTTTCTTCAAAAGAGCAAGTGTCTTTCACGGCTGCAGTCACCATCCACAGTGATTTTGGAGCCCAAGAGAAGAAAATCTGTCACTGCTTTCACTTTTTCCCCATCTAGTTGCCATGAAGTAATGGGACCGGATACCATGATCTTAATTTTTTGAATGTTGAGTTTTAAGAAGGTTTTTTTTACTCTCCTCTTTCACTCTCATCAATAAGGCTCTTTATTTCCTCTTTGCTTTCTGCCATTCAGTTCAGTTCAGTCACTCAGTCATGTCCGACTCTTTGTAGCCCCGTGGACTGCGGCATGCCTGGCCTCCCTGTCCATCACCAACTCCCGGAGCTTGCTCAAACTCATGTCCACCAAGTTGGTGATGCCATCCAACCATCTCATCCTCTGTTGTCCCCTTCTCCTCCTGCCCTCAATCTTTCCCAGCATCAGGGTCTTTTCTGCCATTAGAGTGGCATCATCTGCATATCTGAAGTTGTTGATGTTTCTCCCAGCAATCTTGATTCCAGCTTGTGTTTACCCAGCCTGGCATTTTGAATGACATACTCTGCATATAAGTTAATTAAGCAGGGTGACAATACACAGCCCTGTCATATTCCTTTCCTAGAGTTGTTCCAGTCCATCGTTCCATGTCCAGTTCTAACTGTTGCTTCTTGACCTTCATACAGGTTTCTCAGGAGGCAGGTAAGGTGGTCTGGTATTCCCATCTCTTTAAGAATTTTCCACAGTTTGTGGTGATCCACACAGTAAAAGGCTTTACTGTAGTCAGTGAAGAAGAAGTAAATGTATTTGTGGATTTCCCTTGCTTTTTCTATGACCCAGCAAATGTTGGCAGGTCCCTCTACCTTTTCTAAATCCAGCTTGTACAATTGGAGGTTCTCAGTTCATGTACTGCTGAAGCCTAGCTTGAAGGATTTTGAGTATAACCTTGCTAGCATGTGAAAGGAATGCAATGGTATGGTAGTTTGAACATTCTTTGACATTGCCCTTTTTTGGGATTGGAATGAAAACTGACCTTTTCAGTCCTGTGGCCACTGCTGAGTTTTCCAAATTTGTTGGCATATTGAGTGCAGCACTTTCACAGTATCATCTTTTAGGATTTGAAATAGCTCAGCTGGAATTCCATCACCTCTAGTAGCTTTGTTCATAGTAATTCTTCCTAAGACCCAGTTGACTTCACACTCCAGGATGTCTGACTCTAGGTGAGTGACTACACCATCGTGGTTATTCAGATTGTTAAGACCTTCTTACTAGACACACTTATTAGAATGGCTAAAATCCAAATGACTGATAACATCAAATGCTGAATAAGATGTAGAGCAGTAGGAACTCTTGTTTTATTGCTGGTGGGAATGCAAAGTGGTACAGTCCTTTTAGAAGACAGTTTGGAGGTTTCTTACAAAACTAAATATACTCTTACCATACAGCCCAGCAATTGTACTCCTTGGTATTTAGCCAGAGGACTTGAAACCATATGTCCACATAGAAACCTGCACACAGATAGCAATTTTATTCATAATTTCCACAACTTAGACCAACCAAGATATCCTTCAGTAGGTGAATGGATAAACTATAATATATCCAGATAATAAAATATTATTCATTGCTAAAAAGAGCTATCAAGCCTTGAAAAAGGCTTTAAATGCATATTACTAAGTGAAAGAAGCCAATCAGAAAGGCTACATACTGTATAACTCCAATCATATGACATTCTGGAAAAGGTAAAACTATGAGAACAGTAAAAATTTAGTGGTTACTAAGGGCTAGGGGCTAGGGGTGGGGAAGGGATTAAATGATGAAACACAAGTCACTGAAACTATTCTATGTGATACTATAATGGTGGGTACACATTTGTCCAAGCTCACAGAATATACACCTTAAGTGTGGACCCCAGTGTAAGCTATGGATTTTGGGTAATACTGAGGTCAGTTGGTGTCAATGTAGGTTCATAGATTAATACCATACTGGTCTGGCGAGTGATGTTGATAATAGGAGAGATTGCATGGGTAGAGGAAGGGAATATATAGAAAACCTCTACTTTCTGCTCAGTTTTTCTGTGAACCTAAACCTTTCTAAAATAAAGTTTATTGACAAGTGTAATTGAGGAAATTAAGACAAAAGGAGAATAATGACAGGGAAATAGATGGGAACCCTGGGTGAGGTTAATGGATAAAATGTGTGCTTCAAATTTCAGCACACTTGCTGGAGGTGGGTCACATACTTAACTTCCAAACAGATAATTTCAAAAAAGGAATCATATTAGTACTGGACTGGCCAAAAATTTTGTTTGGATTTTTCCATACCATCTTACAGAAAAACCTGAACGAACTTTTGGCTAACTGAATATATATTAAGGGCTGATAGTATCTCAGTTGATAAAGAATCTGCCTGCAAAGCTGGAAACCCAGGTTTGATTCCTGGGAAGGGAAGGTCTTTGGAGGAAGAAATGGCAACCCACTCCAGTATTCTTGTCTGTAGAATCCCATGGACAGAGGAGCCTGGCAGGCTACAGTCCATGGGGTCACAAGAGTCAAACATGACTTAGCAACTAAACCAACCAATATGAATTAATATTCATATGTGAAAAACAATTTAGCACAGTTGATTCCTTTAATTCTGCAACTAAGATCCGAGAAGAATTTCTCTTATGTTTCTCTGTACTGGGGACAGGATGAAATAGTGAACAATGTCCTCAACAACATTTGCTATGTAATTAAAACAGTAGATTCCCTATGTAGAGGCCCTAGCGTTATAATGCAGTTTACCCAAAGGGGTCCTCAGTGCTCAGCTGGGGCATTCTGGCCTGGCAGTGTAGGTCAATATGAATAACAGGTTGGCAGACCTCCCGAAAGAAATTGTCACTATTGCTGCTAGGTCCGGTTGCTACCTGTCAGGGGAACAGAGGGTGTCCTCAGGGTCTCAGGCAGTGGACTGGACACTGCTGAGAGTTGGCATTCACCTCCCCCCACCCCATTAATTAAATGCCAGGACTGTGGAGTGACTTCAGATAGAGCACTGTAATTGTGTCAACCTCCTTCCCTCTAAGGAACTTGTTTCTTTTTTTGAAAGAATATTGCACAGGACTGAAAGAATGAGGAAATTTTAAAAAATCAACTTCATTGAGGTGTAATTTGCATGTAATGAAACTTACACTTGCTAGTGTACAGGCTGCTGACCCGTGTAACTCCCACCCCATGCAGACGCAGAACATTTCCATCTCCTCTGACAGTTTTATGAATGTCTCTCTCTTTTTTGGTTAATCTCTGCCTCCTTTCTCCTCTCCCCGTTCCCCACCCCAGGCACAAGCTGACACATCACAGCTGATTGGTGGTCTGGCTAGTGTTTCATATAAATGGAACCATACAATGTGGGTTCTTCTTTTGTGTCTCGTTTCTTTCATTTTGTATAAAGTCTGTGAGATTCATTCAGTGTCCTTTCAGATGTCAGTAGTTATACTCCTTATTGTTGACTACTATTTCATTTCAGAAGTATACCACTATGGATTTATCTGTTCACCTGTTGATGAACTTTATGGTTGTCTCCCGTGCTAGGGTGTGAGTGTAGCTTCTGTGAACACCCATGTGTGACTGCTTATGTGGACACATGTTGTTGTGTCTACTATTATTGTGACTAGCGGGTGGTGGTGTGTGTTAAAGATTACCTACTCCTCATCTCTTCCTGCCTGTTTCCTGCTTCCTTTTACCCTCCAACTAACTTAACATAGCCGACCTAAGAGGGCTCCTCTTGTATTTTTCATTCCCAGGTGGTAACACTTACTCAGGTGGTGCCTCTTCTTTATGAAGATGCTCATCAGCCTCTGTTCAACCTGTGATGGGCTTTTTCTTTAACTGAAGCTCCAGAGTATTCTCTGGAGGCATGCCTGAGCTTGCAGGTTCTCCTTTTTGGCCTTAAGGCAAGCCTAGTTCTAAAATACAGCTTTTCCCAGAGAGAACAACATGGAGGGGTGATGTAGTGCTTGCTCTGTTTAATAACCCTCACCCGCCTATTATTCTCTCTTATAAAATTCAGTTACTTGCCTTCATTATATTTATCACAGTTGTTAATTATATACAGTTTATTTGTGGTTTGTTGGTTATAATGCTTGTCTCTTCTGTTACATTGCCATTTTATTAACCACTGTGTACCCAGCACTTAGCATGGAATTTGGTTTGAGTAGGCACTAAAAAATATTGTTGAATGAATACAGAGGCTCCAGCTATCGTACAGTCTCCATTATTGCATGTTTCAGACCAGGATGCCTAAAGGTAGTTCAGCTTCCTGGCCCTGAGATGGTTTGCCCAGGTTGCCGAGGGCATTAAGATTTCCCTTCCTCTGTTTAACGTACACATGATGCGGAAATCTGCCAGACATCAGTAGCTGAAGTGATGGAGCTGCATCCTCATACTGATGGGGACTGAGACCCAAAGAGATTTTTCAAAGACATCAAGCCCTATTTCAAGCATAATGGTTTGGGGACTTAGAATGGTAAGGCTAGAGTTTGATTCTCAGCTCTCCCACCAAGTTATTGTGATTTTGATCAAGTAACTCCCTGAGCCTTGGTTTCTATCTTAACAGGCCTTTTGATATGATCACAGCTCTTACGTCACTTAAAGCCATCTACAGGCCAGATGGTTTCTTTGACAGGTTCTCTTGTGCCATGAGTTTAAGTCCACTTATGTTATGGATACTTTCGACTGAGTTTTCCATTCTCTTCTTGTGGAGTGGACTCCAGAGGTGAGAGCAGCCACTGCTCAAGATGTGGCCTGATAGTGCAGAGAGAGGCAGGTTATTTTCCCCTTCTTCTGGGTGCAGCTGAGGGGCATGTCAGCTCTCATGGTGGACACGTTGCTGATTCAGGTCCAATTCCTCATTGATTAATAACCCCACCTCCTCTCTTTATATCAGTCATTATTAGCATGGCTATTATCTTTCTAAATTCAGTTTTAAGCCCACTTGCTGTCTTGGTGACTTTAGAAAGTCAAACCCTCTTGGGTATTTTCCTGTTGGTTCTCAGTTGGTCCTATTGCCTTGAGGTCAGAGCAGAAGCCTCATTATTGCCCTTATCTCCAGGAAAAACTTGTCGTTTCATCTCTGTGGGTAAATCCTCAGGACAGGGTTACTTAACAACATCTGTGAGTTCTTGCTATGTGCCAGGTGATGTGTCAAGTTCAGTAGGGAAGACAGAAAAGAGGAAATTCTTCTGCAGGTAGTAAGTACATGGATGAAGGGATATACAGGGGCTCAAACAGCAGAGGAGGGACCCCAAACACAGAGATTGGAGCAGCAAGCCAGCAGTTCAGCATACAGGCTGGAGGAATAGTTAGCATTGATCCTTGGGGTGGACAGTGTCTAATTCATCAAATTCTTTGCAATTTGAAGCTTCTGCTTCTCCCAATCTTGCCATGCCATTAACCAGCACCATATAAAAGAGGAATTCCATACCTGGATGATCCATTGATTTCTTTCAGTTCAGTTCAGTTCAGTTGCTCAGTCCTGTCCAACTCTTTGTGACCCCATGGACTGCAGCATGCCAGGCCTCCCTGTCCATCACCAAAGCCCAGAGTTTACTCAAACTCATGTCCATTGAGTCAGTGATGCCATCCAACCATCTCATCCTCTGTTGTACCCTTCTCTTTCCACCTTCAATCTTTCCCAGCATCAGGGTCCTTTCAAATGAGTCAGTTCTTTGCATCAATTCTGCCACTGTTTCTACTGTTTCTTCATCTATTTGCTATGAAGTGATGGGACCAGATGCCATGATCTTCGTTTTCTGAATGTTGAGCTTTAAGCCAACTTTTTCACTCTCCTCTTTCACTTTCATCAAGAGGCTCTTTAGTTCTTCTTCACTTTCTGCCATAGGGTGGTGTCATCTGCATATCTGAGGTTATTCATATTTCTCCCGGCAATCTTGATTCCAGCTTATGCTTCTTCCAGCCCAGAGTTTCTCATGATGTGCTCTGCATAGAAGTTAAATAAGCAGGGTGACAATATACAGCCTTGACGTACTCCTTTTCCTATTTGGAACCAGCCTGTTGTTCCATGTCCAGTTCTAACTGTTGCTTCCTGACCTGCATACAGTTTTCTCAAGAGGCAGGTTAGGTGGTCTGGTATTCCCATCTCTTTCAGAATTTTCCATAGTTTATTGTGATCCACACAGTCAAAGCCTTTGGCACAGTCAATAAAGCAGAAATAGATGTTTTTCTGGAAATCTCTTACTTTTCCGATGATCCAATGGATGTTGGCAATTTGATCTCTGGTTCCTCTGCCTTTTCTAAAACCAGCTTGGACATCTGGAAGTTCACGGTTCACATATTGTTGAAGCCTGGCTTGGAGAATTTTGAGCATTACTTTACTAGTGTGTGAGGTGAGTGCAATTGTGCGGTAGTTTGAACATTCTTTGGCATTGTTTTTCTCAGGGATTGGAATGAAAACGGACCTTTTCCAGTCCTGTGGCCACTGTTGAGTTTTGCAAATTTGCTGGCATATTGAGTGCAGCACTTTCACAGCATCATCTTTTAGGATTTGAAACAGCGCAACTGGAATTCCATCACCTTCACTAGCTTTGTTTGTAGTGATGCTTTCTAAGGCCCACTTGACTTCACATTCCAGGATGTCTGGCTGTAGGTGAGTGATCACACCATCGTTTTTATCTGGGTTGTGAAGATCTTTTTTGTATAGTTCTTCTGTGTATTCTTGCCACCTCTTCTTAATATCTTCTGCTTCTGTTACGACCATACCATTTTTGACCTTTATTGAGCCCATCTTTGCATGAAATGTTCCCTTGGTATCTCTAATTTTCTTGAAGAGATCTCTAGTCTTTCCCATTCTATTGTTTTCCTCTATTTCTTTGCACTGATCACTGAGGAAGGCTTTCTTATGTCTCCATGCTATTCTTTGGAACTCTGCATTCGGATGCTTATATCTTTCCTTTTCTCCTTTGCCTTTAGCTTTTCTGCTTGTCACAACTATTTGTAAGGCCTCCTCAGACAGCCATTTTGCTTTTTTTGCAATTCCTTTTCTTGAGGATGGCCTTGATCCCTGTCTCCTGTACAATGTCATGAACCTTTGTCCATTGTTCATCAGGCACTCTGTCTATCAGATCTAGTCCCTTAAATCTATTTCTCACTTCCCCTGTATAATCGTAAGGATTTGATTTAGGTCATACCTTAATGGTCTGGTGGTTTGCCCTACTTTCTTCAATTTAAGTCTGAATTTTGTAATAAGGAGTTCATGATCTGAGCCACAGTCAGCTCCTGGTCTTTTTTTTTTTTTTTCTGACTGTATAGAGTTTCTCCATCTTTGGCTGCAAAGAATATAATCAATCTGATTTCGGTGTTGACCATCTGGTGATGTCCATGTGTAGATTTCCTTATCCATTTCTTTATTCAGTGAATATTGCAGCATTTTCCAAGTGCAGGGTCATAGAAGGGCACAAAAGAAATAAAATCTTGGTTCTTGTGGAGAGATGGCCATCTCAGTGTCTGGCTTAGACTGCCTCAGGCCCTTTTGTGCCTTCTTGACCTGTCCCCAAGATTCTGTGTTTTTGAGTTCCTGGTTATTTGCCTTTTTTTTTTTGCTTCAGTGTAACCTTATAGCAGAGACCTAACACTGCTTCTCTGGAGTCCCCTCACTGATATAACCCAGCCTCTTTCTGGCTATATATATATGACTTCTGAAAAATATTCTCAGCTTAGCTGTAGCCCTGAGACCTGTTACCTTCACACACAAGCCTCTGGGGTGTCAGCGGGTGGCACACCACATGGGGTTTGTTTTAGCTACACGAGTCAAAACTGGAGAGCTGAGAAGCTGAGTGGGTCCAATCAAGGGTGATTCTTGATATCAGAGTGTGTCGTGTGTGGTTTATAGCAGAACTCCATGCTGGGCTGAAAATAGAGAAACACATTGAACTTTACTGGAAAAGGGAGCTGGCAAGAGCTTTGCCATGCCTAGGACCCAGTCACATAGGCTGGGATTTGGGGCAGGGATCTGGAGTCAGGAGGGAAATCAAACCAGAAGCCCCTCGTATAGCCTGGGGAGGGGCTATATGACTGTGATGGGAAGGAAAATTGAAATAATGAACACTAATAGTTTTTACAATGGACTTAACACTGTTCTAAACACTCAGCATCTATTTACGGATTTAATCTGGGACTAATTTAGTCTGTGTCTTTTCTAGGAGGTCTTGAAAGGATGCCATTAAAAGAGGCTAAGATAAAAAGAATAAATAAAAAGGGCCAAGATCACCAGATGGTCCCACCGAAGACAGACACAATTACACTGAGAGCTGAGGGCTCTCAATGTTGCTTCTGTTTTTCCTAAGAATGTACCATTATCTTTCTTGACTGTTGCGATGCTGAAGGAGGTAAAGAGGGAAGTGTCCTCACAGTGCAGGGTGGTGTGCGTGACAAGTCGCTCCAGGTGTGTCTTGACTGTTTGCGACCCTATGGACTGTAGCCCCCCAGGCTCCACTGTCCATTCTCCAGGCGAGAATACTGGAGTGGGTTGCCATGCAGGGTGGTGGGAGGTGGGGTTTAACTTCTGCGAACCTTTGCAACAGCTTCTGTTTGCAGCTGTTGCCACCTTCGATTTTATTTCCCACTCTGGCATCCTGCATCTTTTTCACTTTTAAGCAGAAATGAGCATAATGAGCCTGTTGAAAATCCCAGGAACCTGTCTCTGGGTGTAGATTGCTTTTGCCTTTCCCCTTATAAAAGAAGCCTCACCTCCTGGTTTCTTGTTGATTTTTAGAGGCACAACTGTTTGACAAACCATTTCAGGTGCTGTCGGCAGGCTGCCTAACGAGTCCTCATCCTTCACATCACTGACTATTCAACTGATTTAGGGAAAAGTGCCCCCCACTGATGTGTAAGAAACAGATGCCGCATAATTGTTCCATATCTTACCCCCCCCCCCCCCCCCGCCCCGCCTTTTCTTTTCCTCTCTGTCTACTTCTGTATAAGCTTTCCCAGGAGATCTGATGGTTTCCCTTGCCATTTCTCCACTGGGAACGTATTCTAATAATGCAACTTACTGCCAGTTAAGGTATTATATTAGTTAATATCTAAGGATATTTTTTCTTACCTTAAGGTAAGAAATTACCTTAATTTCTTAATGTAATTTAAGAAATTATGTTAATGTTTGTTGCTGTTTCAGCTTAAGTTTATTATTGAATGGCCAGTTTTCCTATTTCTTGGTTACTTCAAACTTTGAACATGCTTTTAGCTTGTCTTTAAACATCACCTCTGTTTCCCCCTGATTTGGTGGTTCTTCTCTTGTCCTTTCTTCCTAAGGTGGTAAATAGAAATTCTTGTGGGTCTGTGGTTAACCTAGTCCATAAGTACCTTCAGCAAACTTCTCTAGCTGTGTGACTCTAAGTGGCAACCCTTGAATAGAACGTATGCATTTTGTTATCAATCTGATTTCCTCCATGGTCTCATATGCTTTGTATCTTGGGAACAGCAGAATAGACATCTGAGTTATGGGCTCCCAGGGATCAATGAGACCTGAAAGGGGGTCTGGTTTGATTCCCTATCTGATGCTTTGCTTGACTTTCTTGGCAGCATAGAGATAGCAGAACTTCTTACCTGCTTGTGTGTTCTGGACAGGCGAGGAAAAGAAAAGCATGTGTTGCTGAATTCAAGAGACAGATTTTTCATTTTCATGAATAAGTCTGCAGTTGTGCTAATTTCAAAAGAGCAGACTTTGTTCTTGTTGTTTTTGTTAGATTAGAATGTGTTGACTATTACCAGTCAGTGAGAACTGGTAGGTCCTTGGTGGTTTGTGGATAAAGCCTTAATACGCTATTACAGATGTGTTGCATGTCTGTACGTGTCTTTTGTCTTCCCCAGAGTTGCAGGAGGAACCCGGTCATAGTGATTCAATTAATCCTGTTTTGTAACTAGGATGGAAAAGTTCAAGGGAAACTCAGCTGCCTGTGCCAAAACCCAGAAACTTTATTCTAGGAGGTGCTTAATTGTGGTGGTTATTTTAGGTGTAATTATTTGAACCAAGGATTCCTGTCTTCTCTGGAAATGCATTTCTATTCCTGATCTGTTCCACAAAGGATTAGAGACAGCTCAAATATTTCTTTTCATTACCCAACAACCCTTTTCCTCAAAGAGCTGAATGGAACATATTTATCTTTCAAATTAGCATAAAATTAAACGAACTGTGTTTTGAACATTTTTTGAAAATTCGAGGAGAAATGCAGTAGGAAAAGCTCTGGAGTTAGATAACCTGGTCTCTTCTCCCAGTTTCACTGATTAATAAGAGCTCTGTGGCTTTGGGTAAGTCATTCTAATTTTGCATCTGTAAGATGGGGAAAGTAATACAGATGATTTAATAGTGACAGCTTCCACTTAGTTCAGCTGGTAAAGAATCCACCTGCAATGCAGAGACCCTGGTTCAATTCCTGGGTTGGGAAGATCTGCTGGAGAAGGAATAGGCTACCTACTCCAATATTCTGTCCTGGAGAATTCCATGGACTATAAGGTCCATGGGGTCACAACAAGTTGGACATGACTGAATGACTTATACTTTCATGTATACATTATAGCTCTAAATCCCGTTCTGTCCCTGCAAAGTATGTTTTGATGTCTCCTGGTTTAAAGATGAGAAAAATGGAGGCTGAAGACATGTCCCCACAAGTCCAAATAAATAAATAAGTGATAAAAAATTAGGGCATTAAGGCTCCTTTTGTGATGCCAGGGTCTGTAGGTAGAGGGAGGAGCTGATGACTGAGATTCTGTTCATCACATGTTTTTTTGATGTTCATTCAGTGGGGGTCAGTGATGTAGCTGCTGCCTTAGCACAGGGATAGTCAGCTCACTGGGGCTGCTGAGCCCCTGCCTCACTTAAATCCACAGTTTGTAAGCTTGTTCTGGCTATCCAGTTTGTTTCTTACTTGTGGAACTGAAGAAATAAAGGTTTGTGTTAGGATAACCTGGGTTCACGCTGCGCTCTGCCTGCATTAGTTACCTAAACTTAGTGGCTTTGAGACTTCTCTGGCGGTCCAGTGGTTAAGAAGCCACACTTCCAATGCAGGGGATGCAGGTTTGATTCCTGGTGGGAGGACTAAGATCCCACACGCCATGTTTGCAGTGAGGCCAAAAAAAAAAAAAAAAATTAAATTTAGTGGTTTTTAATAATATGCATTTATTACCTTGTAGTTTCTGTAGCTCAGAAGTCCAGGCCTGGCTAAGTTAGGGCCTCTACTCAGAGTCTCAGTGGGTGCAAACAAGGTGCCTGCCAAGGTGTGTTCTCATCTGGATGCTTGAAAGGAGAAGAGTCCAACTCCATCTCATTCAGATTGTTGGCAGAGTTCGTATCATCATGGTTTATAGAAGCCAGGATCTTGGCTTCTCACTGGCTATTGGCTATTGGCTATTGCCTACTGGCTACTGGCTGTTGGTCCTCTACAATTCCCTGCCAAGTGGCTTTTTCCACAGGAAGTTCAAACACAGCAGCTTCCTTCTTCAAGACCACCAGAAGGGCTTGAGTGAGCTGGCTGGTGAAGTGGAGTCTCACATTAAGTAATGTAATCACAAGGTTGACATCCCATCTCCTTTGAGGTTTTCTATAGGGCAACCCACTCAAGTATTCTTGCCAGGAGAATTCCATGGACAGAGGAGCCTGGTGGACTGCAGTCCTTGGGATTGCAAAGAGTCAGACACAATTGAGTGACTAACACTGAGTTAGAAGCAAGTCATAGTTCCCGTCCATGTTCAGGGAACTCTCAAAGCTGGTTTGGAGTTTTCTGTGCGAGCTGGATCTATTTATTTATTTCTTTTATTGAAGATGGTCTTTGAGTCAGGAAGGTTTGGCCATTCGTGGAGCTTCAAAAGAGTGCAGAACTAGGGGAAGGTCATACCTACCTGGGTGATCACATAGCTGAATCAATTTGGTGCATCCATGTTGAAGCCAAATCTTATTATGCTGAACCCAGGTTTGGAAAGTCCCTTACTTTATTTTTTTGAATTTTCTTACTTTTTACATTGGGATCTTAATTCCTTACCTTACAGGGTTAAGATGATGGATGTCAAAAAGGCTATTTGCAAAAAGTAACCTGGGCTTCCCAGGTGGCTCTAGTGGTAAAGAACCCACCTGCCAATGCAGGAGATGCAAGAGATGTGGGTTGGATCCCTGGGTTGGGAAGATCCCCTGGAGGAGGAAATGGCAATCCACTCCAGTAGTCTTGCCTGGAACATCCCACGGATAGGGAAGCTTGGCGAGCTGCAGTCCGTGGGGTCCCAAAGACTCAGACGTGACTGAGCACGAGCACAAAGCGTAAAACAGTAACATGATACACACAGTAGTCACCTTTCCGCCCAGATTCTGGATTCCCATCTGCATCAGCTTCTGAGAGATGGCATAGTGCCAGTTTCTTTTCCAGGAGTTCATCTGCCCCTGCCCCACGAAAATAAAAATGCAAACGCTTTCTGGGGTGATGAAAAATAATGCAACGATTTGCACATTTTGGATGCTTAAAAATCAACAGGGGCCATTGTAAAGAGTCTTCCAAGCATCTTTTAAAAGGACTGACATGTCATCATTTTGCTGAGAGTTTTCATCTCTTTTTCATTCTACCTTGTAATTTTCCTTCTGGACCAGTTAGTGAAGAAAAAAAAAAAAGTTTAAAAAGCAGCAGTAAAAGAAAGCCTTAAGAAAACACTCCCATGCTCCACAGTTAGACAGAGGTTTCTGAAATGGCCACTTCCTGCCTGATTCTGGCCTTGCATCCTTATTCAGGTGCCTGAGTTAGGAATCCTTGGTTAAGAAAACAGGACCATAATGATATCTTCTGTAAACATATGCTCACTTCTAAAGGGATTCTTATGATTACCAGAATATTTATAATTTTCACCGCGAGGATTGGATGGTTTAGTTTTTGATGGTTCTAAATCTTAACATGTTTGCTCTGACAAATGGTAGATGGACTTACCTTTAGTGGGCACTCCTTATGGTTGTGAAATGAGATGGTTTAGCTCAGTTTTGACTATTACAATTTTCTATATTCCGTCTGGGGTTATAATGAGCAATGCAGAGCAATTTTTATTATACTTTTATCTATAATAGTAGCTAACTTTCACTATTTTTGGATCATTGTTATATTCAAATTATACATTTTTGAGGAGGACATTGATACCTACACTTGGCTTTGCCTATTCCTCTATAATTCATAGATTAACTGGTCTCATTTATCTATGCATGGATCACCCTTAATGCCCAAATCTATGTATCTAATTGCTGGGTTTGATTTCTTTAGAAGAATCTTAATGCAGGCACTAAATCAGAATCCCCAAACAAAGCAGTATTTTAAATGAACCTCTTAATTTTCTTTTTACATTTTGGAAACTATTTCTCACAAAACTTTTTCTGATTGAGGCTAGAGTACAAAGAAAACTATAATTGCAATAGTATTAGCTATAAGTTCCTTGAGGGTAATGGCTTTGTTTTACTCACCTTTGAATATACCAAACACAAGCTCTTACAACATACTAACAATCATGAAAGAAACAGGCAATATTTTATAGAGTTATTGATAAAATGTTCTGGAACCAGATGGTTTTAGTGCTAAGTTATTTCAGAATTAAAAAGGACAGATACATAAATTATTTTCTTTTGCAAAGAAATGAGTAGGAAGCATTTTTTGTTGTAAGGAAGGTGGCGCATTCTCCAAACTCCCTCCATCTGTTTGTGTGAGTCCTCATAGGAGGCATGACCCACTTCATGCTGAAATGGACATGTAATTGCCTAGTATAAGCTGAAATAATATAAGCTGAAATGGGCATGTAATTGCCTTCCTTGGGCCCAGAAACTGGGCTTTGTGCAGGCTGTCATATAGGAGTTTTGAATCTGAATCAGTGGAGCAAAGAAATAGGAGCAGTTTAGAATAAATAATCTGGAATGGTGGGAATGGCACCTGGGGTCCAATGACAGAAGTGTCAGTGGTCATGTACCCAGGTTCCCTTGATTTACAGGACTGGTTTCCTAGCTTTGTTACTAATCCTGTGGACTGTCCTCTATTTTAACTTACAGAGGCTTACATATGGAAGCCTCTGGAATCCTCCATCTGTTAAGGAAATTAAAGCAATACTCCATCTTTGGAAGGAATTTCCAGTGGTTAATTTTTTAATCAAAGAAGTGAAAATATGAAGGTAGCGATTCCTATAATATTACATTTAATTCTCTAAAATGAGCAATGCACAGTATGAATAGATCTTGTGAATTTTTTAGAGCAATATAATACTGATAGTATACAGAGGAGAATGGTAGCCATTCTCACTAATGAACTGATACAAACATCCTAAATAAAATGATAGCAAACTGAATACAATAACATCAAAAGAATCATTCATAATGACTTAGTATGGTTTATTCTGGGAAAATGAAGGTAGTTCTTTTCTTAATTCCAGTACCTAAACAAATTGATTAATATAATACATCATAACTCTAGGTGAAAGAACAAAGAACTATATGATAATCTTAGTAGACAGTGAAAAGACTTATAATAACATGCTGTTCAAAATCACTGCAGATGGTGACTGCAGCCATGAAATTAAAAGACGCTTACTCCTTGGAAGGAAAGTTATGACCAACCTAGATAGCATATTCAAAAGCAGAGACTTTACTTTGCCAGCAAAGGTCCGTCTAGTCAAGGCTATCGTTTTTCCAGTGGTCATGTATGGATGTGAGAGTTGGACTGTGAAGAAAGCTGAGTGCCAAAGAATTGATGCTTTTGAACTGCGGTGTTGGAGAAGACTCTTGAGAGTCCCCTGGACTGCAAGGAGATCCAACCAGTCCATCCTAAAGGAGATTAGTCCTGGGTGTTCACTGGAAGGACTGATGTTGAAGCTGAAACTCCAATACTTTGGCCACCTGATGCGAAGAGTTGACTCATTAGAAAATACCCTGATACTGGGAGGGATTGAAGGCAGGAGGAGAAGGGGATGACAGAGGATGAGATGGCTGGATGGCATCACCGACTCGATGGCCGTGAGTTTGAGTGAACTCCGGGAGTTGGTAATGGATAGGGAGGCCTGGCGTGCTGCAATTCATGGGGTCTCAAGGAGTCAGACACGGCTGAGCGACTGAACTGAACTGAACCTATATTTAAAAATATAAATCTTAAGAAATTAAAAGTAATTTTTTCTCTAATGTGCCAAAATTGAACTATTCAAAAATAAACACTGTGATATTTAATAATGAAACATTAGGCTCATTGCCACCAAAGTCAGAACTTTTTTCTGGAAGTTCTGGGCCATACAATAAGATATCAAACTTAAATAAGACTATTGTAGAGAAATACATAAAGGCATCACTATTTGTACATGTTTGTCTTCCTAGAAAACCTGAAAATATTAACGGTAAAACTCCTAGAAGTATCGAGTTAAGTAAAATATCTATATATGAGATAAATACATAAAATGAATAGATTTTTCTCTATATCCCAAACAAAATATGGGGCAATATGATAGAGAAAAATAAATAACAACTATAACAAAAAGAAGTAGCAATTTTAAAGCAAGAAGGAACTATGTAGCAAATTATATGAAGTAGTATAAAGAGCATTTGGATAAGTGAAGAGGCATAGCATGATCTATATTCTTAAATGAGGAGACCAACTAGTGTAAAAATGTCTTGCCTGCTCAGTTCTTCCGTACTCTTGTCAAGTAGGAGATACATAGTGAGGCCTGATCATAGACTAGTCATCATTACCCTGTTGCAATACAAGTACTGTAATATAATTTATGGACTTATGGACAATATATAGCACTGTGACTCGACAGGCAGAGTAGAAAGCTGTACTCAGGACCCAGACATCAGATTCAAATGTGGCTTGCTAAAGACAGGGAGAGATAAGGGACTCGCTGAGGTCCCACTTGGATGTTTCCATTCCCTGGTTGTACCTCATCCAGTACAGACACCATTGGTGGCACTCAAGGGAACTGGCGGAGACTCAGCAAGCCCCAGTCAGGTTGATATCCTTGAGTAAACAGGGCAATGTAGTATATAAGTGTGTTACCTTTACCAGCACACAGGGACTCTTACTCAAAATGGTCCTGCACTGGGTTTAATGCTATGCTTTTGAGATCTTGAAATTCTTGATAATTTTTGAACAAGAGCACCTGTATTTTCATTTTTCACTGCATATCACCATAAAAACCTAACTTATGTGAGATGTCAGAGATTTCATTTTTGTCTGTCTTCAAATCCAGCTGTTGCAGGACAAATTGGACTTTAATGCTATCTTAATTAAAATTCTCCTTTTGGGCCCCTATCATCCCCACATACCCTGGAGAGAAACTACAGGTCCTTTATGTGTATGTATTCTGTAGGATTCTAGTTTATGCAAGACACAGAGATGAAGGACATAGTCACCATTCTCAAGATGCCCACTGATGTTGGAGTGAAGTGATAGGAACACAAACACAGAACAAGGTGAATGTGTTCTCTAAGAGAAGCATAAACCAAGAATTCCTGGAGAAGGAGAGGAGCAATTAACTACTTTACATAGAGATGTAATGTTTCTTCTGGTCTTTGAGGATGAATAGAGATAAACAGAGTAGCTGGGAGAGGGCAATTCCAGGCAAATGAAGAGTATAAATAAGAAGGTCATGAAAGAAGAATGCATTTCAGGAATGGCTGGAGTTCACGGTGACTGGAAGAGGGAAATGGGGTGAGAATAATGGGTAGAAGATGCTACTGGAGAGGTAAGTTGGGGTAGACTGAAGAGGTTTGCATACCTCTTTGCAGGCAATTTAGATCTTATCTAGTAGACAAGATGGTATGAAAGTTTTTTTCTTTTTTTATAAAAATGAAAAATTTCATAAGTCAAGATGAAAGAATTTGATTGTGAACACTTCTTATCACCTAGATTCCATCATTAGCATTTCATCACACTTTTAAAAATCACATAGCTTTAAAAAGTGTTTAGTGAGGAAACAGGCTCAATTCAAAGGGTATGGAAGATATACTGGAAGTACAGAAATCAGTGGGAAGATACCAGGTAAGAATCACTTCCCATGTAACACAGAACACAGCATAAGAATCTCAAATGAAGAAGAATTTCCCTGGCTTCAAAAATACTCACATAACAATATTTTCCCTCAAGTCTTTATAGACACTGGTTTATGACCTTCTGAAATTTTAGTGTTTCAGAATAAAAATCTAAGGTCAGTTTGAATTTTGTTCCTTTAAGGATAGCTACCTTTTTTTTCTTCTTGGAGGTTTTTAAGACTTTCTCCATTAACTATATAATTAACAAAAATATCAGATATTTCTTGATTTTTCTGGACCAAATATTCAAAAAATAGTCAAAAATTTTTTGGCCTCTGGGAAATTTTCTTCAGTTATGTCTTTGATTGTTTTTTCTTACTCCAGATTCCTAGAAACATCCCATATTCCTAGATTACATCACAATTTTTTCCTCTCATTTGCCTATTAGAACTTTTTGCTCTTTCCTTTCAGTTCTTAGGGAACCTCAGCTTTTCTTTTATATGTGTATCTTGATTTTTCCTTTATATGTGAGTCTTGATTTTTCACAATCAAGATTTGTGCAAAAGGCTTTCACAATCAAAATAGATTTGTGTATTCTGTTTCTAATAGAGATATATCTACTATTACTCTCTAATTTTGCCTGACTCACTCTTTCAGTTCAGTTCAGTTGCTCAGTCGTGTCCGACTCTTTGAGACCCCATGAATCGCAGCACGCCAGGCCTCCCTATCCATCACCAACTCCTGGAGTTCACTCAGACTCACATCCATCAAGTCAGTGATGCCATCCAGCCATCTCATCCTCTGTCATCCCCTTCTCCTCCTGCCCCCAATCCCTCCGAACATCAGGGTCTTTTCCAGTGAGTCAACTCTTCTCACAAGGTGGCCGAAGTATTGGAGTTTCAGCCTCAGCATCAGTCCTTCAAATGAACACCCAGGACT
Source organism: Budorcas taxicolor (assembly GCF_023091745.1). Lineage (NCBI taxonomy): Eukaryota > Metazoa > Chordata > Mammalia > Artiodactyla > Bovidae > Budorcas > Budorcas taxicolor. The sequence goes on from NC_068917.1 coordinate 99,157,408, forward strand.
AATCTCCTTTAGGATGGACTGGCTGGATCTCCTTGCAGTCCAGGGGACTCTCAAGAGTCTTCTCCAACACCACAGTTCAAAAGCATTAATTCTTCAATGCTCAGCTTTCTTCACAGTCCAATTCTCACATCCATACATGACCACTGGAAAAACGATAGCCTTGACTAGATGGACCTTTGTTGGCAAAGTAAAGTCTCTGCTTTTGAATATGCTATCTAGGTTGGTCATAACTTTCCTTCTAAGAAGTAAGCGTCTTTTAATTTCATGGCTGCAATCACCATGTGCACTGATTTTGGAGCCCCCCAAAATAAAGTCTGACACTGTTTCCCCATCTATTTGCCATGAAGTGATGGGACCGGATGCCATGATCTTCGTTTTCTGAATGTTGAGCTTTAAGCCAACTTTTTCATTCTCCACATTCATTTTCATCAAGAGGCTTTTTAGTTGCTCTTCACTTTCTGGCCTAAGGGTGGTGTCATTTGCATGTCTGAGGTTACTGATATTTCTCCTGACAATCTTCATTCCAGATTGTGCTTCTTCTAGCCCAGCATTTCTCATGATATACTCTGCATACAAGTTAAATAAGCAGGGTGACAATATACAGCCTTAACGTACTCCTTTTCCTATTTGGAACCAGTCTGTTGTTCCATGTCCAGTTCTAACTGGTGCTTCCTGACCTGTATATAGGTTTCTCAAGAGGCAGGTCAGGTAGTCTGGTATTCCCATCTCTTTCAGAATTTTCCATAGTTTATTGTGATCGACATGGTCAAAGGCTTTGGCATAGTCAATAAAGCAGAAATAGATATTTTTCTGGAACTCTCTTGCTTTTTCCATGATCCAGCGGATGTTGGCAATTTGATCTCTGGTTCCTCTGCCTTTTCTAAAACCAACTTGAACATCTGGAAGTTCACGGTTCACGTACTGCTAAAGCCTGGCTTGGGGAATTTTGAGCATTACTTTACTAGCGTGTGAGATGAGTGCAATTGTGCAGTAGTTTGAGCATTCTTTGACACTGCCTTTCTTTGGGATTGGAATGAAAACTGACCTTTTCCAGTCCTGTGGCCACTGCTGAGTTTTCCAAATTTGCTGGTGTATTGAGTGCAGCAGTTTCACAGCATCATCTTTCAGGATTTGAAATAGCTCCACTGGAATTCCATCACCTCCACTAGCTTTGTTTGTAGTGATGCTTCCTAAGGCCCCCTTGACCTCACATTCCAGGATGAACCTTAGCTAATTATCTTTCCTTTCTGTCCTTTCCTTTTTGTTTTGTAATTTCTTTATTAAGATAATAGTTATTTTTATTTTATAGAAGTTGTATGATTAAAAACCTTCCACAGTTCCCCATTTCCTAGAGGACAACGTGCAATTTTTGTAGTATGTCATTTATGGTTCCTCATAGCTGGGCCCCACCCACTGCCTCCCTGTACACACATGCTATGCTTCAGCCACTCTGGATATTCTTTTACACCTCTCTCCCATTGTTCATGCTGTCCTCTCTGGGTGGAATGCCTTCTTTACTCACTTCCATCAGAAAAATTGCTATTTACCCTGAGTCAACTAATAATGACTCCAATGCTGTTGTTTTAGCAGTCTTCCATTATTTCTCCACTTAGAATTAATTATTTGTTTTTCTATGCTTCCATGATATAATGATTAGAGGACTCAGTTATATTTGTGTGGATGCATTGTCTTTTCCAGTAAATTGAATGTAACTAGAATCCCATTTTGAATGTATATAGTATAACAGCTGATATTAATTCAATCAACAAATTTTTATTGAAAAACTACTCAATGACAAACACGGTGCTAGGCACTTGAGATATATGGGTGAACAAGACAGACAAAATTCCTGACTTCAAGAAACTCATAGTTTGTGAAGGGAAAATAAATGACTAGTAAATAAATAATTTCCTATGATCACCCAAAGCAGCCACTTGTAAAATGTTAGATTAACTAAAATTTTTGAATGAATTTTTGGTGCTAGCACAGAAGAAAGTACAATTTTTGTATCAGTTATCTTTGGCTTCAAAGCATTTAATAACCAGAAAAATTTCAGTGGTATACAATGATAAACATTTTTTAAACTTGTGTCTGTGGATCAGCTCAGTTCTAGGTTAGGCTCATACAGGTGGTTGAGCAGGGTTCACTCATGTGTCTGTGTGACTTGCTGGGGTTAGCTAATCTAGGCTGGGCTTGTATAGGGGTAGCTTAGCTTTCTTTTGCAACCAGCTGAATAACTCTGACAAACTCCAATAAGCAACCCTATTCAAATCTTTGCTTGCGTCAAACCTGCCACTGACCAAAGCCAGGCACATGGTTAAGCCCAGAGTCCAAGGCGAAGGAGGTACACCGTACCCAAAGCAGGAGGTATTGCCAAGTTACATGGCAAAGGGTGATTTGCAATTCCATTATTGGACACGGTATGAAAAGTTGGAACAATAACCCAGACTGCCTCAGGTCTCTTGATGTACATGACATCATGTGATAGATTGTCGTTTAGTCACTAAGTTGTGTCCAACTCTTTTGTTACCCCCACACGCTGGAGACCACCAAGCTCCTCTGTCCATGGGATTTCCCAGGCAAGAACACTGAAGGGGGTTGTCATTTCCTTTTCCAGGGGATCTTCCCAGACCAGGGATCAAACCCATGTCTCTGCATTGGCAAGAAAATTCTTTATCACTGAGCCACCTGGAAGCCCTCATAAGAACTGTTCAATAGCTAAGTCTTGTCTGAATCTTTGTGACCCCATAGACTGCGGCAGGCCAGGCTTCCTTGTCCTCCACTATCTCCTTGAGTTTGCTCAAGTTCGTGTCCATTGAGTTGGTGATGCCATTCAACCATCTCATCTTCTGCCCTTCTCTTCTCCATCTGCCTTCAATCTTTCGCAGCATCAGGGTCTTTTACGATGAGTTGGCTGTTCTCATCAAGTGGCCAAAATATTGGAGCTTCAGCTTCAGTATGAGTCCTTCCAGACTGATTTCTTTTAGGACTGACTGGTTTGATCTCCTTGCTTTCCAAGGGACTCCCAAGAGTCCTCTCCAGCATCACAGTTCAATAACACAAATTCTTTGGCATGATAAGAATGAGTAGAGTCTGATGAATCCTCAAGCCACTACTTGGGTAAATTTTTTGACCTTTCCTTACCCTCTTTTTTCCCTTACCCAACCTACCCTCCCCTGACACCCCATTTCCCATGCAACACCACCAACATATCATTTACTTGGTCTTGATTCACTTACTTACTCAGTGATGTGGTTTCTAACATTTGCATCTCTTGCTTGGGAGGTTTTTTTTTCCTTTTCTGGGGTGTGTGTATATACATGTCTTGGGCTGCTCTGCTGCACAACAGGGCAGAAGTACAAAAACACTAATACCAGCCAGGAGTTTGTGTACAGATATTCCAATTCCTTCAGTCAAAGGAGAGGGGTGTCTGAAGATCTTTCACTGCCTTCCCAGAGTTTCTAATGGAATCAAACTCCTTGTTTGGCAGTAAACCCTTCAGTGACTGTCTCATGCCTCGGCTGCCCTACTGGCGTTTCCTGGGATCACTGTCAAATAAACTTACTGTTGTTGCTGTTCAGTCGCCCGGTCACGTCCGACTCTTTGAGACCCCATGGACTGCAGCGCACCAGGCCTCCCTGTCTCTCACCATCTCCCAAAGTTTGCCCAAGTTCATGTCCATTGCTCGCTGATGCCATCCAGCCATCTCATCCTCTGATGCCCTCTTCTTCTTACTTGCATCAAATCCTTGTTTCAGGGTCTGCTTCTGTGGAAAGCTGAGTAAGAAAACATATATTGAAAGTCTGCCATGAGCAGAAAGCAGTGTGGGAGTCCACTCTTCTGCTAATAAATGTATCCTGAGAAGTTGTATTATTGCTGCTATCAGTTTATCGGAAAAAATTAGGTGGGTAGTGAAAAGAACATGCTGCTTTGGAATCAGACAAAGCTGGGCTCCAGAACTTTCTCCACAACTTACTTTCCTACCCTTCGTGAGTCTTGTTCATTATAAAATGCAGATAATGTCCATCTAAAAGTGTAAGATGATGCCATAACACATGTAAGTGCTCTTCACCATGCCTGGCACATGGCGGGTATTCAGTAAGTATAAGCTCAAGGAATTAGCAGAGAGGTACCTGGCAGTTTCTATGAGAAAGTAGCTCTGAGAGAGAGGCTGATACTCTCCCACATTCCAAGGTTCTTCTTTCCTCCTTTTCATGTCATTTTCACTCTCCCTATAGTTCTCTATCCATTAAGAGGACTAATTAGCCTCATGGATTCAAAGTTATTCCAGAAATTCCTGTTTAGACTTGGACCAAGTTATGTGCCTCTTTGTCCTTCGATTTCCTTATTTCTATAACTGAGATTGTAACACCTAATGTAAAAGTTGTTGTAAGGATTAATGATAATGATACATTTAAGAGGTTTAGCCCACAGCCTGGCAGAGAAAATGCTCAGTAAGTGGCATCAGTTAACATTTCCTTTAAAATAATGACAGCATTTATACAGCATTGTGAATAGACAATATCTCATTTAATCCTCACAACAAGTGCATGGGGCAGGTATTATTATTATTATTATTATTATTATTATCAGACCCATTTTATAGAAAAACAAGCTAAAGCTCAGGGAAGCCAAGAGACTCACCCAGGATCACTCAGTTTGTCTTGGGCATCAGAAACAAATCTTCCCCTTCAACATCCATATTCTTTCACTTTATCTTCCTTCTGCTATCTTGGTTATTTATTCTCTGCCTTGCCTAGTGAAAGTTCCCCAAAGACAGGAATAGATTTATTTTCTCCCTGGATTCTGGGGCTCCACTCAGGGAACTTGGTTATTGAGAAAGGAATTAAATAATTGTCAGGGGAAAAGACAGCTTGTAGGAGAACGTGATAAATTCAACTGAGAAAGCGCCAAGGGCGAAGACGCGTGCAAAGCTGGCACGAGAGCACAGGCCTTTAGGCTGTTGCTTAATAATATTAACAAGTAATATTTGTCTAGCATTTTACAGTTGTCAAAGTACTGCCTGATGTTTAGTCTCACTCGATTCTCACAACAGCCCTGTGTTCTGCGGTAACTTCTTCTCACAATATTTTTACTGTGGCTCAGATAGGATAAGGGATTGGTTAAAACAATCCAGCCAGTAAATGTTAGAAGCAGAGTGTCTTGGAGCACCTGGAAACCAGATCTTCTATTGTCTGATAACAACTAGAATTTGCATTGTGCTAAGGAGTTAAAGCACATACACAAATGTCATCTTGATTTTGACAGTTGTGAAGGCATTATCCCCATTTTATGGAGAAGAATACTGGGGCTCAAAGAAGTAAAAGGACTTGCCCAAGGACATTGATGGCAATTGCCTGAGTTGGGTTTCAGACGGGGGTCTTTTGACAGCAAAAATCCGTCTACCCTGCCGGACCCTGAAAGCAGCCTCCCTAATTAAAATGAAGAGATCAATTTTTTTAATCTATTCCCAGTGTCTTCTCAGGGAAAACCCTTCCTTTTTGCCCCTCTCTTCTCTTTAGACCTTAGTCACCATGGGAACAGTGCCCCGAAGGGGCAGGAGAGGGCCTAGGTGGAAGGCCTTGGTGGGAGCCTAGCTCATCCCATTTGCTTATGAAGATCAGCTGAGCTCCTTGAGTTTTCCTGCCTCTCAGAGGAGCAGGGAGGTGTCTCACTGAGTTAAAAATGCAACTTCAGAAGCAGATATTTCTTACAAACCAGGAACCCATGTGGCTTCTTGGGCAGGATGGAATCTTCCAGGCTGGGCCTCTGATGTCTGTCCACCTCTCTCCAATCACAGGAAAGCAGGGGAATGAAGACAGGGAGGAGGTGGGAATGGAGGCTAAGCTGCCCTTTTCCCAACAAGAAACAGCTCCCTGCTTGTAAACAGCAGAAGGTCTGGGGGAAGACCGAGTTTTGGTATCACATCAAGCTAGAGAACTTCTATATCAGTTGCAGGATCTGAACAGTTTATTTTTCTCTGCTTGTATTGCAAATTTATAACAAACTGAGAATAAAGCATACTTTTTTTTTTTTTTAGTTGGCCTCTCCCTCTCTTCCCCACAATGTCTGGGTTTCCCTCAAAGCTACCAAGTGCTAATTTGAAAAATATGTTGCCGACAAGTGGGAGAGAAAAAGGCATCCAACGTGAAATGCCCTCTAGGGCATGGAGGAACTCCCAGAGAGAGAAAGCGAGAGAGAGCAAGGGCGCATGCGTGTGCGTGGGCTGCGCGCTCCCTGAGCAGCAGGAAGAAATGGGAGCAGAAGAAGTGCGGACTGTGGAAGCCGGCGTGTACCTCGGTGCTGGATGAAACTCTCTGTTGCGTTTAAGGTACTACACAAATCTCATTGTTGGCAGTATTTGCTGCATTTATCAGGGTCACCTGTAGGTTACTTCCTAAGAAAAGTTAGAGTTAATAACTAAACAACAACAGAACACTTCTACTGAAGAATTTATGTTTCCTTCTCATGGATAAAAAGACCTAGGTTACGCATTGTTTCCAATTTTCCTTTGTCTGCCAGGAAGCTTAGAGCAAAAAGTACAGCTCAAACAGAGCCTTGGTAGAGATGCCATCACCTGCTTAACCACATTGTTTTTACCCCATGGCTTAACTCTCGTAATTTCCTTCCTGCCTTTTCTCTTTCTCTCTTTGACTTAAAGACAAATATTTTATCATTCTATGTATGTAATATAAATGGCTTTACATTCTTTGTTGAATATGGCAATATGTAAGTAAATAAAGGCAATGGCACCCCACTCCAGTACTCTTGCCTGGAAAATCCCAGGGATGGGGGAATTTGGTGGGCTGCAGTCCATGGGGTCGCTAAGAGTCGGATACGACTGAGCGACTTCACTTTCACTTTTCACTTTCATGCATTGGATAAAGAAATGGCAACTTACTCCGGTATTCTTGCCAGCAGAATCCCAGGGACGGGGGAGCCTGGTGGGCTGCCGTCTATGGGGTTGCACAGAGTCGGACACGACTGAAGTGACTTAGCAGCAGCAGCACACATAAATAAGCCTTTCTGGAGCAAACTTTGGGTGAGCAAGTTAAGAGGATAGAGGAGCGAGGGAAGGAAATCCTGAAATTGACTTCAGGCTTTCCTCATCTACATCAAATTACATCACCTCATTCCCAGCTGCTTCCAATCTTGAGATTGGCACCAGGGATAGGGAGAGAACTTCCAAGATAAAGCTAATAGGAATGGCTTATGGTGGGTTGGTGCTGACCCCTTGCACTTCCTGTCAGCAGAACACCAAGCACAAAGGGCATAGAATTCAATTTGAACATTCAGGAGACCTTCCTCCGGGTTCTTCCCATGGCAGTCTGGGTTTTTAAAATTGAGGTATTTACAAATTAGTTTTAGGGGTACCATATACAGGGAGGCCTGGTGTGCTGTGATTCATGGGTTTGCAAAGAGACACGACTGAGTGACTGAATTGATAGTGATTCGATAATTTTTTGAGTATACTCTATTTGAGGTTATAAAATAATGGCTATAATTCCCAATGCTGTGCAATATATCCTTATTGTTTGTTTTGTACATAGTATTGGTATTTTGTGTCTCTTCATCCTCTGTCACTATCTTGCCCCTCCCTGCTTCCTTCTCTCCACTGTTAACCACTAGTTCTGTGAATCTGTTTTTTAGTTTCTGTGTATAAGTGATAATGTATTTGTCTTTCTCTGACTTATTTCATCAAGGATAGTATCCTTTAGATCTATCTACCTTGTTACAAGTGGCAAATTTTCATTTTTTTTATGATTGAGTAATATTCTAGTCTTTATGTATAAATATATTTATATATGCATAAATATCTCACATCTTTGTCCATTCATCTGTTGAACACATCTTGACAATGATAAATATTGGGGTGCATGTATCTTTTCGAATGAGTGTTTCATTTTCTTTAGATATAGACCCAGGAGTGGAATTGCTGAGTCATGGTAGTTTTTTGCTGAGTCATATTTTAAGCTTTCTGAAGAAACTATATACTGCTTTCTGTAGCAGCTGCAATTTACTTTCCTACCACAGTGCATGAGGGTTCCCTTTTCTGCACACTTTCACCAATATTTGTTTCTTGTAGGGAGGTCTGTTTTTTTTAAGTATTAGAAAGAATATGGGATTTAGAGGCCAAAGACTGTAAAGTTTCTAGCTCCAACTATGAGGACTTGAGGCTAATCTCTTACTTTTGGCAAAGAATGGATAATATTAACAACTCTACATAGTTAATTTAAGTATCAAGTGAGAATAAAGGTGAAAGTGTTATGTTGAGTGTAAGGAATTACAAAAATTAATTATTATCATGGATTCAGGGTTCTTTGCAGTCGTCTCCCACCACCATTTGATACCTTAGTTCACAAACACCGTAACTAGCTGTCCCTATGCTCCAGTCATTCCTTGACCATACCTGGGTGCCCTTCTCCTCCCCTTCAGTCCATAGTAGATTCCTACACAATCTTTAAAACCCATCTCAAATATCACTACCTTGATAAAGTCATAGCCCCACCATTTAGAATGAATACATTACTTTTTCTTACTTTTGGTCATCAGAGGATTTGGTTCATACCATTAATGTCACATTCATTATGTTGAACTTGGTTGCTTTCTGCCTGTTAGCTCTCTTGTGTTCAGTTTTAAATCTCTAACACCATGTAGGTACATCTAGCTTTGAGCCATTACATCACAGAGTAAACAGAGGTGAATTTTGAGACTTGTGAGCAGAGAACAAAATTTTTGCAAAATCCATATATATTTTAGAAATATTGTGTGCTACAAAAAGCCAGGTTGATAAAAATGAAATATCAAGCAATAGCATTGAGGTGGGCTCTTTTATTTTGTTACTATCAAATGTGATGGATGAATGTTCCCAGTTTCTTCTGAGAATTCTTGATTTCCAAATCTAAGGCTACATTAACTCTAGACTGGGACATTAGGGAACTGTAAAGAGATATCTGTGGACATTTCATTTTTATTTATTTTTTATTTAAATTAACTGAATGGAAGAGAAACATAGGGCAGGGGGGAGGAGGAGGAGGGGAACGCAGTTTTCATGCCTTCTCCTTACACAATCTTATCATCATGGCATATTAATGTGTTTATGAACCAGGAAGCTCCACTGAGCCTCAGATCCAGAATATTTACTGGGGTTTCGTCGTGTGGGTATGATTGACTAAATCACTGGCCACGTGACTCAATCCAGTTTACAGTCCCTCTCCCCTCCCAGGAGGTTGGGAGTGGGAATTAGGAGAGTGGGGCTGAAAGACAAAGAGCATTTTGTTTTTAAAAAGGCTGTGAGACAGATTGGCAGTGATGGGAACAGCAAAACAGAGAGATTTGGACCCAGGCTGTGGCATCAGCTGCCTGAGTGAGCAACTTCACAGTGTTTTCTTGTGGTGGTTTATTTTGTGTATTAACCTGCCTGGGCGAAGAGATGCCCAGATAGCTGGTAAAACATTCCCGGGTGTGTCTGTGAGGGTGTCTCAGGATGAGATTGGCTTTTGAATATGTAACCTGAGTGAAGAAGCTGCCCCTCACCAATGCCAGTAGGCATCATCACATCCATCATGGGCCTGAATAGAACAAAAATGCAGAGGAAAGCCTAACAGTCTTTGTTTGGTTGAACTGGGACATCTGTGTTCTGTCCTCAGACATTGGTGCTCCTGGTTCTTGGGCTTTTGGTTAGGATCAGGATGTATACCATCGACTGCCGTGGTTCTCAGGCCTTTGGGTTTGTCCTGAAACTATTGATACAATAACCCTCCGGGGCCTCCAGTTTGCAGGTGGCAGATTATGGGACTTCTCAGCCTCCATAATCATGTGAGCCAATCTTTCATAATAAGTCTCTTTTTATGTAGATCCTATCAGTTTTGTTTCTCTGGAGAACATTCTTCATTTGAAAAATGGGAATAATAATAGCACACATCATTTTGTTTTGAGAGTTAAATAAGATAATAGCGTGGAAAGCGGTAAGTCTAGTGCCGGGCCCAGGGTAAGTACTCACCAGATGTCATCTCATAATTAAAGTGAAAGTCACTTAGTTGTGTCTGACTCTTTGCGACCCCAGGGACTATACAGTCCATGGAATTCTCCAGGCCAGAATACTGGAGTGGGTAGCTGTTTCCTTCTCCAAAGGATCTTCCCAACCAAGGGATTCAACCCAGGTCTCCTGCATTGCGGGTGGATTCTTTACCAGCTGAGCTACCAGGGACTCAATTAAAAGTGCAACCTCATTTTCACACAAGAGGCCTGTGTATCTCCTGAGTTTTCAGAGTTAGGGTGGCTCTCTGCAGCTGGCTGTTGCCTTTCTCCCTCCTGAATATATGTATGCTTGTGTGAAGTGGGCGAGATCAGATTCCAGGGGATTTCAGTGGTTGACACAGGAGTGACCAGAACCTGAATGTACCTCAACAGAAGCCACACAGCCTTGTTCTGCTCTGTTCATGTGTCATCAAAAGCACTGATTCATCTGGATGCAGCATTTGGGAAGGATCATTGCCCAGGCTTCGCTGGTGGCTCAGAGGTTAAAGCGTCTGCCTCCAATGTGGGAGACCCGGGTTCGATCCCTGGGTTGGGAAGATCCCCTGGAGAAGGAAATGGTAACCCACTCCAGTATTCTTGCCTGGAGAATCCCATGGATGGAGAAGCCTGGTAGGCTACAGTCCACGGGGTCACAAAGAGTTGGACACGACTGAGCAACTTCACTTTCACTTTCTTTTATTGTCCAGAAGGACCATGTTCAACAACTTACTTCCCTGTCTATATGATGAAGATGACACTCTGATAGCTCAGCTGGTAAAGAATCTTCCTGCAATGCAGGAGACCCTGGTTTGATTTCCTGGGTCAGGAAGATCTGCTGGAGAAAGGATAGGCTAGCCACTCCAGTATTCTTGGGCTTCCTTGTGGCTCAGCTGGTAAAGAATCCACCTGCAATGCAGGAGACCTGGGTTCGATCCCTGGGTTGGGAAGATCCCCTGGAGAAGGGAACAGCAGCCCACTCCAGTATTCTGGCCTGGAGAATTCCATGGACTGTATAGTCTGTGGGGTCGCAAAGAGTTGGACAAGACTGAGAAAATTTCACTGAAAAGAATAAATGATACAAGTATGTCAGGGTGTCTAAATGTAAAAGAATGGTCTGTATCTTTGTCATTATTACAAGGGGCCAATATGAGGAGGAATTCAGTCTGAAGAGCAATATCAAATTCATACATGTGCAAATGGCTTACCCCATTATATGATTCGCCATCAAGGTATGGAACAGTTACAAGAGCAGATAGATTTCAGTGATGTTTTTCAGTGCTTTGTGTTGGATGTGGATTTTATTAGAAAAATAAATGAATAAAAAGAGAAGACATCCTTGCCAGCTCTGAAGGACAACTTGGAGCAGTCTCTCCTGGTTGACAGAAAACCACGATCACCTCTGCTGACCTGAGAGAGCTCTACCTTGGATGATGGAAGGTTGTCACAGAAATATTGTGTTCACTTAGCCCAGGGAGCTGCATCAGCATTTTAGGAGATTGCTGAACTCAACTGTTTAGAAAGCCCTACATCTCCCTGACAGGACACCACAGCCGTGGTGAAGATGAGGGGGAATGGGACTGTTCTGGCAGGGACATGGTGATTTAAACTCAGCCCCTACTCACTTGGATAATGGGCATCAAAGCAGGGAAAATCTTGTTCCAGCTGTGAGTGTTCCTCATTTGGATGGTAGCTGTTTGTGTTCCTGGAGATTTGTGTGCAAGGCAGTTTTCAGTAAACCAAATCATTATTTTCTGGAATTCACTGGGAAGTCAGAAACTTTTTTTCTGTGGTGAAAGTTTTAAATGTTGGGTACATTTGGAGTTTTTTGTAAGTTGCATTGTTTTTGAAACATGGATAATACTGGTAACTGACAAGAAGCTGCTTGTTTTAAGTTTTACTGTGGATTTCTTAAGTATTATCTACAGCAGGCTGTATGTAATATTTGCATATTACCAAATAATGCAAAGTTCTGGATATCATTGGAAATTAATTGAAGTAACCTGGACAGTTTGCTTAGAGCACTGTGTGAATCTAATTCTTTGGCATTTTATGACGCAAAGGCATTGGGCACTCATGCATGTCTCTTAGATCTACAACTCGTTTCTCAGGTATCCTTTTGAAGACTGGAGCTGGCTCTTAAATATTCACAAAATATTTCTATGAGATAGCTGAAGAGCCTGCAGTGTTTTGTTTCTGTAACTGTATTTTATATTTTGAGAAATGGCTTTGCCTATCAGCTTACCCTGTGCCATCATAAACTGAGCACCTACGCTCCCTGTTCATTATACCATTTTATCATTACAATTGCTATTATTTAACGTACTTTACAGATGAGGAATCTGAGGCTCAGAAAATTTAAGTGACTTTCCAGAGGTCAAGTAGGTGGCAGATCTTAAACCAGAGGTTTTGTTCTACATTATCATGTAACCAGGGAGCAAAATTGACTAATGATGTGATTCAGGACTGAAGGATGGAGGGTTAGAAGGGAGAATTTCAAACTAGTGATGGAAGACAGAGTTGAAAAAAATGGAAAGGCTTTTTAATATGGATATAAGAACCATATGACTACCATTTATCAAGTACTTATCATGAACTTGGCATTATGCTGTGTTTCTTAGGAAAACCAACAGAATTCCCGGGAAATACTGTTCTGTTTTCCAATCATACAGATGAATAAATCGTTCTGAGATTTAAATGAATTCACCTCAGGCCATACAACTTAATAAGCAGAAGCATTTGATCTTGGACCAATTGCTGTCTCCCTTTAAAGCTTGTACTCTTTCTGCCCATTATCCAAGCAGCAGAGGATTCTTTGCTTGCTCCCTGTCCAAACTCATGAAATGTGAATGCTTTTGCCCAGTAATGACAGCTGGAATTTAGGCCCCAGCTCAAGACTTGATCAATACTATACAAGGCCATGAAGCCATACAAAAATGTCCTTTGAAACTTAAAGACCAGCATTTTCTTAATAGAGCAACAACAAAAACCTTTGATGCTGTGCAAATAGTAAAAATGTAGAATGCGTCTTCTCTAAGATTCTGCAGAAGCTTAAAATGTGGCAAGATAGCTTTTTAAGGATACATTTTTATAAAAGTTGCAAGTACACATAGTTTTAAAAGTCTGGTAGTTTTACATGACTTATAATGGAAAACAGCAGTCTCCTGCCCACACCCCATCCCTTTTCCCACTTCCCAGAGGCAATCACTCACATTTATGGTTGCCCTCATGCGCTATTATATATGTGCTATATATATATATATAGTGCTATATATATATATATGCACTATATATATATATACTGCCATTTTTTGTTTGTTTATTTACTTACCTGCCTACCTAATTATCTACCAACCTACTAACTGAAACTTCTTAGCCTTGCCATGAATAAGTGCTAAAAATCTGTGGCTTAAATATCGGAAATTTTTTGTCCTGTGATCTGGAGGCTAGACATCTGAGATCAAGGTGTCAGCAGGGTTGGGCCCTTCTGAGGGTGATGAGGAAGAGTCTGTCCCTGCTGGGTAGCTTTGGTATTCCTTTCCTTGTAGCTGCATCACTCTGATTTCTGCCTTTATTGTCACATGACATTCTCTCTGTGCAAGTTTGTGTCCAAATTCTCCCTTTTTATGAGTACCCTAGACATACTAGATTAGAGCCCAGCCAAAGGACCTCTTTTCTGCTTCATTAACCTATAGAGACTCTGTTTTCAAATAAGGTCACATCCTGAGGTACGAGGGGTTGGAATTTCAAGATACCTTTTTGGAGAGTGGGCACAATTCAACCCATAAGAATTATCTATTGTTTTCCTAACATACAAGATGAGATTCAGCTCTCATCTTTACATCTTCCTTCCACTCACTTTTAGGCCTCCTATCTTTCTGGTAATGGTTTTTGTTAGATTTAGTGTTTATACTGTTATGATTGTGAAAATATTACTTGCATCTGGGTCATGTAATGAGTATGATTAAATTTTCCTTTCTGTGCAACTCTTGGTTTTCATGGAATTATTAATGGTCTTATGTCCTTGTTTGCCTAGTTTTCTTTTTCTTGTTTATTTTTAAAACTTTTTATTGGTGGAAATTGCTTTACAATTTTGTGTTGGTTTCTGCCATATACCAATCAGTCATAATTATATATAATTATGGGAAATATATGTATTTATATATATAAATCTATATATTTATATATATAAATTAAGGGAAATATACATATATTCCCTCCCTCCATCCCATCCCTCTCAGTCATCACAGAGTGCCAGGCTGGGCTCCCTGTGTTGCTTAGCAACTTCCCACTCACTGCATTTTGCACATGATATTGTATATATGTCAATGCTACTTTCTAAGTTCATCTGACCCTCACCTTACCCCACTGTGTCTATAAGTCCATTCTCTACTAGGTTCATCAGTAACATTTTTCTAGATTCCATGTGTGCATAGTAATATATGATACTTGTTTTTCTCTTTCTGATTTACTTCACTCTGTGTGGGAGGCCCTGCTGCTGCTGCTGCTGCTGCTAAGTCGCTTCAGTTGTGTCCGACTCTGTGGGACCCCATAGACGACAGCCCACCAGGCTCCCCTGTCCCTGGGATTCTCCAGGCAAGAACGCTGGAGTGGGTTTGCCATTTCCTTCTCCAGTGCATGAAAGTGAAAAGTCAAAGTAAAGTCGCTCAGTCCTGTCCGACTCTTAGCGACACCATGGACTGCAGCCTACCAGGCTCCTCCGTCTATGGGATTTTCCAGGCAAGAGTACTGGAGTGGGGGTGCCATTGCCTTCTCCGTAAGAGGCTCTAGATTAATCCAGCTCACTAGAACTGACTCAAATTTGTTCCTTTTTATGGTTGAGTAATATTCCATTGTATAAATGTACCACAGCTTCTTTATCCATTCATCTGTTGATGGACATCTAGGTTGTTTCCGTGTCCTGAAAGTGAAAGTGAAGTTGCTCAGTCGTGTCCGACTCTTTGCGACCCCATGGACTGTAGCCTACCAGGCTCCTCTGTCCATGGGATTTTCCAGGCAATAGTACTGGAGTGAATTGCCGTTTCCTTCTCTAGTGGATCTTCCCGACCCAGGGATGGAACCCAGGTCTTCCACATTGTAGACAGACGCTTTACTGTCTGAGCCACCAGGGAAGTTCCATGTCCTGGCTATTGTAAATATTGTTACAATGAATATTGGGCTACATGTGTCTTTTAAAATTGTGGTTTTCTCAGGGTATATGCCCAGTAGTGGGATTCCTGGGTCATACCTTCCTGTCCATACATTCCTAGGCAGATGTATTCCTAATTTTTTAAAAAGGAATCTCCATACTATTTTCTGTAATGGTGTTTTCAGTTTACATTCCTACCAACAGTGCAGGAGGGTTCCCTTTTCTCCACATCCTTTCCAGCATTTATTGTTTGTAGATTTTTTTTGAGGATGAATGAACAGTCACACCATTCGGACTGGTATGAGGTGGTACCTCATTTAATTCTGACTTGAATTTCTCTAATAATGAGTGATGTTGAGAATATTTTCACATGTTTATTTGCCATTTGTATGTCTTGTTTGGAGAAGTGTCTGTTAAGGTCTTCTGTCCTTTTTTCACTGGGTTGTTTGCTTTCTTGATATTGAGCTGTATGAGCTGTTTGTAGATTCTGGAGATTTACCCTTTGTCAGTTGCTTTATTTGCAGTTGTTTTTCTCTCATTCTGAGGGTTGTCTCTTCATCTTGTGATGTTTCCTTTGCTATGTAAGAAACTTAAGTTTTAAATAGAATGCCACCTTTTTTTTTTTCCATTAGTCTAGGAGGTGGATCAGAGAGAATCTTGCTGTGATTTACATCAAAGAGTGTACTGACTATGTTTTCCTCTATGACCTTTATAGTTTCTGGCCTTACATTTAAGTCTTTAGTCCATTTTATTTCTAATTTCATTCTTTTGCACATAGCTGTCCAATTTTTCCAGCATCACTTATTGAAGAGGCTGTCTTTTTTTCCATTGTATATTCTTCCATCATTTGTCAAAGATAATGTGCCTATAGGTATATGGGTTTATTTCTGGGCTTTCTATCTTGTTCCATTGGTCTATATTTCTGTTTTTGCATCAGTACCATATTGTCTTGATGACTTGTAGCTTTGTAGTATAACTTGAAGCCAGGGAGGTTGATTCCTCCAGCTCTTTTTTTTTTCCCCTCAAGATTACTTTGGCTATTCAGGGTCTTTTGTGTTTCCATACAAATTGTGAAATTTTTTGTTCTAGTTCTGTGAAAAATGCCATTGGTAATTTGATAGGGATTGCTTTGAACCTATAGAGTGCTTTGAGTAATATAATCATTCTGACAATATCGATTCTTCCAATCCAAGAACATTGTGTATCATCTCTCTGTCTGTTCTTGTTGTCTTTGATTTCTTTCATCAGTGTCTGAGAGTTTCCTGCATACAGATCTTTTGTCTCTTTAGGTAGGTTTAATCCTAGGTATTTTATTCTTTTTGTTGCAATGGTGAATGGAATTGTTTCCTTAACTTCTCTTTCTGATTTTTCATTGTTAGTGTATAGAAATTCAAGGGATTTCTGTGTATTGATTTTGTATCCTATGACTTTACTAAATTCATTGATTAGCTCTAGTAGTTCTTTGGTGGCATTTTTTAGGGTTTTCTCTGTATAGTATCTGTGCTTCAGTGGTAAAAAATCAACCTGCAGTGCAGGAGATGAAGGACATGTGGGTGCAGTTCCTGGGTCAGGAAGATCCCCTGGAGGAGGGCATGGCAACCCACTCCAGTATTCTTGCCTGGAGAATCTCATGGACAGAGGAGCCTGACGGACTGCAGTCTATGGGGTCGCAGAGAGTTGGACATGACTGAAGCAGCTGAGCACAGCACGGAGCACACACATGTATAGTATCATGTCATCAGCAGACAGTGAGAGTTTCATTTCATCTTTTCGAATCTGGATTCCTTTCCTTTTTCTTCTCTGTTGCTGTGGTTGTGACTTTCAAAACTGTTGAGTAATAGTGGTGAGAGTGGGCACTCTTGTCTTGTTTCTGATCTTAGGGGAAATGTTTTCATTTTGAGAATATTGGTTGCTGTGGGTTTGTCATACATGGCCTTTATTATGTTGAGGTTGGTTCCTTCTATGCTGATTTTATGGAGAGTTTTGTTTTTTAATCATAAGTGGGTGTTGAATTTTGTCAAAAACTTTCTCTGCAATTTGATATGGTCATATGGTTTTTATCTTTCAATTTGTTACTATGGTACATCACACTGAAGAATCCTTGCATCCCCGAGATCAATCCCAGTTGATCAGGGTGTATGATCCTTTTAATGTCTTGTTGGATTCTGTTTGCTAGAACTTTGTTGATGATTTTTGCATCTGGCTCATCAGTGATATGCTTTGTTTTCTAAATTATTAATAAACAAGACCAAGTTCTAAACTGTAGAAGAATTTCTACAAGTCAAAAAATACAAGAAATTAGTAAAAACGAATGAGGGAAAGGTATGAAGAGTTAATTCCAAAATGAAAAAAACCCAAGGGTTAGTAAGGACAGAAAGAGATGCTCAAACCCATTGGTGATTAGAATAATGAAAATGTCAAAATGCTACTTTTCTTCCACCAGATTGGCCATGGTTGGGAAGCTGGATGGTGCCAAGGGTTGCCAGGTCTGTGGCAATACAAAAATTGCCAAGTTCCATAGTGGAAGTATGGACCAGGGCAGCAGTTCTGGAGAGCGCTCTGCCCCCTCTGCCACTACTTGCTGCTCTGGCACACTCCAAGATGAACGTTCTATAGAAATTTTACTTCGTTTGTGATAGCAGGAAGTCGGAGACAGTTGGGTTGGTGATCAGTAAATGGCCAGATAAGTACAAATGGTGAATGCATTTTGAGGACTATTTGTGAGTTGAAAGCAATGAATTTGAGGTACACACAGTAGTATGCATAGTTCTAAAAAATGGTGCTGAATGATAGAGGTAAAGAAAAAGCCTAAGATACTCAGCAAATTAAACTTGTATAAATTGAAATATGTGCATATAATTTAATATACATTTTAAAAGAACTCGTATAAATGAAATGATACATTTCACATGTATCAAGGTGGTTGTATATGGGGAGATGGAAATAAGGGAAATGCATAAATAAAGAAGGGAGGGTTCTGCTGAGACCAGGGCTGGTGAGCTAGGGATTGAGGAATGTGATTGACTCAACCATCTGCACTTAAGATCTAAAAACAGACTCGGTGTTTACACAGTTATGACTAAATAGACATTATTTACACCTGAATCATGGAGTGTATTATGATTACATTTCCCTTTTGGGATAGGAGGAAGTAGTTTACTTTCCTGGAATTAAAAATAATTGGAAAAATTTTGTTCGCTTTTCTGTGCATATATTGCTGTTTCATCCCTGAACTATTTGCCAGTGAATATATCTCTTCCTTTTGTATTCAGATTCCTCAGATAATCTATGTTTTACATTTTCTTTTTTTGTGACATCCATCTTAGAGCCTTTGGTCCTTGGCTGTGTACTGAATTGAGTCCCTCCCACCAAATTTATGTTAAAGCCCTACCCAATGTGACTCTCTTTGGAAATAGTCTTTCCTTAAAATTTTTAATTTATATTGGAGTATAGTTGATTTTCAGTGTTGTGTTAGTTTCTGGTGTACAGCAAAGTGACTCAGTTGTCCATATACATAAATCTATTCTTTTTCGAATTGTTTTCCCATTTAGGTTATTATAGAATATTGAGTAGAGTTCCCTGTGTTATATAGTAGGTCCTTGTTGGTAATCTGTTTTAAATATAGTGGCATGTATATGTCATTCCCAAACTCTCAATTTATTCCCCTCTACCACTCTTCTGCTTTTGTAACCTTAAGTTTGTTTTCTGTGTCTGTTTTGTAAATAAGTTCATATGTATCATTTTTTTAAGCTTCCACATATAAGTGATATCGTATGGTATTTGTCTTTGACTTACTTCACTTAATATGATAATCTCCAGGTCCATCCATGTTGCTACAGATGGCATTATGTCATTCTTTTTAACGACTGAGTAATATTCCGCTGTATATATGCACCACATCTTTATTCATTCCCCTGTAATGGACATTTAGTTTACTTCCATGTCTTGGTTGGACTTCCCAGGTGGTGCTAGTGGTAAAGAACCTGCTTGTCAGTGCAGGAGACTAAGAGACATAGGTTTGATCCCTGGGTCAGGAAGATCCCCTGGAGGAGGGCATGGCAACCCACTCCAGTATTCTTGCCTGGAGAACCCCATGGCAGAGGAACCTGGTGGGATGTGGTCCATAGGGTCACAGAGAGTTGGACACGACTGAAACTAGTTAGCACCCATGCATGTCTTGGTTATTGTAAACAGCGCTAGAATGACCATTGTGGTGCATGTATCCTTTCAAACCGTGGTTTTCTCTGTATATGTGCCCAGGAGTGGGATTTCTGGATCATATGGTCACTCTATTTTTAGTTTTTTAAGGAACCTCCATACCCTGTTCTACATAGTGGCTGTACCAATTTACATTCCCACTAACAGTATAGGAGGGTTCCCTTCTCTCCACACCCTCTCCAGCATTTATTGTTTGTAGATTTTTTTGATGATGACCATTCTGACTGGTGTGCAGTGATATCTCATTGTAGTTTTGATATTCATTTCTCTAGTAATCAGTGATGTTGAGCATCTTTTCATGTGCCTCTTGGCATCTGTATGTCTTCTTTGGAGAAAGTCTGTTTAGGTCATCTGCTCATTTTTGATTGGATTGTTGCGTTTTTTGGATATTGAGTTGCATAAACTATTGGTAAATTTTAGAGATTAATTCCTTGTTGGTTGCATCATTTGCAAATATTTTCTTTCATTCTGTGGGCTGTCTTTTTGTTTTGTTTATGGTTTCCTTTGCTGTGCAAAGGCTTTTGAGTTTAATTAGGTGGAGATTGTCCTTAAAGGGGCTTCCCTCATAGCTCAGTCAGTAAAGAATCTGCCTGCAATGCAGGAGACCCGGGTTCGATTCCTGGGTCAGGAAGATCCCCTGGAGAAGAAGATGGTAACTCACTCTAGTATTCTTGCCTGAAGAATCCCATGAACAGATGATCCTGGCAGGCTACAGTCCATGGGATTGTGAGAGTTGTACATGACTTAGCGACTAAACCATGGGTCCTTAGGAGGTAATGAGCTCCTAAGAGAGGAGACCTAATTGAATGGTACTGGTGACCTTCTAAGAAGAGGAAGAGCTCTCTCTCTCTCTGCCATGTGAAGCATAGTGAGAAGATGACCATCTGCACCCAACAAATGAGGTCTTACCAGAAACCAGCTCTGTCATATCTGAGACTTCTACCTTCAAGAATTGTGAGAAAATAAATTTCTGTTGGTTAAGCCATCCAGTCTGTGGTATTTTGTTACAACCCAAACTGACTAAAGACAGATTTTGAAATCAAGAAATGGGTCGGAGCTGTAACAAATACTTAAAATGTGGAAGCAGCTTTGAAACTGGGTGGTGGCTAGAGGCTGGAAGAATTTTGAGGTGCATGCTTGAAAAGTCTAGCTTGCTATAAGGAGATTGTTGACAGAAATATGGACATTAAAGATGCTTCTTGTGAGGACTCAGAAAAGAGCAGAGCTAGAGAGAAAGCCTCTGTTTTCCTGGAGTTTATGTCAATAATCATGAACAGAAAGTTGGTGGGAATACAGATGTTAAAGGTCATTCTGATGAGGTCTCAGATGGAAGTGAGGGACACATTATTGGAAACCAGGGAAAAGTCAATCCTGTAATAAAGTGACAAAAAAATTTGCGTTCTAGTGTGTTTTGGTGGAGAAGGCAATGGCAACCCACTCCAGTACTCTTGCCTGGAAAATCCCATGGACAGAGGAGCCTGGTAGGCTGCAGTCCATGGAGTCACGAAGAGTTGGACACAACTGAGTGACTTCATGCATTGGAGAAGGAAATGGCAACCCACTCCAGTGTTCTTGCTTGGAGAATCCCAGGGACGGGGGAGCCTGATGGGCTGCTGTCTATGGGGTCACACAGAGTTGGACATGACTGAAGCGATTTAGCAGCAGCAGTGTGTTTTGGAAGGAGGAACTTGTGAACAATGAAATGAGATATTTAAGTGAGAAGATTTTGAAGCAGAATGTTGAAAATACATCCTGAGTCCTCTTGACTGCTATGATAAAATGTGAGATGAGAAATATGAAGAAGAAACTAAGTGAAAGGAACCAGAACTTGAAGATTTAGAAAATTTACAGCCTAACTATATTGCAAAAAAATGAGAAAACTAGTTCTGAAGGGAGGTTGAACAACTAACTATTTGATAAGGAGATTAGTATATATGTGAACTATGAATTCAGTCAGCCACTTCAGCAGAAAGCAGAATTGGAGATAGGATTATATCCACAGAAACACTGCCAGTTTTAACTGAAGGAGATGGAGATGGATGAAATGAGGAAAGGCTGTCAGGATTTCTTAGATTCTTCAAAACAGGACAATAGGGATATTTGGCTGTAATACTGTGCTTCTAGTTTCATGGAATAGGGAAGAATGATCCTGAATTTTCTTCTCTGCTCTGGTTTCTCTATTCTCTTCTCTAGACATTCGAAAGTATGACTTTAATTTCTCTGTCTTTCTCCTCTAGTTTCCATCTCTTTTTCTTTTGTACTTTCTGAGAGATTTTCTCAACTTTATTTTCCAACCCTTGTATTGATTTTATTTCTGCTCACTTATTTGTAATTTCAAAAGATCTCATTTTATGCAGACTGATTCTTATTATTTAGTAGATGCGTATTCTTTATTTACCCTTACAATATTCTTTTTTTTTTTTTTTTTGGTGAAGAGGTCAGTTTTTTGGAGATGTTTTCTTCTGGTCCCTGCATTATTTTTCTTTCCTGTAAGATCCTTTTACTTCTTGATTTCTTTTACATCAGAAGCTTTCCCTCAAGTATCTGGTGATGTAGGACTATTTCATCAAAGAGCAGGACACTAAAAACCTAGGGAAATGAACATTCTGGGAGCAGGGACAGAGCTTGTTAAATGGTGAGTTTCATTGTAGGATGATCTGGTAGGGTTGTACAAGGACAAAAACAATTAAGAGTACGTTTAGCTCTTTTCTGCTGGGCTGATCCCTGTCCCCAGAGATGAATCTTCCAGTCTTCCTCCTGGAGAAGATATGCTTGGCTTCCAAGCACCCCTGTTGCTGAACTGAGTAAGGAAAATGGTGCTTTTAGCATTCAGTAAATAGACCTTCATCTACCCCTCCAGTTTTCAGTATGAAATCAGACTTCAGCTTTGCTTAATAACCCTGAGACCAGAATGTCTGGTTCAGTCTCTTTATGGAGCCTATATCTAGCCTTCTGCTGCAATGGGAGGAGAGATTCCCCCAGCTGCAGATTCTGATCCAGATTTCTAACTTTATCTCCTATTTCTGTCTCATTGGTCTCCAACTTTCAAAAGTACACTGAGCCATGAATTCCTGAGCTTTCTTGAGTTCTTCCACTTGCATAGGCTTGTTTCTGGAATACCCTCATCATCAGTTTAGAATTAAATTTCCATGTGTCTGGTGAATAAGTTACTACCTTTCCATCTGCTCTCTAGTTTCCAGAATTTCCTTCCTGTCACCTTCTTCCCCATCCTCCTGTCATTGCGTCATATCTTTTTGTACCTCTGTATCATTGTGATTTGTTTTGAGAGGGAGAAATGGCAAAACACTTCTGTTAAGTCTGCAGCTTGATCAGGAGTCCTATAAAGTTTTTGAGAAAAATAACTAGGGATATTTGGGAGACATTATTTATTGAAATAAGGGATTTCAGAGGCAAAAACTTGAAATTTAAATCCTGGTTCAGAGTCTTTGTTAGCCATGTGCCTTGAGGATGTTAACTGAACCTCTCTTGGTCTCATAGTTTAAAAAAAAAAAAAAGGATAATAACACCTACCTTATTGACTTATTGGGGCTTCCCTGGTGGCTCAGATGGTAAAGAGTCTGCCTGCAGTGCAAGAGACCTGGGTTCGATCCCTGGGTCGGGAAGATCCCCTGGAGAAGGAAATGGCAACCCACTCCAGTATTCTGGCCTGGAAAATCCCATGGACAGGGGAGCCTGGCGGGCTACAGTCCATGGGGTCGCAAAGAGTCGGACACGACTGAGCGACTTCACTTTCACTATTGACTTATTAGAATTTAGAAGTATATGTATAAAGCATTTAACTCAGAAACTGATATATAAGAAGTACTGGATAAGTAGCAGTTTATATCATTTTATTGTTGACAGATAGAGGTACCATTTATCTATTATTTACTGAGAATGGAGGAAGAGAAACAAAGGCAATTCAAGTGTCAGTTTTATTAAAGGTACCAGGGAAATGTCAAGTAAATCTCCCTCCATGCTCCTCAAATGCAAGATTCTCTAACAACAACTAGATTGGAGAATGGAATTGGATCTCCTATTTTCTGACTAGAATGGACACTATTTACATATGTCCAGTAGAAGCAACTTAATTACTTCCTTTATTGCAAGTAGGTGGAGAGCTAGGAAGTGGTTACTTTCTCCATGCTCTACAGAATCTCTGCCCAGGAATCTTTATCCTCTCTGGAGTCTAAAAATGCAGTTAGAGAACAGTCTATTCAAACACAGGTAAGTGTAAGAAGAAACAGGAGAGAAAAGACATCTTAGACAGTGGTGGCCTCTGAATGCACTGACCCACCCACCCTTTGGTAGAGCTATGGCCCGTTGGATGACAGACTGTCACCGACCAACCTCGTTCTACACCAAGTCATATGGTTAAAAGAGAAACTGGAAAACCATTCCAGATTTACTTCTTAGGCCTGTCCTATAGGGAGGGAAGTAGAAATCCCCTTGATGATAAGAACAGAAGAAGAGAGGTTCCTTCCTGAAAGAATTCTTGGTACTATTGGGGTCACATCCCATCTTCTGCCATATTCCTGTTCCTGTCACCTTCAGAACATTGTATATCATTTCTTTATATACATTTTTTTGGATTCTCATTTCTTTGTAATTAAATTGCTCATAGCCTAAAATATATCTCTTTGTCTTCTTTAACTTCCTGAGGTAGAGAATGCAAGAACTGTTTTGTGTGTGCTAGTCGCTCAGTTGTGTCCAACTCTTTGCAACCCCATGGACTGTAGCACACCAGGCAACTCTGTCCGTGGACTTCTCCAGGTAAGAATACTGGAGTGGGTTGCGATTCTCTTCTCCAGGGTATCTTCCCGACCCAGGGATCAAACCTGGGTCTCCTCATTGCGATCAGATTCTTTACCATGTAAGCCACCAGGGAAGCCCTAAGAACTGTTTTTCCCCAAAGTAATTTTTTCATATCAAGTTAGCAAAGAATGAGAATTTCAAACAAATCAAGAACTGCTCTTTAAATTGCAGTTCCCTTGATGGGAGTGTGGTCCACAGAAGTCCACTTTGGTAACAGAAATCAAACATCCAGTCTTCTCCCTCATCCAATATCGATGTGAGGCTTCTTCCCTGGGGCCATGGTACACAGTCGGATGGGTCCTTTTCTGGGTGATTACAGTTTTTCATGCTTTGGGCTTCTAATCTGAGATGAAGGGATGCTTTCCCTGTGGGATTGAAATGCAAAATCTTCCCCAGTGACTTCCTTTCTTTGGAGGGTGATTATTAATTCTGGATTTGTATGTGTGTGTGTGTGTGCATCAGATTTAGTTTTTGTAAAAGCGAAATTCCTATAGAAGGAAGATCCCTGTTGTGAGAATAATAAATATAAAACAAACAAAAGCCCTCCTGGAATGGAGAGGTTTCTACTCATTGTCATGATAGAATTTCACGTCTCCTGCTCCTTTCTTTCTCTCTGCTTTCCCCCTACCTCTTCCTTTCTGTCGTCTTTTCCATTTATCCATTTTCTGCTTCTTTTTATCTTTAGTTCTCTCTTGCTTTTATTTTTTCTTATTTAGTTTATTTTAATTTCCAGCTCCTCTTTGTCTTCTATTCCCTTTTTTTCCCTCCTCATTTACCTTCATACTTCTTGGATTGTCACCACTCAGCTGAATTAAGCAGGATACTGAGCAAAACTTTTCCAGAGTTAAAAAGAAAGACTTCTGTTTCCCATGGAGCTTAACATTTGACAATGTACACTTGTGAACATAATGGTACACAGGACCAACTTAGGAATCTAGGGCCAAATCTTTGTGCTTCTGTTGGAATGGTTATTCCTGGAAGAGTCCATGGGAGTTACTTATGAGGGTGGTGACTACAAGCGGTGGCCTCCTCTGGGACCTCCAACTCATTTCTCAGAGGGCATTGGGAGCCCAGCGACCGCTACGGCTCTCTGCAACTTTCCACCTCAGATAGATCTGAACTGATGACCTGAGGGTGAGAAGCTCTGTATAACTTGATTACATTTTTTAACAATTCCATTTTTCTCATGAAAAGACACCTTCAGAACACAGTGTCAGTTTATCTCTGCAATTTTAGACATCAAATAGCTTATTTTTTTAGTTCTCTCTGGGTCAAAGAATGTTATTAAGAAGAAAAATGTAAAAAAATATTGGCTTTGTAACAATTCTGAGTCCAGACTGAAGGCTCTCATAAACGCACAGAAATGTTCTTGCTTTGAAATTCTTTAGAGGATAAAAGAAGATAAAAATATTGTACAGGGAAAGAGTGTCCTAAAATATACATTAAAAAATGAAACCAAGCCAATAAAATGGCCAACAGATTTTGAAGGTTAATGTGCCCAAACACTCTTTTGGTGGAATTATCATGTAGGTTCTAGATGTGATTTTACTGCTTCTGGGGAGATCACTTTAGAATCCAGAGTATAGATTTTGCATGAACAGGAAATGATAATTACTCTTCACCTTCCTTATTTATTTTAGAATCTGTGAACTGAGATGTTTGCTCCATTTTTCAGGACTGGCAAAAGATACTGGATCTTATTTCAGGATCCCCAGATTAGAACTTCATCTCCAGATATTGTGAGTTTGCTTCATTAAAACAGGCACTGAGAAATTAAAGCAAAGAACACAGAGGAATGAAAATGAACAAGCCATTCTTTTTTTTTTTTAAGTGCATAGGAAAAAAATCAATAATTTGTCTTCAAGTGCTTACACCTATGCAGGAAAAGGAAGTGGAAAAATGAATTGTTCCATCTGTAAATTTCAAGCAGGGAAAATGAGTTACAAGCCTATCAGCAAAATACAGACAGAGGTGGACCTGGCGAAGCAGAAGGAAAATGGCTAACCACGGTTTGCCCTTATTCCCATAACTGATTGGACATAAACAAAACATTCTCCCTGAAATGCAACGCAGAAGTCTGATACTGAGCAGTGGCTACTTCTCAAGATATCTTTGTCAGCAAGATGGGTTCAAGTTATGATTTCACCATTTCTATGATTGACATTGTTACGGTTCTTGGAGCAGTTACCATGGAAACAGAAGGGCCTTGCATGTATTTGAAGTAATTCACCTGACCTAGTGCTCAAAATGAGGGAGGGCTGAGCGCTAGTATTTCACCCAAGTATTCCCCGTGATCTAGCTGATGCAGGCTGCAGTCTTGGCTCTGATCTGAAGAGGCTGTCGAGCAGTGCACATGAGGAAGGATGAGAAAAATGGCAAAGTCCTGCATCTGTTTAGACAAATTCCAGCCAGAGATTTCCCCTCGGGAGTTACAGTGCTGTCAGTAGCCTCTGGTATTTTCTCCTTCCTAAATGTGGACTTGATTTCTGTCCTTTCTCTCCTGATATCCGCTGGGGAGGCCTACAGGAAGGATGCTTTAATCAATTTGCAGCAGGACATTTGTGTCACCCCTGGGCAGAGGGAAATGGGGAGAGAGACAGATTGAGAGAGAGCCATGAAGCAAGTTTAAGGTGGTTCTCTGCCTTGGGGCGGATGCATCCCATTCCTCCAGAAATAGTATCTGGATTAGATTAAAAATCAGCCTATGGTTTCCCATCCCTTTTAGATCAGAGGGAAAAACTTAGGCAGCTGACCATCAAACCATCACTGCATCTCATTGTATCACTACAACCTTGATGTTAGTCAAGTCTGTCCAGGACTCAAACACTCTCCACATTCTGCCTGCCTCCGTTCACTAATATGTCCCTCTGGACTACACAATGCTTCCACTCTATTTCAGAGTGCTCCCTTTTCTTTGAACTTGTGGAACAAGAAGGAGTGCTGGCAGTTTTCCCCACTGCCCCTTGCTTTTTCTATTGACACTCTTTAGTCTTCTTTTTGAGAAACTCAGATTACCGCTTGGACCGTTTTTTCCCATCTTCATTGCTCTCGTTAACTCTCCTTTGGGATCTTCTGCTTTTCTCAGTGACCTTAGTCCCTGAGTTGGTGTCGTGCTTCCTGACCTCTCTCTCCTGATGCACAGGGAATTCAGTTTCACACTGATAACTCTGCTAGTACATTGATCCTCTCCCTTTTTTGACCTCTCAACTCTGATCACCCTAATCTGGCCTCTAATCATGGTCCCTAGGGTAGAAATAACTACTTTTTGATCTCATCTTCACCCCAAATGGAGATGTTTCCTCTACTCCCACATCTTCCTAGCCTTTCACCTGATCTAGGCTCACTCTCAGTGAGCCTCCTCCTGATTCTGATGACACCTTCCATCTTGGGAACCACTGTGATGTTTTCTGTCTCTCCGACCCTTCATATCTTCTCAGACATTCTCACCATAGGTCACTATGGTTAACGAGTTCAGCTCTCTTCTCAACGACAGTTTGGTCTCTCTCAGACCCTATACACTGAATTGTACATGAAATGAATTCATTCATTCATTCCCCATTCATTAAGTATTTATTAAGCAGCTGGCATTTTTATATTGGAGATATGGACCAGTTCTCTGCCTTCCTGGAACTTGTGAAATAGTGGGTGAACCATACAGTTAACACGAAACACAAAAGTACAAACTAAAGTGTCAGATGGAATTGACAAGGTACTGGGGTGATAAATTTGTACTAAACATTTATAAGGACCAGGCGCTTTTATAAATTTCTTATGATTATTAATTCATTGAATCACCACAACTACCCTCTGAATAATTGCTTCACATTATTCCCGATTTATACTGGAGAAAAATTCAGTTTCTTACCTGGGGGTCACACAAGTGATGGAGCTGGGATTTGAAATCGGGCAGTTTCCTTATGCCACCATCTTAACTGCTAAATCCCTACTCTGGGGCAGTGGTTAGGGGATTTTCTTAGACAGGCTGGTCATTGAGGGCCTTTTGGAGAAGAAAGTTTTTAGCCTAAGGCTTCAGGAAAGAGAAGGAATCCTACACACAGTCATAAATAAATGAAAGAGCTAGGAAAGAATATTTCAGTGAGCACAAGTAGAATGGAGAAAGGTCTGAGTAATAAGGGGAACAGGGTTTATTTCAAAAATGGAAAGAATGTCAAGATGCCTGGACTATGGATAGGGAGGGAGAATGGTCTATGATTGGGCTGGAGAGGAGAGCTGGACCAGATGCTCTGAGGCAGTCTTGGCAGAGTAAGGGATTTTTATTGTATTCAAAGAGCCATAAAGGAGCTGGAATCAATTTTTACTTTTGAAATCTCTTTCTGGCAATTGTATGGAGAGTGTGGATTGAGAGTTAATAGAGGAAGTGGGGAAAGCAGCTGGAAGCTCTTGCAGAGTCCAGGCTGCAGATACCTGTGACTTGGACTGCAGTGGTGGCTGTGTAGACGGAAAGCGTGGCTCCATGGTGGATACACTTTGGAGGCAGGGTCACGTGGACTAGGTGATGGGTGAACACAGGAAGTGGGGGCAGGGACAGGAATGAGGATGGGTCTCAGGTTTCCGACTCATACCTGCGAACTTTGCCTTCATTTTACCAGGCAGACAAGACCAGCAGACAGCCCAGTCCTCACCTTTCTTCCTTTTACCCCATGAATTACTGCGGATTTTCTTTCCTCCTGTTTCCAATGCCAGGGAGTTTATCTCCTTACCTCATTCCTATGTATCATCTTCAATCACCGGTTTCCAGCCACCCTTCCTGTCTTCCCCGTGGTGTCGCTCAGTCTCTTATCCTCATTCTGTCATGTACCTTCAAGTTTTCTTCTGCTGGCATCTTCTTTTGCTTATACAACAAATTCCAAGTTTTGTCTACTGTGGAACAAAGTAGATAGTTGTGATCTTGGACCTGTGACTTGACCTCCTTGTGCTTCAGTTTCCTGATACGCAAAATGGAAATAATCCTAGTAACTATTTCAGACTGCTGTGATGCTTAATGAGTTGCCATCTGTAAAGTATTTAGAATATTGTTTGGTGTATAGTAAATGCTCAGATTGGAGAAGGAAATGGGAACCCACTCCGGTATTCTCGCCTGGAGAATCCCAGGGATAGAGGAGCCTGGTAGGCTGCCATCTATGGGGTCGCACAGAGTCAGACACGACTGAAGCAACTTAGCAGCAGCAGTAGCAGCAGCAGCAGATGCTCAGAAAGGCAAAGGAGAAAAGGAAAGATATAGCCATTTGAATGCAGAGTTCCAGAGAATAGCAAGGAGAAGTAAGAAAGCCTTCCTCAGTGATCAGTGCAAAGAAATAGAGGAAGACAATAGAATGGGAAAGACTAGAGATCTCTTCAAGAAAATTAGAGATACCAAGGGAACATTTCATGCAAAGATGGGCTTAATAAAGGACAGAAATGGTATGGACCTAACAGAAGCAGAAGATATTAAGAGGTGGCAACAATACACAGAAGAACTATACCAAAAAGACCTTCATGACCCAGATAACCATGATGGTGTGATCACCCACCAAGAGCCAGACATCCTGGAATGTGAAGTCAAGTGGACCTTAGGAAGCATCACTACGAACAAAGCTAGTGGAGGTGATGGAATTCCAGGTAGCTATTTCAAATCCTAAAAAGATGCTGTGAAAGTGCTGCACTTAATATGCCAGCACATTTGGAAAACTCAGCAATGGCCACAGGACTGGAAAAGGTCAGTTTTCATTCTAATCCCAAAGAAAGGCAATGCCAAAGAACGTTTACACTACTGCACAATTGCACTCATCTCACACGCTAGCAAAGTAATGCTCAAAATTCTCCAAGCCAGGCTTCAAGAGTATGTGAACTGAGAACTTCCAGATGTTCAAGCTGGTTTTAGAAAAGGCAGAGGAACCAGAGATCAAAATGCCAACATCCATTGGATCATCAAAAAAGCAAGAGAGTTCCAGAAAAACATCTGTTTCTGCTTTACTGACTATGCCAAAGCCTTTGACTGTGTGGATCACCACAAACTGCAAAATTCTTCAGGAGATGGGAATGCCAGACCACCTGATCTGCCCCCTGGGAAATCTGTATGCAGGTCAGGAAGCAACAGTTAGAACTGGACATGGAACAACAGACTGGTTCCAAATAGGGAAAGGAGTACATCAAGGCTGTACATTGTCACCCTGTTTATTTAACTTATATGCAGAATACATCATGCAAAATGCCAGGCTGAATGAAGCACAAGCTGGAATCAAGATTGTCAGGAGAATCAATAACCTCAGATATGCAGATAACACAACCCTTATGACAGAAGTGAAGAAGAACTGAAGAGCCTCTTGATGAAAGTGAAGGGGAGAATGAAAAAGTTGGCTTAAAACTCAACATTTAGAAAATGGGGATCATGTTATCTGGTCCGATCAGTTCAGTTCAGTTCAGTCACTCAGTCATGCCCTACTCTTTGTGACCCCATGTACTGCCCCACATCAGGCCTCCCTGTCCATCACTAACCCCAGAGTTCACTCAAACTCATCTCATTCTCTAGCATCCTCTTTTCCTCCTGCCTTCAATCTATTCCAGCATCAGGGTCAGTTCTATGTATCAGGTGGCCAAAGTATTGGAGTTTCAGCTTCACCATCTGCAGTAATTTTGGAGCCCAAGAAAAAAAAGTCTGTCACTGTTTCCATTGCTTCCCAATCTATTTGCCATGAAGTGATGGGACGGGATGCCATGATCTTTGTTTTCTGAATCACTCATTCCTTTTTTGATCTCTCACAATACATTCTTCTATAATAATGATTATCACAACGTGATGATTGTGATAGGGGCTGTGGCTTAGAAAAAAAGAAATCCAAAACCACAGCAGTGTTCTTACCATCTCCTGTGTTATTTCATGTGATACTTGATCTATAGTGCACATTTAACAAATGTTTATTGAATTAAAGAAATGTGAGAAATTTTGTGGTTAATTTAAAGATGAATTAATAGGGGACCCAAGGTGAAGTAATTGCT
Source organism: Budorcas taxicolor (assembly GCF_023091745.1). Lineage (NCBI taxonomy): Eukaryota > Metazoa > Chordata > Mammalia > Artiodactyla > Bovidae > Budorcas > Budorcas taxicolor. Next base: position 99,188,603 of record NC_068917.1, read on the forward strand.
AATGAAATCAGCTATGGTGGCTAACCAAATTACATAGTCATTTGTAATTTTGTAATTTTTATCTTTGAATATATTAAATCTCTCTCTTATGTACTAAGATGAAAATAGGAATCAAAATTTAATACTGTGCAATCTTATGTGCTATATGCTTTTTATATTATAATTACTACCCTACAGTGGAAAAATGTGATTTGGAGTTCAGTGACTCATCTAAGATCACAAAACTCATGAGTGGTTGGAAACTTATGAGTTTCCAATGCATAGAACCGAACTGTAAACTCTGTCTGATCTTTTTACTTTTCTATATTTTACTTCTCCACTTCCATTGTTGGTAACTTTCTGCCAACATCTCTAACTCTACTTGCATTGACAATTTTATAATTTAGTTATAAGTGCTTTTGGTTCACTGATGCTTATACTGTACTTCTCTTGATATCTTTCTGGTAGTCTAAAAGTGTTTTTGTGACCGGATAAAGGAATTCTGGGTATGAACCGAGGAGTTGCAGTGTTCAGTTCAGCCTGGTAAAAGTATCAGACTTCAACTGTCAGCTCTGCTTAGCTTCACAGTTCTCCACTGGCGTGGTGTAACCCCAGCCATGAAGGATATGTCTCCCTGATGGCTCTCCTAGTCATGGAGGAAATGAGTACGTTTTGCCTTCTAGTTTCTCCAGCCCTACCATCAGTTTCAGGTTGAACTTCCCTCAAAGCAGTTGCCATGCTCTTCAGTCATGAAATTCCCCTGGTTTCCCATACAGGAAAGCTTCATTCTTGAATCTTTCCCTTTCCTGGGCACTTCCCACTTAAACAGTGTCCCAGCAGTGACTGCCCTCTGCTGCCGTGTTCTGTAAAGTTAGTTGCTCCGTGTATCTGCATGTTGAGTGTTCCGCAGAGGTCTTTCAACCTGGAAAAAGTCCTGCAATCTCGGCGACATAATTTCTCTAAACTAAGATTTCTTTCACCTTGTATCCGTCCTTCGCAGTAGTTTCAATATTCAGACTACCCAGGCTTCCATCAGCGATGAATTTGGCTCCTCCAGTCTCTGTTTTTGCATTTGAGAACTTAGTCAACTGGAAGATAAGATCAGATTGCCCCGTTGTTGAAGGGGGTTTGTTTTTCCTTTTCTTTTTAGTTACAACACTAAATGATATATGAAAAACATTATACAGTGCTTGATGGCAAAAACGTGAGGATAAATTTGTACTCTTACAAAGGTGTATCTATTTCAAAAGATCTGGTAGGTTAAATAGATTACATTACTTTTGAGTAACACATATATGATACCTCGGGGGCAAACAGTAACCCACTAATTAAATGATGGATGTTTGTGCAGCACAGCCTCCCTCTCCCCACCATTTTTTGAAGGATGGTATTTTAGTTAATGGTGTTGATTTAGGGAATTATTCCATAAGCAGGCGGTCTTCACTAATACCTGCATAGATTCGGTTGTTAGGGAAATTAACCATTCCTGTGCTACAGCCTAGGGCTTCCCAGATGGCTCAGTGGTTAAGAATCCAGCTGCCAATGCAGGAGATGCAGGTCTGATCCCTGGGTCAGGAAGATCGTCTGGAGAAGGAAATGGCAACCCACTCCAGTATTCTTGCCTGGATGATTCCGTGGACAGAGGAGCCTGGCAGGCTATAGTCCATGGGGTCACAAAGAACGGGACGAGACTGAGCATGCATGCACTTATGTTCCAGCCTTCCAGACAGTGGCAGATGGAAACGGATTCCTGATTTGTCTTCTTGTTTCTGCCCTTGTCATCCTCCTAAGCACAGCAGTCAGAGAGACTCTGCTAAAGTGCTGTTGTTGTTCAGTCTAAGTTGTGTCTGACTCTTTGCAACCCCATGAACTGCAGCACACCAGGCTTCCCTGTCTTTCGCTATCTCCTAAAGTTTGCTCAAACTCATGTCTGTTGACTTGGTGATGCCATCCAACCATCTTATCCTCTGTCACCCTCTTCTTTTGCCTTTGATCTTTCCCAGCATCAGGATACTTTCCAGTCAGTTGGCTCTTCAATACTTTGGTCACCAAAGTATTGAAGCTTCAGCATCAGTCCTTCCAATGAATATTCAGGGTTGAGGTCCTTTACGATTGACTGGCTTGATCTCCATGCAGTCTGAGGGATTCTCAAGATTGAGTCTTCTCCAGCACCACAATTTGAAAGCATCAGTTCTTCCGTGCTCAGCCTTCTTTATGGTCCAACTCTCACATCCGTACATGACTACTGAACAAACCATAGCTTTGACTATATCGGTTGATTAAAGTATAAGTTAGATAATTCTACACTTGTGCTCAAAAACCTCCAGTGACTTCCCCTTTCTTATCAAGTGAAAGTCAACCCACAGGATCATCCATAATCTGTCCGCTGTCTTAACTTCTTATCTTTGATTCTTCTACTACAGCCACGTTCTGCTCATTGCTAGTCCTTGGACTTAACAGGCATTTTCTTGCTTTAGGATCTCTGTAAGCTTTTCCTGCATCTTTCTCCGGTATCCTTCTGGATCCACTTATTTCAGATCTTCACATATTCTATGGGAGCTTCCCTGATGACCCCATTTAAAAACCACAGGCCCCACATTTTCCAATCCCTTTCTTTGTTTTTCTCCATTGTAGTATTTATTGTGTACATTTAAATATTTTATCTCTTTCCCCCTCTGAAGTATAAGCTCATCTTGGTCAGAAACCTTATCACTTATTCATTGCTTCAGGAACAGTGTCTGGTAGGTATTCAATAAACAATTTGTTAATTGAGTGGCACAGTCTATGATTTTGGCATTCTTTCCATAGACTTCCCTTTGAGTTCTCTGATAAGGCTGTATATAAGGGCATGGATCTGGCTCCTTGAGACCACCTGGGGTTTGAATCTGTCACTGACACCTGTGCAATACCCACCTCTGGACCTTTGTGGGTTCTGTGGGTCAGCCCTTGTTCTTTAAAAATCCTCATTTCTTATATTTTTGTTTTTTCTTATTGTAACATCCCACATATAAGTGGGACCCCAGTCTATCTCCCATGACTGAATTCAGTCTTCACATGAACCCTGTGAGACAGATTTAAAAAGGAAAGAACAAAACCGGTGATAATGAAGCATTACTTTGTTTCTGGGACTAAGCCAGGGACTTTCACAGTGATCTTTCATGTACGTGTCAACTCTAAGAGGGAGGTATCTGCATTCTTATTTTACAGATGTGGCTGAGAGAACTGGTGACAGGCAACTTGCCTGAGATCACACCCAAGTCTCTCATACCTGAGCCTCTTCTCTGTCTTCCATCCTCTTTCCTCCATGCTCCCCAAATCTCCTTTGTGTGAGAGATAGTTTCACTTAAGTTATGTTTTAGGCTTGCTTCTTCTTTAAAGCCTCTTTGGCTTTGGTGAAAACAAATAGTTGTAGGTTCTTCATTTTGGCTACTATTTGTCCTTGAGCATGAACCCAGAGTCCACAGCAGTCAGGTAGTTTCAGTTCAGTTCAGTCGCTCAGTCGTGTCCAACTTTCTGCGACCCCTTGAATCACAGCACGCCAGACCTCCCTGTCCATCACCAACTCCCGGAGTTCACTCAAACTCACGTCCATCGAGTCGGTGATGCCATCCAGCCATCTCATCCTCTGTCGTCCCCTTCTCCTCCTGCCCCCAATCCCTCCCAGCATCAGAGTCTTTTCCAATGAGTCAACTCTTCGCATCAGGTGGCCAAAGTATTGGAGTTTCAGCTTCAGCATCAGTCCCTCCAATGAACACCCAGGACTGATCTCCTTTATAATGGACTGGTTGGATCTCCTTGCAGTCCAAGGGACTCTCAAGAGTCTTCTCCAACACCGCAGTTCAAAAGCATCAATTCTTTGACGCTCAGCTTTCTTCACAGTCCAACTCTCACGTCCGTACATGACCGCTGGAAAAACCATAGCCTTGACTAGACGGACCTTTGTTGGCAAAGTGAAGTCTCTGCTTTTGAATATGCTGTCTAGGTTGGTCATAACTTTCCTTCCAAAGGAGTAAGCGTCTTTTCATTTCATGGCTGCAGTCACCATATGCAGTGATTTTGTAGCCCCCCAAAATAAAGTCTGACACTGTTCCACTGATAGTTTAATGAATAGCAAACAAATGGGGTTTCCCACAAGTTGCAGTGGCAAAGAATTTGCCTGCCAGTGAAGAGATGTGGGAGATATGGGTTCAATCCCTGGGCCAGGAAGATCCCCTGGAGAAGGAAATGGCAACCCACTCCAGTACCCTTGCCTGGAGAATTCCATGGACAGAGGAGCCTGACAGGCTACAGTGCATGGGGTTGCAAAGAGTCAGACATGATGGAAGCAAAGAATAAATGAACTGTCGCTCAGTCATGTCCAACTCGTTGTGACCCCATGTGCTGTAGCCCGTCAGGCTCCTCTGTCCAAGGAATTCTCCAGGCAAGGATGCTGAAGTAGGTAGCCATTCCTTTCTATAGGCGATCTTCTCGACCCAGGGATCAAACTCAGGTCCCCTACTTTGCAGGCAGATTCTTTTACCTCTGAGCCAGCAGGGAAGCCCCAAATGAACTGCTTAGGGTTTTGACTCATTGAAAGAAAGTTACCCAATAAGTTCAGGGCACTGTAGATGACAGAAATCAGATTGTCTTCAACATTTGGCTTGGCTTCTTGACAATGCGCACTGGGGATTTTATTTTGGGAACAATACTGAAGGGTCTTCATCCTGTAAAGGAAAGATTTAAACTGTTATCAGGCAGCATTTGAGTTTGTTTTCTGAAAAAAGATGGTTCATCGGAAAGAAGCATATTCGTCCGTAGCAAAAGCGCACACAACCTAAAAAAATAAACTCAAGCCAAGTTTTCTCTGTTGGCAGAGTTCAAGACATACCCTCATAATCAGTCTAGTTCTGAGAGAACGTCTCAAAGTTAAAAAAAAAAAAAAAAGTCCCCAAATTATTCAAATAGTGAAGCTTGAAAAGCAGCCAAGGAGAATTGCATCTTTCCTATTACTACCACATGTGCTGTCCTGCAAACCCCATTTCACAAAGAGCTGAATAATGGTTCACTGTCTCTACCAGAAGTGCTGCCCCACATCATCCCCCTGGCATGATGGCATTCTAGAGCAGGAAGCCACAAGCCTGCGGTTTTCCTTGCATGGTGTTCTCATCCTTGCTTACTGCCTGCTTCATTCTCACCCAGCTCATGTGCTTTGAATTTAAGTTGTTTTTTCTTTTTCCCCCATGTAGGCTACAAGTGTTACATTTACACACAGTAAAGTGGTTTTATTTCTCATCTGAACAATCTTGCTATAGTGCTTTCAGGATTTTTTGTTGCTGTTCAGTCACTAAGTCCTGTCTGACTCTGCAACCCTTTGGACTGCAGCACACCAGGCTTCCCTGTCCTTCACTATTTCCCGGAGTTTGCTTAAATGCATGTCCATTGAGTCAGTGATGCCATCTAACCATCTCATCCTCTGCTGCCCTCTTCCCTTTTTGCCTTCAATCTTTCCCAAGATCAGAGTCTTTAACAGTGAAACTTTTCACATGGGTGGCCAAAGTCATTGGAGTTTTTCAGCATCAGTCCTTTCAGTGAGTAGTCAGGGTTGATTTCCTTTAGGATTGACTGGTTTGATCTTGCAGTCCAAGTCTTCTCCAGCACCACAGTTCTTCAACTCTCAGCCTTCTTTATGGTCCAACTCTCACATCCATACATGACTACTGGAAGAACTTTGACTATATGGACTTTTGTGGTCAAAGTGATGTCTCTGCTTTTTAGCACACTGTCAAGTTTTGTCTTATCTTTTCTTCCAAGGAGCAAGCATCTTTTAGTTTTATGACTGCAGTCACCGTCCACAGTCATTTTGGAGCCCAGGAAAAGAAAATTTATCACTGCTTCCACTTTTTCCGCATCTGTGTGCTATGAAATGATGGGACCAGATACCATAATCTTAGTTTTTTGAATGTTGAGTTATAAGCCAGCCTTTTCACTCCCATCTTTCACTCTCATCAAAAAGCTCTTTAGTTCCTCTTCCTTTTCTGCCATTAGAATGGTATCATCTGCATATCTGAGGTTGTTGATGTTTCTCCTGGCAGTGTTGATTCCAGCTTGAACTTCATTCAGCCTGGCATATCGCCTGATGAACTCTGCATATAAGTTAAACAAACAAGGTGACAATATACAGCCTTTTTGTACTCCTTTCCCAATTTTGAATCAGTCAGTTGTTCCATGTAAGATTCTAACTGTTCGTTCTTCACTCCCATACAGGTTTCTCAGGAGACAGGTACGGTGTTCTGGTATTCTCTTTAAGAATTTTCCAGTTTGTTGTGATCCACACAGTCAAAGGCTTTAGTGTAGTCAATGAAGCAGAAGTAGCTATTTTTCTGAATTTCTTTGGCTTTTTCTGTGTTCAGTTTGATCTCTGGTTCCTCTGCCTTTTCTAAATCTAGCTTGTACATCTGGAAATTCTTGATTCACGTACTAGTAAAGCCTAGCTTGAAGGGTTTTCAGCCTGACCTTACTAGCATGTGAAATGAACACAATTGTGCACTAGTTTGAAAATTCTTTGGCACTGCCCTTCTGTGGGATTGGAATGAAAACTGACCTTTTCCAGTCCTGTGGCCACTGCTGAGTTTTCCAACTTTGCTGACATATTGAGTGTAGCGCTTTAACAGTGTAATACTTTAGAATTTGAAATAGCTCAGTTGGAATTCACCTCCACTAGCTTTGTTCATAGTGATGCTTCCTAAGGCCACTTGACTTCACACTCCACGATGTCTCGCTCTAGGTGAGTGATCACACTATGGTGGTTATCTGGGTCATTAAGATCTTTTTTTGTATAGTTCTTCTGTGTATTCTTGCCACCTCTTCTTAATATCTTTTGCTTCTGTTAGATCCTTGCTGTTTCTGTCCTTTATTTGTGCCCATCTTTGCACAAAATGTTCTCTTGGTATTTCCAGTTTTCTTGAAGAGATCTCTAGGTTTTCCCATTCTTTTTCCTCTGCTTCTTTGCAATGTTCATTTAAGAAGGCTCTCTTATCTCTCCTTGCTATTCTCTGGAACTCTGCAGTCAGTTGAATATATCTTTTCCTTTCTTGCTTGCTTTTTGCTTCTCTTCTTTCCTTCAGTTCAGTTCAGTTCAGTCACTCAGTCGTGTCTGACTCTTTGTGACCCCATGAATCGCAGCACGCCAGGCCTCCCTAACCATCACCAACTCCCGGGGTTCACTCAGACTCACGTCCATCGAGTCAGTGATGCCATCCAGCCATCTCATCCTCTGTCATCCCCTTCTCCTCCTGTCCCCAATCCCTCCCAGCATCAGAGCCTTTTCCAATGAGTCAACTCTTCTCATGAGGTGGCCAAAGTATTGGAGTTTCAGCTTTAGCATCATTCCTTCCAAAGAAATCCCAGGGCTGATCTCCTTCAGAATGGACTGGTTGGATCTCCTTGCAGTCCAAGGGACTCTCAAGAGTCTTCTCCAACACCACAGTTCAAAAGCATCAATTCTTCGGCGCTCAGCCTTCTTCACAGTCCAACTCTCACATCCATACATGACTACTGGAAAAACCATAGCCTTAGCTATGTGTAAAACCTCCTCAGACAACCACTTTACCTTTTCACATTTCTTTTTCTTTGGCTTGGTTTTGGTCGCTGCTTCCTGTACAATGTTATGAACCTCTGTCCATAGTTCTTCAAGCACTCTGTCTACTGGGTTGCATCCCTTGAATATATTCATCACCTCCACTGTAACAGATTTGATTTAGGTCATACCTGAGTTGCCAATTAATTTTTCCTACTTTTGTTCAATTTAAGCCTTAATTTTGCAAGAAGGAGCTGATGATCTGAGCCACAGTCAGCTCCAGGTTTTGTTTTTGCTGACTGTGTAGAGCTTTTGCATCTTTGCTGCAAAGAATATAATCAATCTGGTTTCAGTATTGACCATCTGATGATGTCCATGTGTAGAGTCATCTCTTGTTTTGTTGGAAAAGGGTTTTTTTATGACTGGTATGTTCTCTTGACAAAACTCTGTCAGCCATTCCTCTTCTTCATTTTGTACTCCAAAGCCAAACTTATCTATTACTCTTGGTATCTCTTGACTTCCTACTTTTGCATTCCAATCCCCTATGATGAAAAGGACATCTTTTTTTTTTTTTTGGGTGTTAGTTCTAAAAGGTCTTGTAGGTCTTCATAGAACCTGTCAACTTGAGCTTCTTTGGCATTGGTGGTTGGGACGTAGACTTGGGTTACTGTGAATGGTTTGCCTTGGAAATGAACTGAGATCATTCTGTCATTTTTGAGACTGCACCCAAGTATTGCATTTCAGACTCCTCTGTTGATTATGAGGGCTACTCCATTTCCTCCAAGGAATTCTTGCCCACTATAGTAGATGAAATGGTCATCGGAATTAAATTTGCCCATTCCCATCCATTTTAGTTCACTGATTCCTAAGATGTTGATGTTCACTCTTGCCATCTCCTGCTTGACAGCATCCAATTTACCTTGAATCATGGACCTAACATTCCAGGTTCCTATGCAGTATTGTTCTTTACAGCATTGGACTTCACTTGCACTGCCAGATATGTCCACAACTGAGCGTCATTCCACTTCGGCCCAGCTGCTTCATTCTTTCTGGAGCTATTATCATTCAGGATACATGCAGACAAATAAAACGGTTTACTACCCAAAAGAATGTTTTAAAAAGTGTTCAAGTAGAAGCCTACTGGAAGAACACTCTTGGTAGAAGCAAAGCTGACTACTGGGTACAAAAAAAAAATGATTTGGGCTTGCAAAGTGTAGAAGGCATGGGGTCTGGTATAGTGTGCTTCATGACTTGTCATCATATTTAGGTCACGATTGCTATGATTGTGGATTGTCTGTTTAGTCAAAAAAAAAATGCTGTCTGATATTAGATCTAGAAATATCTGGATTTAAAATATTAGCTTGTCTTCTATTTATATAGCTGGTCTTGGCTATGCCATTTCACATCTCTGGGTCACATATGCCTGATCTGTAAAACAAGAGTGATAATCTCTCCCTTCCAGAGCTTTAGAGGAAATAATATCTACATAATCACAGTATGTGTATCATATTCCCTTCCTTTACAGTGTCACCCAACATTGATGGCTTATTGGTTCTCTGGGTATAATGGGTGGGTTTTCTCCTCCATGCCACTTTGTAATCCAGCTAGATCAATCCCTCCTCATTCTTTTTCCTTGAAGATGTTTTCCTAGCTCTGATTTTTGGAGTGGATGTACTGCAGGTTGAATCCTGAGAGGATGCCAGCACTGAACATCACATAATGATCCACTGTTAAATATGAAAACCAATATTTACATAGCACTTGAGCATTTAAGAAACACTTTCAAACATGGCATCCTCTTTAATCCTTAAAATTATTTTCTGAAGTAGTTATTAGTATCTGTTGTTACTCCATTTTCTAGGAGAGGGAATCAGGGCTCTGAAATGTTCAGGGACTCAGCCATAGTCACATAGCTGGGAATAATGGAGTAAGCATGACTTGCCCCAGTGGACCTCATAGTAATAAATAGTATTAATACTTTGCAGTTCCTGACCTCACCTCTCTCTTCTGTATTCCCGCTGCCTGCTGACACTATGTCTTGGTCCCTTATATTTCTGGGCATCCCTGTGGACTCTTTCATAGGTCCTCATGAACGCATGCTCATAGTTACCACTTGGTGTTGGCCATTTTCCTCCTTGTCAGGTTGGGTTTATTTTGGTGAGGTCTGCCACCTGAAAAGAAGCATTGTGAAGGTGCCTCCCGGTTGCCATGGCTACCAGTGCCTGCCATCAAAGGAACTTAAATTGAGGGCCCAGTCTCATTGTGTTCCCAAAGTCACTGGTGTTTTTCCTCACCTTGATGCTGCCTAAGCATAGTGACTTTGCTGTCTGATACCTCTGTGATAAGAACATCTATGTGGGGAGGGACCCTCAGCCTGTTGTGACGCAAATGGGGCTTTATTCCTCAAGCCCCAATTTTGCTCCTACTCCAGTGCTTATGAAGTTGGGTGAAAATAGTCCTTTTAGTTTTATTATAGTCCTCTTGAAAGTCCCAGTGAGGCCTTTTGTTAGCCAGGGTTTTCCAGAGAAACAAAATAAAAAGATAGGTAGCTAAGTAGGTAGGTAGCTAGAAAGATAGGTAGTAGATAGATGGAAAGATTTATTATGAGATATAGGTTTATGTGATTATGGGAGATACTCCCAAGGTCTTCCATCTACAGTCTGGAGGCCCAGCCAAACAGATGTGTAGATCCAGGCCAAACTGAGAGGGCTGAGGAAGAATAGGGGAGCCCATGGTCTAAGTTCCAGTCCAAGTCAAAATGCCTAAGAACCAGGAGTGCAGGTGTCTGAGGGTAGGAGAGATGAGTGTCCCAACCAAGAGGATGGACTCACTCTTCTACCTTTTTGTATATATGAGCTCTTAAATGTTTCAATATTGCCCACCTGCATTGGCTAGGGTGACCTTCTTCCCTTAGTCTAGGGATTCAGTTGCTGATCTCTTCTGGAGACACCATCACAGACACATCTAGAAATAATGTTTACCAGTCTTTTGCATTGTATTTCAGGCCAGTGAAGTTCACATATAAAATTAGCCATCATAGGTATTATTGAGATACAAAATTATTAAAGATAGATTCAAGGGACAGGAAACATGGTGACCTTATTAGAATCATCTTCTGACTCCATTGATCATTAACTGCTGTGCCTGAGGAAATATTTCTTGTCTTTCAATAAGTATTTTTTTTCATCTGAATTTCCTTTGTTCTTTAGGTAAATAAGCTACCTTCTGGTGGTCCCTACTTGTCTTCAAACACAACTGATTCTGTTTGGTGACCACAGCTGAGATCCATATCGGGTCCTCTGTCATTCACATAATATTTTAGTAGTACTCTGACTTTTGGACTTCAGAGATCAATAACAGTTCAGAAACAATTTGCAGAAATAATATTGAATTGCCTACTGTTTATTTTGCCAACTGAGGAAAATAAACCAAACAGAATAAAGACCAAAACAATAGACGCTTACTAAACCATACAGAGAGAAAGAGCTGGACCTTTGCCAACTCTTTAGTTTTAATAATAGAAAGATGATTTTAGCACCAAAAGAGGAGGAAAGACATACTATCCAAAGAATAGGCATGTTATAGAATACGTAGCTTTATCAAAAATTCGCACATCCTTCTCCCCTGTTGTTGCAGATTGTAATACTTGTCACACTGTGGTATTTCGGAACTATTCGATTGCTTCATTTGCTATTCACAGCACTTACTGTGAGGTAAGTGTTATCATCATCCCATTTTACAACTGTAGAAATTCAGGACCAGAGAAGTTGGGCATCTTGCCAAAAGTCACAGAGTAAATGAGTAGCTGAAACTTAAATTCAAGACCTCCACTGCCAGTTGTGCCTGGGCTTGGCTGAACAACTGCAGATGATGGGGATATTCATATGGAATTGTCTGCTTATATGTTTTGAATGTTTTGACTTTTTAAAATAAATTTATTTAAAATAGATTATTGTTTACAATTTCCCCAGTATGTCATTTTGGCCATGTGATCTTTATTAATAAACATGCATATGTATCTATAAAATGTATCACTGAATAATTGGCCTTATAATTTGTGGGCAGATTCTTTTATCTCTTTAGTCTATGAATAATTTACTTAAGAAAAAATACATGGGATTGTTATTATCATTCTGAGTGTTGCAAAGGTCCTCTCTGTATGCTCACAAAAAAATGGATAATATGACATCTTCCTAGACTTCATCTTTCCCTTCTCTCCTCTGCCTCATTCTTCTTGTGTCTGTCTCTTCCCTGGATTTTTTTCTGTATTTTTCTCCTTTGAGATTTTGGTTTTCTGGCCATTCTGTATTTTTCTGTATTTGGTTGTCTGGCCATTCTATATTTTTCTCCTTTGAGATTGTAGTTGCCTGGCCATTAAAAACTTCTCTAGGTGTTCAGTTCAGTTGCTCAGTCATGTCCAACTCTGTGACCCCATGGACTGCAGCATGCCAGGCTTCCCTGTCCATCAACAACTTCCGGAGCCTGCTCAAATTCATATCCATCGAGTCAGTGATGCCATCCAGGGATCTCATCCTCTGTCATCCTCTTCTCCTCCTGCCTTCATTCTTTCCCAGAATCACTGTCTTTTCCAATGAGTCAGTTCTTTGCATCAGGTTGCCAAAGTACTAGAATTTCAGCTTCAGTATCAGTCCTTCCAATGAATATTCAGGACTGATTTCCTTTAGGATTGAGTGGTTTGATCTCCTGGCAGTCCAAGTGACTCTCAAGTGTCTTTTTCAACACCACAGTTTAAAAGCATCAATTCTTTGGCACTCAGCCTTCTTCATAGTCCAACTCTCACATCCATACATGACCACAGGAAAAACCATAGCTTTGGCTAGACAGACCTTTGTTGGCAAAGTAACGTCTCTGCTTTTTAATATGCTGTCTAGGTTGGTCATAGCTTTTCTTCCAAGGAGCAAGTGTCTTTTAATTACATGGCTGCAGTCACCATCTGCACTGATTTTGGAGCCCCCCAAAATAAAGTCTGTCACTGTTTCCATTGTTTCCCCATCTATTTGCCATGAAGCGATGGGACCAGATGCTATGATCTTAGTTTTCTGAACGTTGAGTTTTAAGCCAACTTATTCACCCTTCTCTTTCACTTTCATCAAGAGACTGTTTAGTTGTTTGCTTTCTGGCAGAAATCAGTTCTTAATTAACAGATTAAGATTTCCTCATGTTGGGATAGCACCTTCGTACAGATAAATCTACAGTTTACATCAACCATAAACATGTACAGAATGGTTTATTTTTGATGGGGCTGGGCTGGAGGGATAGAGAAAATCAGGCAGTAGACTCTTGGTGTGCATGGACCTGACATTAGACGTTTCTGCTTTTCAAAAATGAGTCTGGAGGCTAATGCTCTGTAGTCACCTGTAATTTTTCCAGGACAGACATCAGTTTCAACCAAATGTGTGTACTCTAAGGACTGCCCAGAATCTATATTTTATTTATAGATTTATTTATTTATTTGGTTGTGCTGGGTCTCAGTTGAGGCATGCGGGATCTTTAGTTGCACTATGTGAACTCTTAGTTGCAGCATGTGGGAACTAGTTCCCTGACCAGGTGTTGAACTCAGGCGCCCTGCATTGGAAGCGTGGAGTCGTAGCCAATGGACCACCAGGGAAGTCCCCAGAATATATTTTAATATGACTTTTATTATTTATATATACTTCATGGTCTTGTTTGGTTCTTATAAAAAGTGATGTGGATTTCAGAAATTTGGCAAACTATATCAGAAAAAAACTATATAGCAGAAAAAATTGAGATACTCAGGAAAGTCTTGGTTCCATTCTTCTCAGATATAAAGGATGTATGATATATTTGAGCCCTTTCTACCAAAATTATGTTGAAAGACCTCCTTTCATCCCACTTCATTTCTGGAATTTTATGCATTAGCCTCTGGGGAATTCATTATTCTTTTGAAGCAAAACTCTTTCAAAAACTTCTTTTGGTTACTTATGTATTTATTTTTAATTGGGAAAAGTAAGGGGAATTTGGACTCTAGAGACCTGGAGAATGGAATATGAATATGAATGTAAATTCTTTGTTTTCAGGGAAGATTGTTTCAACTTCTCATTTTCATCAGCACTTATAGTGATCATGATACAAATATGTTTCTGTTCTATCCACTGATTGCTTGTTTCCCAAGATAGATACTTACTGGGGCAAGACATTTCCTTGAAGCCTTTTGATTTTCCAGGTGGAAGGACATCTAATTTTCTTTTAAATTGGGTTCAGAGAAGACTATGTCCCTTTTTCTCCTACCTTTTGCCAAGCAGCTTTTCATGATTACAGAAAAGTTTATGAAAACATCAGTCTCTGGCTTTCTCTTCTGGAGAAATCTCTTGGGATTCTGGGATGAAAGATGGAATGAAAGTAGGAATGGGAGGATCTGAATCAAGGGGGGGATTTCTTTTAGAGTATCAACTAGAAAATGCAGAATTTTAGAAGTGATTATTTTAGTGTTTAAAGTTCATTAATTTCTCAGAAGAACAAGTTGTCTGGGATGAGTGGATAGGTTCCTTTGGGATAGATTGATAAAATTTTGTCTGATAAGTTTTTATTCTTTTATCTCAATTTGTAATTTCCTGCTTACTCATAAGAAGGCTTGGGGGACCCTAGGAGATCTCAAAACACAGATTCTCTGTAACTTGAGAGATTAAATGTCATACATCTGTTTATTCATTCAGTCATTCAGCAAGTACTTACTATGTGTAACTTCTCCAGGCATGACAGTAGCGGCTGAGTATAAAGTGGGGAACACTAGATAAATAGTCTCTACTCTTGTGAAGCTTACTGGGGAGAGGGAAAATAAATACAATACAAATAATGGAAATTTTGTTGAGGACTGTGAAGGAAAGGGGGGAAAAGGAGCAGGAAGAGGGAGTTTGGGTTTCTGCTCCAGATCTTGCCTCTTTACCTTTAGTGAAGCTATCACTCACCAGCCAAAGCCCACTCAGCAAGAGAGGACACGTACATGCCAGCAGTGTTCCTAGAAAGAGCTCTGGACCATTCCTTGCCTTCGACCTGTTTCTTGCCTCCTTTCCATCCATCTGTTCATTCACACATTGATTTAGCACACATCGGTTGAGCATGGGGTCACTTCTAGGCAGGCTTGGTGTCAGGCACTGGGAATGTGATTATGGAAGACAGGTGTGGTTTCCAGCCCCAAGGCGATCACTGACTGGTGCAAAGTAAAGACTATGTATAACCATAGTTTCCAGGCAATTAAAATGCAGTGGTTATGGACTCTGGTAGAGACAGTGCTCGGCACTAGGAGGTAGATAACTCTACCTGGGGATAGGGATAGTGTACAGAAGACCCAAGATGAAAGGGGAATGGGTGTGAAGAGGATTCCAGGCAGAAAAAACAGCTTATACCAAAGGGATAGGAAAAGCGGTTTTCCAGTGAACCAGATAAAGTTAACAGTGATGGAGTGAAGATGTGGAGGGGACAGAAAATTGGACAAGGTAATGCAGGACTTAGAAGGTCATGTTAATTAGTTTGCATTTACTTAGAACCTCAGTTCTAGGCATCTTCTCTTGGTTTCATCCTCGTGCCTTTCTTGTTTTATTCTAAGAATGCTGCTTCTTGATTACACCTCAGTCCCTGGAACCCAACTCTTTTATCTCTCTGCTTTCTTGATGTTCTTGAAAGGGGACTGGATAATAGGGGCTTAGACTCAGGGAAACTTTCAAAATACTTAAAATGTGGACTTAAAATGTGGTGTAGACTGTTTTTATGACAGAAATGTACTGAGCATCAAAAATGATGAAGAGCTGGTCTTGCCTGAACCAGGGTGGATAGGTATTGGAGTGAGTCCTGGAAATGACAGGACTTCCAAAGGCTGCTAGCCAGGAAGCTTCTGTTCACTGCAATGTGAAGTATTTCTGCCTCTTGCTTTCTGAAGATCAAGCACCTTGTGAAAACTGAGGCTGCTCAAAGGGTACATGTTGATGAATTTGCTTCCTTAATCCTCCTAAATCCCCCATCCTTGAGAAGTAATAAGAGCTACAGGGGATTTCATTTAGGCCCACAGTCTTCCATCTGAAGTGCTTGGAGCCAAATATATTGGACATATCAAATATTTATGGTTTGACGAAAATAAAATGGAGCATGCTTTTGTGACACCCCCAGAGGGTCTGGAGTGGCACCTTGCAATCACCAGGTTAATGTTTCTGCAGCAAAGTGTATATATAGCCACACAAAGTTAGATGAACTGAGATTTTAAAACGTATTTGGACAGTTCAGGTCAGGTTTTACCCCCAAAAGAGTTAAGCTCACAACAGGTTTGGCTCCTGGATGAATAGGTAAAGTCGTTTAGATTTCAGAGCTCTTGTATTTCAGAATTGCAGATCAAAGAGTGTGTGGATCTGTAGCATATCAATTTGTTAGGCACAGTTGAAAAAAACATATTCACAATAGGAATGTAGAAACTCTAGAAGATTCTTAACCAGGGGTGTGCAGATCTGGTTGGAGACCTAGTAAATCAGGCCATCTGGGAGTGGACTGGGGAGAGATACTTTTAACAAGCTCCCCAGCTGACTCTGATTCGCATCAGAATTTAAGAAGCTCTGCTCTAAAAGAAATTTTCAAGGGAGATTGTGAATCTTCTCTACACATTTAAGAAAATGTTGATTTTTTTTTTTTTAAGATCTCTGTGAATTGATAAATGTATCAACTTTGCATCACACAGGTTCCTCTTTGCTAAGATTGTGGTTCAGGTACTGATTCAACTTGTTGGATTTCCTTGTGCCTCTAGAGATAAAGACTACCCTGTGGGAAGTCCCGTTGGTGATTCACTGGCTCTTTGACTCTGCAGATCCCACTGCAGCCTCCGCAGTTACTCAAGTGCTTTGACAACAGCTTTTGTATGACCAGCCCTCCACTGGGCACTGTAGGAAGAATGGCTGATTCTTGCCCTCAGAGAGCTGAAAACACCTGAATATGTTAATATTAATGAATGCCAAGACCTTTTAACTTGGTTGCAGTTCAGCTCAGTACTGTTACAGTTTCAGAGCTACATTGACACTTGTTCTTTTAAAACTTTTATTTAATGTTTACGTTTTGATTTTTGGGGAAATAATCAACTCAAGGACATGGAACAGAAAACTGGTTCTAAATAGGAAAAGGACTATGGCAAGGCTGTATATTGTCACCCTGCTTATTTAACCTCTATGCAGAGTACATCATGAGAAGCACTGGGCTTGAAGAAGCACAAGCTGGAATCAAGATTGCCGGGAGAAATATCAATAACCTCAGATATGCGGATGACAACACCCTTATGGCAGAAAGTGAAGAGGAACTAAAAAGCCTCTTGATGAAAGTGAAAGAGGAGAGTGAAGAAGTTGGCTTAAAGCTCAACATTCAGAAAACTAAGATCATGGCATCTGGTCCCATCACTCCATGGGAAATAGATGGGGAGACAGTGGAAACAGTGTCAGACTTTATCTTTTTGGGTTCCAAAATCACTGCAGATGGTGACTACAGCCATGAATTAAAAGACGCTTACTCCTTGGAAGGAAAGTTATTACCAACCTAGATAGCATATTCAAAAGCAGAGACTTTACTTTGCCAACAAAGGTCCGTCTAGTCAAGGCTATGGTTTTTCCTGTGGTCATGTTTGGATGTGAGAGTTGGAGTGTGAAGAAAGCTGAGTGCCAAAGAATTGATGCTTTTGAACTGTGGTGCTGGAGAAGACTCTTGAGAGTCCCTTGGACTGCAATGAGATCCAACCAGTCCATTCTAAAGGAGATCAGCCCTGGGTGTTCTTTAGAAGGAATGATGCTAAAGCTGAAACTCCAGTACTTTGGCCACCTCATGCAAAGTGTTGATTCATTGGAAAAGACTCTGATGCTGGGAGGGATTGGGGGCAGGAGGAGAAGGGGACGACCCAGGATGAGATGGCTGGATGGCATCACTGACTTGATGGACGTGAGTCTGAGTGAACTCCGTGAGATGGTGATGGACAGGGAGGCCTGGCGTGCTGCGATTCATGGGGTCACAAAGAGTCGGACACGACTGAGCGACTGAACTGAACTGAACTTGGTAACATGCTTTATTAGCTTTATGCCATTGGGCATATTAACTAAATTTCTGCATCTCAATTTTCCCATATATGCTGTGAAGACATAGTGTGTACTTCATGGGCTCTCTGTGTGGATGAGGTCAACTTCTCACTATGGAACACTGAAACAGTGAACACTGATTTCTTCATTCTCTGTGCTCCGTAACACTTCGGGTGTTATGTTATGTTATGTTATGTTTGTGTTTCCATACTTGTTTCTCTATCCTTTGCTGTTGATCTGTTACCTGTTGATTGTCATACTGAATTGTGAGCTCTTGGAGAACATGGACCTTGTATTTCTAACTCTTCTGTTCCTTGTGACTTCTCTGGTGGCTCAGACGGTAAAGTGTAAAATGGTATGGACTTAACAGAAGCAGTAGATATTAAGATATTAAGAGGTGGCAAGAATACACAGAAGACTATACAAAAAGATCTTCACGACCGAGATAAAAACGATGGTGTGATCACTCACCTAGAGGCAGAGATGCTGGAATGTGAAGTCAAGTGGGCCTTAGGAAGCATCACTACGAACAAAGCTAGTAGAGGTGATGGAATTCCAGTTGAGCTATTTCAAATCCTGAAAGATGATGCTGTGACAGTGCTGCACTCAATATGCCAGAAATCTGGAAAACTCAGCAATGGCCACAGGACTGGAAAAGGTCAGTTTTCATTCCAATCCCAAAGAAAGGCAATGCCAAAGAATGCTCAAACTACCACACAATTGTACTCATCTCACACGCTAGTAAAGTAATGCTCAAAATTCTCCAAGCCAGGCTTCAGCAATATGTGAACCGTGAACTTCCAGATGTTCAAGCTGGTTTTAGAAAAGGCAGAGGAACCAGAGATCATATTGCCAACATCCGCTGGATCATGGAAAAAGCAAGAGTTCCAGAAAACATCTATCTCTGCTTTATTGACTATGCCAAAGCCTTTGACAGTGTGGATCACAAGAAACTGTGGAAAATTCTGAGAGAGATGGCAATACCAGACCACCTGACCTGCCTCTTGAGAAACCTATGTGCAGGTCAGGAAGCAACAGTCAGAAGTGGGCATGGAACAACAGACTGGTTCCAAATAGGAAAAAGGAGTACGTCAAGGCTGTATATTGTCACCTTGCTTATTTAACTTCTATGCAGAGTACATCATGAGAAATGCTGGGCTGGAAGAAGCACAAGCTGGAATCAAGATTGCCGGGAGAAATACCAATAACCTCAGATATGCAGATGACACCACCCTTATGGCAGAAAGTGAAGAAGAATTAAAGAGCCTCTTGATGAAAATGAAAGAGGAGAGTGAAAAAGTTGGCTTAAAGCTCAACATTCAGAAAACGAAGATCATGGCATCCGGTCCCATCACTTCATGGCAAATAGATGGAGAAACAGTAGAATCAGTGGCTGACTTGATCTTTTTGGGTTCCAAAATCACTGCAGATGGTGACTGCAGCCATGAAAGTAAAAGACGCTTACTCTTTGGAAGGAAAGTTATGACCAATTTAGGCAGCATATTAAAAGGCAGAGCCATTACTTTGTCAACAAACGCCTGTCTAGTCAAGGCTAAGTTTTTTCCAGAGGTCATGTATGGATGTGAGAGTTGGACTGTGAAGAAAGCTGAGCACTGAAGAATTGATGCTTTTGAACTGTGATGTTGGAGAAGACTCTTGAGAGTCCCTTGGACTGCAAGGAGATCCAACCAGTCCATTCTAAAGGAGATCAGTCCTGGGCGTTCGTTGGAAGGCCTAATGTTAAAGCTGAAACTCAATACTTTGGCCACCTGATGGGAAGAGGTGACTCATTTGAAGAGACCCTGATGCTGGGAAAGATTGAGGACAGGAGGAGAAGGGGACCACAGAGGATGAGATGGTTGGATGGCATTCCTCACTCAATGGACGTGGCTTCGGGTGGACTCTGGGAGTTGATGATGGACAGGGAGGCCTGGTGTGCTGTGGTTAATGGGACACAACTGAAGCGACGCAGCAGCAGCAGGGAAAAGCGAATCTTTATCTCTTCTTCTTCTCTCCTTCTCCTTTTCCTCTTCCTTCTTTTAGAACCCCTTAAAAATATAAAAAGTACTTTAAGCTTGTGGACCATCAAAAAAAAGTTAAGGGCTAGATTTGTTCATTGAGCCATAGATCACTGAGCCCCAGTCTCGCCAGTCAACAGAACAGTAAGTCAATCTCTGATTTGTAGTGTTTTCCAATTACTGTGGTATAACTACTTCCAACGTGGTTGATTTCCAGGTTCAGTTCAGTCGCTTAGTTGTGTCCGACTCTTTGCGACCCCATGAATCGCAGCACACCAGGCCTCCCTGTCCATCACCATCTCACGGAGTTCACTCAGACTCACGTCCATCAAGTCAGTGATGCCATCCAGCCATCTCATCCTCTGTTGTCCCCTTCTCCTCCTGCCCCCAATCCCTCCCAGCATCAGAGTCTTTTCCAATGAGTCAACTCTTCGCATGAGGTGGCCAAAGTACTGGAGCTTCAGCTATAGCATCATTACCTCCAAAGAAATCCCCGGGTTGATCTCCTTCAGAATGGACTGGCTGGATCTCCTTGCAGTCCAAGGGACTCTCAAGAGTCTTCTCCAACACCACAGTTCAAACGTATCAATTCTTCGGTGCTCAGCCTTCTTCACAGTCCAACTCTCTCATCCATACCTGACCACAGGAAAAACCATAGCCTTGACTAGATGGACCTTAGTCGGCAAAGTAAAGTCTCTGCTTTTGAATATACTATCTAGGTTGGTCATAACTTTTCTTCCAAGGAGTAAACGTCTTTTAATTTCAGGTACCAACAGGATATTGCTGCTGCTGCTGCTGCTAAGTCGCTTCAGTCGTGTCTGACTCTGTGCGATCCCATAGACGGTAGCCCACCAGGCTCCCCCATTCCTGGGATTCTCCAGGCAAGAACACTGGAGTGGGTTGCCATTTCCCTCTCCAGTGCATGAAAGTGAAACGTGAAAGTGAAGTTGCTCGGTCGTGTCTGACTCTTAGCGACCCCATGGACTGCAGCCTTCCAGGCTCCTCCATCCATAGGATTTTCCAGGCAAGAGTACTGGAGTGGGGTGCCATTGCCTTCTCTGAACAGGATATTACTGAACATGAAATTAGAACAGATGCACAATAGCACACCCTTATGTAATATTTCAACCATACAGAAGTAATAGATGTAAATAACCATAAGAGCATAGATACTAGTAAAAGGTAGTGAAATCGTTAAGTGATGACTTTTAAACATTTATTACCTTTGTTTTTAATATAATGTGATAATTTTATATAATTTAATTTTTAGCATATTTAATTGATTCATTTGTTTTATTGAAGTGTAGTTAATGTACAATGCTGCATTAGTTTCTGCTGTACAACAGTGATTCAGTTATATACATATATATACACACACATCCTTATTCTTTGTCATATTTTCCATTATAGTTATTACACGATATTAAATATAGTTCCCTATGTTATACAGTAAGACTTTGCTGTTTATCTATTTTATATATAGTAGTTTATAGCTGCTAATCCCAGACTCCTACTAATTTATCCTTCCCTCTCTTCCTTTCTCCTTTAGTAAGCATATGTTTGTTTTCTATACCTGTGAGTCTGTTTGTGTTCTGTGAAGAGGTTCATTCGTATATAACTTAATTTTTAAATAAAAACTGTTAAACTGACACTTGGATTGCAAATTTCCTGAAAATTTAAGAGTCAGCTCTTGCAAAATCTGGCTCCATCACATTTCTGGATGTTTGCATTAGTCTGTAAGGGGTCTTGATAAGCCTAAGAAGAGAGAAGCAGGTGTTCCATCTTTGCACCTCATTTCTTTGTCCCATAGCTTTCATCTAGTTGAAATCCTAGCAACACTGACATAGAATCTGATCTGAATTAGACTTCCTCCCTACAAAATGTCTAAAGTGAGCTAGCAAAGGTGAGGATGAGGGTGCAACCCAATACGACCCCATGGACTGTAGCCTGCCAGGCTCCTCTGTCCATGGCATTCTCCGTTCTCCAGGCCAGAATACTGGAGTGGATAGCCAGTCCCTTCTCCAGGGGATCTTCCCACCCCAGGAATCGAACCAGGTCTTCTCATTGCAAGTGGATTCTTTACCATCCTAGCCACCTGCTGCTGCTAAGTCACTTCAGTCGTGTCCAACTCTGTGCGACCCCATAGACAGCAGCCCACCAGGTTCCACCATCCCTGGGATTCTTCAGGCAAGAACACTGGAGTGGGTTGCCATTTCCTTCTCCAATGTGTGAAAGTGAAGTCGCTCAGTCGCGACCCCATGGACTGCAGCCCACCAGGCTCCTCCATCCATGGGATTTTCCAGGCAAGAGTACTGGAGTGGGGTGCCATTGCTTTCTCCATCCTAGCCACCAGGGAAGCCCAGAAGGGCCACATAGAGGTTCAAATTGCTAAAACTGTGCTCTTTACCGTTGGACACTTTAGTCAGTCCTGCCAACTCTATTGATAATTCTTACGACCCTGTTGTTATGAATAGGCTTCATCCGATGGTGTAAATGGAGTTTTGGGAGGAAGAAGGTGAATTTTTGGAATTGTTTGGCTTCATTTATTGTTGGCTACATATAGTAACTGGACATTTGGCTTCTCTGCTTGAGAGGCTTATCCTCTTCTTGGATGGCAAGGTGATGCCCTATTATTTGCAATATTACACTTTAAGGGAGGAGCGAGGAAGAGGCAAAGCCAGCTCATGTAGTCGTTATCATGAACCAACAACAGAGCAAAGCAGGCTTCATATCATGCCTTTCACACCGAGCTCAATGGGTGTAATTTTGTTAATCTTGCAGGAAGAATTCTTTAGGTCACTCACAGCATGAGAGGGAAAAAGGAAAAGCTAATTTAACAATGTTGTCACCTTCTTGAAAGCATATTCAAAAGCTTGCTACTTGAAGACATTTGAAAGAAGGCAGGGGTGAGTGCCAAAAGCTTTTTCCCTTCTCCCCATTTTACTTTCCTTCATTCAACAGGGACTTGTGGAAATAAAATATGTCTAAGGAATAGGGAAGGAAAGGAGAAGAGCGAAAAGGTACGTTTCTTTCTTTTTTTTTTTTTCTTTGAAATCTGTACATGAAGGATCTGTGGCTTGTGTGGAGTGGGTGAGGAGCTCTGTAGCTCTCAGTGACATTACCAAGGGGAATCTGGGGCCAGAGGTGTACAGGTGGGGCTGTCAATCAGAGACAACATCAAGGGCTCTTACAAAAACAAAAGGAAAGAAAATGGATGTTTAATCAATACAGTTGCTCTCTGCTTAACCTTTTGTGTTTTAAGCAACATTCACTGGAGCCCAGCACCAGAGTCCAATATTTAACACATAAAAGGTACTCAAAAAGGTGAAGCCTTAGAGAGCAGCTGGAAAGTGAGGATGGAATTGAGGGTTAAGAAAATGGAAAGAAAAAGACTTGAAGGAGAGGCAGGTCAAATGGATGTTTAAAGGCTGGGATCCATTAATGACAGGCTGGGGACCACTATGGGACAGATACATGAGCCCAGTGGTAGACTGTGCGGATGCTGGGTGCCTGGTGATCCTACACTGTGTTCAGCTCAGTTTCCCTTTCCTTTTTCCTGGAGGGAATCAGAATAACTCCAGCTTTGACTGAAAAAGAGGAAGAAGTAGCCACAGCAGGCTCAGGTTGTCGCTTGGTCTACTGTTATTTCTGGTGATGCCTGGTCAGCTCATTATCTCTACTCTACCTTCAAGTACATAATTAGCAATGGTGGGGGAGGCAGCATCA
Source organism: Budorcas taxicolor (assembly GCF_023091745.1). Classification (NCBI taxonomy): domain Eukaryota; kingdom Metazoa; phylum Chordata; class Mammalia; order Artiodactyla; family Bovidae; genus Budorcas; species Budorcas taxicolor. The sequence goes on from NC_068917.1 coordinate 99,211,954, forward strand.
AGCAAATGTCAGAGAAAAGAGCCTGGAGGAGCATTTGGCTCTGGCAATAGCAAGGCTGGGCCACTCAGAATCTCCTACCTGGCCTGTGAAAGTAGCCTCTTAACTAATAGCCTGCCTCCACATTCAGGTCAAACTCCACACTTTTACCACAGTTCTATTTTTTAATTAAAACAATTTTGAAAATGTGAAAATCACAAAAAAGCACAAAGAGGGAACTGAGAACCATCTGTGTCTCACTCAGCACATTTTTATTTGTCTTCCTTTTGTCTTTATCCTTCTTTATTTATTGAGTACCTACTATGTGGCAGAAACTGCCACATTATATTATAGGAGATATAAAGATGACTATAACTGACCCCTTGTCTCAGTCTGGAGGGGAAGACATATGGACAAATGAATGTAGTATTCTCTATCAGCATATGCACATGTTTTGGTTTTATTTTTATAATTAGCTTGGTTATTCATTTTGATTAAGAAATATATGTTAACAGTACAAAATTAAAAAATTACAAAAGGGCATCGAGTGAAAGGTAAATCTGTTTTGTATCCCTGTGCTCTAACCACACAGTTTCTCATCTTAGAGGCAACCACAGGTACCAGTTTCTTATTTTTCATTTTCTCTTTCTCTCAGTTTATATACATGCATATAAGTAAATATATATATACATGGAAGTATATATAATTTATATGTAGCATAATGTATACCTCATTTTGTATCTTCCATATTCTTTTAGTATAGAGATTATTCATCAGCACAGAAAGAGCAGCTTACTTTTTTAATTAGCTATATAACATTCCACTGTACATATACATATATTAAAATTCATATAAAAATAGGCATTTTATATATAAAAGTTTACATCAATCATATATAAATATCAAAACTACATATATTTTAAAATCTCCCCTTGGCTATTATAGGCTCTCTGCTACAAAGTGTTGAGTTAATTGTACTCCTCAATTCATGGAATGTCATCAACAACGATCCTTATGAAGTTTTCTCCTTTTGCTCAGTACTGTGTTTTTAGGTCTATCCATGTTGCTTTTTAGCCAGCTTTCTAGTTTTTGGAAATTTTTATTGGTCATTTTATTGACTAACATTTTTAAAAAGTTAAGATTCTAACTTTTAGAACATTTTATGATTCACATCAAAAATGAGGTGAAAGTTCAGAGATTTCCCATATTCTACCTGAACCCACAAATAATAACCTCCACCATTATCAAAGAGTCAGACACTACTTAGTGACTTAACAATGTTATCAACGCCCACTAGTAAAGTGGTACATTTGTTAGAGTTGATGAACCTATACTGACACGTTATAATCACTCAAAGTCTATAGTTTACCATATGGTTAACTATTGGTATCGTATATTCTATGAGTTTGGATGAATGTATAATGGCATAATCTTCTTGTGTGGGTTTTGGCAAATTGTGTTTTTCAAGGAATGGTCTATTTCATCTAGGTCATCAAATTTATAAGCCTAATATTATTCACAACATTCCCATATTATCCTTTGAATGCCCATGGGATCTGTAGTGATTTCCTTTTTTTCCCCATTGTTTCAATATGTACTTCTGTAAATATAAATGAGTCTGGGCATATTTTCATATGCTTACTAGTCTGTTGAAATTCCTCTGAAGTGTACTGTTAGTTCATGTCTTTGTTCCATTTTCTGGCTAAACTTCCTGTTCTTTCATTATTGATTTCAGAAGTTCCTTGTATATCCTGAGTTTTCCAAATTTGCTGGCATATTGAGTGCAGCACTTTCACAGCATCATCTTTCAGGATTTGAAACAGCTCAACTGGAATTCCATCACCTCCACTAGCTTTGTTCGTAGTGCTGCTTTCTAAGGCCCACTTGACTTCACATTCCAAGATGTCTGGCTGTAGATTAGTGATCACATCATCATGATTATCTGGGTCATGAAGATCGGTTTTGTACAGTTCTTCCGTGTATTCTTGCCACCTCTTCTTAATATCTTCTGCTTCTGTTAGGTCCATACCATTTCTGTCCTTTATCGAGCCCATCTTTGCATGAAATGTTTCCTTGGTATCTCTAATTTTCTTGAAGAGATCTCTAGTCTTTCCCGTTCTGTTCTTTTCCTCTATTTCTTTGCATTGATTGCTGAAGAAGGCTTTCTTATCTCTTCTTGCTATTCTTTGGAACACTGCATTCAGATGCTTATATCTTTCCTTTTCTCCTTTGCTTTTCGCCTCTCTTCTTTTCACAGCTATTTGTAAGGCCTCCCCAGACAGCCATTTTGCTTTTTTGCATTTCTTTTCCATGGGGATGATCTTGATCCCTGTCTCCTGTACAATGTCAGGAACCTCATTCCATAGTTCATCAGGCACTCTATCTATCAGATCTAGGCCCTTAAATCTATTTCTCACTTCCACTGTATAATCATAAGGGATTTGATTTAGGTCGTACCTGAATGGTCTAGCGGTTTTCCCTACTTTCTTCAATTTGAGTCTGAATTTGGTAATAACGAGTCCATGATCTGAGCCACAGTCAGCTCCTGGTCTTGTTTTTGTTGACTGTATAGAGCTTCTCCATCTTTGGCTGCAAAGAATGTAATCAGTCTGATTTCGGTATTGACCATCTGGTGATGTCCATGTGTAGAGTCTTCTCTTGTGTTGTTGGAAGAGGGTGTTTGCTATGACCAGTGCATTTTCTTGGCAAAACTCTATTAGTCTTTGCCCTGTTCATTCTGCATTCCAAGGCCATATTTGCCTATTACTTCAGGTGTTTCTTGACTTCCTACTTTTGCATTCCAGTCACCTATAATGAAAAGGACATCTTTTTTGGCTGTTAGTTCTAAAAGATCTTGTAGGTCTTCATAAAACCATTCAACTTCAGTTTCTTCAGTGTTACTGGTTGGGGCATAGACTTGGATAACTGTGATATTGAATGGTTTGCCTTGGAGACAAATAGAGATCATTCCGTCGTTTTTGAGATTGCATCTAAGTACTGCATTTCGGACTCTTTTGTTGACCATGATAGCTACTCCATTTCTTCTGAGGGATTCCTGCCCGCAGTAGTAGATATAATGGTCATCTGAGTTAAATTCACCCATTCCAGTCCATTTTAGTTCGCTGATTCCTAGAATGTTGACGTTCACTCTTGCCATCTCTTGTTTGACCACTTCCAATTTGCCTTGATTCATGGACTTAACATTCCAGGTTCCTATGCAATATTGCTCTTTACAGCATCGGATCTTGCTTCTATCACCAGTCACATCCACAACTGGGTGTTGTTTTTGCTTTGGCTCCATCCCTTCATTCTTTCTGGAGTTATTTCTCCACTGATCTCCAGTAGCATATTGGGCACCTAATGACCTGGGGGAGTTCCTCTTTTGGTATCCTATCATTTTGCCTTTTCCTACCGTTCATGGGGTTCTCAAGGCACGAATACTGAAGTGGTTTGCCATTCCCTTCTCCAGTGGACCACATTCTGTCAGACCTCTCCATCATGACCCGCCCGTCTTGGGTTGCCCCGCAGGCATGGCTTGGTTTCATTGAGTTAGACAAGGCTGTGGTCCTAGTGTGATTAGATCGACTAGTTTTCTGTGAGTATGGTTTCAGTGTGTCTGCCTTCTGATGCCCTCTTGCAACACCTACCATCTTACTTGGGTTTCTCTTATCTTGGGCATGGGGTATTCCTTCATGGTTGCTCCAGCAAAGCAGAGCCGCTGCTCCTTACTTGGACGAGGGGTATCTCCTTACCGCCACCGTTCCTGACCTTCAACGTGGGATAGCTCCTCTAGGCCCTCCTGGGCTGTTTCAAATCCTGAAAGATGATGCTGTGAAACTGCTGCACTCAATATGCCAGAAAATTTGGAAAACTCAGCAGTGGCCACAGGACTGGAAAAGGTCAGTTTTCATTCCAATTCCAAAGAAAGGCAATGCCAAAGAATGCTCAAACTACCGCACAATTGCACTCATCTCACATGCTAGTAAAGTAATGCTCAAAATTCTCCAAGCCAGGCTTCAGCAATATGTGAACCGTGAACTTCCTGATGTTCAAGCTGGTTTTAGAAAAGGCAGAGGAACCAGAGATCAAATTGCCAACATCCACTGGATCATGGAAAAAGCAAGAGAGTTCCAGAAAAACATCTATTTCTGCTTTATTGACTATGTCAAAGCCTTTGACTGTGTGGATCACAATAAACTGTGGAAAATTCTGAAAGAGATGGGAATACCAGACCACCTGACCTGCCTCTTGAGAAATCTGTACGCAGGCCAGGAAGCAACAGTTAGAACTGGACATGGAACAACAGACTGGTTCCAAATAGGAAAAGGAGTACGGCAAGGCTGTATATTGTCACCCTGCTTATTTAACTTATATGCAGAGTACATCATGAGAAACGCTGGACTGCAAGAAACACAAGCTGGAATCAAGATTTCTGGGAGAAATATCAATAACCTCAGATATGCAGATGACACCACCCTTATGACAGAAAGTGAAGAGGAGCTAAAAAATCTCTTGATGAAAATGAATGTGGAGAATGAAAAAGTTGGCTTAAAGCTCAACGTTCAGAAAACGGAGATCATGGCATCTAGTCCCATCACTTCATGGGAAATAGATGGGGAAACAGTGGAAACAGTGTCAGACTTTATTTTTTTGGGCTCCAAAATCACTGCAGATGGTGACTGCAGCCATGAAATTAAAAGACGCTTACTCCTTGGAAGAAAAGTTATGACCAACCTAGATAGCATATTCAAAAGCAGAGACATTACTTTACCGACTAAGGTCCGTCTAGTCAAGGCTATGGTTTTTCCTGTGGTCATGAATGGATGTGAGAGTTGGACTGTGAAGAAGGCTGAGCGCCGAAGAATTGATGCTTTTGAACTGTGGTGTTGGAGAAGACTCTTGAGAGTCCCTTGGACTGCAAGGAGATCCAACCAGTCCATTCTGAAGGAGATCAGTCCTGGGATTTCTTTGGAGGGAATGATGCTAAAGCTGAAGCTCCAGTACTTTGGCCACCTCATGCGAAGAGTTGACTCATTGGAAAAGACTGATGCTGGGAGGGATTGGGGGCAGGAGGAGAAGGGGACAACAGAGGATGAGATGGCTGGATGGCATCACGGACTTGATGAACGTGAGTCTGAGTGAACCCCGTGAGATGGTGATGGACAGGGAGGCCTGGTGTGCTGCGATTCATGAGGTCGCAAAGAGTCGGACGCGACTGAGCCACTGAACTGAACTGAACTGAACTTGTATATCCTATGAATTCTGGATTAGTCTCTTGTTTTTAGACAATGACAATATTTTCTTCTGTTGTTCGTCTGTTAACATTGTCAAGGGTGTTCTGCACGAAATGGATGTCTATAGTTTTTATGTAATGAAATTTTTTGCCTTATGGATCAAAATTTCAGATTTTTGTTTCAGAAGTTCTCCCCATTATAGGGATATAGATACTGTCCTACATTATTTTATATCAAACCCATTGCCCCTGTCCTCTACATCTTTAATTCATCTGTAGTGTGTTGTGTATGTTGTAAAGAAGGGTCTAAGTTTTAGTTGGTCTTCACAATGAGCTAGTTATTTCTAATACCACCTATAAAGAATCAGCCTTTTCTTTGTTGCTCTGTAGTGCTACCTTTATTATGTATCAGGTTACCATAAATTCATGAATCTATTTTAAAACTATTTACTACCCTCCATTGGTTTGTTTGCTCTTGTTACATGTTGATTTGATTGCAGTGGGTTTGTACATATCTTAATATCTAGAAAGCAGGTTTCCAGTCTTTTTAAAAAATTTTATTGAAGCATACTTGATTTATTTATTTTTTTCTGTTTTGTCTTTTTTTTTTTTTTTTTTTTTACTTTATTTTACTTTACAATACTGTATTGGTTTTGCCATACATTGACATGAATCCACCACGGGTGTACATGCGTTCCCAAACATGAACCCCCCCTCCCACCTCCCTCCCCATAACATCTCTCTGGGTCATCACCGTGTACCAGCCCCAAGCAAGGCATACTTGATTTAAAATGTTGAGTTAGTTTCAGGTGTATAGCAAAGTGGTTCAGTTATACATATACATATATGTATATATTTTGTATATGAATATACAAAATAAAAAAAATTTATGTTTCAATAATAATTAATAAAAATAATAAATAAAAATAAATAAAAATTATTTATAAATAATAAAGAGAATTTTTTTGCATTCTTTTTTGTTTTAAATTTATTTATTTGTTTTACTTTATAGTGTTGTATTGCTTTTGCCATACATTGACTTGAATCCACCATGAGTGTACATGTGTTCCCCATCCTGAACCCTCCCTCCCCATCCCATCCCTCTGGGTCATCCCAGTGCACCAGCCCTGAGCACTCTGTATCATGCATCAAACCTGGACTGGTGATTCGTTTCACATATGATATTTTAAATGTTTCAATGCCATTCTCCCATATCATCCCGCCCTCGCCCTCTCCCACAGAGTCCAAAAGACTGTTCTGTACACCTGTGTCTCTTTTGCTATCTCGCATACAGAGTTATCATTACCTTCTTTCTGAATTCCATATGTATACATTAGTATACTGTATTGGTGTTTTTCTTTCTGGCTTACTTCACTCTGTATAATCGGCTCCAGTTTCATCCACCTCATTAGAACTGATTCAAATATATTCTTTTAAATGGCTGAGTAATACTCCATTGTGTTTATGTACCACAGCTTTCTTATCCGTTCATCTGCTGATGAACATCTAGGTTGCTTCCATGTCCTGGCTATTATAAACAGTGCTGTGATGAACATTGGGGTACACGTGTCTCTTTTGATTCTGGTTTCCTCAGTGTGTATGCCCAGCAGTGGGATTCCTGGGTCATATGGCAGTTCTATTTCCAGTTTTTTAAGAAATCGCCACACTGTTCTCCATAGTGGCTATACTAGTTTGCATTCCCACCAACAGTGTAAGAGTGTTCCCTTTTCTCCACACCCTCTCCAGCATTTATTGCTTGTAGACTTTTGGATAGCAGCCATTCTGACTGGCGTGTAATGATACCTCATTGTGGTTTTGATGTGCATTTCTCTGATAATGAGTGATGTTGAACATCTTTTCATGTGTTTGTTAGCCATCTGTATGTCTTCTTTGGAGAAATGTCTGTTTAGTCCTTTGGCCCACATTTTGATTGGGTCTTTTATTTTTCTGAAATTGAGCTGCAGGAGTGGCTTGTATATTTTTGAGATTAATTCTTTGTCAGTTGTTTCACTTGCTATTATTTTCTCCCATTCTAAAGGCTATCTTTTCACCTTGCTTATAGTTTCCTTTGTTGTGCAGAAGCTGTTAATTTTAATTAGGTCCCATTTGTTTATTTTTGCTTTTATTTCCAGTATTCTGGGAGGTGGGTCATAGAGGATTCTGCTGTGATTTATGTTGGAGAGTGTTTTGCCTATGTTCTCTTCTAGGAGTTTTATAGTTTCTGATCTTACGTTTAGATCTTTAATCCATTTTGAGTTTATTTTTGTATATGGTGTTAGAAAGTGTTCTAATTTCATTCTTTTACAAGTGGTTGACCAGTTTTCCCAGCACCACTTGTTAAACAGATTGTCTTTTCTCCATAGTATATTCTTGCCTCCTTTGTCAAAGATAAGGTGTCCATAGTTGCGTGGATTTATCTCTGGGCTTTCTATTTTGTTCCATTGATCTGTATTTCTGTCTTTGTGCCAGTACCATACTGTCTTGATGACTGTGGCTTTGTAGTAGAACCTGAAGTCAGGCGGTTGATTCCTCCAGTTCCATTCTTCTTTCTCAAGATTGCTTTGGCTATTTGAGGTTTTCTGTATTTCCATACAAATTGTGAAATTATTTGTTCTAGTTCTCTGAAAAATACCATTGGTAGCTTGATAGGGATTGCAAAAAAGAATTTTTTTGCATTCTTTTTGCATTCTTTTCTTGTGTAGGTTATCACAGAACATTGAGTGGACATCTCCACTCTTTCTTTACTCCTTCAAACCTGACTTAGCTAATCATAAGCATTTTTTTCTTCCTTATAAATTTTTGAATAAATTGAGTTCCTTAAAGACATAACTGAAATATAGTGTAGGATTTAATTTTTAGGTTAACTTTGGGATAAATTAATATTTTTATGGTATAAAGTATTATTATCCAAGATCATGCACTTTCTCTCCATTTACACAGATTTTATTATATGCTCCTCAAAAGACAAATTAAAAATATCTCCATCAGGTCTTTATACACTAAATTAATTTTAGATAACTAGTTTTTCTTGTTATTTTGAATGATATCTTATACTTGATAACATTTTCTGTTTAGCAATTCCTGGGGAAGAATAATGCTATTTTTATTTTATTAGTTTACCTTGAAATCTAGTGACCTCATTGAACTCATACCTTGATACCTTGATAATTTCATTGCTTTTTTCTTCTGTGTAGATGATCACATTATTTTCAAGCACTGATTATTTCTTTCCTTACAGTTCTCATTTCTATTATTTTTCTTACTGTGTTGACATGACCTAGAATTATGGTACATGGTAAAAAACCATCTTTGTCTTGTTTACATACTTATTAAAGTTTTTCTAATAAGAGAAATATATATCATAAATTTCTAGATATAATATTTTCCATGTTAATGAAGTTCCCTTCAATCCCTTGTTTGCTAGTTTTGTCATAAATAGGTGATAAACTTTATGTTTTTTTGCTGTATCTAGGGTTTTTCTGGTTAGTTTTCTTGCTATTAATGTGTTGTGTTTCCTTGGAATATTTTTTCTTTAATTTATTATATATATATTTTTAATTTTAAAATCTTTAATTCTTACATGTGTTTGAATTGAATCATCTTTGCATTCTTGGAATAGACCTTACCTGACCATGATGCATTTTGTTTTATATATACTGTTAGATGTTGTTAGCCTGTGTTTTTGCTTCTATGAAATTAAGTCTGTTCTTTTGGAGAAGTATGGCATAGAGCTTAAGAATGCAATCTCTGGAACCAGCTTGGCCACTCACTAGCTATGTTTTCTGAGATGGCAGTAAACCTCTCTGGCTTCATCTACCCCATCTTTAAATGGGATCAATGTTTATGGTACCTAATATATACCTTGTATTTATGAATAAATGACTTAAAGTAGAGAAAACACTTAGAATACCTGACACCAAGTAAGCTCTAAATGTTTACTATGATCAGGGTACCAAGTTTATTTTATTGGGGCATCAACATTGACAGTAATCTTATAAAATAATCTAAAGTTTTCTTACTTTTTCCTGTTTTCTAGAACAATTTGTATAAAATAATTATCTGTTCCTTGAAAATTTGGTATGAATCAACAATAAAGCTTTGTGAGCCTAGAGAGGTCTTTGTGGAGGTTTTTTTAACTTCCTTGTTATTTTAACTTCTTTATGCTTATTGTTGCAGTCAGCTGTTATATTTCTTCTTGCATCAGCGTTAGCATTTTATGATTTATTACAGCAATCTATTCATTTTGTCTAGATTCAGATTACTTAATGGATAGTTGGTCAGGATATTCCTTACAGACTCGTAGTCTTTAAATTCTGTATTTAATTATTTATGTTCTTCTCTGCTGCTCCCTGTTTTGCCTCAGTCTTGTTAAAGTAGTATCTGTTAAATTTTTTCAAAGAACCAGTTTTTTTTAAAGTCATCTTCTCCTCTTCTTTTGCCTATTTTATGGATATATGTACTGATTTCCTATTATTTACTGCTTTTTTGTTTCTTGGAATAAATGTTCTCTTGGGACTACAACCCCACCAATTTCTTGAGTTAAAAATTTTAGCTTTTTCTACATTAAATTATTTTGTCTTTGTTAATAAAATGTATCTCAACCCATGTACTTATAAATACTTCTTTGCCATTCAGTTCTAAGTATTTCTAATTTCTATTCTAATATCCTTCAAACTCAAGGGCTATTTAATACCATATTATTTAGTTTTCAGATATCTGTTTTTTTTTTTTTAAGTGAAGGCTTTTTTATAATTGAGAATTTTTATACTTACAACATTTGGTATGTACACTGGATACACAAGATATAAACGGTTTACAATAAACCTCAAACTAAAAAAATGTAAAGGGAGAAAGGTTACCATTGCCTAGACTACTCACAAAAAAAATCTAGAAAATTGATTCAAATAACTGTTAAATTTCAGGTTTTTAAAAAAGAGATAATTGACCTGTTAATCTTATTAAAGAAATGTTTGCAAAAGAAACTTTCAGTTTTATTATTTACATCTGTAAGACCATGAGGAAGTTTTCAAACCATGTGCTAATAGTCCATGAGTGAATTTGTGAATCCATGAATCTTTTTTCCCCCTGGTCTAACAGGTAGTAGCAAAAACAACCACTTCTGGGGACTGGAATGCAAAAGTAGGAAGTCAAGAAACACCTGGAGTAACAGGCAAATTTGGCCTTGGAGTACAGAATGAAGCAGTGCAAAGGCTAAGAGAGTTTTGCCAAGAGAACACACTGGTCATAGCAAACACCCTCTTCCAACAACACACGAGAAGACTCTCTAGAGTCTTGGACATCACCAGATGGTTAATACCAAAATCAGATTGATTATATTCTTTGCAGCCAAAGACTGAGAAACTCTATACAGTCAGCAAAAACAAGACTGGGAGCTGACTGAGGCTCAGATCATGAACTCCTTATTGACAAATTCAGACTTAAAGTGAAGAAATTAGGGAAAACCACTAGACCATTCAGGTATGACCTAAATCAAATCCCTTAAAATTATGCACTGGAAGTGAGAAATAGATTGAAGGAATTAGATCTGACAGACAGAGTGGCTGAAAAACTATGGACGGAGGTTTGTGACATTGAACAGGAGACAGGGATCAAGACCATTGACAAGAAAAAGAAATGCAAAAAGGCAAAATGGTTGTTTGAGGAGGCTTTACAAATAGCTGTGAAAAGAAGAGAAGCGAAGAGCAAAGGAGAAAAGGAAAGATATACCCATTTGAATGCAGAGTTCCAAAGAATAGCAGAGAGAGATAAGAAAGGCTTCCACAGTGATCAGTGCAAAGAAATAGAGGAAAACAATAAAATGCAAAAGACTAGAGATCTCTTCAAGAAAATTAAAATTAGATATTCCATGGGAATGTTTCATGTAAGGATGGATTCAATAAAGGGCAGAAATGGTATGGACCTAACAGAAGCAGAAGATATTAAGAAGAGGTGGCAAGAATACACGGAAGAACTATACAAAAAAGATCTTAACGACCCAGATAATCACGATGGTATGATCACTCACCTAGAGCCAGAGATCCTGGAATGTGAAGTCAAGTGGGCCTTAGGAAGCATCACTACGAACAAAGCTAGTGGAGGTGATGGAATTCCAGTTGAGCTATTTCAAATCCTAAAAGATGATGCTATGAAAGAGCTGCACTCAATATGTCAACAAATTTGGAAATCTCAACAGTGGCCCCAGGACTGGAAAAGGTCAAATGCTAATAATGCTCAAACTACTGCATAATTGCACTCATCTCACACGCTAGTAAAGTAATGGTCAAAATTCTCCAAGCCAGGCTTCAGCAATATGTGAACGGTGAACTTCCAGAAGTTCAAGCTGGTTTTAGAAAAGTCAGAGGAACCAGGGATCGAATTGCCAACATCTGCTGGATCATCATAAAAGCAAGAGAGTCCCAGAAAAACATCTATTTCTGCTTTATTGACTACACCAAGGCCTTTGACTGTGTGGATCACAAGAAACTGTGGAAAATTGTGAAAGAGATGGGAATACCAGAGCACCTGACCTGCCTCTTGAGAAATCTGTATGCAGGCCAGGAAGCACTGAGCTTCCTGAGCTCAGTTAGAACTGAGCATGGAACAACAGGCTGGTTCCAAATAGGAAAAGGAGTACGTCAAGGCTGTATATTGTCACCTTGCTTATTTAACTTCTATGCAGAGGACATCATGAGAAATGCTGGGCTGGAGGAAGCACAGTCTGGAATCAAGATTGCCAGGAGAAATATCAATAACCTCAGGTATGCAGATGACACCACCCTTATGGCAGAAAGTGAAGAAGAACTAAAGAACCTCTTGATGAAAATGAAAGAGGAGAGTGAAAAAGTTGGCTTAAAACTCAACACTCAGAAAACTAAGATCATGGCATCTGGTCCCATCCCTTCATGGGAAATAGATGGGGAAACAGTGGAAACAATGACAGACTTTTTTTGGAGGACTCCAAAATCACTGCAGATGGTGACTGCAGCCATGAAATTAAAAGATGCTTGCTCCTTGGAAGGAAAGTTATGACCAATCTAGACAGCTTATTAAAAAGCAGAGACATTACTTTGCCAACAAAGGTCCATCTAGTCAAGGCTATGGTTTTTCCAGTAGTCATGTATGGATGTGAGAGTTGGACTATAAAGAAAGCTGAGTGCTGATGAATTGATGCTTTTGAACTGTGGTGTTGGAGAAGACTCTTGAGAGTCCCTTGAACTGCAAGGAGATCCAACCAGTACACCCTAATGGAAATCAGTCCTGAATCATTAGGGCTGATGCTGAAGCTGAAACTCCAATACTTTGGCCACCTGATGTGAAGAACTGACTCATTTGAAAATACCCTGATGCTGGGAACGATTGAAGGCAGGAGAAGAAGGGGACCACAGAGGATGAAATGATTGGATGGCATCACTGACTCAATGGACATGAGTTTGAGTAAACTCCTGGAGTTGGTGATGGACAGGGTGCCTGGCATGCTGCAGTCCGTGGGGTTGCAAAGAGCTGGGCATGAGTGAGCAACTGAACTGGACTGGGGAGTTTCCTTTTTGGGGATGCAACATCATAGCTCTTGCCTCAACCCATCTACTTGGAGGGAGGGACTTCACAGACTGCAATCTGGTTGGAGGCCCAGAGTTACCAACCTTTGGCTGCATTCTTGTGAGTTTTTAAGCCATGTTTGAGGGTAAGATTTGGATAAATGGGAGCAACATTTTTGAATTTCCTACAGTGCTCCTGGGGACGGTTTTCCCTTTTTTCTCTGCACACAAGCTTCAAGTGGAGGTGACCAAAGATGCTGTGTTGTGAAATATGGACTGCTTACTTTAAAGGCATCTTTGTAGGAGGCAACATCTTCAGATGCAGGACAGATTGCACGTAGGCAGTTGTGGGGAGGGGTGGGGAGGAGCAGCATGAACTGTGAAGTTTAGCATGTGATGGGAATCTTGACTCTCTGAGGGGTTACAGAGAGGCCCAGAGACTGTCCAGGGATCAAAAAGCTTAGGCATGGTTGAGACTAGTATATAGCATCAATATTTCCTAGAAGCCTTTAAGTCTCCTAGGTTTTACTGTCAGCCTTTAGGTCTCACATGAACTAGTTGATTAAGGAGGTCTACCCTGAGCTTATGGAACTGTTTTGTCAGGTAACTCTCTCATTCTTGCCATTCTTGGATATATTGGTTAATGATGCGATCCTTTCCTTCTTCTTTCCTCTGGGCCAAAGAAACATACTTGAGCACACAATGTACTAGTTCGTCTCAGTTCTTTGAAGGCCTCTCTGGGAGAAGATACAAATCCTTTGTATAATCGTTCAGCATCCTCTTAACACTAGTTATTGATCCAAATTAAAAAAAACCAAAAAACTTCTTAAGGTTTCCTCATAAACATCATCATCCTGTTAACAGAGTGTCTAAAGGCTATGAAGACCAGATTCAGAGAGATTACATCTTCATTTAATCAAAATCTTCTGACAAAACCTCAATAATAGATCTAGTCTGGCCTGGGGGTTTGTAGTTTAGTCTATTCTTATTTATATTACCAAATTATGAAAAAAAATTTAGCCAGGAAATTTCCATCAAGTTTGCAAAAAATTCTTTAATGAGCAATCAGACAATGTCCACAGAAGCTTTCCAGCCACCATTTCTCTAACTAGACTGATTAGGAAGTTTTCCAGTTTCCTAGAAACATCCTGGAGTATTTCTGCAATCCTGGCTTGTCATCTGGAAGTGCTTTGGTCTGGCTAACAAATTATATGATCGTCATGTCTGTAACTGTAGGTTTTAGGTCCTTGGCAGTTTGAATATTAGTTAGTTACCACTCTGTCGACCCTCAGACGGTGCTTGAGTCAAGTCCACTTCACGTGCCAGGCTCCGAGGGTACACTGAGGAAAGCAGGCACGTGTGGTGATATAAAGGGCAGATAAGACATATTGGAGCATGCGCACTTCTTGCTGCAGTCTTCTACAAAGAGTAAGGTCAGAGGGACTAAGTCTGCCATGCAGCGCACGAGGTCAGAAGAGGGAAGTGCATATGATTCAAATATGTTGAATCATGACAGAAGTTCTCTGGACAAAAAACACTGTCCAGGCAGAAAACAGGTGAATCTGTATAGCTCACCATGAGACAAACTGCAGTGGCAGTTCAAGAGGGAAAAATGTAAATTCCCTAACTCTTCTCTAAGAGGACTACATTGTTTTTTTTTTTTTCTTTTTTCTATTTTTGCAAATCCTTTTCCCCTTTAGTATGGATCCTGAAAGCAGTAGAGGCAGTGGTGTGGAATTTCATATATTGTGTTTTGATTTCAATGTTTTTGCTGTTGTCTCTATGATATTAATTGTATGGAATATACTGACCCTTTCTTTGTAGCCCAGAACATGCTTCAGTTCAGTTCAGTTCAGTCGCTCAGTCGTGTCTGACTCTTTGTGACCCCATGAATCGCAGCACGTTAGGCCTCCCTGTCCATCACCAACTCCCGGAGTTCACTCAGATTAACGTCCATCGAGTCCGTGATGCCATCCAGCCATCTCTTCCTCTGTCGTCCCCTTCTCCTCCTGCCCCCAATCCCTCCCAGCATCAGGGTCTTTTCCAGTGAGTCACCTCTTCGCATGAGGTGGCCAAAGTACCGGAGCTTCAGCTTTAGCATCATTCCTTCCAAAGAAATCCCAGGGTTGATCTCCTTCAGAATGGACTGGTTGGATCTCCTTGCAGTCCAAGGGACCCTCAAGAGTCTTCTCCAACACCACAGCTCAAAAGCATCAATTCTTCAGTCCTCAGCCTTCTTCACAGTCCAACTGTCACATCCATACATGACCACAGGAAAAACCATAGCCTTGACTAGATGGACCTTAGTCGGCAAAGTAATGCCTCTGCTTTTGACTATGCTATCTAGGTTGGTCATAACTTTTCTTCCAAGGAGTAAGCGTCTTTTAATTTCATGGCTGCAGTCACCATCTACAGTGATTTTGGAGCCCAGAAAAATAAAGTCTGACACTGTTTCCACTGTTTCCCCATCTATTTCCCATGAAGTGATGGGACCAGATGCCATGATCTCCGTTTTCTGAATGTTGAGCTTTAAGCCAACTTTTTCACTCTCCTCTTTCACTTTTGTCAAGAGGCTTTTTAGCTCTTCACTTTCTGCCATAAGGGTGGTGTCATCTGCATATCTGTGGTTATTGATATTTCTCCCAGCAATCTTGATTCCAGCTTGTGTTTCTTGCAGTCCAGCGTTTCTCATGATGTACTCTGCATGTAAGTTAAATAAGCAGGGTGACAATATACAGCCTTGACATACTCCTTTTCCTATTTGCAACCAGGCATGCTTAATCTATGTAAATCTTGACCATGTGTTTGAAAACAAAGGATATTCTTTATAATATGAAAAGATCTCTATATAACTAATAATATAAACTTTTAAATTATATTTCTGTCTTCAGTATATCTGATTACTTTTTGGTTTTTGAAGGCATATTTTCCACCACAATTACCAATTAACTACCACTGTTGTGTGTGTGTGTGCTCTTGGTTGTATTGACTCTTTGTGACCCTGTGGACTATAGCCCACCATGCTCCTTTGTTCATGGGATTTCCCAGGCAAGAATACTGGAGTCCAGGGAATCTTCCCAATCCAGGGATCGAACTCCTATCTCTTGTGTCTCCTGCATTGCAGGTAAGTTCTTTACCCGCTGAACCACCGGGGAAGCCCACTTCCCACAGTTACCAACTCATCTGCTTCCCTCTGTAGGTCTTTAGTTGTTGCCTTGTATAGTTTGAGACTCTGCTGTTAGATCCATATAGGTTCATGATTTTTAGCTCTTATTGCTGTGTTCTTTGTGACCCCATGGACTCTTCAGGCCAGAATACTGGAGTGGGTAGCCTTTCCCTTCTCCAGGAGATCTTCCCAACCCAGGGATTGAACCCAGGTCTCACGCATTACAGGCAGATTCTTTACCAGCTAAGTCACCAGGGAAGCCCAAGAATACTGAAGTGGCTAGCCTATCTCTTCTCCAGCAGGTCTTCCCAACCCAGGAGTCAAACCAAGGTCTCCTGCATTGCAGGAGGATTCTCTACCAACTGAGCTACCAGGGAGGCTCTATTCTTGGTTTTACAAGAATATAACATCTCCTTTTATTACCTACTGTGATTTTGTCTTTATATTTTGAGAGATTTTATACATTCTAGATTTCTTTGGGTTTGTCTATTTGAAGATTTTCCTGTCCCAAAATTTGGAGAAAATCATCTGAAAGAGTTTGAATAAGATTTTTCAACCTTGTTACTATTAAAGTTTTAGTCCAAAAAATTTGTTGTGTGTGTGTGTGTGTGAAGTTGTTTTGTGTCTTATAGGATGTTTCCTAGTATCTCCGGTCTCTAATCACTAAACACTGGCAGTACTTTTTCCTAGTTGTGAAAAGCAAAGCTGTTTTCAAATATTACCAGATGTTCCCTGAGGTGATGGGGGTTTGCCTCCAGTTGAGAATGACTAGATTAGAGGGGACAATCTCTAGAGCTCAACCAAGACCAGCAATAATTTGTGTTTCCACCAGTCCAGTGGAAAAAAATTCGTGATTCATGTAACAGGAAATAGCGAACTCAGAGGGATATTGCTTCAATAGTGGAGTGTAATTAACCCTCAACTAAAGGTTGCTCTGTTCTTGCTTATCAAAGCTTAAAATAAAACCTCAAAAAATATCACACTGTTCCCAAAGACTTAACTGTATCCCACAGAAAAGCTCAAAAATATTTGTAATAACACAAAAATATCCAGGACTTAGCAAGATAAAATTCAAAATGTCTGCTATCTGATTAAAAAAATTATCAGATATGCAAAGAAGCAGAACAATGTTATTCATAAAGAAAAGTCAGTAGGAGACAACCTAGAAATGACACAGATGATAGAATTAGTAGAAAAGGACAAGAAAACACAAATGGGAAAGGCTCAAGATTCACTGGGCACTGCGTGGACTATGGAGAAGGCTCTTGCCTCAGTGGTAGAGAATCTGCATCTCTCAACTAAGCCTTGGTTCTGTCCGGCCCAACATATCACAAAAGCACGACCAGGTTTTGTCTTGATCTAAGCTGGAGGTTCAGATCCAAAAAGTTCAATAAACTCGAAGTACAAGGCATGAAGAAAACTGCACCAATGAACATAATAATTCAGTTACTAAAAATCAGTTATAAAAATTTTAAAGCAAGAGAAAAAGGACACACACACACACACACACACACACACACACACACACACGTGCTAAGTTGCTTCAGTCACATCTAATTTTTTGTGACCTCATGAACTGTAGCCCATCAGGCTCCTTGGTCCATGGAATTCTCTGGGCAAGAATACTGGAGTGGGTTGCCATTTCCTTCTCCAGGGTATCTTCCTGACCCAAGGATTGAACCCACGTCTCCTGCTTGGCAGGCAGATACTTTACCACTTGAGCCACCAGGGAAGCCCACAGAAAAAAATGAGAGTGATAGCAGATTTCTCTTTGGAAAGAATGCAAACAAGAAGACAGTGGAGCAGCAACTTCATGTATTTGAATTAGTTTCCTAGGACAGAAGTAGAGTGGTTTAAAACAATGGAAATATATTGCCTTATAATTTTGGAGCCTGACAGTCCAAGAGCTAGGTGTTTGCAGGATCTCCTCTATGGGAGAATTCTTCCTTACCTCTTTTGAACTTCTGATGCTTTGTTAGTGATTTTTGGCAATCCTTAGCTTGAAGCTATAGCACTTGAGTTTCTTCCTCCATCATCACTTTGCTTTACCCTCTTGCTTGTCTGTTTCTTTATATGGCATAATCTGGTTCCTTTGAGGACATCAGTCATGATGCATTAGGATTCGCTGTAATGGCTTGATTATGTTTGCAAAGACCCTATTTCCAAGTAACATGCCATTAACAGGCACTGAGGATTAGGGACTGCAACATATCTTTTTGAAAGTGAGACTATTCAACATATAACAGTAATGAAAGAAAAAAATGTCAACTTAGGTTTCCAAAACCAATGAAAATATTGTTAAAAAAGAAGATAAAGTTAAGACTTCTTTTTAATAAATGAGAGTGAGGTTTGGTAGTTTGTCTCTTTCAGTGTATTTTACAATTTCAGCTGAAGTGTCGTATTTATTGGCATAAATTTGTTCTCATTTTTGCTTATTATCTTTTTGATATCTGTAGGATTTGTACTAATGTATCCTTATCATTCCTAATGTTGAATATTCCTTTCTTTCTCTCTCTTGCTGGTTAGTCTGATTGGAGCTATATCTATTTTATTATTGTCCAGTGTTTGAAAACTCATGTTTCATATATTTTCTCTAGTTTCCTATTTGAAAAGGTTAAGTTTTGTTCTGGTTACTGTCATGGCCGGAAGCTAATTGCTCCGATCTTAACCTTTAAATGATCATTTGGCTGGACAAAACTTGTTCCAAATATTTTTCTTCCCATAAGAAAATGAGGAACTACTGCCTTCTTGCATCCAGTGCTCGCTCTTGAGAAATGTGATGTTACGATTCTTTGGTCTTCTGCAGCCCCTTTTTTAATTAAAAAAATGAATTTATTAATCTTTCTAATGTTCACCTTAATCTAAAATTTGTTTTAATATGTATCGGTGAGGGTTCTTGTGTATCTATTGTGATTGGCACTCTGTTGAGCCTTTAAGTTAAATGTGTTTCATCTTGTTTTCAATCTGAAAGTTTTTATCATCTTTATTTCTTCCTTTATTTTTTTCCTCATACTTTCTGGGACTTCTGTTATCTGGAAGTTAGTGTTTCCAAATCTCATCTCTGTGTTGCTTAGCTTTTCTTTCATATTTTTATGTCATTATGATTCTTTGCCTTCTGGAGGAGCTCCTTAATCATATCTTATGCTCACTAATTTATTTGTCAGCACCATCCACTCTGCAATTTATTTCATGTATTTACATTCTTTAACTGTTGTGTTTTTCACAGTTAATATTTGGTCCTTTTCATTAATTCTTATTTCTATTTTATTTAATCAATATCTTCACTTATTCTTTTGAAAATATTTATTATACTTAATCTAAAACATTTATGTTCCTGTCATTATGCTTCCTGTGGTGTATGATACTCAGTCTGCTGTTTTTTTTTTTTTTTTAAGTCATTGTTCACCTTAGTTGTCTGTTTTCTCTTTGGATCATTAACTACCATCTACTAGTGTATATTGGGCAAGAGACCAGCACTCAACCTCTGTTACATTCTTCCAAGTGAATACAGGAAAGAGGAGAGAGAAAATAGTTGACTGTCTTTTTCTTTTGGCCACTACTCTACCTGGCAACAGCTCTAGTTAGGGATTCTTCTCTAAGCTATCTAGTAAAAATAGCACTGAGTAGAGTTAATCCCAGAGAGTGGTTTTCCAGGGGAATGTTTAATAGAGTGCAACCACTGTTTCAAAAATGAAGTAGAATTGAATATAATGGAAAATGTCATAGAACATCACAGTTGTTAAATAAAAGTACTGTTGAGTGAAACTTTTGTTTCAACTCTATCTCTGTATCTCTAACACAAAGATATATAAGTGGGAAAAAAATGTATTCCTTACTTTGAAACAAAATCGAACATTTTGAAAGTCATTGTCCTGGATTATAATCTACTAGTCCTAGAAAGCTGGGGAAAGCCGCTGATCTATTTCTACCTTTTTTTGTTTCTCTGATTCTTCAGTTCAACAGGGCTTTGGGTCTTCCTTGTTACTGGCCTGCTGACACCATGGTTTTTATCTCACAGGGGTAATGGAGTAGCCATTATCCATTTAAGATTATATTAGAGTGAAGCTGGAGCAGAATGTAAAAGCTATCTTTCAATTCATCCTCTGCTATCCCTGGAGCATCTAATATATGTCAGTGTACTCCTGCTTCTTTCCTTCTCAAAATTACTGTATCCTTCAGGCTCCTTAAGCAGCTCTCATAGTATTAGGCAGTTCCCAGATCTTTCCTTTCTTTTCCCTTTTCAATCACAGTGATCAATGTGGTTGATCATTGAGGGCTGAGAGAGAACCAGTCACACCAGTTACTTTTTCACTTTCTCTGGAACTAGAAATACAAACATTTTGAATATTTGATATTAAGTCCTCTATTAAATTCAGAATCCTGTATTTTAATTTAATATAACATACATTTTCCTTTATTGCCGAAAGTCTAAATGAATACCATTTGAATGGCTATACAATATTTCATCAAATGATTTTACCATAATTTAGTCATTTCTCTACTGTTGGACATTTAGATTGCTTCTCCCCACCCTCCAACAGTGAAGCATAATGCCAGCTTGGGAATTTTTATGCATACATCTTTGCCCAGGGTTTAGATTAGAATGACCTTTTAAATTTGCACTCCTTAGTTTACCAAGAGCTCATTTTTCCCCACTGATGAATTGTTGTAGCTGAAAGGAAAAATTGCTATTGAACAATGACAGTAAAACAACTGGAAGCACTTCACATTCTAAGGTTGATGAGGAATTCTCAAGGAGAAACCTGGTATTTTATTTAGAAGGCATACTAATGGAACTTCTGCTGTGAAGTTAAGATAATGTGAGATGGTATGATGAAGTGTAGTTTAATGATACTAAGTTTTGCTGTATTATGATCAAGTGAAGTTTAGAAGCTCTTTTGTTATGCAAGCATGTTTGACTTCATCAGAGTGTATTTCTGATCAGTAGTTTGTAAGGAGCCTTGGCATTGGAAAGGTGAGAGAAGGTGGAGGGAAGGACCTGGTTCTGAGTAAACACAGATCTAGAAAGATTGTTGCTGCTCAGTCCCTGAGTCATGACCAGCTCTTTGCAACCCTGTGAACTGCAGCACGCCAGGCTTCCCTGTCTTTCACTGTCTCCCGGAGTTTGCTCAAACTCATGTCCATTGAGTCGGTGATGCCATTCAACCATCTCATCCTCTGTTGTCCCCTTCTCCTCCTGTCCTCAATCTTTCCCAGCATCAGAGTCTTTTCCACTGAGTTGGCTCTTCGCATCAGGTGGCCAAAGTATTGGAGTCTCAGCTTCAGCATCAGTTCTTCCAATGAATATTCAGGACTGATTTCCTTTAGGGTTGACAGGTTTGATCTTGCGGTCCAAGGGACTCTCAAGAGTCTTCTCCAGCACCACAGTTCAAAAGCGTCAAGTATTTGGCACTCAGCCTTCTTTATGGTTCAACTCTTAAATCAATACACGACTATTGGAAAACTTTGACTAGAGGACCTTTCGTCAGCAGAGTAATGTCTCTGCTTTTTAATATACCATCTAGGTTTGTCATAGTTTTTCTTCCAAGGAGTAAGTGTCTTTTAATTTCATGGCTGCAGTCACCATCCTCAGTGATTTTGGAGCCCAAGAAAATAAAATCTGTTGCTATTTCCACTTTTTCCCCATCTATTTGCTGTGAAGTGATGGGACCAGATGCCATGATCTTAGTTTTTTGAATGTTGAATTTTAAGCCAGCCTTTTCACTCTTCTCTTTCACCTTCACCAAGAGGTTCTTTAGTTCCTCTTAGCTTTCTGCCTTTAGAAAGATAGGAGGAATATATCGGACTAATGAGAGAGGAGGGTTCCAGCAGGAGATTCCTTTGACAAGGTGCATGGATATGTCAATGATGCAAGGATATCTGATACTCAATATTTACAGCTTTAATTTTCCTTTTCTCCTTCTCTTGAATCACTGTAAAATTTTAATAGACCCATATTAGCAACCAATTTAGTTATCCTTGTATTATAAATGCTACCTTGAAGAATAGCGGGCCCCTCTTGTGATTACTGTGAAATCAATCCGAGAGGGACAGAGTGGCATAAGAAGTGCTGATGAGGAGGCCCAAGGGGACTTAGAGGAAACTTGGGCTGGTAAGAGACAAACATGACTTGTAAGCACCTGCCTCAGGACTTCTTGGGAACACTCCTGCAGAAACAGGATTTCCAGCCCAATGCACAGAGGAGCTTGAGTTGTTTCATTCAGGTGGTAAAGGACAGAGGTCCTTATAAGGGAAAAGAAGTTGGGGATGTTTGGCCACCAGTTCTTAATACCTAATGCTTTTTCATCTTATCAGTCCCTGTTGTCAAATAATTATGTATCTAGTTGTTCAATGTCTACTTTCCCATTAGCATATGAAGTACATAAGGCCAGGAAGAGGTTTGCTTTGATTGCCAGCATCTAACACAGTCTCTGGCCTAAGATAAATTGTCGGTAAATGTTCGTGAAACAAAGGGTGGTCAACAAGTATTGTTAGTTCTATGTTATTAAAAAGAAGCACTCAAATACAATAATTATAATGCTAAAATATTGAGATTATGGGCAGTATTCTATTTTTCATACTTTCTATAAACTTTTTATTTTATTTTTCACTGAGAGAGAAAGAATTGATTCTTGCTTGGTAAGACCTCTTTAAACAGAGTCTTATATTCTTGAGAGTTTGCCTCTGTTTCTGTGTTCCTTCTGATAACGGAGATTGATTGGTGAAGCTCTGCCAAGTTGTCCAGATTTACCCACCAGAGAGCTAATTACAGCCATTCAGTGGCACTCCCCTACTTTTTGGATCTCCAAGTTTTGTCCTCTAGTCTACCAGAGTTGAAATTTATGTTTAGATTCTGGTTCTTCTTGTGTATGTTTTGATAAATGATGAAAATATTGCTTTGATGAAAAATATTATGAATCTAAGATTTTTGTATTCATAGGCACATGCTGTATCCTTAGAGGAAAGGGAAGGTTTCCATAAATCAAATAAACACATACTTCCCTCTTTTTTGGTTGCCTTCATTAATAATTAGTCGACCTTCACTTACCTTGAAAAATGTTATAAATTTTTGACCAGCTAATTCCTTTAAGACTTGAGCAGAGATTTGTTCCATTGAATGTAATGAGCAGGCTGGTAAATCCAGATTCTCTCCATTACTGGCATTCTGTCTTGAAGTTAACATCCTGTGTTTGTTCTTGGTCGTCTCCTCAGCCTTTTAAAGTAGCCTCACTTTGATAACATTATTCTGGTAGAAGCAGCTGCAAAAACCAAAGGGAGAATGAATATTCTTTATTGAGACTGGATTGAGAATAAAACAGAAACCTTAAAACACAACCCTAGTGGCGTGAGGGTCTCAGAGTTGGACATGACTGCACGCGCGCGCGCACACACACGCACACACAAAATGGAATGGAATGGAAATGTATGGATTCTTCACGTTCCCACTTCAGAGTAATAACACTCTGTGTCTTTGCTGTTCTTCACTTTGAAACTTTTGGTGAAAGTGGTCTACCCTTGCGCTTACTCCCTCACCTCCCGTTCACCCCTCAAGTTACTGCAGCTGCATTCCATCCTACATCACCCTGCCGAAACATTGACGTGATTAATAATCTCCTAATTGACAAATGTGAAGTGTAATTCTCAGTCTGCCTCTAATTTGATGTCTCCACATTTTTGTTTGCCTCTGTTGCTCCTCTCCTCTTGAAAATCTTTCCTTCTGTGTATTTTATGACCCTGGAATCTCTTTAAAGCCTTCCTCCTCTTTTAGATTCTCCTTTTCACTGCTTTTAATGTCTTGTCTTTCTCCACTACCCTTTATATGTTGGTATCCCCAGAGGCCCCAGTCATGGCTGCCTTTTCTACATCAGAAGCACTTTAGATGATCTCCTTTCATACGATGAGTTTAACTAGTGCAGTAGTACTGAATGATAGTGATTCCGAAGTTTATACTTTCAGCTGGGACTTCTCCCCTGGAATTTGGATTGCATATTTCTTATTACCTATGTGATACATCTTTTATCAATATAACTAAAATCAATGCAGACTCATTATGTTTAAAGATGAACTTATTTCATCCTTTTCCCCACAAAACACCTGGACCCCCTTCCTGTATTTCCTATCTTAGATAATGAGGGCATCATATGCCTTCCAGAAATCTAGAATTTACTTCCAATCTTTTTTTTTCTGCATGTGTAATTAATCACTAGCCCCTGTCAATTATAATAAATATCTCTCAAGTATATTTTGTCCTCTCCATTTCACATACCATTGCTCACATAACTTCCACCAATTCCATCCTCAAAATTGTCTTTCTAAAATACTGATCTGAATCTTGGAACATACCTGCTTAAAATCCTTTATTACATAGAAAATGAAGTGCAAGCTCCTTAGGAAGCCAATAACGTTCCTCTCACAAGAAAATTCTTTCTTCTGTATTACCATGCACTTCAGTCATAACTCTCTTATGGCCCTTGGTATATTGCATGTGCTTGTTATGTGAACTGGGCTTCTCAGGTGGCACTAGTGGTAAAGAATTTGCCTCCTGATGCAAGAGACACTGGTTAAATACCCTTGGAAAGATCCCTTATAGTAGGGAATGGCAACCTGCTCCAGTATTCTTGCCTGGAAAATTCCATGCATAGAGGAACCTGGCAGACTAGAGTCCATGGGGCCGCAAAGAGTCAGACACAGTTGAGTAAGCACACATTATATGATTGTGAAATGGATTGACAAACTTCTTGAGAACAAGGGTTGTTTCTTTTTCACTTTTGTATTTCCAGTGCTAAACACATGGAATAGAATGATATTTAAATGTAATGGGGTAATGGATGAACTGGACAAGAAATGCTAAAAGATTCTCTCTGCAAAATGACAAAGACCAAAAGATCAAAGTATGAGATATAGATGGAGAGATGTGAAAATTACAAAAATGAGAGGTCACCAGATTATAGAAGTTCATTAACTGGGACATTGGAAAACTTGTCATTCTAGAATCTTCCCTATACTTTCCTGTGGGCTGCCTCTCTAGTGGTTTTAAAATATGTCTGCAAATTCTTGACACTTCTCCCTTCAAGTGGTAGAGCCTAATTCTCCCTCTCTTGAATGTGAGTCAGACTTAATGACTTGCCTCTGACATTAGTGTGTGGCAGAATGTTGCTATATGACTTGCAAGGTTATGTAGTTAAAGAATAGCTTCTGCCTGGATCTCACTCTCTTTCTCTCTCGTCCCTCCCTTACTCTGCGGAATACTAATCACCGTGTTGTTGAAGACATTCAAGCAGCCTGTGGAGAGGCCCTTGCAGGGAGGAATGGAGACCTCCACCAACAACCAGCCCTACCTTTCCAGCCATGTGTTTCTCACTTTGAAGGAGAATCTTCTTGCCAGTCAACTCTTCAAATGACTGCAGCCCCAGCCAAGACCTTAAGGGCAACCTCGTGAGAGGTCCCAAATTGAAATCACCCTGCCAGGCTGCTGCAGAATGCCAAACCCACAGAAAGCATAAGGACAGTAAAGGTTTATTTTTGTTTTAATCTACTAAGTTTTGCATCTACTACATTTGTTATGTTGCAGTAGATGACCAATACACTCTCCACTAAGAATGGCTGTCCTCTCAGTCTTTTAGAATCCTATGATTCTTATTTTTTAAAAGATTTTTTTTACATGGACCATTTAAGAAGTCTTTATTAAATTTGTTACAATATTGCTTCTGTTGTTTATGTTCTTTTTTTTTTTTTTTTAAGCTGCAAGGCATGTGAGATATTAGTTCAGTCCCAATCAGGAGTTGAACCACACCCCCTGCATGGGAAGGCAAAGTCTTAACTACTAGACTGCCAGGGAAGTTCCTTGAATCCTACATATTCTTGATTCAACTGTTTCAGTTTTGGATTGTCCTCAGTTTTTTCCAAGTATAAATCATGTTTCTCTCTCATAGTTTTGACTTTTTTTTATCACTTAGTATCATTTTGTTTTAGCCAAAATGTATTCCTTATCTGCTGTGTGCTATAGTCTGTGCTAGTTTTGGGGGACCCAAAGATGAGAGATTGAGTTCTGGGGTGGTAGTGTCTGGGTGAGGGTCCAGGTCTTGGCTGACTGTCTGCAAGACTTTAGACAAGGTACCTCCAGAGGTTTCAGTTTCTCTGTCTGTAAGGTGGGTGTAACAGTAATCCCTGCCTCATATTGTTATGATGAGAATTAAATGGGATCACGTGTGAGAAGTTCTTAGCATGACTCATGCACCAAGTGAGTGCTCAGTAAGCACTTGTCAGTTTGTTGTTGTTGACTGTCCCACTCAGAATCTCACAGAATGACCGGAATACAGCGGGTTTTCAGGAAGTGTTTGTTGAATTGAAATGCATTAGGGATAGGTTAGTGCTGCTGATGATGGGCGGGTCAAAAGAGTGTCAGGCCTGGATGTCAGTCACTGTGCACTGAGCACTGAGTATGATCAATCCAATTATTTGTTAGTTGGTTAATTAGTTTGTCAGAGATTCATTTATTTCCTATCAGATGCTATTAACTACAGACAGAAAAAAATGAGTGAAGGGCCTTTAGATGGGCAAGTACTTGGACACTGGAGAAAGTACTTGTAAACTCAGTGGCTTACATAGGAAAGCAATACATTCAACAGTCATTGCAGTTCTTGTGTGCCAGGCACTGTTACAGGAGCTAAGAATAAAGTGAATGATTTATTTTCATTTATTCAACGAATATTTATTGAACACTTGCTGTAATCTAGTCATTCTTCCAGGTTCCAGACAAGGATTTCAACCCCATGGACCTTTCATTCTCAAAGGGCAGGAGAGATAAACAAATGATATTTATCATAGGTAATTGCATAATATGTTAGACGATGAAAAAAGTAATTAACAGAAGCAGAAAAGGAAGGTGAGGTGTGTGTTGGAGACTTTGCAGTTTAATCTATTTCTCATTGAGGAAGTGAGGAGGGGAAGAGATGAGAAGGAGGTGAGGGAGTTCATTTTAGCAATGAGCAAGGCACCTCTTTTACCATCTAGTGGAAGTGACAGACAACAAGTAAATAAATCATTTAATCTCAAATAGTGATATGTGCCTTGTCAAAAAGAGGATAGCATGAGAAATTTAAGATTCTAGCCCTGGATGTCTGGCTCTTCCATGAGGCTGCTGACAGTCCACGGCCATCTTGCTCATCAGTGTGTTTCTATGGCCAACACATACCTGCCGGGAGGTGGTCACAACCTACGCGTCTGGGAATAGGACAGCAGTTTTGCTTTGTGTTGTAGCAGGCCTTGTAGTCCAGCTGATTAGCTGACAGAAGAAGAAATGTTTATAATCTATTAGTCAGACTTCAGGTGACATAAATGGCTGATGATGGATTGTCTGACTCACACCCAGACTCAAGCTCTTTGCACGGGACAGAAAAAACTATGGGTAGTTTGGCCACTGCCCAGAAAGTGGATGTTGTCACCGAGTGGGGAAAATCCCATTAGCACATTTGCATATCTGAAAACAGAATTCCTTATGGGTCTGGATTTAACTTTTAGTGAAGACTGTTGAGAGTCCCTTGGACTGCAAGGAGATCCAACCAGTCCATTCTAGAGGAGATCAGCCCTGGGTGTTCTTTGGAAGGAATGATGCTGAAGCTGAAACTCCAGTGCTTTGGCCACCTCATGCAAAGAGTTGACTTATTAGAAAAGACTCTGATGCTGGGAGGGATTGGGGGCAGGAGGAGAAGGGGACGACAGAGGATGAGATGGCTAGATGGCATCACCGACTGGATGGACGTGAGTCTGAGTGAACTCTGGGAGTTGGTGATGGACAGGGAGGCCTGGCATGCCTGTGATTCATGGGGTCACAAAGAGTCGGACACGACTGAGCGACTGAACTGAACTGAAGACCAGTCAATCCAACTGGTCAACCAAGATCCAACCAGTCAATCCTAAAGGAAATCAGTCCTGAATATTGATTGGAAGGACTGATACTGAAGCTGAAACTCCAATACTTTGGCCACCTGATGCAAAAAACTGACTCATTGGAAAAGACCCTGATGCTGGGAAAAATTGGAAGTGGGAGGAGAAGGGGACGACAGAGGATGAGATGGCTGGATGGCATCACCAACTTGATGGACATGAGTTTGAGTAAGCTCTGGTAGTTGGTGATGGACAGGGAAGCCTGGCATGCTGCAGTCCATGGGGTCGCAAAGAGTCAGACAGGACTGAGGGACTGAACTGAACTGAAGACTGCTGCTGCTGCTGCTGTTGCTAAGTCGCTTCAGTCGTGTCCGACTCTGTGTGACCCCATAGACTGCAGCCCACCAGGCTCCCCCTACTAAAGGGAAATAGCTCTTTGAGTTTTTTTTTTTAATGTAAATGTTAACATCGTTACTAATCAATATGTTAATTTGTCATTTTATGAGAAGGAGTGATCTGAGTTGTAACATATTTGTCTTTTTCAGTTCATTTGAAGGCAGGAAGAGGGGAGTTTATATCCAACTTGAAAGGATGTAGATAGTGGAGGGTTATGCAGAACAGAGCCACCAGGGTGATTAAAGGGCCCTTCTAGCTGGTTAACTGAGAATACAGACCAAGTCTGAAAGCTGCTCTAGGCTGAAGAAATCTCATGTTAGTGTCATAGGATTTCCAATTAAAATGTTCCTTTGTCCTTTGTGCCACATACTGTGGGCCCCAAGCTAATGTAAGTGCAACACTTTTAGTAACATCCCATCTAGACACAGGGACAACTTCAGCTTTCCTTTATTCTCCACATTCTGCGGGAAAGCTATGGGAGCTCAGATTCAGCTAGTATTTTTTTAATTTAAATGTTTCTTGACGCTTTTGCATATGATCCATATTCTCCAGTTTAAAAAGCCAGTATGTATGAAATAAGCCCATTTATATGAAATGTCAAATCATATACATACACACACACCTTTGTAGTGAGATAGAAAAATATGAAAGATGGCCAACAAAATGTTAATGGTGCTTACACCAAGAAGGTGGAATTCATGTGACCTTTACATTTTGTTTATAGTACCGTGTAGTTTTTGGGTTTTTTACAATGACAATGTATCATTGATATAGTCAGAAGACAAACAAGAAAGTTATAATAAAGCCATTGAGGAAAAAATACTACCAGCCACATTCTGTGGTTATTATGCTGTCGCAAAGAGGGAGAGTAATTCGCTCAGGATTCAAATCCAAACCTCACTTTGAGGCACGTGACTGGTTTATTAGGTAATTTGGGTATACAGTAGAGCCACCTGGGAACTAACAACCTGATTGAAGAAAAAAGTCACAAAGGCCAGAGACAGGAAATAAAATAGCTAAAGCCATTGACAGAGACAGAGAATGCCTCAGGCATTCTGTGAAGAGGTCAAGGAGGGCTTCCTGATGATAGAGGGATAAGAAAACTTGGATAGCTTGGGGAGAAGGGGAGGAAGGCTCTTGGTGGAAGGCAAAGCACAAACAAAGCCCCAGGGCCTGGCGTATACAAAGCAAGTGTGGCAGGATAATTTGCTGAGATTTTAATTGTGTCTTGTGACCTATTTTCTGCAGAGGTTTAGCTGCAGGACTAGAAGCAGAAGTTGCTTGAGGACAACAGATTTTGCTAGCTATTGTATTCAGATACCTCAGTTTATTGGGGGAGTTACCGGAAGGAGAGGGAGTGATGTATGCCTTTGTATAAGGATGCAGAATAGTGAGAACAGAGGAGAAGCCTTTTCCCCCAGGACGTGTGGGCTTTGCAAGGGCAGTTTCACCTGCTGTACACCTTCACAGAGCCCCAGGGAGGTTGACCTTGGTAAGGAAAGGCTGCGCAGTACTTCCAGGTACCTCCAGTGCCCAGCCTTGGCAAAGACCCTGAGCTAAATGTGAGATTCTCTGTATATGTGCAACAAAGTAGTAATTTTAAAGTGCTGCAGAAAGCACATAAATTACATCTATAGTCACATGTGAGAATGTCATCTTGACCAAGTCAGTTACCTTCGAAAACTTCAGTTTCTCTAGTTACCAAGGGGAAAAAGAAAAAAAAGGTGTATCAGTCCCTTCCAGTTTGAAACTTCACTAAATCTGTGAAATTGGAGTATCTGTTTCTGGAATCGCTTCTTTTCCACCTGAAATGCAGGGAGGATGGAGTGCAAACTTCATTTTTAAACAGCGACCCCCAGAATCTGCACGTGGGCATAATGTTTTTCAGCAGGAAGGAGGTGTACCCTGCGTAGTAATTGAAACTGCCTTTTGAATCTTCTAAGCCAGCAGGATCTGATACCCGATCGGATGTTCATTGTTTCCTCCTTCCTGTAAAATCAGCTAAAATGGGAAGACTCAAGTGCAAATTTCCATCACAAACTGAAGAAACCTTCACTCTCTCATCCACCCACTCTCTCTCCTCACCTGTGCCCTTTATTTGTATAGATTCTTGCTTTCAACCAAAGAGACTCAGCTCCAGAGAGAGACAAATCATGCACAAAGAGAAAAGAAAATCGCCTCCTAGACCTGAATATTTACTGATGAACTAAACCTTTGGAGAAGGGGAAAAATACGATTCTGTTGCAAAGGGAAAGTAAATGTCCTCCAAATCAACGTGAAAATGGAGACCGAGGGAAGTGAGGTTCACCTCTATCCTTAATGCAGCTTTGCAAGGATGGTCACAGAGACAATAAATTATATATCAGACATGGCACTCTGCTTAGAAATTGCAATTCTAAATGTCATGCGTGGTGAGCCTCTCTTGCTCCTCACCGCATAATTCAAGACAATTTGCAAGAGATGACTTCTTTTCTCCGCCATAATATTCTCTTGCTTATATCCCAAATAAACAACTTTGGTTACTGCTTTAAGCAGTAGCTTCTCCATTTGCCCACACCACTTAAATCAGCAACCCCTTTCCCTGTGTGATCCACATCTCGAGCCCTAGCCTCATACTTGGCTGAAGATACCCTCTTCGTTCTGGGTCTCTATTCCTTATCTCCCATGTTACTAAAGAGCAAATCAGCACTGCTCCCCTTGTATTGTAGTTTTTCACCATTCTAGATAAAATGGGAATATTTTACATCTTCCTATTTTTCTACTTAATCTTTATCACGATCTACATTTTTTTCAAACTGGTGGCTTTCTTCTGAGAGTGGATTTTTTCTCCCCCTTTTTATTAATCTTCACAGACTTTAATCCAGCCCTCTCCTTATGGAAGTGAGAAACCTGGTATTCACATCACTCAACATGGTTGGTTTTGGAGCTTGGTGAAGATTAAAAACACAGTAAGACTTGCGAGCAACCTAGAGGGAATAGAGAGGTTGCTGTTAATGTGTTTCTTCATTGAACAGGGCTCGTGTGTGCATTTGGAAAGAAAGAAAGTGCCTGTTTGAAGATACTGGGGGAAGTGCTGCCTGGATCATTTTATCCTGAGATTTTATAGTAAATTAAGAATGGCCCAAAGTGAAATGTGACATCACTGTAGCTGATCCCAGTAACATCAAATTAATGCCAGCTGCTTCACTAAATAGTAGCCAGGGGAAGAAACTGTTCCTGGGGAGTAAGGCTGGTCTCAGAGAAGAATAAAATGTCCTGGGCAGAAAAATAGAAATGGCTGCACGTTACGAGGTCCAGAGCTGTTTGGTGTTGGCAGAATATTCAGTCCTTTGGATTCCTCTGGCCCTTCAGAATTCCTCTTCTTTTCCCTGCACATGTTAGCTACCGTTAGATGTCCTCAGAAGTAGGTAATGAAGTGGCCTTCTGAAGGTAAAGTATCCAGAAGTCAGCAAAGATTCAGTCAATTGAACCATCGTCAGATTTGGTCAGCTCCCGAGATGTTCTGTACTTGTGTGATGTAATGGACATGAAAGTTGACACAGGGCAGTTTTACAGATTCAAACGATGTGTTTAGGATTCACCTTTAGGCCTTTGTTGTTGTTTAGTCACTGGGTCTGGCTCTTTTGCAACCCCATAGACTGTAGGCCGCCAGACTCATCTGTCCATAGGTTTTCCCAGGAAGAGTACTGGAGTGAGTTGCCATTTCCTTCTCCAGGGGAATCTTCCAGACCCAGGGATTGAACCTGCGTCTCCTGCAGTGGCAGGTGGATTCTTTACCACTGAGCCTCCAGGGAAGACCTAGAAGCAGTTGGCTTAATAGAATTAAAGTAGTAGCCACTATTAATTTAACAACAATCACAAGTGCTGTGCTGAGTACATTCTTTCTAAGTATCATCACAGCCTATGAAATAGGCTATTGGCCCTACTTTCAGTTCATTTGTTACTCTTTGTGACCCCATGGACTGCAGCATGCCAGGCTTCCCTGTCTAACACCAACTCCCAGAGCTTTCTCAAACTCATGTCCATTGAGTTGGTGATGCCATCCAACCATATCATCCTCTCTTGTCCCCTTCTCCTCCTGCCTTCAATTTTTCCCAGCGATAGGGTCTTTTCCAAGTGAGTCAGTTCTTCACATCAGGTGGCCAGGGCATTGGAGCTTCAGCTTCAGTATCAGTCTTTCCAATCAATATTCAGGACTGATTTCCTTTAGGATTGATTGGTTTGATCTCCTTGCTGTCCAAGGGACTCTCAAGAGTCTCCTCCAACACATTTCAAAAAGCATCAATTCTTTGGTGCTCAGCTTTCTTTATGGTCCAACTCTCGCATCCATACATGAATACTGTAAAAACCATAGCTTTGACTATACGGACCTTTGTTGGCCCTACTTTATGGATCAACACACTGAGGTTCAGAGGAATTGAGTTATGTTACAAAGTTACACAGCTTGTCAATGATGGAGCAGGCTTGGTTGACTTCAAAACCTTTACTTTATAGAGGAAAGGTTCTGTGTGGGTTTTGGGGAAAGGGGAGTAAGACTTCAGTTCTGTACATCCATCAGAAGGAGACATTACATTTGGTAGCAGGGCAGTGTAATGGACAGGAGCATACAGACCTGGACAGGAATACCATTGCCCTGTTTAATCTCACATGGCAACCTCTCTGAGGCTCTGTTTGCAGTAAAACAGAAGTATCTGAATGTCATGTACTTGACATGAATGTCAAGTATTCAGACCACTTAGGAGGTAGAGTCTACTGTGGGAGACAGCCTATTTAGCTTTGACGTACCGGGATAAATACCCTGCTGAATCTCCTAATTTCCTATTGTCTCAAGCTTACCAAGTCAAGTTCCCATAGCTAATTAGGTTTCCTGTGTACTTGATATGGCGTGGTTACTAAAAATGGAAACCTGAATCTGTAAGTGAGTATGTTTGTGTCTGATTTCTGTGTCAGTGTGTCCTGAGTTCAGGAAGTTTGTTCAGCCTGGTGCAGTTCCTTTAAAGACACCGTTGACCCACCCATACTCTGTATACTGATGACCAGATTATGAAACATACAGGGAAGACCCTTCATCTGATCTGCTATCTGGCCTGCTCCTTTCTCCTGAGACTAGCCTGGCTTTGCTACACAGTCTTCCTTTGAATAATCGAAATATAAAATTTAACAGCAACTACAGTGGTGGTTGCTGTCATTCTCTGAGGGCATTGCATGTGTTAGTTGCTGTACTGGGCACATCATGGACTCTGATTCCTTTAACTTTTGCAAGTCCCTTTGGAGATACTTCTGTTTTACTGGAAACAGACTCAGAGAGGTTTGTCACATGCGTCTAAGCAACTGAATTCCTGCCCAGACCTGTCTGTTCTCAATCACTGTGATGTGAGGCTACTTTTGTCTCAACTTCATCTCTCTCATCTGGGCCAGTGTTTTGCGTTTGGAGTAAAACAGTCTCCCAAAAATAGATAACTTTATATCAGACTGCCATAAGGAAACACTGTCCAGCTTGTCTGATTCTCTGAGGCTTTCCTATAGGGAGTGTCTCCAAGAGTCTGTTGGGCTCTGGATGTATGGACACATTTGTGTTCTCAGGCCTGGGAATTAGAAGACCAGAACCCAAGTACTGGTGCTTTGTGGTGAGAGATGTGTTGGGTGGCAGGGCAGGAGGACGTGGAAGGGGAAAACCCTCTCTAAATGGCCAGCTCGAATACCTTTCTGGTTTCTCTGTCATCACTATCTTCCCTCTCATGTTCCCAAAGAATCACAGCCTCAGGCACCAGCTGCCACTGTGTCATTGAAGGAGCCTTCATAGGCTTCCCTGGAGGAGTCACGCATGATGAGTTATGATTTCTCCAATATCAAATTTATTATGATGATGGTGATCATTAATAGCAACCCCTTAGATTTATAAAGCACCTTTCTCCTAACAGTCTCTCTCCTAAAGATTGTCTCATTTATCCTTACAGATCCCGAGGGATGTGGAGGCGGCAGTATTATCATTTTTACATTATGGATGGCTATGATCAAGGAGTTTTTATTGCGGTACCTATTTTTATGTGGAACTATGTTAGGTACTACATAAAGAGATCCCACTAGTTCATCAGCTAGTTTTTGAGTTTGCTTTATGTGCCAAGATAACTTTGTGATGTTAATATCATCCCATTTTACAGATGAAGAAATGAAGTCTCAGAGAGGTTGAATGACTTGCTTATCAGCAAGTGTGGATAAATGAATAAAATGCAGTCCCTGAGCTCACCAAGGAGACAGTATTGTAAATAATACGTGGTCGTTGTTTAGCATTTAGCATGTGCCAATTGCTGCGCTGAGAAAAATTTGGGAGTTACCTTTCTTAATTTGTTTTTAACAGCCCTACAAGTTTGCAGTACTTTAGTGATCTCTGATTATCACCATTTAGCAAGGGAGGCATAGAAGAGACTGGGTACATTGTTCAAAGCCCCACAGCAAGTAAGTGATTGACCTTGAGAGAGAGAAGCGTGGAGCCGGGTTGCCTGTGTTGGATTCTAGTGCCAGTACTTTCTGTGTGATCCTGAGCAAGTTGCTCAACTTTTCTGTGCCTCAGTTTCCTCACTTTTAAAATGGGAATAACTCAAGTATCTACTTCATAGGGTTGTTAAGAGGATCAAATGCATTTTTATATGTGTA
The DNA here is from genome assembly GCF_023091745.1 of Budorcas taxicolor. Taxonomy (NCBI): domain Eukaryota; kingdom Metazoa; phylum Chordata; class Mammalia; order Artiodactyla; family Bovidae; genus Budorcas; species Budorcas taxicolor. Next base: position 99,246,800 of record NC_068917.1, read on the forward strand.
TCTATATAAAATGTTTATTATATATATCTTAGAATTCAGTCTTGCATATGTCAGTTATGAGTAGTTGGGATTCACATCCAGACATTCTGACTTTAGAACTATCATGCTATTCTACTCCAGAAATAATTCTTCCAGGGACGGAAGCAGGAACATTTGAGTTTCTGAAGGACTAATAGAGGCTTGGCTCTTATTAGTCTAGTTCTAGTTCAGTTGACGGAGAGCCACAGGTAATGTCTCAGTGTCAGGAGGTAGAGTTGCTTTCTTTAACCCTTTATGATTCACCCAAGAAGGGGCTGCAGGGCCTAGGAAACTGTATTTACTCTGCAAGAGGCCATTTATTTCCGTATAAAGATACATGGAAATTCTGCCAGTCATGAAGGTTGTCATCGACCCTCTAATTATTAAAAGATTTTTTTTTTCTTGAGAATCCAAAATTTTACTTGACCACCTATTGACAAACTGATTTTTCTTTGAAGTATTATGAACATGGGCCAGTCTCTTCATTGCAAACAAAAAGTCACAGCAAATGCTGCATTACTTTCAGTAGATAGCAGAACTATTTAAATATGGAAAGCTTAAACTGCCTCCAACTAAACTTTTCAACTAAATCCTTAAGAATTCCTTTTAAAAGATATCAAATATTTTATCTTTCTTTTGAATCCGTGAAATCTATTTCAATTAACAAGATCCTATTGTTTTCCAACACAGTTCAACAGAAGTTTGCTAGTGTTATGTGTGTAGTGAACTCTATCTACTTGAAGCAGAAATATAATCTATGTTGATTTTTAGGGTAGGCAGATTTAGAAGCACTTAGCAAATTAGTACCAATACTGAAAATGAGAAAAGATAAGAATGATGTCCAATCAATATTTTTATTGGAAAAAACCGTATATGGTACAGTTGGACTATTTAAGTCCTATGTAGACAAGAGATAATCATAAAATGTATTTTCATTGAAGAATAGATGTTTCTTAATAATTACTATTTGTAAAGCATAATTCAGCAAGTAAAGCGTAGTTATCGCCAAGTTACACATGGTGGGATTTGAGCTTTGAGAGTTTCATATAACTGTCCTAAGGTGGTAGGGCAAGGTTTTGGAACCCCAATTCTACATTCTTAATTATTGCATTATTCATGCTAAGTGGTAAAGACTGGATTTGAACCTAGCTTTCCTGGTTTGACAGCCTATATCATTGTACAGGATCTCACTACTTTTCTAAAAGTGTATCTATTCTGGCGCTCTGATTTTTTGGAGATTGTTGATTGCTATATTTCTTGTATAAGGAAGGCAAGCATCCAAGAGATGTAATTTTAAGTTAAGACTTTCATGCTTAATTCGGATCAAATGTCTCTAATCCACACCATTATGGTGCAGCTCGCCATAAACTAAACAAAAATAATTCCAAGTTCCCACTCTTGATGCACTAGTTTAATCAATAGGTGGTTCATTCATAGTCCAATATAGCTGAAGAAGAGGGACATTCTATTGGCTTTTTAAATATTTGATAATAAAACTTTCATAATCAACCCCTGACTGCTATGTAAAATGTTCGTTTAGTCACTAAGTTGTATCTGACTCTTTTGCAAACCCATACTGTGTAGCCCGCCAGACTTCTCTGTCCATGGGATTTCCCAGGCATGCATACTGGAGTGGGCTGCCACTTCTTCTCCAGGGGATCTTCCCAACCCAGAGATCGAACCTGCATCTCCTGTGTCTCCTGCATTGCAGACGGGTTGTTTACCGCTGACCTACTGGGGAATAGAAATCCTCATTTAATGTATTGCTGTTTTTGAAAGGTACGAAAGAGGTAGCATGGTATGTTCAAAAGAATACTGGAGCTCTGCCCTTTGCCCCTGCATTTCTCAAGGGGATTTTGACAGTGGCCTGCAGAGTAGGAGTCGAAAACCAGAGGTTTCATCGGCCCTGGGTCTGCCACTCGATAAGTCTCTCAATTTCTCAGAGCTTCGTCCCTTCTCTGGTAAAATGGGGTTGGTCGTCTCTGCCCTGTCTGCCTCCCCAAAAGATAATGAGGACTAAATGAGAGAGCACGCACTCTTGTTTAGAGAACTGCAAAGAGCTCCATAAACTTAAAATGTGCTTGTGCTTCTGGCAGGTAGAGGATGCACCTCATCTAAGGAGGTGTTCCTGCCCCTCACTCTCCGCACGTCCCTCCCTTGCGCTTTCTCTTCATACAGTTGTCTGCTTTGCCTTCCTGCCTTTTATCCTCTGCCTTCTCTTCTCCCTCCTGCTGGAGTTTATGACCTAGGCTAATGAGATAAATATGGCTCCTCACATCAAGGGTGGGGAATTAAGGCCTGGTTATAGCCCAATTTAATTTTCATGATCTCTTGAACAAGTGAAGAAATGCCTGGGAAACAGGCTGCTCTTGGCCTGCTGCCGGCCCAGCCCGGGTCGAGGCAGCCGTTACCCACGCGAGCTCATCGCACTCCTGGTAGACATTTCAATTACAAGTCATTACCCTTCCTTCCAGGCCTTCCTCAGTAGCGCAGTACCAGCCGTGGGTCTTGGTCTCAGTTCTGTCACTTAGCATGCAATCTGGAGTGCGTCCTTTAACTACTGTAAGCCTTAATTTCCTTACTTATAAAATGGGGTTATTAATGATACCTGCCCTACCTTTCACACAGGACTGTTTTAAAAAATTGCATTCAAGCAGAAAAGTGAAGGTGATGCAAATTGGTAAGTTCTCAAAGTATACATATTATTTAAGTAGCGTGCCTGGCCATCCACATTTTTGCAAATTAATCCAAGTAAATATTTTCATGAATATTTTTGGATAGCATGTTTGTTTTTTTCCAAGGTCTCCTATGATTCTCTGAGATATGGAGAAGGCACTTTTGCAAGACCTGTAATAAGAATTTAATAGGTGTAAAATATCATATATCCCATATAGGAAGTACTAGATCTGCATGCTTCTTATAGAAGTTAGAATTCTATCCAAACTTGTTTCTCTACTACGCAACCGAGGACTCTGTCCGTTTTCAGAATCATGAGAGTCTTGGGGATATACCTTTCTTTCTGTCTTTGGCTTCCCAACTTTATCGGGATTTCTCTGTGCTAACATCAAAGATCAATGATCACAGATCGTCAAAGCAAATATGGTAATAAGGAAAATCTGAAATATTGCGAGAATTTCCACAGCATGTCACAGGGAGATATGAACTAAGCAAAGTCTGTTGGAAAAATGGCACAGAGTCAGGCTTTACTCTGATTGAGGATTGCTGCAAATCTTCAATTTGTAAAAAGGAAAAGAAAAAAGAAAAAGAAAATCAGTATTTGTGAAGTGCAATAAAATGAGGCATGCTGCTATTCACTGAGTGTAGCAAATGTCTAAATTGCCTCTTCAGGACCCATCTCATATCTTGTCTGTGTGGACACAGGCTCTATCTCCCAAGTTGCTTGGCCAATGTGTTCTTGAATTCATGAGATAATTCCTTTGCAACTTGTTTTTTCCACCAACGAAAGATACCTGAACTAATTTCACTAATGGTCGTCATGTTGTCTCTCTTCTTTTCTGTCTTACACTGTTTAAGGTTGAAGAGTCGCTTGCCATACTCCCTGGGTCCTCTAGGGCCTCTTTGCTCACACAGTTCTCAGTACTACCCCTCTATATTTCAGAAAACTTTTTTTTTTAAGAGAAATTTTAGTTTCACAGCAAAATTGAGAGGAAAGAGATTTCCTGCATTCCCCCGGCCCCTATACATGTGTAGCCTCCTCCACTAGAGTGGTATGTTTGTTATAATTGATGAACCTATCTTGACACATTATAATCATCCAAAATCTATAGTTTAACATTGGTGTCCTGTAGTCTGTGGGTTTGGAAAAATGTATAATAACACGTACCTACAGTAACATACAGAGTATTTTACTGCCCTAAAAATCCTCTGTACTCTACCTTTTGATTCCTCCCTCTATTCCCAACCCCTGGAAACCACTGATAATATGGTGTGTATATATATGTGTGTGTATATATATGTGTGTATATATATGTGTGTGTATATATGTGTGTGTATATATATATATAAACTATTCCTACAGTTATGCCTTTTCCAGAATATCAGATGGTTGGAGTCAAACAGTATGTAGCCTTTTCAGATTGACTTCCTTCACTTGTGCATTTAAGGTTCCTTCACATCTTTTCATGGCTGGATAGTTCAATTCTTTTTAATCTTGAATGATTGTATTTGTCCATCTTGCTACTATAGGACATCTTGATTTCTTGATTTCTTCTAAGTTTTTGCAATATGAATAAACTTGCTGTAAACATCCATGTTCAGGTTTTTATGTAGACATGACTTTCAACTCCTTTGGGTAAATACCAAGGAACACACTTGCTGAATCGTAGGGGAAGAGTATGTTTTAATTTTGTAAGAAATCGTCAAGCTGTATTCCAAATAGACAGTACCATTTTGCCTTTCCTACCAGCATTGAATGAGAGTTCCTGTTGCTCCACATCTTAGACAGCATTTGTTGTCAGTGTTCCAGATTTGACAGTTCTCTTGTGTATGGTGATATCTCATTGTTTCAATTTACATTTCTTTGATATGCTGCTGAGAATCTTTTCATCTTTTTAATTTGGCATCTGTATATCTTCTTTGGTGAGATATCTGTTAAGGTCTTTGGCCCATTTTTAAATTGAATTGTTTTCTTACTGTTGAACTTTAAGTGTTCTTCATATATTTCAGGTAACAGTCATTTTCATATATATCTTTGCAAACATCTTCTACTCTGGGGCTTCCTTGTGGCTCAGCTGGTAAAGAATCCACCTGCAATGTGGGAGACCTGGGTTCGATCCCTGGGTTGGGAAGATCCTCTGGAGAAGGGAAATGCTACCCACTCCAGTATTCTGACTTGGAGAATTCCTTGGACTATATATATAGTCCATGGGGTCACAAAGAGTTGGACATGATTGAGTGACTCTCACTTTGACTTTCTCTGTGACTTGTCTTCTTATTATCTTGACATTAGTTTTTTTTAAGAAAAAATGTTTAATTTTGTCTTTAATTAGGTCCAACTTATCAGTTATTTCAATCATGGATCATGCCTTTGGTTTGTATCTAAAAAGTCAATACCATACCCCAGGTAATCTAGGTTTTCTACTATGTTATCTTCTAGGAATTTTATAGTTTGAAATTTGCATTTAAATCTGTGATCCATTTTTTTTTATTATTCAGAATCAGAATACTTATTTACTAATTTTTATTTGTACTCTGACTTTTTCTTTTTTAAGTTTATTTATTTTAATTGGAGGCTAATTACTTTACAATATTGTAGTATAAATCTGTGATCCATTTTTGAGTTAGCTGTTTTGAAGGACGTAAAGTCTGTGGTTAGATTCTTTTTTTTCCTTTTGCATGTTGATAGCTCGTTGTTTCAACACCATTAATTAAAAAGTCTTTGTTCCTTTATCAAAGATCAGTGACTAAAAGTTTAAACTGATCTGCTTTTGGATGCTCTATTCTGTTCCATTGCTCTGTTTGCCTATTCTTTTATTAACGCTACATTATTTTGATTAGTCTCAATTTATGGTGAGTTGTGATATCGAGTGGTGTCAGTTTTCTAACTGAGGTCTTCTTCAATATTGTGTTGACTGTACTGTAAGTCTTTTGCCTCTTCCTGGAAACTTTAGGGTCAGTTTGTCAATATCCACAAAATAAGTAGCTAGAATTGTGATTGGAATTGCTTTGAATTTATAGATTAAGTTGGAAAGAACTGACATCTTAACGTTATCAGTCTTCCTACGTGTGAACATGTAATATCTCTGTACTTATTAAATTCTTCTTTGAGTTCATTCATCAGAATGAATGTGGCTCTTATATATATATTTTTTCCTTATATGGATCTTATATATATATATTGTCAGATTTACATATTAGTATTTAATTTTTAGGGGGTGCCAATATAAATTATATTGTATTTTTAAGTTCCTTTTGCTCATTGCTGGTATGTAAGAAAGCAATTGACTTTTGTGTATTAACTTTGTACATTGCACTAATTAGTTCCAGAAGATTTTTTTGTAGATTTGTTTTTCTACACAGATGATTATGTCATCTGTGAATGTCATCAGTTTTATGTTTTCCTTCCTGATCTGTGTACCTTTTAATTTCTTTTTCTTATTTATTAAATTGACAAGGATTCTGGGATGATATTGAAAAGGAGTGGTGATAGGGGAGTTCCTTGTGTCATACCTGATCTTAGTGGGAAAGCTTAGAGTTTATTATTAAGTGGGATCTTAGCTGTACATTTTTGGTAGATTTTTTTTTTAAATCAAGTTGAGGAAGTACTTCATTACTAGTTTATTGAAAGCTTTTAAAAAATCATGAATGGGTTTTAGATTTTTTTCAAACACTTTCTGATCATGTGATTTTTTTTTCTTTTTAAACTTTGATGTGAGGCTCCCCTTGTATATTGTTAGTAATAAATGCAGTTTTATTATATCTATATTATTTAAATTATATTATTGAGAAGTTCTCCTCCTCTCTGTGTCCTCTAAATGTTTTCATCTTCCTGAATCCTGTCCTCAGCCCTCTATTTAAATATATTCACTTGCTGCTGCTGCTGCTAAGTCGTTTCAGTTGTGTCCGACTCTGTGTGACCCCAGAGAAGGCAGCCCACCAGGCTCTGCCGCCCCTGGGATTCTCCAGGCAAGAACACTGGAGTGGGTTGCCATTTCCTTCTCCAGTGCATGGAAGTGAAAAGTGAAAGTGAAGTCGCTCAGTCGTGTCCAACTCTTAGCGACCCCATGGACTGCCGCCTACCAGGCTCCTCTGTCCATGGATTTTCCAGGCAAGAATACTAGAGTGGGGTGCCATTGCCTTCTCCGATTCACTTCCTAGATGATCTCAAATAGTCTCAAGGCTTACTTATCATGCATAACCCAGAGAAGGGGATACTAGAAGCATAGTGACCTGAGAATAACTTTAGTTCCTTCTCCTCTAGTTCCAAGTAAACTTAGGTTTGAGTCAACTAGGTGTCATGATCTCTTTGTCTGGGTGTGGATAAAGGCCTCAGGCTTTGCTGAGGTCGCAGAGAGAGAACTGGATGCGACTTTCTAATTGTTGGGCAATTACTGGAGAGAGCATCAAAGACCAAGGATGAGGAGAGGAGAGTGTTGGTTCTGCGGAGAGCCTGGTATTCAGAGATCCTAAGATATTAGAAGAAATCTAGTGCCAACTCTTAGGAGTATGCTCATTTTCCATCATGTAAAACGGTGAGAGAGAGTTGGATGACTGGCCTGAATCTTGTCTTCTCTCTGGGGTGGAAGAATTCAGGTAGAATGTATAGTAGACAAGCTTCCCCAGTAGCTTCAGTGGGGGTTGATATCCCACTCTTAAACCACAGACCCACAGTTTTACCTTACAGATTCTCATAATTAAGAATATAATGGCATTTAGGCTTGATGGACCCCAACAGCCAGAAAGGAGGAGAAGAGAATTAGATTGAACAATTAGGATGCAAAAATGGTGAAATAAATCTACTGGAGGAGATGGATGTCCATCTGAATGAGAGAGAGAGTGTATGATGGGGACCAATTAAAATATAGCTTTCTTAGGTTTAATAACTTAAATTTTTAGCTAAAATTTTGAGTTTAAGGAAAGGATGATTCATGTTAAAACCCAGATTAATGATCTGGAGAAGTAAATACAAGAGTCTTTTAAACTATTTTCTTGGTTTGACTCCTCCTACCCAACTCAGTCACCTCAAATCAGAAACTAAGGCAAGGACTGGGGTGCAGACAGTGTGTTTTGGAGATGATTTCTGGAAGCAGGAGTTAGATGATGGGGAATGATACAGGGAAAAGTAAAATCCATTGTAAGGACACATTCTTGAAACCACTGCTAAGGGTGTGCATGCGTGCTAAGTTGCTTCAGTCGTGTCTGACTCTTAGCGACCCTATGGGCTGTAGCCTGCCAGGCTCCTCTGTCTGTGGGATTCTCCAGACAAGAATACTGGAGTGGGTTGCCATGCCTTTCTCCAGGGGATCTTCCAAACCCAGAGATGGAACCCCTGTCTCTTATGTCTTCTGCATTGGAAGGAAGGTTCTTTATCACTAGAGCCACTTGGGAAGCCCTTGCTAAGAGAAACATGACTCAATTTCACTGGGATCTCCTGAGAAACATCCAGAATGCTTCCTAGAATTGAGCCCCTGAAGGATGGAAGGCTGGAGCATTTATCTACTGTCTCTCAGTCTCCATTGATTGGGGGATGCTCCTGGGAATGTTCAGTTTGGTTCAGTTGCTCAGTCGTGTCTAGCTCTTTGGAACCCCACGGACTGCAGCACGCCAGGCTTCCCCTTCCATCACCAACTCCTGAAGCTTGCTCAAACTCATGTCCATCGAGTTGGTGATACCATCCAACCATCTCATCCTTTGTTGTCCCCTTCTCCTCAGGCCTTCAATCTTTCCCAACATCACGGTCTTTTCCAAGGCGTCAGTTCTTCATGTCAGGGGGCCAAACTATTGGAGTTTCAGCCTCAGTGTCAGTCCTTCCAATGAATATTCAGAACTGATTTCCTTTAGGGTTGACTGGTTTGATCTCTTGCAGTCCAAGAGACTCTCGAGTGTCTTCTCCAACACTGCAGTTCAAAAGCATCAATTCATCAGCACTCAGCTTTCTTTATAGTCCAACTCTCACATCCATACCTGACTACTGGAAAAACCATAACTTTGACTAGGTGGACCTTTGTCAGCAAAGTAATGTCTCTGCTTTTTAATATGCTATCTAGATTTGTCATAGCTTTTCTTCCAAGGAGTAAGCGTCTTTTAATTTCATGGCTACAGTCACCATCTGCAGTGATTTTGGAGCCCAAGAAGATAAAATCGCTCATATTTCCATTGTTTCCCCATTTATTTGCCATGAAGTGATGGGACTGGATGCCATAATCTTTGTTTTTTGAATATTGAGTTTTAAGCCAGCTTTTTCACTATCCTCTTTTACCCTCATCAAGAGGCTTTTTAGTTCCTCTTCACTTTCTGCTAAAAGGGTGGTGTCATCTGCGTATCTGAGGTTATTAATATTTCTCTGAGCAATCTTAATTCCAGCTTGTGCTTCATCCAGCCTAGCATTTCTCATGATGTACCCTGAAGATAAGTAAATAAGCAGGGTTACAATATACAGCTTTGATGTACTCCTTTCCAAATTTGGAACCAGTCTGTTGTTCCATGTCTGGTTCTAGCTGTTGCTTTTTGACCTGCATGCAGATTTCTCAGGAGGCAGGTAAGGTGGTCTGGTATTCCCATCTCTTGAAGAATTTTCCACAGTTTGTTGTGATCTACACAGTCATAGGATTTGATGTGATCAGTAAAGTAGATGTTTTTCTGGTATTCTCCTGCTTTTTCGATGATCCAGCGGATGTTGGCAATTTGATCTCCATTGATTGAGGGATACCCCTGGGAATATTACCTCTATTGTATTTCAAGACGTGGGCAGTGGTTGAAGTGGACAGCTAGCTGTCAGCACAAGGCAAGTTGAGCACCCATGAAACTGTACACTGGAGCTGCAGCTGACACCAGAGATTGGTCAGGTGGATGTGAAGCAGGGCACCAGTCATATCTGTTACAAATACTACAGCAGAAAGATAAAAATAAGGAAATCTTAAAAAGAAAGTTATTGGGGCAGAGATTCAGGGCACCAAACATGTAAATATATGATGTTGTGGAAGGAAAAATATAGATAGAGAAGAAGCAGTAAGTAAAAACAACCCTTGATTACCAACTTTCTATTTTATGCTTTTAAGATATTGATAACTTTAGGCATTCCATATGAGTGAGAACATTTGGTGTTTGTCCTTTTGTGACTGGCTTATTTTGCTTAGCTTAATATCCTTGAGTTTGTTAACATGTGATAGGATTTCCTTCTTTTCAAGGCTCCATACTATTTCTTTGTTTATGTATACCACATTTTCTTTATACATTCATGTGCTGATGGAAATTTGGGTTGCTTCCTAATCTTGACTGTTGAGAATAGTGTTGCAATAAATATGGGTGTGAAAATACCTGATACCTTATTTTGAATTCTTTTGCATATATGCCCAGAAGTGAGATTGTTGGATCATATGGTAATTCTATTTTAAAGTTTTTGAAGAATCTCCATACTTAGGTATTTCACAGGGACTGCACCATTTTACATTCTCTACATCCTTGCCAGCAATTATTTTGTGTTCTTTTGACTGTGACCTTCCTGAAGGTTGTGATATTCTATGATTTTGACTTGCATTTTCCTACTGATTAGTGATGTTGAGAAATATAAATTTTTGTTGAACAGGTGAATGAATGTTGATCCTACACAGGGCTCCCTTAGAAGGCTACTGCCATTTCTTCTTCCTCCCTCATATTGGATGAACTCAGCATTCTGGGATTTGGTGTCAGACCAGTCATAGAGATTAAAGAGCATCCCGGCTGAGCTTGGTAGCCAAGACCTCCCTTCTGGGGTGGGTGTGCAGCAGGCACAATACAATGTGTTGAATTCTGTGTAGTCATTGTTTCTGTGTGTTCTTTTCAGCCTGGAATAAGAGATCAAGCAGTAATTGTTAGACTAGAGGGCAGAATTCAGCTGCCTCCAGGAAAGGGTTTTGACTGGGCAGGGTCATAGAGGATACCAAACCCTACCCATTCTTTCTGAGGGTCAGGGATGGCTTCTAGGCACAGTGTGGGGTCTGGATTGCAAGCCAGGATGTCTCCAGTAAGGCAGGGCTTGCTAGGTTAGTATGATCATGGGAAAGATTGATTTCCAAGCTGGGATGAATTCTTTTTTTCCTTTCTGACATTTCTCTCTTCTTTGTGCTCAAAGTAGGATTTATGAAAAATTATTTCTATGACTGGTAAAGCTAGAGCTGGGGGAAGGTCATGTCACCAGAGTTGAATAAAGTGGTCAAACTAAAAAATAGCTTCAGCCTAGAAGCTGGGGAATGGAAAAAAATTCTCAAGTGGCCTGAAAGTCAGAAGGTTTATGTTCCATACCAGTTCTGGCACTAAATTGTTGGTCATTTCAGGGTTTCTTTTTTTTTTTTTTATGAAATGAGGAGGAAGGACAGTTTAATCTTAAAAGATCCTGTCAATTCTGAAAAAAATCAACAATTCAGCATTTGATGATTCTTTTCAATTTAGTGAGTATTTGTCAAGAGTCTTCCATGGGGACTGTGCTAAGTAAAAAAGAGAGAAAAGGAAAAATATATAGTCTCTGCCTTAAGAAGCTTTTGGTCTAGTGGGGGAGGCAGGCAGGTATACTGGCAGATGAATGAGCAGCTAAGGACATGCTAGATGTTCTTCCAAGGCTCTATGGAATATAGTTGAGAGAACCCGTTAAATCTGTGTGCTGGAGTCAGGGGAAAATACAGGAAGAGGTGCCCTTTGAGTTGAGATCTTTAAGGAAGACTTTGATGGAGAAGAGAGGAATAAAAGTCCTGGGTGAGGGATGAACATTTTCATTATCAAAGAAGCATGATGATCCATAGATAAGTCAGGGTTAGAGTTTAATTCATTATGGGATATGAGTTCTTGAGATGCGGGTAGGCTGAAAGGGTAGATTGGGGGTCCAATTGATAAAGAACTTGAAGACCAATATCTTTTTTCCTTTGGATATTTGTAGTTTATTAGTTAGGAATGTTTTAGGCCACAAGTAACAGACAATCCAGCTCACAGTGGTTTAAGTGCAGAGACATTTAATTTTCTCATAGAGAGCTGTAAGTCCAGAGATCCATGCAGTTTGATATAGCATCTCAACAATGTCTTCAAAGGCTGAAGGTCTTCCTATTATTTCTTTTGCATCCTCACCAGGCTGACCTTCCATTCATAGGCTTTTTGCATCATAGTCATATATAGTCAATGTAACATTAGCTGCTATAATAGAAAACTCCCCCAGTTTTAAGTGTCTTAATACAGCAGAAGTTTATATCTCCCCTTCTATAAAGTCCAAAACAGGTTTCATAATAAGCAGGTGGCTTTTATTCAGATAGTTTTCATCTTCTTCACCAGCTTCAGTATATACTCAAAGACGAATGTACTTATTTGCCTCAAGCTGGGAGGAGGAAAGAATATGAAGGACCATATATGCTTTTAATGTGCCAGTGCTGAAAGTGTTGTATAATATTTTGCCCTGTATTTTACTGACTAGAACTCAGTTATACCTAACTGCAAAGGAAGATGGGAAATGAAGAGCATCAGTGAGCCTCAGAAGAAAAGGAGATATGTTGGCTGGTCAGCTAGCAGACTCTGTCATGTGGATAATGCTAAGTACTGCCTCTTACATAATCACTTTCAAGTGGGAAGAAAGATGAAGGTGCAGTGCGAGAAACCTCTCCTTTTGGATTTATATCAATTTTCTTAGAAATTTTCAAGATGACTTCCCTCTTACATCTCCCTGATCTAAACTATGTCACATGTTCACCCTTAGTTGGCTACTGTGAGGTTAGAAAAATAAGCATCTGAATGGGTCGTGATGTTTTTAAAATTAATTCTTATTGGAATATAGTTGTTTGGCAGTGTTGTGTTAGTTTCCACTGTGCAGCAAAATGAATCAGTCATACGCATACATACATCCCCTCCCTTTTGGACTGCCTTCGCATTCAAGGTCATATCCCATTGATGGTGCGGGATATCCCAACATATCCCACTGAGGTCACCACAGTGCATTAAGTGGTGTTCCCTGTACTATACATAGCACAGTATATTCTCACTAGTTATGTATTGTATGCATAGTATAGATAGTTGTATTTGTGTCAGTTCCAATCTCCCGATTCTTCCTGCTCCTTCCTTTTCCCCTTGGTATCTATATATCTGCGTCTCTATTTCTGCTTTGCAAATAAGATCATTCATACCATTTTTCTAGATTCCACATGTTTGCATTAGCAAGCATTACTTTCTTTTCTCTCTTTGACTTCACTCTGTTTGACAGTCTCTTGATTCATCTACTTTGGTGATTAATGCAGGTTATTTTGAATTGTATTCTGGATTTTGGGAGAGATGTGCTCATTAGACATATCCAATGTGTTAAGATCTATCCAATGCTTGAATAAAATCTGGATTTGGTTAGCCAGGAAAGAATGGAGGTTAAACAGTCAAGCAATATCTAGCAAGGAAGCCAAAGAGATATTTAAGTAGAGGACTGACATCTGATTTGCGGTTTAGGGTGGTCTTTCTGGAAAATAGATTGAGAGAGCCTTCGTATTCTGGATCAAGGGCACCAATTTATCTCATGGAGTGTTAAATTCTAATAAGGTCAGAGAAAAACTTACAGATCACTCAACAAAGTGAATGTCTCAAAACTTTTGCCCTGTGAAGAAAGATCTAAATCTTTGATTCCAGAAATAAAATTTCTTTTTGAATAATTAAAGCCTATGTCATTGTGACTGACGGGCCAGGAAAATGTTTTAACATTTTTTTCATGAAAAAAATGTTTCCTTCTCTTTGAAACCTTGGATATTTTTATTTCTCATGCAGGCTAGGGTCTTCATTTATGAACGTACTTTACCATCCGCAAATGAATGGTATCATTTTTAAATTGTAACGTGACATTCTTTGGGCTCACAAGAATTTTGTCTAACGTCTTCACCTTTCTTTCTTTCTTTCTTTCTTTTTTTACATCTTCACCTTTCTAACGACTTGTATAAGCTTGGGTAAGAATGACATTATCTGTGGGGTTGATCAGCATTTTGTTTTTCTGATGGGTAGGGATGAGCGAGACAGAAAGAAGGTAATCTGAGTTGAAGAGCATTTGTGGTATTTAAGTACAGAACATAGAAAAATATTTAGGAATGTAATCACTCATTAATATATGGATCTTGGATATGTTGTTTAAGCTTCCAAAGCCTCAGTAACGCCTAAAGTTAGTGCTAAATATCCATGATTTCCTCTACATTCAACATCCCCTTGCAGATAGGTTTGACCACATGACTAATTTCAATCAATGACTTGTGAGCAGAACTGATATTGGTCCCTTTAGGTCAAGGCTATAAAGAGCCTATGTATCTTCTTGATCTCTTTCTTCTCCTGTGCTGACATTGGATGTCATGTGTTTCAGATAGCATAGCTAACAGGATGGGGGAAGGCCACTGACCCAACTTTGCACAAGCAATAAATAATCCTAACCAGATAGTACAGGAAGATCATATTTATCCTGTCTGGATAATACAG